>NC_079399.1:11169470-11796970 GCF_029220125.1 Pseudoliparis swirei
ATATCCTTGAGTGTACATTGCTGTAATGGGCCTTTTCATCATTGGGCTTTTTGCAAGAACCACTCGTACCAACAGGAGAACCAATCAGTTTTCTCCTTTCAATTCATCCCTTTTAGGTACCAATCCCTTCCAGTGAGCCAGCTTGTTCAATACCAGGTCCTTTGGCCAGGTAAATGGATTTGAGTTATTATTAATGTCACTCTACTACTTATACCTGTGATTTTCCTTGACAACTCTGAACTATGGCAGTGTCATTCAATAGGAGGGCCCATGGGCCATTACACAACCACATTAAAACATTATTCTCAAGAGCTCAGCCCCAATCAGGGCAGTGTTGAACCACAGAACCAATATGTAATGCTGTGTCCTGTGTGCCTCTCACCTACATTGTAGTTGCAGAGATTGGTTTGGCAGGACTGGTTTTGTTGTAACACTGCTTTGAGAGTTCTGGTTCTGGGTTTCCCAGTGGTTGTGTGTGTGATTAAGTTCCCCACGGTTCTAATAATGACTTAACCATGATATAAATGTGTATCTGAGTACCAAAGTAGAGCCCGGTAAACATGTTGTTGAGTTATCTTATTGTTGCTCCCATCAGTTAATGTGTAATTCTACAAATCTGGTGTGCGTGTGTGTTTGTTGGCAAACATCAGCTTTTGAATTGCATAACTGACAATGAACCAATATTAGTTTGCCTAGCGTTCAGTGCTGAGCATCCAGGATGCATCATACATGTTTGGGCTGGCCTCGGTTTTAATTTATTGCATAACATTACATAAAAGCTGTCATGTAGGTGTGTAGGGTGAGGGCCCTAAAACTCTATGAAGATTATACAATTGAATGTTATAGGGACCTCAATGTCATCCAAACAACCAAAACCAATGTGTGTAAAATGTTGATATTTACCTTCGCATTGAAAATGCCGGAAGGTTATGTTTTGATCGCCGTGTATTTATTTATTTATTTATTTATTTAGTTGTATGCGTGTTATTCGCAAAACTCAAAAAGTATTGAACCGAATCGCATGAAATTTCGTGGGATGATTGTTTATTATCCGGGGACCAGTTGATTAGATTTTGGGATCGATCGGGTCAAAGGTCAAGGTCAAAGGTCATGAACAGGTCAAAATCTTTCGCAGAACTCAAAAAGTATTGAACCGAATCGCATGAAATTTGGTGGGATGATTGGTTATTATCCGGGGACCAGTTGATTAGATTTTGGGATCGATCGGGTCAAAGGTCAAGGTCAAAGGTCATGAACAGGTCAAAATGTTCTTGAATCGCATGAAATTTGGTGGGATGATTGGTTATTATCCGGGGACCATTCGATTAGATTTTGGGATCAATCGGGTCAAAGGTCAAGGTCAAGGTCATGGAAAGGTCAAACTCTTTTTTTTACCATAGCACAATACATTTTTGTCCAATTGGCATGCAACTAATGCCAAAATGTTCATAATTCAATGCCCAATCTTGTGATATGCGAAGGTATGTGCTCTACCGAGTGCCCATTCTAGTTCTTATATGTTTTACACAGTGAAAAAAAGTCTGTGGTCAAATTTACCCTAAAGAACACCGATACGTACAAGTTGTGTACAGGACATTGAAAACATATCTTCATGTGAATTGTATGTCTACCCAGTTGTAATCTTGAAAAATGAAATATGAAGGGAAAAAAAGATGCCAATCATTTATTTAGAGACGTTAAACATTAAATGGAGTCAAATTGACCCCAAAGGTAATTGTTGGATCAATTAAGCAATGTACATGTTTGTTGTTCACGAGTAGCTCTATCCAGTATGCGTGCAAAGACTGTTGTTGAAACTAGTCCACTTCTGAATGTGACACGCTCAAATGACGTCTGACTCACTGATTTCTATCTCCTTTTATCTTAACATGTTCTAATACTGTTTAGGGGAGAACATCATGGATCAAAGGTGACAGTTTCTAAAATATACCTCAAAAGCTCAATCAGTGATTCAGTTGAAGTTATCTCTCCTTTTTTTTCATCAACAAAAATTGTAAATATTAAATCTGGAAGCTATGTTTTATGCAGAACACAATCTTCTGGCCATTAACCAGCCAGACACCAGGTACCATTGTGGCATAGTTATCATTCACAGCCACACACAAACCATCTATTTATTTCTTTGGTATAGATTGATTCCCCAACATGCATATATATTCCCATTTAAGTCATATCATTAGTATTAGTCTTCAATGGTATAAAAAGAATATGTTCTGCTGCCCCCCTTTGGTTGCTAATAGACATTTGTTGGCCTGTTCATGATTCTGATATCCAATATAGGCGACAGAAAGCACATTTGTCAAATTTACAGTGTACAGCCTGAACACCGACAGGTGTTGTGAGTTTTTCAGACCTCTGCTCAGGTTGAGAGCTCTGATGAGAATGTAAGATGTCACACGTCTTACTGATACTCATTATAAACTCTTTTGCTTTCCCACTTGCTGCCACACACACAGAAAGGAAGGCTTGCAACTGTAGACATGAGAAACTTCATTCTAATACCTCAATAGAAGCTTTGAACTCTGAGAGCTAGGGCTGTGTACAACCAACTGTTCCTCATTGCACACACAGAACAGCCAGCAGACCGTGGAGTCTAACGCAATCACTGGCTGCCACCTTATGAAGGTGTTTGTACCAATATGAGGAGGTATTGGAGAGACAACTCCTCATTTATCTTCTCAAATCAGCTGTTCTTCGGCCGTTGCAGGTTTTCAAAGCAAGCGACAAGAATACATACAGTATAAACACGAGCATCCCAAAAAGTTAATCTGGCACACCGTGTCGTGCTGCCTCCTGGACATAATAAGCAAATGTTTGAATAATTCAAACCTATGTTTTTTTAGAACAAATATTCAAAATATTTGACAGCCCAAGTGACCGTACATATTTAACTTGATACATTCTTGTTTGTACATCATAACAACTATTTTAGATTTCACAAAATTAATATTGTGACTGTAATTTTGATTTAATTGACCGTGTTTCGAAGTATATAACATTGTTACGGCCTCTCGGTTGTCTAGGGATGCACAGGCCGTAACATACAAATAATAAGGGATACAGCTAAGGGGGGAACAAGGAGGTGAACAATAAAGTGAAATACTTCAGCAAAATAAGGAATATTTATTTAGCAGAGATAAGGCTTAACTAAGGGTAGACTAAAACAGAAACAAAAAGGCGTCAGGGTCTAGAAAACAAAAGGTCACACTAAACTACCGTGGTGAAATGAAAAACAATACTGAGCTCCCTGTCTTACCACAAAACAGGAGAAAAGACACAACAAAAATGGCAGAGAACCCCTACACAGCTTGACCCAGAAAAACACAAATGGTGGCCTACACTTTGGCACCATGCCACAGAATGGTCAAGCTCAGAGGTGAAGAGAGAGAGACACTTGCTTTCAGGGTGTATATATGTCCCGCCCACTGATTAGGCGATGCCTCTCAGGTAGTGTTGCTCCAGGCGTGCCAGACCTGAAAGACATAGCTCCACCCTCTTCCTGGAACAGGGCCATCTCAGTCACGGGACGTAACAAACATGTATTTGTTCCAGACGAGACAATGGTATGTATAGTAATACTGTATCCTGTTAGCAAAGGTTTTAAGTGTCATTTAGTACCAATTAAATTGGTACCTTTTATTTGGATAGAATAAACATAGTTCGACCAGCTCAAAATGTTTATATTGTGATCACATTGTATAGGGCTCCATTGAAGACACCTATTACATCTGTGCTGTGGGCCTTCAGCTCAAGCTTTGGGTCATGCAGTTTGGCATAAGCTGATCCTACTAAAAGATTACTTTTAATTGATGAGCATTCTACTTCAGAGCGAACATCTAACTTGAAATATCTGAAGATGTCAGAGTCAGCACTCAGGGTCTGTCTCATCTTCAGAAAGGATGTATCTGTGTCACTAATGAAGATCAACGTGAATGTACCTGGATTGACGAAGACTTCCAGGTCTCTCTGGAGTCTCTGTGTGCATTTTCAATTATTGAGACTGATCTGACCCCATATTTGTATCCATGCTATTAGCTGTGTCTATTTCTGCATACGTACACTAGAAAAATTAAAAAGATATGTATGGAACACTTACTTATACACAGTGGCGAGCCGTGCATTTTCTACCTAGGCCTTCAATGCCGTCTTACTACAGCTGAACAACCTAATGTAAGATTAGTTCACAATGTATTTATGTATGTACATGTGTGTATATCAGAGATGTTAAGCTGAAAGTGTGCTTCTCACATCTATAAATAATATCAGTGCCCTTCTGAATGACCAGCTGGAGTGATTCGGGATGCTTTGGACTTTCCTCATTGTCCCTGCTGGTGATTGTTTTTCTTCTGCTTTCTGTTTTCTTTACATCTGGTGATTCTACCCCCAGCCCCACCCCCACCCCCAAATCCAGCATTGTTTACATTCACGTCTACTAGTTTGCATTCATATTATTTGCCGTTGCAGGTGCATTGCTGCATATCTTGCTGTGTTACTGCCAGCAGAAGATCAGTGGGCAATTGGTATCTATTGTGTTATCTATGCACATGTGACCGATATGAGGTAATTGAATAAAAAATACTTTGAGCCTCAATCCACTTAGAGTGTGAACTTTCCCATCACATGGCCAACAGACTTAATATTTCCAATTTACTTTCTACAACTACTTTCCCCATCCGCAGCCCATAATATGAGGTTACTGATCCATTAAAATATGAAATAATGGCAGAGAATGAACCTCAAGCAGGTGTAGCCAGCGGATACTGCACAAAGACTGTTTTACAAGTATAGCCAAGCTCATCAGATCATTGTCATAAGTAACATGTGGGTGTTAGAGATTGCAATATGAATGCAGAATCAATTTATAGAGATTAGTGTGGACTTTAAGCCGGGGTAGCTAAAATGAACCTTACATAAACACAGCTTTAGTATCACCCAAACTTATTTAAATGTATCATTGTTGACTTTGCTCTCTAATTTAAGAAAGAACGGGAAATAAACATGATAAACAACACATAACTATCATTTCTACTTTCCCAGTAAATCCCCTAGTTTTCAACCGCTCCAACACAGACGGGGTTGTCCTCCACTTTTGGCGGCTATCATTAAAGATTAATTCAAACACTCAGCAAATATTATGTTTATAAACTGACAACATCGGATTTGTATTATTTATTAGAACTCAGCTTCTCTCAAGAAATACTGTGCACCTAGTTGTATACTCCCCGTACTTCAGAAAAGAAGTGCTTGTCAAAATCCAAGAGGTTAAGACTTGTTGAATGCAACTTTATTGTTAGACCAACACGTTCTGGCCCGTGGAGTCCAGACATGGTGGTGGTGCTGATGAGGCTGATGGAATGATGAGTTAGTGAAGCTGATGGACCTGCAAAGACTGGGCGGAGGTGAAGATGTGGGCACCTGTGGGTCAGTGGTTAGCAGGTCCGTCTTTCAATCAGTGGATCGGTGGTTCAATTCCCGGCTAGCCCTAGTCGAAGTGTCCTTGAGCAAGACACTTAACCCCAAATTGCTGATTTCACGATAGACAGCTCGAACAATGACAACAAGTAAATAATAAGTATTATGTTGTAAAATGAGAATAAAATAATTTAAATAAGTTAATGTAACATTTTTTACGTATGTGCAATGTGAGTATGTAAATAATTATGTTATTAATCGATTAAATACTTATTTTATTCTTATTTATATACTAAAAGTGTGTTTTATTGTCTTTTGACTCCTGCAGAGCAGAAACGTTATTATTATATTTTAGATTGACATGTTTTATATATGAAGCAGCATGCATGTTATGGACATATTGTCAAGAACCTCCAAGCACAATGAGAACAACATAATGCCAAAAGCTCATTGCTCTTTTATAACATCATAGTGTTTATAATAGTATAAATGAAATAGGCTGATAAAAAAAAGAATTCTTCACATCCTGAGTCAGTGGTCATTTGTATTCCCAGGTAAACGGACCCGCGTGCACAACTGCAGTTCACTCTCCCACACCGTTGCCTTCATTGTGTGCCACAGAGATCGAAGACTGACCTCTAGTGGCCCCTGAGTAAAGTGCATGAAGGCCTTCCGTGCACAGAGAAGGGAACCGACAGCTGTTTGCCTTGAAGTGCAGTTGTATTAGGACTTGTTCCCTCTTCACTTGCTATCAACATCCAAACTGTTTCGTAGTGACAGAGTGAAAGTAGTGATGATAATGAGGTTTGAGGGCCTGTGAGTGAATTCTAAAGCACGGACACAAAATACATTGTGCAATTGTTTTGGTAGCCTAATCAGTCAATAAGAGTTGTGACATTTGATGAGAAAAATGCGCAATATAGTAACATTTAGAACGTTTTATGATTAATATTCTTTAAGTCTGTGGCATGTGGTTTTATAACATTGAACTTACTGATTGCTGCACGAACATACATTTAAAATCAGCTCAATTACAGAAGTAATGAACACTTTTAATACATGCAGTTCAAAATAAGTCAAGGGGATGTTACATAAGATAAGTAGTGAGAACCAGTCATGACAGACTGTAGGCAACGTAATTTCATTTCTGCTCTAAAACGGAAGTACGATTACAAATGCAGGCACGTCCTATTCAGGCAAATAATAAGGTCAATAGCACTGTAAATATACTTATAAGCAAACATATTCATAATGTCTGATAACCATAGTCAGAATACATTATTTACCATTTAATACTTAAATGGTTAGATATCTTTCCAAATTGCTGGTTTCAAATTGCTGGGTACCCACTAAATGTTTTTTAAAGATCATATGACCCGGAGTTTCTGTCTCGTTTTGTGTCTTATTTTGAAGTCCTTGTGTCATCTGTCTCCCTGTGATTCTCTGCCCTTGTCCTGATTGTTTCCTTCGGTGTGATTGCTAGCCCCGCCCTCATTGTTTCCACCTGTGTCTCCTTCCCCGTTGTCCAATCACCTTCCCCTTGCCTGTGTATTTAAACCCTGTTTGTCTCTTTCCCAGTGTGGCTTTGTACCGTTTGGTTCGTGTTTGTCTTCCGCTGTTACCTGTAAATTCAGAATTAAATATTGGTTTGGAAGAAGCTGTTGGAATTTGGGTCCTCTCTCTCGCTACGATGCCACATGACAAGTATATTATGATTCCCACATTTGTAATACATGAAATAGATGATCTTGGGAGACTATGGGTCAGTGGGTAGCACGTCCGTCTTTTCAATCAGGGGGTTAGAAGTTCAATCCCCGCCCTAGTCGATTTGTCCTTGAGCAAGACACTCAACCCTGAATTGCTCCCTGTAGCTGCGTCTACAGTGTATGAATGTAACAGGATTGTAAGACACTTTGGATAAAAGCGTCAGCTAAAATGACATGTAATAATGTAATCTTTTTGGGGATTATAATAATATAATGTATTACAACTATTGGGATTCATAATGTGCTACTTTCCTTGCAAAAAAATACTATCAGCACATTATGACATGCCTTTTAAAGACCTAGGCATTGTAGAAAGCGTGTGACACAGGTTCAGAGCATGTATGTGCTTGTTGTTCAGCTCTGCAGTGCCCAGGTGGTGAAAGGTATGACCAGGCGGCCTCTGCCAGGGGTCACGAATAGGCGGACCGGGTCCATGGCGAAATGTAGACAGCTAAACCAGAGCCGTTAAGAATGGACCTAATATTATAGGTTTATTCTTCCTAAATGCAGTTAAAAAACAGTATTTCTCATATGTTCAGTAACCTTGACGATTATTAAAAGCGTTAATGTGAAACGCCACTACGAGAAAAAGCAGACATTCTTTGAACAAACGTACAATACTCAAATTCAAAATGAAGGCACCAAATAATAAACGATCTAAGAGCCCAATACGATCAGAATCCGAACACATTAATTCTCTGTCCAATAATGATGTTAACGGCGAGGATAGAACTGAAACAAGATATTTCATTAACCACAGATAATGTTCTTGCACACTCAATTTCTCTTTTTAGAAGAATATAATAAGATAAAATCTTGGCTTTTTTGGGGACATCACTTAACATCTGAATTCACTGAATTTAAAGCTACAGGGCAAAGACAATAAGTTAAGTTAATGTTTGTGAAATTAAATACTTTACTTTAAGATAAAGATTTTTTAAATCCAGCCAGGTGAAATCGTCGCTGGACCCTCTGCAATTTGCTTACCAGCCTCATGTGGGAGTGGACGACGCCATCATCTACCTGCTGCAACGAGCTCAGTCGCACCTGGATGGAACCGGTGTCTCTGTGAGAGTCACTTTCTTTGACTTCTCCAGTGCATTTAACACCATCCAGCCACTGCTGCTGAGTGAGAAGCTGCGGGTGGTCGGTGTGGATGCGTCCACCATCTCCTGGATCACTGACTACCTCACAGGCAGACCACAGTTTGTCAGAATGGGCGTGTGCTGTCTGGAACGGTGGTCAGTGATGTTGGAGCCCCACGGAACTGTTCTGTCTCCTTCCTCTTCACCCTGTACACCAGTGACTTCCAGTACAACACGGAGTCATGCCATCTGCAGAAGTACTCTGATGACTCTGCAGTGGTCGGGTGTATTAGGGATGGACGGGAGGAGGAGTACAGGGCAGTGGTGAGCGACTTTGTAAAGTGGGCCGGGGAGAATCACCTGCGGCTGAACGTGGCCAAGACCAGAGAGATGGTGGTGGACTTCAGGAGGAAGGCGACAGCTCCTCCACCTCTGAGTGTCCTGGGAGTGGACGTGGACATGGTGGAGGAGTACAAGTACCTGGGCGTCTCCATGGACAGCCGACTGAACTGGAAGGCCAACATCAACGCTGTGTACAAGAAGGGGATGAGTCGACTCTTTTTCCTGAGAAAGCTTCGATCCTTCAACGTGTGCAGCAAGATGTTGGAGTTATTCTACCAGTCGGTTGTGGCCAGTGTGCTGCACTTTGCCATTGTCTGCTGGGGGAGCAGCATCGGAGCCGGTGACACCAGCCGTCTCAACAAACTGGTTAGGAAGGCTGGCTCCATCATCGGCTGCCAGCTGGAGCACCTGGAACAGGTGGTGGAGAGGAGGACGTTGAAGAAACGTTTGTCCATATTGGACAACCCGGACCACCCTCTCCACCACCTCCTACAGGGACAGAGGAGGACTTTCTCCAGACGTCTCCTCACGCTCCGCTGCCACAAGGACAGATACAGGAGAACATTCCTGCCGGCGGCTATGAGGCTCTACAACAGATCACCTCTTGCCAGATCATAGTGTTGATCTGCACTTCACACATCTCATTTGTTTGCACTACACACATACACACACATTTCATTTCATTTGCTCTGCACTCATACACACGCTTTGCTTTTTGCACTCTGTCTATATTTAATATTTTTTGTATTTGATCTGTCAGTGTTGTTGTGTGTTGTGTATGGAAGCCCGTTTCTATGGAAGCCCGTTTCCGCCACTGTGATAAAAAAATTAAGATCCTGTAAGTCATAATTATGAGATACTATCTCATAATTATGACTTAACTATCTCATAATTTTGACTTACTATCTCATAATTATGAGATACTATCTCATAATTTCGACTTACTATCTCATAATTATGAGATACTATCTCATTATTTCGACTTACTATCTCATAATAATGAGATACTATCTCATTATTTCGACTTACTATCTCATAATTATGAGATACTATCTCATTATTTCGACTTACTATCTCATAATAATGAGATACTATCTCATTATTTCGACTTACTATCTCATAATTATGAGATACTATCTCATTATTTCGACTTACTATCTCATAATAATGAGATACTATCTCATTATTTCGACTTACTATCTCATAATTATGAGATACTATCTCATTATTTCGACTTACTATCTCATAATAATGAGATACTATCTCATTATTTCGACTTAGATACTGACTGAGGGTGGGGCGTAACAAAGCAGAGCAGGGAAGCTGTGTTGAAGAAACAGTGAACCAGGTGAAGTAAAGATAAGGTTTGAGCTAACAGCAACTACCGTGTCACTGTACCTGCAATACAACCTTCGCAGGTAAAAGCCAATGAGAGGAGGCGAACGGCCGCTCAACAATTTGTAGAATAGCGTTATTTTCCGCTATTTTGACCGCGGTGTCTCGGTAAATTGTACTTCACCACAGCGCTGGTTAAGCTAGCAGCAAATCGTTGTCAAATAAGCTAAAGCTGTCTGTATGTGGCCGACCTGTTCAGCTAACAGTTTGTATCTTTAAAAAATGGCAAATTATTGTAAACTCAGCTACCGGCTGAGACGGCAGCCCCTCTCTCTGCCTCCGGTACCTGCACGCAGGTAGCCTACACGAAACATGAAACGCAACTCTGTGTTTTGATGTCAGTGATTTGTTATTGTAATTTAATAATAATAATAATAATATTTCTCGTTTGAATCAAATATATAATATATGAAAAATATGGGGGAAATAATTAATATCTCTCTGTATTGCTCAATCGCACGCACGCACGCACGTGCACTAACGTCAATGCCATGGAAACCGGACCGAGGCTATAAGAAGGCCGCGGACGTTCTGATTCTTCCCTTTGCACTTTGGACTTTGACATGAGCTGAACCCCCCGTGGACTCTCCTGTGAACCCAAACCTGTGAAGGATACTCTGAGGCTTTTGCACTTCTTGAGACTTTTTGCTGGATACAAAACTTGTTGGCGAACCGAACGACACCAGATCCGGACTACGAGAGACCCTGAGACCCTGAAAGAGGCCCTCCCGACGACCGAGCACCGAGGACGAGCCCCTGCTGAACGGACTGGGCTTTGATTTGGACTATAACTGTGACGGTAAGACCCATTTTACATTTAATTTAGCATTTATATTATTAATGTGTCCCCTTAAATCCATAAAAGTGTTCTTAGTTTAGAAATCAGTGAAACTGTTTGACTTTTAAGGTTTAAAATGGTGTCTGGCAATGAGGGGGAAACAATGTTTTGTGAAAAGTGAGCCTCAGTCGATGATTCGTCGTGTAAAAAGATATTTGAGCTGCAGACTGTCTTGAAAATTGCTGAAGATGTGCGGAGTGTGTTGACAATTAGTGTAGCGTAGGCGAAACCCCGATGATTGTGGATTTAAGGCATCAAAACGTCGAAGTTTAACTTGGCATTTACAGAAAAAAGATGGCGCCTCGAACGTTTTTATAGAATTTTCAAGTAAAATTTGCAAAGTGCATTTATTTTGTTCGATATGAAGCGCTGGGGCCTCCGCGGTCACGTGACCTGCATGCACGTGACCCTGAGTTGCTCTGTTGTTCCGGTTGAAACGGGACTTACTGTACACACATCTGCTCCTTTACTTTAACACATTAAAGTGATTTCTTTGACATTTAACATTGAAATGCACTGTGCTCGTTGTTGCGGTGCTTTGCTTTCGGGGGGACAAGAGAGCGATCTGTTCAGTAGCGTTAACTGATGGCAGCGCAGAGCGCGCGCTGCCTCCAGCACCTCGTGAACGGGAGAATAATGAGTTATAAACCAAAGAGGTTCCTGTGTCGCCATGTTTCACTGTGCGTCATGACGCGCGTGGTTTAATGTATATTAAATACGTTCACGCCGTTTATCGCGAACCATTTATTATAATAATTAATAATACACATTGTATTTATAAGGCGCATTTCAAGGCACTCGAGGTTGCCGTACAACACATTAAAACAGTTACAGTTTAGACAACCGGAGATTGTCTTATTCATCTTTTTATTCACAAACACCGACGTCCTGAATAAATGTCTTTGCCGAGAGCTCAACTGTCGCTTAATTGACCACCAGAAGCTGTGAAAGGCCCCCAAACTTTATGAATTAATAATGATTAAATTAACTAATTCATTATGAACCCCACTTTGTTGTTTGGGGCATATGCAAATACTGCTGACATTATCAATAACGATTATTATTATTATGATTTCCATAAAGAATACATCTTTATTATATAGTCAACATGTCCATCTTTGTGAAACATATGTTTTTAATATTTACAAAATGTATTAAAGTTTAACATGAAGTGTCACATGGAAGCAGCATTACTTGATTCTCATTCCCTCATCTGTTTAAACAGAGCTGCACTATGTTGGATATAACTGTTAAATGTATAAAAGGCTCTTAAGCACTCTTATGTGGTCTGTCGTTGTTAGGATACGCTGTGGTTTTTTATTTTCTATTATTTCTAATAATAATATATTATTGCTAAATGTAATACAGAAATATTTATTTACTGTTACGAAAAATCCTGACGGTTTGAACCTTTCCCTCTTAGCTGCTCTGAACGACATCATGCCGCTGCCTGCGCTACGTCATCCGGATCGCCTCAGGCGACCGAAGGTAATCGAGGTGAGGCTGTGATTGCATTTGTGGGTCAGGCCATGCCTGAGGGTGGTTAGGGTCGCGGTGGTTGGGGTCGCGGTTGGTGGCGTCCCAGGTCCCATTTGATGACGACGAGGAGAGGAGGCCATCTCGGACAGCGAGGACTCCGGCTCCATGTCCGAGAGGGAGGACGAAGAAGATGACCAGCCCTTCCTTCCTCCCATCCCCTTCCTTGGTGCGCCGCCCCCCTTCTTCCCCCGGCCAGAAGAGGACTCCGCCCCCTCCTCCTCCGGCTCCTCCGTGAAGAGGACCAGGGAAGAGGGCGGCGGACCCTCCACCAAGAGGACCAGAGAAGAGGACTTGAGGCGTTGCTACCTTCCGAAGATACTGGCGGACGGATGAGGACAGCGACGAGGATTGAGGCCGACCACTTGCTTGCTGCAGGATCTTAAACCTTCATGTCTGGCAGGACTGATAAAGCCCCAGACAGCCTTCCCTCGCGTCTGGCGGGGTTGGGAATAGGTTTCATCCTGCAGCACAGGTTTTGGTGCGGTCAATCCTGAAGAAGCTCCGTCCCCGTTGTGCACTTTGGAGTCCCATGGTCAGGAGGACGCAGTGCGGTCATTCTGCCTTTAGAACAGCAGCTCACCTGATTACATCATCACATCAGCTGCTCTTGCTCTTGAGTTTACTCGGGCTCCTCCCTGTCAAGCATTTTTACCATCACGCCACCAAATTGTCCCAGCACAATTTTAAGGAGGCAGAATTCTGGGATATTTGTCTCCCAAGTACGGACAAGTCATTGAGGATGCATCACCGTTAAAGTGGGCGGAGTCACATCTGTGCTCAGATGTGACTCCTCCCACTTTGGCTCTATGGGAACTTCAGAATTGGAACAACTTGACAGACTTGAGATGTTTCACAAGTTCAGACAAGAACTGGTTTTGAGATGAGGACCACGATCTCCGCCCTCCACTTCAGGCCTCGGATCCTCCACAAACAGAACACACTGGCAGTGGGACGAGGACAGCGACTCGGATTGAGACCCCCAGCCTGTTCGCTGCAGGATTTTAAACCTTTATGTCTGGCAGGACTGACAAAGCACCAGACAGCCTTCCCTCGCGTGTGGCGGGGTTGGCAATAGGTTTCATCCTGTAGGAGAGGTTTTGGTGCAGATCATCCTGAAGAAGCTCCGCCCCCAGATGTGTACTTTGGAGTCCCAGGCACGGGAGGATGCAGTACGGTCATCCTGCAATTAGACCAGCAGCTCACCTGACGACATCATCAACTCAGATCCATTTGTATGGAGGCTTAATCTTGACAACCCGACCAGATGTGATGCCTAAACAACTCACATCTCACCTCAAGAAAATACCATTTCAAAGTTTACATTTCCAGTTGTGTATTGTCTCCTCCGCCATTGTTCCCTGATGCTGGTGGGAAATGCATTCTGCATTCGGTAAAGTGGAGCAAGTCCCATCCGGGCATCTGGACCGTGGTTGGCTATATGGGGACTTTAGAATTGGAACAACTTGACAGACCTATGATGTTTGAATGAATAATGGGTCCACAAATTGACCTTTGACCTCTAACTATGAAGGCAACGACGCTCGAACTTGAGATCCACTACCAGTAACTTACCTGAAAACCATGTCACCAATACAATTAATACAATGTCACATTAGGTTTAATTAAAAACTTACCTTCAAAAAAAACCTGCAAGTATTATAATAATTACAACTTAATAATAACACAGACCTCCAATAAAACTAGGAATCAAAATAAATAAAATTAACGCTTAAATTACTTTAGAATTAAAATTAAAACTCCTCCCACCTCCCGACGCTCCCAACTAATGGCGTGACGGGTAGGTTTGCAGACTCGCCTATCCAGGTGAGTAAGGGTGCTCGGTGTATCCACACCCCCCTTACAGCTCTGCTTCCTGCTTGCTCACACCATTCCACTTTACCACAGACCTTCAGTCGCTTCCTAACGAACTACATAGGTTTTAATTCTTTAAAAACCGTAACACAAACTTCAACCACCTCGGCTGGGGCCGGACTCAGCTGGGACCACAGCCTCTCCTTCTTAAAATTCTTTTATACTCAATAGTGGCCCTTACTAATAAATCCTGACTCCCTTTCAATTTAGGAACTCTTACCAGGGTCGAAGATCTAACGTCAGGGGCATCGCAAGTGACAAGCGTTGGTCAGTGCATAGTCGGGTCTCCCATCATACGCTTAAGCTGACAAGGCGGTAGCAGGGGACCAAAACCAAAACCGTCGGTTGTGAAACAGTGGACCAGCTCTTTACCCTCGCAAGACTGCTGGAGGGGTCCTGGGAGTTTGCCCAACCAGTCTACATGTGTTTTGTGGACTTGGACAAGGCTTTCTCCTGGGTTCCTCTGGGGCTTTTGTGTGGGGTGTTGCGAGAGTTTGGGGTGCCGGGCTGTCGGGTCTCTGTGCGACTGCAGTATGAGCTGTTTGTATTCTCTGCAATAAATCAGATATGTTCCCGGCGTTCATTTGACTCTCTCTGGTTATTTTTAGAGTTAGGTGAAGGTGGCTGAACCAGACAGATGTGTGATAAAAACTACTAACGTTAAGAAAAGTCTCCAAGTCTCTTTTACCCAGGTTAAGGACCTGAGGACCAGATGAGGAGGACGGAGGACCAGAGGACCAGATGAGGACCAGATGACTAGATGAGGAGGATGGAGGACCAGATGAGGAGGATGGAGGACCACAGCACCAGATGGACAGCGGCGGTGGTCTTTCTTTCAGTGGGCTGAGTAAGTAATCCCTCTCCAAGACTACAGAAGTAGTACGATTCCATCAATGGAGGCCAGATTCAACACAACAATGTGTCGTTGAGTTCAAAAGTATTCATCTCTTGTGTTTGTGTCTCACAGGCAGGACTCCACTGGGCTTTTGTCTCACTCTTGGGGAAGCTGAGGGTGGGCGTCAACCATCCCGATGCCCAGACCCCCAGCAGACCTCTGAACCCCTCTCAGCACCCCAGAGAGTCCAAGACCCAGTGAATAAGGTCCTAGCTGCCCCCCCACCCCGACACCACCCGCCAGCCAGGAGGACGAGGAGGGTCCCGTCCCCACCAGCACAGAGGACGTAGTTTGTTTCCATCTGGAAGCTCCTCACACACACACAGGAAGCTGTCATCCAGACAGGAAGCTGTCATCCGCTGTTTGCATCATCTGCTGACAAGAAATCAAGGAGGAGACTGACGCTTCAGGCTGAACGAGAAATAATCATCTAAAAGCTTTCAAATGTCATTGTCGCATAAATTCCTGTATGTTCATGTTCATGTATGTACAGTATTGTTACTGTTTATTTACTGAGTAGCACAATTATATACATGTTCAACAAACCTTCTCAATATGTCTTTCTTTAGATTGTATCATTTTTCTGATCGTTGATACCACTGGGTTACATGTTTTCTCAGAAGAAGCAATTGGTTAATATAAGATCTATTGTTTGTTTGAGTATGTATAATAAATCATGAAAGTGCTCCTTAACCAATATGCTGGTTTCTGGAAAGCAAATGGGACACCGTTTTACATTGTATCGATGCTAAACACATTTCGGTTCCAAATTGAACAAACGATCTTAAATACACATTGGTTTTTCATAATCAATATCCTGGTAGTGACTGACGAGAAAATGGTGCCACTACACTTTGTCCTAAAAACGAAACTGAGATGATTAAAAGAGATCTTCTGAAGAAAGTATTGTAGTTTTACCAACACAGGATTGGTGGTTAAACATCATTTTATTTAAAATTATGCAAAAGCACATCAATATAGCTGATCTAGTACAACAAAGGATTGACGTAGGAAATGTTGTCAGCCAACACTTTACTACATTGGGAATATTAAATATTGTCTCCATAAAATATTTAAAATAATTCATAATTATTCATAATCATATTTCTTCAAAAATAACAGGTGTAGTACACTGAAGTGGAGCCCATTGATGTAGATATTGAATGATTTCACTCTAGACTTGATAACAGTGAAGCTATTGAAAATTGTTTCCATAAATTATGACAAAATATTCATAATAATTATTCAAAAACACATTTCTTCAAAATAAAAGGTGTAGTCCACTGATGTGGAGCCCATTGATGTAGATATTGAATGATTTCACTCTACACTTGATAATAGTGAAGCTATTGAAAATTGTTTCCATAAATTATGACAAAATATTAATAAAAATTATTCCAAATCTTTTTTCCTCAAAATTAGAGGTGTAGTCCACTCATGTGGAGCCCATTGACGTAGATATTGAATGATTTCACTCTAGACTTGATAATAGTGAAGCTATTGAAAATTGTTTCCATAAATTATGACAACATATTAATAAAAATTATTCCAAATTTTTTTCTTCAAAATAAAAGGTGTAGTCCACTGATGAGGAGCCCATTGATGTAGATATTGAATGATTTCACTCTAGACTTGATAATAGTGAAGCTATTGAAAATTGTTTCCATAAATTATGACAACATATTAATAAAAATTATTCCAAATCTTTTTTCTTCAAAATAAAAGGTGTAGTCCACTGATGTGGAGCCCATTGATGTAGATATTGAATGATGTCACTCTACACTTGATAATAGTGAAGCTATTGAAAATTGTTTCCATAAATTATGACAAAATATTCATAATAATTATTCCAAATCTTTTTTCTTCAAAGTACGAGGTGTAGTCCACTCATGTGGAGCCCATTGATGTAGATATTGAATGATTTCACTCTACACTTGATAACAGTGAAGCTATTGAAAATTGTTTCCATAAATTATGAAATATAATTCATAATAATTATTTAAGATGAGTTTTTCCCCAAAATAACAGCTGTAGTACAACACAGGGTGGCCATTTGACGTACGGTATCAGTTGTGTCAGCCTAGACAATCTTTCAGTGGAGCTATTGAATATTTTTGGAATATGTTTTTCCTGGATTGCTTTTTGCAGACGGTCCCTGGGCTTAGGTCTCACAGCTGATCGCACATTGAGACCAACGTTATTTATCGATCTCGAAGACCGGCTTTTTTTGGTAAAATGAAGGTTGTAGCTTGTTGTCGACATCACTACGGTCACAGAGAGGTGTTTTTTGTGTTTTAACTCCGTTTCGTCAGAGAGCTATTGAGCCGGGAAGTCCGAATCTGTGAATATCTTTCTAACTTTACTGAACTTGAACTCACCCAGTTCAGTATCTAAGTCGAAATAATGAGATAGTATCTCATAATTATGAGATAGTAAGTCGAAATAATGAGATAGTATCTCATTATTATGAGATAGTAAGTCGAAATAATGAGATAGTATCGCATAATTATGAGATAGTAAGTCGAAATAATGAGATAGTATCTCATAATTATGAGATAGTAAGTCGAAATAATGAGATAGTATCTCATAATTATGACTTACAGGATCTTAATTTTTTTATCACAGTGGCGGAAACGGGCTTCCATAGAACGGGCTTCCATAATATTGTAATTGAAATAAGAGAAGAACATTTATTTATGATTAAAGTATTTATAACTTATAATTTATCCAGTTAAACTTGAACGATAAATATTGTTGAGATATTATTCACTTGAACTTTCATTATTTTATTTTATTTGTCAGTTCTTGACTTCATACAGATGTTAATAGAACTGCTCGGCTACTTCAATAGTTATGAGACTGAATCATAGCGCAAGTTAGACATTAATGTGGTTTTCCGGACTTTTGCATGAGGACATTTTCTCAAACTTGACCTTGTTGAACATTAATTCAATACGCCTGCTGTAGCTAGATCTTATCGGTTGGATCAATATGTCTGTGCCCTATTTATTGCAGAGGATTCGGTGTGTTTTCTCACCATCCTGTTTGCTGCTGTACCCATTTATTTTCATTGACTGATCTGATTTTGTTTTACGATATTTAGTGTTGTATAATTTTTTTAGTGTTGGGAATTACCCTCACAATGTATGTGTATATTGTTATTATGTCAAATGTCACTCCAAATTGCTGATATAGACAACTGATTGACCTACTGCCTATTTAGATGAGTATTGTACACATTTGGTTGACAATGACAACATAAGCATATAGAATACTGTCTAATTAGTCAGTTTTGAATATCTCAAAAGTGCCACTCTTGAATCATGGTGCTAAATAAATTCAGTGAGATTCATCCAAACTGTGTTGTAAACTTACAAAGACATCAGACACTTACAGATTGCATTAATGTATTTTATTGATGATTTTCACTCATTGCAGGAAGGTGAGGTAAAATGTTACATTTTCAATGTTTGTACACAATAAACCATCCTCTTTGTCTGTTGAACTCATTGTTATAAATATAATAAAAGAGAAAATTGTTCATACTTCTGCCAAGTGTGTGTTTTGAAAAGATGGTAGTATTTCCTATGTATCTAGTATTTCTTTGACTTTCGTCTGTGAAGGGCTCTCACTGCAGGAATGGAAATGCAAGGTTAATCTCAAGCCTACTGTCACTAACTTTTATGTAGGCGTGAGCCTCATCTGAAGCGTGCTGCAGGAAGCCATGAACAGCATTATTGAACAGGTCCACAAAGTGAATGCACATGTCCATAACGTACTCAAATGAATGGTTGAGCTGCTCCATATGTATGGCACTGACCTGGTCAGCAATATGCTTTAAGCCTGTGACAAGGTTAAGATAGACACCATTGATGTTAATGAGCACTGAATCTAAATAGTCAGACTTGACAGAGTCAACAAACTCCTGAGATTTCTCAACAATGGCATGTAGGGTCTCACCCATCTTCACTAGCATTGTGTCAAGACTCTCCATATGTTTCACAAAGGCTACCAGTTCATCAAAGATGTTCTTGAAAGCTGATTTGACCTGATTAATGATCTGGGCTCCAGTGATTGCATCACCAACTGGCATGATCAACTTCACACTGCTGATGTGCTCAACCAAGAAGTTGTTGTAGATCTCCATGTTGGCAGAGATAGTATGGAGGGTCATCTCTAGGAAAGCAGCAATTCTGCTGGTCATCGTTTTCAGCAGCTCAGGGAGAGTGGTCATCTCATCAGAACCAGGCAGTTTGAACTGGGTTTCCCTCAATACCTTGACAATAGCATCCAGCAATACCTGGACAGACTTTTGGTATTGGACAATGATGTTTCTGAAGAAGATTGACAGCTGGCTCATTTGAGTGTCATAGTGGATTGCAGCATTATAGGCCTCGCTGATGCGGTTAACAACAGTGTCCTTCAACTCTTCTATTTTGCTTGTGATGTGGTACTTGTCAGCAAACATTGTGAGTGTAGAGAGGATGGAAGGCAGTCTCATCTTGAGTTGATCGAGCATTACTCTGGGTGCCTCCATGTTGTAGGCAATCTGCAGGTTCATCTTAGCAGCATCTTTCGAAGATGATTTGATGACCAACATGTCAACATCAACCTCTGGGGCAGACTGTTAAATAGAAGAAAAAATATTATTTTACCGATATTTTTACCTATTAGTTTTTCATCGTATGAAAAAGGTCATGTTTGTGATACTCACAGGATAACGCCCATAGAATCTTGCAGTCATCTGAGATGGGACTCTGCCGTTGAACTGAAGGCCCACGAAGCCAGTTGATGGGGTAGATACTGAGGCAGTGATACCATCTCTGCGAGCAGCATAACGAAGGTTGGCATCGGTGAAAGTAGGACTGGTGATGTCCACATTCAGGGTGTGGTGAGAGTAACTGTTAGAGAAAGAAAGCATTTAAAAAATAACGCCATGATCAATTCTTGACCTGATATTAATATGAGATCATTTGACTCATACACATTAAGTTAAATGGCCAAGACGAAAAAGTTGAAAATACATATTACCTGTCATCAGCCTGACGCTTTCTCCTAAAATGTGAAGAAAAGGAATTGATTACTTTCAACTTTGAATATCAGAAGTAATCAATCAACATATATAGCAAAGCAAATGCATAATATTACCTCAAGGCTTGAGTAATGACATGATTGACATCCATGGTCATGTCAGCGTGTGTCAGGATAACTTTGTTGACCATGTTCAGAGCATCACTCTCAGCGTTTACAGTAGTAGTAGCTATTGAAACAAATATTTTGTAAGATTTAATTATCAGCAATGCTTGCAAAATAAAACAGATAAATGTGTTGATGGGAATTTGAACAGCTCACCATTCATGTTATATTCAAGGAGCGCGATGACAGAGGTGGCAGAAGACTTTAAGGTGACTTTGATGACAGGTGCATCAGCCTCTACTTCTGCTGCCAGGTTTGTGGTGTACAGTGGGCTGACAAACTTGCCATTGGCAGAGATCTTCTGCTTTGTGGCTGTCACCTCAACAACAGTTTTCTCAAAGATGATGAAGTCACCCAGGCTGTTTGGCTGAGACATATCAATCTCAATATCAGCAGTCAAGGAAGAGGTTGGGAGAAGATCAATGGTAGCATGGGCAACATGTCTACCGGTGGTGTGGAAACTGAACAGGTTTGCTTCATTGTTGCCAGTATATTTCAGCACTGCATACACACGGGTAAGGGAGGCTTCGACAGCAAGACTCTCGTTTACATCCATGACAATAACTTTGGTGGTTCCTTGGTTAAGCTTGGCATCAGCAATAATTTTGGAGGTAATGCGTACGCCATCATTATTCAGATACAGTTGAATGTCATTATCAAGGACTCCAAAAAGTAGATAGTCTTCAAGCATTGTGCCATCCATGTTGGCCTTAGTAGATGACTCTATGGAAGCATACTCAAAGTTCCCCTCCAGCTTCAGACTGTGGTCTGCCTCGGCCTTTCCCACAGCATTGATCAGAGGCAGGTTAAAGTCTCCCTTTATCCTCAAGGTGGAGACAGCATTTGCTTTGGTTTTGGTGTCTGCAACCAAATGTTGGTTTGCCTCCAAGTGGAGTATAGGCAGGGCAATCTTTGCAATAGTAGCCACAGATAGAGCAGTTTCAAAGGTCTCAGTACTCATACTGAGGGTGCTGTCATGGGTGCCTTCAATGTGAGAATTTTCGAGGGACAGAGAATTGGCCAATTTGATTCCTCTCTTGGTGGTCAGACTGGTGGTACCATCAAGTTTGGCTTTTAGTGACTCAAACACAGAGGCTGTGGTAGCTCCCAGACGGAACACAATGTCCTCCTCAGCATAGAGTCCAGCATTTACATTTAGATTAATGATGGCAGACTTGAAGGACAGCTCAGTGATCAGGTTACCCATAGAAGGAATCTGGATCAGACCCATCATATCAACAAGGGGGGCGGAATGGCATTTATGGTAAACAATCTTGGCATCCACATCCACAGACTGCTCAGTGGTCGTCAAAATGTTCTTCAATCCAGTCAGCTCATACACGTTCACATCACTAATAGCTGGAGTATTGAAGTCAACAAAAGGCAGGTCTATCTCAGGAATGTTGATGGGTGATGTCAGGAAGTCAAGGTTGGCCTCACTTTCCATGGCAACAAAGAAGCCAGCCTCATTTTCATTATTGTCAACGGTGAAGTTGTAGGACATTTTGTACTGATTAAGACGAGCCAGACTTAGAGTATTCATATGTTGGCTGTGAGGCGTAATGGTGGCTGAATAATCATTCTGCAGATCTATCTTAGCAGTCAGAGTTCCAAACATTTCGACCTTGACATTTCCTTTGTTTTGAAATTCAAAGTTTAACTCAACAGGTCGGACTACAAGGTTGATTCCATTGCTCAGCACTCCAGTGAATGCACCATACAGTTCTGTGTCATGGTTTGCTTTCAGCTCAGCCTTCATATCATAAAGGTTGGCATGTCCAGATGCCACAACAAGACTGTTCTTAATGATAGGTGCTTCTGCCTCATTGCGGATATTAAATTTGATGTTGGAAAGGTTTTCACATTCAGCAGTAATTTGCTGTTTCATCTTTAAGAGGGTTGAGTCTGTGTCACCTGAGAAAGTTAGCGTGGAAATGGTGGGAGTGAGTGACCATTGCAAGTGGCTCTTGTGAGTGCCATCCTCAGTATTGCATTTGCTAGTGCCTGAATTGTCAACTGTTAGTGTGAGGCTGTAGCCATCTTGACGAACAATTGCTTTCTGGGTTACAGTGGCTTCACTCCTGAAATTGAGAATTTGAAGGGCCACTACATGATTGTAAGTTGTATCAAGAGAGGCGGACATACCCTCTTCCATAGCAATAAAGGCTGTGTTCATGAACTCAGCAGTGTAGGGTGTAGTAATTACCTTAATTGTAGTTTTGCCTTGGGCCTGGGCTGAATGACCATAGAGAGTTAAAGATGCTTGATGGTCAACACCAAGAACGATATGGTTGAACTTAATAGTCTCAGCAAGGACAACACGACTCATTTTTGGGATTGCAATACGAGCTGTGGAGTCAAATTTGTAATCAAAAATGTTAAAATTTGGACATGTGGCCTGGGAAGTAAGGAATGCAGAGAATTGAGGTGACATTTCACTCTCAGTGGAATTCTGCAACTCAGCAGAAGTCTTGATGGTGTAGATGGGTGTTTGGAATTTCACCTCACCATAGAGTTTACCAAAGCATGGGATCATAATATCATTGGGAATGGTTGGAAGTGTGATCTCCGGAACCTGGAGAGACATGACAAGCTTTTCTACAGGAAAGTGTGGGATTGTAGGGAATGAGATCTCAGGAAGGTGGATTTCTGGGAAGGACATCATAGGCATCGAAGGAAGATAGTTCATTTTGAGTTCTCCAAAGAAAGCATCGACATCGGGCATTGTGATCTCGAAGTTGACAATGAAATCAAAAAGTTCAATGATTCTCTGCTTGATGTCATCAAAGGCAATTGTGGTGGCTTTCACATGATATAAGCCAAGGATGGTGAACTCGTGGATGTCCAGTTGGGATGGGACTTCAAACTGTTTAAGTTCATGCATGCTTAACTTCACAGAGGGCACAACAAGGTCAGTGAGAGGAACGATGAAGGATGGAGTATTCAACTCAACTTTCTTAAGTTCACTACTCAGCCCTTCAATGATCTGCTGAATCTCGCCAATAATTTTCTGTTCAGGTACCCACATAATCAACTCAACAGCCGTAACGAAGATGTCAGTTACAACAGTGATGACTCCAGTGTAGAACTTGCTTACTAAATCCAGACAAGAGGTAATCTCCCCTTTGACATCCAGATCTGTAATTTTCTGTTTCATGAATTCAGCAAATGTCCTAACGCTGTCAAGCACAACCCGGTCAATGGTATCCTTTACAGATTTAAAGATGTCAGCAGCTTTGATTTCTCTCAGTTTTTCCATTAAACCACTGACAGAAGACAACACATGGTTGATAAAATCTCTTGTTGCCTCAAGTTTCTTGGGGATTTCAAAAGTCCTGATCAGCTCATTCAGGTACAATGTTTCGTGTGCAATAATTCTATTAGCATGATCCACAAATGTATTATAATCCAATGCCCTCAGATTTTGCTCAATAGTTTCAATATACATATTCAGCTCTTGAATAATATCCTTAACCTCTGTAGTTTTCAAATAGTTAATAGTATCCTGAAAGACTCCCATGCATTTGGTAGGGATGTCTGCATCCTTCACCATGTTTACCACCGCCCTGAGAGTTTCCTCAATTCTGAACTGCTTGATGAGCTCAACAGCCTTTTCCAAGACAGCCTGAACTATTTTGTCAGCCTCAAACTTAACAATCAACTCTCTCATCTTGGCATAGAATGTGTTGATCTTACCTACGATGTCAAGGTCCTGAATAATTTCCATAATGTAATCTGTTATTTTGCTGAACATCTCTGTGGGCATTTGACTCACAAGTCTCTTAATACGATTGTTCAAGTTGATGGATGAAATGAACTCCTTCAGCTCAGCAACATATTCCTGCACGTCAAAGGTCTCAATCATGTGTTTAATCTCGTGAATGATTTCCACTAGGTTTGCCTTGAAGTCATACTTGTAATCAATATCACGCAGGAATGCAATGCTGCTGCCACTGAGCTTGTCCAAGTGAATATGCTCAATAACCTCCCTGATGATATCAATCACATATATAACCATTGCCTGGATATGATATTTCTCATTAATAGCATTCAGCTGTTCCTGGATCTTGTGAACGAGGGTATCAGGCAGGGTGCCACTAACAATAATATCTTTTACCAGTCCAGCAAAGTGTTGGATATAAAGCGTAAGATTAGCCAACAGGTTTTCAACAGTAACCTTCAGGTTTCCCAAAGATGCTTCCACATCCTCCATGGAAATGACATAATCGTGGGTAAAATCATCGAAATACTGCTTCAGCAGAACAACCTTGCCTTCGATATTCAGGTCAGAAACAAAGTCGCTTAGATACTGGGGAATAGCTTCTAGTTGAGCCTTTAGCTCCTCATTGTTGAGGTAGTTTTGCAATACCTCTGCAACATGCACAACAGCGCTCTTAATGGTTTCCAAGAAAATGGGCAGATTTTCCATCAGAGGTAACTGAATAATATGACAGTCTGTGTTCTTGTCATACTTGAGGAAGGAAGAGACGGTGAATTGCTGGTTCTCTGTGGATTCTGCATTGAGCATGTTTGTGAGGATGGTACCAGAAACCTCAATTCCAGTTCTCTCAGCAGTGTTGTAAATACTCATATCCTGATTAACGGCATGCTCATTCATTTTAGACTTCATTCTAAAACTGATCTTCTGCTCTTGGGGTGAAATAAGAGTATCCATCTTGTTATCAAACGTGGTCTCAAGAGCAAAACCGTTGTCTAGCTGCTGGTTTATTGAGGCTCTGCATTCATGTGAGGTAGCAAAAGCCAGGGGCTGTGCTTTAAGGAGGAACTTGCCATAGAGCTGGGCACTGTGCTTTCCATACATGGTCATGTCTCCATCAGCATTGAAAATGGCGTCAAGGTTGACATCGAAAGGAACAATGCTGCAACGAATGGTGTGGTCGAAGCGCATCGCCTGGGAGTTGAAGCGGGCATCATTGGTGATCCTCGCAGCAAGACCAATAACCTCAAGCTCGGTGTTGTGGCTCATGTGCGTTCCCCAGAGTTTTCCAGTGGTGCTGCACTTTGCATTTGCCGTCATATCAGCATAATTTACCTGATAGGTGTGTTTGATCTCTTCCTCACCATAGATGGCTTTCAGGCTTCCAGTCAGATCCATCTTGTTAAGCTCGGCCTGCAGCTGAGCTTCATTAATAAAGTTAGCTGACAGAAGTTTCAGACTGTTTTTAACATTTGCAGCGGCAGTGTAGGGTTTCATGTCAACTGTGATATCATGAGTGTAAATGACATACTCACTGGCGGCGGCGTCAGCCTTTGAGTTGAAGTCAAGGCTGGAGAGAGTAAGGGTCAGAGTGTTGGCATTATCAACCTTGATGTCAGCCATTGCAGCCTTGTTGGTAATGGATAGGCGAGCCATTGAAGCATCAAGCGCAGCGTCGAAGGTATTTTCTAAGGACAGGGGACTGTGGACGATGGTGGTTCCGCTTGTGGTCAAACCGTCCTTGTTCATTTTCAGAGTAGCCTTATGGGTAGCCTCATTTTCAAGAAGCTTCATGGTGGCATCGCTGTTCAAAGCCAGACCATTGACGTCAAAAGAGGCAGTCAGCAGAGAGTAAACACGGTTTTCAGAGTAGTCTGCATTTGTCTCCATTCTCATGAGGATTTCACCAGCACCAGCAGAGGATTCAGCATGGTTATGTATCTTCATACCAAGAGCAACGGCATTCGCATCACATTTCAGTGACAGCTTGCTGTCTTTATAGGAAAGCTCAGCAACATGGGTCAAGGTGTCTTCAAAGGCATTAGTGTTAGAGACAACTGATAATTCACCATTGGCAAGAGTTGCTGTAATTTTGTTCCGGGCCTTACCAATTGTGGAGTCAAGATGAATAGTTGAATTAATATGTGCTTCTGGCCTGAATGGGAAGATGGTGAATGACTGGGTTGAAATTGTCTTGCCATACACGGGTCCAGCCGTGATCGTTCCCTCAAAGTTGCTTTCAGCAGAAATGTCTTCAGTGTGGATTCCAGTCATGCCAGTGTGCTCCACCATAACGTGAAGACCCAATGGGCTTGTGGCTTCAATCTTGCTGCTTAATTTCAAATTGATTCTATCTGTGATGGTTAAGTCCTCAACAATACTAATCATGACGTCAAGGAATTTATGTTCCAAAGAGCTTTTCAATTGTGTATGGATGGAATCAGTGGTGGCCAACATCCCAGAGCCTACAAAAAGCACAAAAGAAGAACAGATGAGATAACAGATATATATCTTTCACTGTAATACTGTATCGAAAATTAGGTCTAATTTGAAAATATGAAATACCTTTCATCTTTATTGAGAGGATGTCAATTGGTGAGGTTCCTTTTACTTCAAACTCAGCTGAGTAGCTTGGTGTTTCCATAACATCTTTCACGGCAGCCATTGAGGCCTCCATCTCATACAGGTTGCTCTTCATCAGAGTTGAAACTTCAGCTTTTCCAAAAAGAGGAATGGACAAAGTAAAGCTCTCGGGGACAACAAGCTTTGGGATTGGAATTTCCATGGAGACAATCTCCAGTCCAAACTGAGGGAGAGACACACTAGGTGTGCTCAATGCTGGTGGGAAGTGAAGCTCTTCTGTTGACTTTCCTCCAAGAAGGAGAGGGATATTAATGGTGAAGTGCTCATTGTTGAAATGGTAGACAGCCTTTGCCTCACTGTTATGAAGACAAAAGTGAAATGAATAAACGTCTGCATATAAAGCCAGTGTCTTCAAACATTCACCTCAGAGTTTTTTTACTTACGTATTCAGGAACAGTGTCTCTGGCAGAGTAATCTCAGGCATATCAGGCACTCTGAAGCTCTGCATGTAAGGGAGATCAGCACCATACTTGTCCATGTAGTTGTTTGCTGCCTAAAAAAACAATAACCAGTATGTTATTCATTCTTAACATAAAAAATCAGAACAGAACATAAACTTTATATATGTTTTAAATCAAAGATTCATACCTCCACAAACTTTTTGAAGATGTGACGCACTTTCATGTCAGTCTGCCCCACATGAGTGTCAAGAAGTTGGTTGCCATACTTGTCAAACATGTCAGCAGTTGGGAAGCTGGTGATGTCAGTGTGCACATCAGACTTGAATGCAACCTCGAATTTGCTGGCATCTGCAAAAATAGAATACAATGAATAGAAGCCCTAAACAAGAGGTTATATTCCTCTAATTCCCAGGTTAGACTTAATCAGGGAATAAAAACCCCCAAAATCAGGTTTCAAATGCACCTGTCAGTATGCAACTATTACATTAATTTGCATGTAATATTATGGAAGATAATTGCACAATTACCATATTTCATTTCAATTTTCTGCTCAATGCTTGCGGCCATGATCTTGATTTCACTCTTAAGCTCCAATTCTAATTCCTCATCACGTTTCATGTGGGCTGTGAGGGTGGCATCAACATGCATGACGGGGACAAGAAGTTGTACTTGCAGCATACCCTCCTTCATGGCCTTCAGACTGAAACATATGCCAGTAAGTTAGTTTACAATCAATTGTGAAGGGGGCATTAATGTTAACGATAATGAGGATTTATGGTTGATTTCTTACTTGGCACGGCCAACCAGAGAGAGCTGAGGGATGTTCTTGCTCATGAAGTCAAGAGAGATAGAGTGAGTTCCTTTGCCCTTGGTGTTTCCATCA
This sequence comes from Pseudoliparis swirei, assembly GCF_029220125.1. Taxonomy (NCBI): domain Eukaryota; kingdom Metazoa; phylum Chordata; class Actinopteri; order Perciformes; family Liparidae; genus Pseudoliparis; species Pseudoliparis swirei. The sequence goes on from NC_079399.1 coordinate 11,197,477, forward strand.
ACAACACCGAGCCTGAGTCCAGCCTCCACATCGTAGTCAGGGACCTGGACATCCGCTGTGATGACATTCTTTCTTCTGTTATATTTCATGACTGCTCTGGCTTCAGTGGGCTCTGAACCTGTTGTGGACCAACACAGATATTCATATTACATAACTCCATAAACTTTTTTTTCTCCAATTGAACCACTAGAAGATGGGAAAGGGTTATGATAGTGTACTTATTATACTTTACCTTCAGCTCTCAGAACAAACTTCACAGAGTCAATCTTCTGCCGGCCCTCTTCTCCCTCCTTGAGAAGCTCATAGGCAACAGTTGCTGTGTACTCAGTGACTTTCCCATTGGGGTGGAGTTCTACAGCATATCTATGTAGATAATTTAGATATTTAGCCAACATTGATAAGAAAGTAATTGTTCAGAGAAAGTGATGTGCTGGTGGTTTGCTCACTTGCTGTCTCCGGTGACGGGGAAGTAGGGGGCTGTGTCATGGGAGGAAGCATCAGTGTACTGAAGAGCAGTGCAGTATTTCATTCCAGCGAAGAAAGGAGTGCACTCTTCAACATCAACCTTGTCCATCACCATTGGGGGAATGGTTTTCACCGTTGATCCAGTCACTGCCACCAGGGTGGTTCTAAATGGTAAATATATAAAAGTTAGAATGCAACTTTAGCTGTTTTAATCTAAATATGATATGAAATTAAATATGTGCAATCCACGATATAAGATGCCCTAAATGATTTGCATGTGGTCATAATAACTAAAAGAAAAAAACTTTACTTAAGCTATGAGCCTTGTGAAATAACATTATTACTGCAGTTGCATTACAACTAGAGGTGTAAAACACTTTCCTAAAGTTCTACTTCGATTTACGTCATTTTGATGAGCTTAATTGGACTCATTGGCGCAGGGATGGTCAGCTTGACATTGTCGCGTTCCATGGTGATCTTGGCCTGGAGCCCACTTTCATGGAACAAGTTGTTGTGCATCTCTAATCCAGAGTTGATATATTCAGGGATGTAGGACCCAAATGTGGATACCAACTCAATGCTGGCAGAGGGCATGAAGCTCACTTCACTCTGTGTGGACACACATGAGAAACATTAATAGTTGTGTTGATGCTATTTATTGTAAATTTATATTGCTGGGATTTAAACACATTTATGAATATTTACCATGTCACGAGCAACGTGAAGTCCACCCTTGATACCAGGGGCGACAGTACCAGACACTGAAAACCTCAAAGGCATACCAGTGGCCGTTGGCAGGAGTAATTCATTGTCCATGAAAATGTAGTGGGCAAAGATTGTGTTGTCAGCCTTGGTCATCAGTGCAATCATGATCTGTGGTAAATGAAGACACACATGGGACATTTAAATCATAGACAGAGAATATTACATGAAATCATTATTTCAACTATGCTCTTAAAAAAAAGGTCCTTACATCAGTTGGGAACATCTTGAACATGCTTTCAATCATCATGGCGGCAGAGTAAGCCATCTCTTCGATTTCGTTAGTCTTCAGATATCCCAGTTCATTTCCCAAAAGTCTCAGATAAACCATTGCTTCGGGAGATTGTGCCGCCTTTAATTCCCTCACGAGTTTGTTGAGGTTGCGTCCGATCTCCCTCATCAGGTTATGGGAGGCCTAAACATGGATGTTCACACTTTCTTAGAATATATTTCCCTCACAGAAAAATGTATGATCATGATTACAGTTTTTTTAGTCAGTAGCCTACCTGTCTCTTCATCCTATCCTTCTTCAGGGCAGGGAGCATGTTCTGCAGAATCTCATTGATTCTGAGTGGCATGTTTTCAGAAACAAAGTACATTGTCTTCAGGGCAGTGTCGGGGAAGAAGCCATTCTTTCCAAACAGGGCATCAACGGTTGGCTCAAATCCTTTGCCTTCCATACCAATCTGTAGAAATGATAAATTTTTCACTGTCAAAACTCAGCCGATGAAACATTTTCCTTAAAGCAAAATTTGAATGAAAACAGGTCAAAATATGTACCTCTATCATGTCGATGTCATAGCCAAATGCCTTCAGAGTCATTTCCAACATGACCTCCTTGGGGAGATAACTAGTACCCTCAAAGAACATGTTGCCCTCCACAGACCCGATCTTGTAGTTGCGAGAGAACTTGGTGGGGTCCATTGTGAGGCCGACCTCATTAGCCTGCAGGGCATGTCGAATCTTCTCTCTCAGTCTGTTGGAAATGATAAAATGTTGCTGTTAAATCAATTCAGGACTCATACCATGGTGTGAGACAACACATTTAAGAAATATAAATCTTTAACTTCTTTTGACTTACCCTTGGATCTCTGGCTCAGTTGAGGACAAAATGTTGGTGATGTGGGATGTCACAAAACTCTTGACTTGTTGATCCTGCTCATTGAGTAAGGCATCGGCCAGCTGGGCCAGTTCAGTGGTCTGGGGGTCCTTCATAAGCACCAGATATGCAGCAATACGCTTTTGCATGGGGCTGGCACTGTCCAACAACACCTGCATGAGAACCTCTCTGGCCTGTGACCAATAGACATTAATACAATTAATATACAGTATAAATAATTATTCAGATGGTTTTTCAAACCTTTGAAATAGTTTAACTTGCCTCTTCAGGGACGGCAGTCTGCCTGAACACTTGGATGGCAGCCTGCTGCACAGCTGGGGAAGCCTCAGGTTGGTTCACACACTGGATCACAGCAGATCTGAGTGCGGGACCAGCAGATACCAGAGCTGGAGCCATGTTTCCAATAACCTGGAATCAAAGAACATTTTGATATTGGGCTCCTCGATGTTGGCAGCCATTTATATTTGGACTAATAAGGAAGGTTACTCACTCTCAACGTCAAGAAAAGGTCGTCCTTATCACCAGAACAGTCACCCAAATGGGCAGCCATGGTCTCAGCAACAGAGTAAATCTCTGGGATCAGCTTTCCCTCAGCTTTGTAAAACCTGTTGGAAAAAAGACACGTAGAATCAAAAGCCTGTGTACCTTTTTGACATAGAAAGGCGAAATGTTTGTTATTTAATTGCGACGCGTGATGAACTTCACTAACCTTTTGACGACATTGCTCAGGGCATACATGATGGGCTTGCTGAACTTGTATTTGGCCATTTCGAGCATGTCATTGATCAGGAGGGCAGAGGGATTGGACACGAGTCCCATCGCAAAAACACCGGCATCTACCTCGAGTGAGGAGCTGTCAAATGTTCTGAGGATCTGCATGATGCCGCTGCTACACTCAGGTGTTCCACACTGGGCCAGAACCTGGTAGGTCAGGAAACGGGACACAGCGAGAGCCTCAGGAATGCCGGATCTCAGGGTCTCAGTCGTCATTCCACGGAGTTTGGTGACAAGCTTGTTGAAGAGGTGGGCCCTCTTCTCACCCTCAGTCTCAGGCAGACTGGCCAGTTCTCTTAGGAGGTTGAGAGCTGGATCTTTATCCTGGATAACACTCTTGTCCTCAACAGTGTCCATGTTAAGACCCGTGACAATGTCACCTATAATGTACAGGTTATAATGATTTAATATGATCTTTCGTGACCTTATTCAAATAATTAACTCTTTATCAAAAGAATAAAAATCAAACAAAGGGCTTACTGTGTTCAAAGACTCTGTCGTTGTGAGGAGTGACCTGAACTAAAGTCAGTTCTTGCTTTCCAACATTGGTGGTGCCATATTCTCCACTGCAGGAAAAAATACACGGTTAAAAATACTGTTAATGTCTTGTTTAAGAAATATAAACATATACAAGTATATGATTGAGCATGTTATAATGGAATACAAGGTTGGATTTACTTGTGAGAGAAGGGAATGATGATGTGCTTCTCTGTGCAGGACCCAGAGGTCATGTGTTTCTTCTCATTGTCAAACTTGTAGTTGCAGGTCTGGGAGCTTCTGATCATCTGGGCAAGAGGGTAGTGCTGGAAATAGACAAATAATCATATGCAGTGAATAGAAGTAAAAGAGTAGAATAGTTTGAGCTGCACTTCCCAGATACCACTTATACTATGTGTTGCAGTTCAGTCTGTTTGAACCTTTTCTAACATTGATGCTATGACAACTCAGCTTAACTGATACACAAGTTACTCTTGCTGTTTTTACAAGCAAAAAATTCAATGAAATTCTATTTATTTTCCTTACAAATTTGCCTCAGAGGGCTATTCAATCAATCAAGATTCCTTCTCGTGCACAATAGGATTTTGATCCAAGACTGGATGTACAGGACAGTAATTGTAAAAGCTTACAGGAAGTAGTTATTTATTTTATCTACTCTTCAAAAAATGTCAGAAAGTTCATGTTGCTCCCACAGACAATTGGATATCTTACCATGCCAGAGATAAGTGCCAGCGGGCTGGTGTGATCGCTCATTGGGACAAACTTGTCACATCTAGACAGGTCCCTTTTGAGGCTGATGTCAGTTGCAATGTCCTCTCTAGCGTTGACAGTGAAAGAGGTCTCGCACTTGCCATGTATGGTGGGCTGAAATAAGAACAACATATTTACATATATTCAAGATTCAAGATGTTTTATTTGTCACATACACACACAGGGTGTGCAGTGAAATGAAGGTGGCAATGCTCAGCAGGAATGTGCAAGGGCAACAAGTACACACTATTTACAAATAAAAAACAACACAATATTTACAGTAAGTGTGTGTGTGTGTGTGTGTGTGTGTGTGTGTGTGCCTAAGAGGGGCAGTTGTGTGGGTCTATGTGGGGGTCCTGGTGAGGTCGGAGTTCACAATCCTGATGGCCTGAGGAAAGAAACTCCGTCTCAGTCTCTCTGTTCTTGCAGCGTGACTACGGAGGCGCCTGCCTGACCGCAGCAGCTGAAACAGTCTGTTGTTGGGGTGGTGAGGATCCTTCATGATCCTGCCGGCTCTGGTTCTGCACCTCCTGGTGTACAAGTCCTGCAGGGTGGGGAGTGTAGTTCCAATAGTGCGCTCAGCCGAACGCACTACTCTCTGCAGAGCCTTCCTGTCCTGAGCGGAGCAGTTGCCAAACCAGGCTGTGATGCTTCCTGTCAGGACGCTCTCTACAGCTCCAGAGTAGAAGGACTGAAGGATCCTCTGGGAAACTTTATATTTACTCCTGGCAGATTGTTTACTTTGAAGTGGATACTAGAATTTGCAGAAGTTAAAAGCATTTTATTGGTTATTAAAGTACTGTACCATGTTTTTGTTCTTGTCCTCTTCCAGCAGAGGCACAGCCAGGGCAGAGATGATACCCCTCTTGATGTTTAAAATGGTGGTTGTCTCACCATCCTCTGGGTACAGTTTCACATCGTACATGCCCTCAACCACAACCTTCAGAGGATGCCTAAAAAAGTAAAAGAAATATGATATTTGAGCTTGATTATCAGTGCAAATCCTACAAAAATATCAGATTGACAATGCAAATGAGTTTTTTTTACTTCAGGGATTTTTATAAAGTAACATACTTCTCCATCTCAGCAGCAAAGGCATCAGAGCTAGCTGCAGGGCCGAACACTGGTCCCTCGGGGCCCATGTCGACCACCTCACTCAGGATACAGCCAGAGGTGCGGACGATGAAACTACAAGTCTGAGGTACTTCAATTTCAACCTATGAGAAAAAGTAAATGTTTTTTTATCTCACTCTGAGAAATATAAGATGGAAAGAGTAAAATCTGATGACCAAAGATGAGTGTGAAAGGTCTTTCCGCACCGTGCAAGAGACCATGGGTCCGTTCTTGAGCGTTGAGGCTCCATTGATGAAATTCAAAGACTCAGCTTCATACCGGTATTCATACTTGTGGAGGGTGTTGTATCTTTTGGCCACTAGAAGAAAAAAGCAAGGTTAAGAAGAGATTTTGGATACAAAGGCCATTTTTTTTGCTCCCTAAAACTGTGTCAACTGTATATCAACACAGAAATGTAACTTATTAACTTACATAGGCAGGTCGGGTGATCTTCATCTTGGGCAACTATAATGAAAAAACACAGATAATGTATTCTTTAGTAACAAAAATCCATAGGTCCTTGCTCATTATATTATTATAGCATTTCTCCCTCCACACAGATGGGTAATGTTTCATTGACACATTATTATATATTAATTTGAAACATTATTTAACATACTTTCAATCATGGCATTCTTCTATCTATGTTGTCACAACAAACAGTTGATCGGCCTACATCATATCTTCACACTTGAGAGGCGTGGGCTCAAGCATTAGCATCGACAATCAAACGTCATTCATCTATAGGACAAAATGCCTGTCCATCACTGTAACATACTAAAATAATACAATTTAATTAACTTTGAGAGCATTACTCGTTTTTTAATTTTTTGTCAAATTAGTTTATAAACATATTAACAGTCTACTCTAGCCCAAGAGCATATTTCCAAACATCTCATAACAGGACAGTACGTGGAGCTTGTTGAATGCCAACTGTTAAATACAACATGTTTAGATTTCTCCATAACGGCTAATTCCAGACATAATATCTTCTACAACAAAGGTTACATGCTGGGCAACAGCAAACCAGAGCTAAACCCAGTGACTGCTTATTTCACTGTAACTTAAAAGGATTTGTGTATGTGTATTGTTGAATCATGGTATTTAATTGTATTTCCAAATGTGTAGTGCATTTTATGAATGCGAAATATGTACAGTATATGTCACATTTACATTACATGTAAATCAAAAGTTGAAAATGAGCAAAAGCTGTCAATAATAATACTAATACTAATAATACTACTACTACTTATAATAACAATTAATAAGAACAATAATTCATAAGTGTAATGCTCCCTTTTGGAGCTATGTTAAATGGCATTTTCCTTGTAATATGTAATCAACTCAAATTAAATAATGTGTTAAAAGAGTCCAATACAATTTAGGATTGCATTATTTGCAGCAAAGCAGTAATTTATAACTTTACAGCAAAATAAATGAAGCCATTAGAGTGTTAAACTACATACTCTTTGAAACTATATGCAATGCTCAAAGAAATGCGTTCTAAGAAGTACTTACAAGCCAAGGCAGATGTGCTGAGGAGCAGCAGCAGGCAAAGCTTTGAGTCCCCCATGATAGGTTTCTTGAAGCCCTCTCCCTTGTTAGTGGCGAGTACTCGGTTGAGACTGATTCCTTAGCATCAGTTCGGGGCTTTTATATCCTCAGATGGGCTCAATCAGGGGACTGGGAGGCACAGACAGAGCTTCGAACGCTCAAAGTCCACCACGCTCTCCTGTGTGGAGGGACAAAGGCAAACGGTTTCATGAGTCTCATGGCTCAAAGCACTCAATTCTGTTACATCTTCAAAATGCTGCTTTTTATGTATATATAAATGCACGTAAGACATTGGAGGAGATATATTGATTGATTAAAGCACATTAAAGCTTAGCCTTATCAGATACTAATGGTTTTATAATATTTCAGTCTAATATAAATGAGCTTTCACAATGAAGAGCAATTGTATCTTCACAATTATGTCAATTGAGGCCCATTTTTGCAGACTGTTGAAAAAGCTTTTTATTTACTTAAGGATGCTTGTATAGTTTACTGTTATTCACTGTGAAGATTCACATGACAAAGGGTTACATAAAAGTAGTGTGCCTTGACTTAAAAATGCGGGTACAATATTTCACACTTCAAAAATCTGGGAAGGTTGAATTGATATTTTTGAACTTCTGCGGTAAAAATGCAAAGTCAGTTAGTGATGTTAACTATAGCTAACAGCTCGAATGTAAATCACTGATAAACACTCATTAGTGACTCCTGAGTGATCAAGGCGTGCTCCGAACACAATGTCCCTCAAGATGTGACAAAAGATGATTAACTTGTCGCTTGGCCTCTTGATGGTATTGCCCAAAAAATGCATTTGGTCCCTTATGTCCATGTTAGATTAGTCCTTCAATGTGTGTTTGGTCATTTTATTTATAGGCTTTACAGGGGAAATGCACTTTATAAACACTGTTGTTAATACACCAGAGTTATAAAAACCAGATCTGTAATCTTTACATAATGTATTTATATACTTACTAAATGTACTTTGATTGAACACATACTACACAATTTAGGACTATACTCAGTGTTTAATATAGAAACGTGGATAATCAAGAGTTATAGTACTTACAGTATAGTTTCTGGTAAAAGAGTTAGAATAATTGTAGTAATAGTACTTACAGTATAGTTTCTGGTAAAAGAGTTAGATGCTTGTTGTTCTGCTTCCAGTGTCACACACCAAAATGAAAACAGTGAAAACATTTGACAAACATCAATAGCATTTGGATGAGGACCTTTGATCTACAGAGATGACAAACATGTTTACGTTTAGTTTGATACGGGAGGGCAGGTACAGCAAAAGTACTAAATAAACAGCAATAATAACCTTTAATGTGCTTAAGTATAAATAAATAAAAAAAGTGAACATTGTGTAATGCTCTGGTGCAATATGTCTCCAAAAGGACCTTAACAACGTTTGTTAGATACTGACAGTGTTTACACTGACAGTCATGTACACAGAGAGAGTCCAAAGGCAGCTTTAGTCTCTTGAGACTTTTGGCTGATGCTTAATTTCAGTATGTTAGATTGTTATTTATTTAAATAAATGCAGGTTTAGATTCAATATAAAAACAATATTTATTTTAGAAAGACAAGTCTACATATCATCTTGAGCTTTATTCCACCAAGCTTCATTGCAGAACCACTGCATGGGTGGATAGAAGTGGGTACTTTGAGGGAATACTTTCAGGGAATACTTCTTAAAATAGTTCCTAGCCCTCTCATTCATATATTAAATGCTTTAGAAAAAAGGCATTTTGCTTTTTAGATTTTATTACCAAATGAAGTCAAAGAGAAACTCAGTATTGTTCCACCTTGAACTTATTTTACAATGTTTGTGTGCCCAAGAGACTCATGGGAATAACAATTATTATGTTGAGACATGGCTATTTTCCATGACTCAACATAATAATTGTTATTCCCATAGTTATTATTCCCATCATCTAAAAATCAATAAGTATCCCGTTATCACTTACAACCTAACTCCACTAAGTGTAGGATATTAGGTTGTACAAACAAAATGACAGATTCTGTAAATTGAAATCTGTTATCTGCTTTTACAATTTGGGGTCTTCAAATGAAAAATATAATACAAATAATAATAATAATAATATTAACCTATATAAATGTGTTGTAAGCAATATGTACTAAGCAAAAGCAGCAACAGTAATATGGTAGACAGATACAAACAGGGATCAAACTAAGAACAGATCAAAACTTTAAAAACTTTAAAGTGGAAAAAGGGAGTGATGACCTAAAAGCCTTTTTTTTTAAAGTACATTTCTGAAAGGGATGGAGAAACAAAATTCCAACATTTTGCAAGCCTAATTTCCGCATGCAGTTTGATCCAAAGAACAGGTTCCCCCATCGTGACCCCACAATGAGCTGTAGTCCTGTGGCTGGCCAGTGGAACGACCACAAAGACCGTGCATGATTATCTCAACGTATCCCAGCGTAGATATGTTAAGACTTGGGTGATGTGGTCTCTGTTTTAGTACCAGGTCAAATCTATCTGCAGCATGTTGAACACGCTTGAGATCTGACATTGATGTTTGACTAATGCATGTTTAGTGATAGATATATTATCTGTATGTAAAATGAGGAAGAAGAATGACTAGTAACAGAAGTGAGCTGATCACTTACATTATATTCTGGTTAATTTGAGTCAAAATTAACAAGAAATCATAAGTTATAAATTATCAGATGGTGCATACCTGTTGAGGCCCACGAGAGGGACTATAAACTCTGTGACCCACATCACAGGAGACAGACATGTGCAGCCCCCAGCAGGGCAACTAAAGGCCCTCTTGCTTCAGTTGCCCTGCCATCAATCGTCATAAAGGTCAACTGTTTAATCTACTGAGAGCACTGGTTATATCTTTTATCTGCCATTCAACCTTATTATTTATCTATTTCCTTTTGTCGTCTTAAAAGCATGCTTTGCTGGTTATCTGTTGTCTCCTTAAACACATTTTGCAACCCTACATTATGGATTGTTGAACTGAGTAGCCAAACTCATCACATAAACTGCTGCTGCTTCTTCAAACAAGATTATCAAAAGGGTTCAATTGTGTCACACATGCTTATTTTGTGCCAACCTATAAATCCTGTAGCCCTTTCAATCCCAGTCAGAATAGACATTGCATTTATTTTAATTTTATTTAATCAAGACAGTACAATAACACCACAACTTCTCAAAATGTGAGGAAATTCAGTTTCTTATTACATAAAACTTGAGGATCATGGGAAACACAAGGATCGAACTTTCAACATTATCAGAAATAATAAAATTCAACATTATCAGAAACAATTGAATTCAAATTCAACTCAATCAAATTGTATTATTTTTTTAACTATGAACGTGTAGTTCGAGAGGAGCTGATTGGCTATCGTCACTATCATACAACATATAACATATAATCCCTCTCGCAACACCCTGTTCCAGTTTTGCCGAGTGTAGCCAACTAAACGCTCCTGGCACATTGCTTACCTGATAGGGATTTGCACTTTGTGCCTTAAGCTTGATGGTCGATGCGGCTAAACACACCAATCCTCTGTCTCTCCCCATATCTACTGTCTCGATCAATAAAGAGTGAATTGTCAAAAAAGACTTGTGAAATATTTTGAAAGAGCAAACTACTAATATCATTGTCCAAACATTGTCATAGTAGCATAAATGAGGCAACATTCCTCTGTATGAATCTCCTGTGGAGAGACAAAAGCTCTATAGGCCTTATTTGACTCTTTTTCAAAATACAAATATTGGGTCTCTGTATATCTAAAACAGAACATACATAGAGGATACTTCGGCAAAAAAACTAAAATTCAGGAATGAAATGAGAGCAACACTTGAGTGCATGATGCTATTGAACCACTGAGTGCTACTCTGCTAAATGTGAAGGCATTCCACGTGTAGGTCATGCTGCAACAACATTATAGATTATTTAATCTAACTGCTGGAACTCTGTTTTCACGAGTCTGTCTCACTTGAAATTGTGCACAACACAGTTTTGTACAAAACCATGATATATAAACCATACAATATTATTATTATCATCATATATTCTCTATAGCTTTAGATATTATCTTTATTCTTCAAAAATCAACATTATTATCTCCCATGTTATATTCATGTATATTGATTATATGTCGGTTCAAATGCAGTCCTGTATTTTAAAATACAATAAAAATACAGCGTGCAGTATATTCTCCGACAGTTTATTTATTTTTTTGGCAGAGAGTAAAAGTCAATCTAGTTCAACACACATTGGTCAGACACAATGAAGTCATGCACACGGTATCGCTGTGTTATAAACCGCCGTGCTCCTCAGAGTGATATTGTTCTTTAGCGTTATCTGTATCTGACAGATAGCTCTTAAGACCAAACCTGATCAAACATTACTGATAGAACCATATTCTTGAAGACAGATCAAAGTTTATCACCTACCACACAGCATAGATAATGCATGCTTGCACACAGGCATTACACAACAGTGATTCAATATGTGCATTATCAGCATAAATATCTTTATGTTCAAATATTAAGATTTGTTTAAAAAAATGTAGTTTGTATTGCATTAGAGTACCTTATGCTGCACAGCTATTTATTTGATTGCATTTAAGAAAATCACAAAACAAAGCACTGAATATAGTACACTCTGTTCATTAATATGCATAACGCATGTTATCAATAAATAGTTGATGTCATAGTCTTTAGTATATATATATATATATAAATATACATATATATTTTTTAAAAGTATGATGAAGTGGATAGAAAAGCTCATTCTGATGTGTACATTAGTTTTTGAGTTGGTCAAATACTGACAAACAAGCAGAGGCATTATTTATATAATATGAATATTGTTTATTTGCATCCCAAAACCATTGTTTATAGCATAAAAACATTTTTTAAATGAAAATAAAGTTTTTCATTGACTCGCTTCAGATGAGTTCAGAAGTGTTGAAAAGTTTCTTGCCAACACAGAAACTGCCCAGACACACACACAAACACACCCACACACACACACACATGTAGACACACACACAGACACACACACACCCACACACACACAGACACACACACAAATTAGCCACCCTCCTAGTTGAAAGTCCCTTTCCTATCCACTGCGCACACACACACAGTGCTCTCCATGTCCAGAACATGCAGTACACTGTGTCTGTACATTACATCATATCCAGTAGATTGCACATTTGGTTTCTTTCCAACAGACACATATGCTCATGCATTTATACACACACACACGTAGACATTGTCAATGGACTTTGAGTGGAAGAATTCTGTTGGATTTAGCCTTTGTTCTACTTTGACCTCTGAAGACGGGACGGACTGGATGCTGCTCCAGCAACTATGTAGGTATGAAAATATTAAAACATGTTTTCTACGTGCATGAATGTGGCAAATATTTCTGGCAAATTTCTGTGTAATTTATTTTGTTATGGCATGAAGTGTACATTTGAGTATTATTCATTAACAGACACAGATGCACACAGACACTGGCCTTTCTACGAACAAAACGTATCATTTTATTAGGAAGCATAATTCATCATTGCAACAAAGAAAGTGAGACCTCACCTTCAGACGTCCCCTCACCGGTAAATAACCCCAAACTATTGGACAATCTGAAATGTGAACCTGATGGTGGCGCTAGATGAAGGCTCAACAAATAATCTAATTTGTGTTTTGAGGACTGTAAAAAATGCAATGGTTGTTGATATATATCAGTACAAAATTAAAGGTCAACCTCAAAGTTGATCAGATCAGCAAAATAATTTGGTTACATCTGCTGCCATGAGTACCGTGTGATGAATTGACATGATATTATACCACTTTTACAATACTTCTTTCACAAGAGATAAGCATTCAAACACAAATGAATAATCTTAATAAAATTATACAAACACAGGATTTTTAAAATAATATATGTTTGACACATATAACCATGAGGGGCTAAAGGGTGCACAGTAGAGTTTGTAATCTACATCTAGAAACTTCTAGGAAAGTCGATTCAGCAGTGCCGCTTTCAACAAAACTCAGTAAAGAGTAAAGTAGCACACAAATGATAAGCCAGCTGCAGGTTCTACAGCACATGTAGCTTATCAGTAAGAATAATAAACTATTTGGAGCTGTCGCTGTACTGTAATTGTCATAAACAAATACGTATGTTATCAAAATGTCTGATAGCATCTATCTAATGGCACCGTTTCTGACATCTTGGTCAACATGTGAAGAAAAAATGAAGATGAAAATAGCTTTGATTATACTAAACCTGTTGATGACAATAATGCAAATGTTAATGCCAGCGAATGACTGTTGGTCACAGCTACAATTCTCTGTGGTCATGGCCGCTAACACAAGACTCACCCTCTAATAACTGGGCATCATTTATAAGTGCTGCCAACTTCCAGTTTGTTAAAGTTTTTACTCCAGCATAGTACTCAAATTGCACACAGTGGAGTTACTCTCTACATTTTCTTTTTTGATTAGTTTTCCTTAAACTTGCAATAACTGTTTTTTGGTCACTTTGGGGCAGCGAGAACCAGCTGCAAACATTATATTGATTTCTAATCATTTTTTTAATGGATATGGCAAACATATTGGCAAACCATTGCATATTTACACATCCAGCAGATGTGAAGCAACATGCATCTGGAGTTGTGTGTCTGACCACCGGGTAAACCTGTATTAATAAAGAGATTTGAATCAAACGTAGAGAAGATTAGCATTCTGGCTCAATTGAGTTTAACCTTGATTTGAGTGACACCTGTTCCCTTAATATTGACAGAAGAGCATTCAGGGGAGCATTGCCCCTCACTCAGTTTTATATAAAGACAGACTGATCAATATTTGAGGAGCGTCAGAAGCTGCAGCGACTGCTATTCACTAATCATGGCAAAGATAATACATGTACATGTGTTCAATCTAATCTATTCCCCTCAGAACAGTATGAAACCCTGCAGGCTCATCCAGTACAACGCAGTAGGGCAAAACCGTGTGTAGTCGAGTCCCAGAAAATAGAATCATGAGTATGAATTGTCTGAAATTATTGTCATTTTCTTGCGTAAGTGGTGCAGATAGAGCTGTTTATCTGCCGACTTAAGGATGAAGATATTGCTCCGGCTTACATTGTCCTATTATGATCTAAATGTGTTTTGTATTTTAAGTTAATAAGTAATAATAGGTTTCTGGATGTCCTCATCTCCGAGGACCGCTCTCGGACCCTCCACACCTCAACCCTGGTCATGAAGGCACACCAGTGTCTCTTCTTCCTGAGGAGACTGAAGAAGATCCACATGTCTCCTCAGATCCTGGTGAACTTCTACTGCTGCACCATCGAGAGCCTCCTTACAAACTGCATTACAGTTTGGTATGGGACCTGCTTCGCTTCAGAACGCTAACTACTGCAGAGGGTGGTCAACACTGCCCAACGCATCACCGGAACTTCACTCCCTGACATTGAGTCCATCCACCTCAATGGAGCCTGCAGAGGGCTCGCAGCATCAGGGCCCCACACACCCCAGACACAGACTGTTTGCCCGCATTTCCTCTGGGAGGCGCTACAGGAACCTCCGTTCCAGGACCAGCAGGCTCTTCCCCTTAGTGGTCAACACCCTCAACTCTGCACCACATTGACAGCCCCTATCCTCCCCACCCCCCACCATCCACCCTCCATCATCGCCAACCCCTCCCCACATCACACTTGCACCTTAATATTTACATGTGTACACTTGCATCTTCACTTTACTGTTTATACATACTGTATATATTATTATATATATATTAGGGCTGTCAATCGATTAAACAAATTTAACTAATTAATCGCACATTTTGAAATTCATTAATCGCGATTACAAGTTTGTTTTTCTTCTTTTTAAAGACAAAACTTCACACAGAGCTGTGTTTTCAAAGAGGCTCCTACCTATACAGTGCCAACGAGGTATTTAATATCATGGATGATAAATTGTTTCCGTGAAACATCCAGATTAGTAAAAAGAAAAGTATATTGAGAGCCCATTGGTCCTGTCATCTTTAACATTGAACAGCAGCAGAACCAGTGGCCTTGGGAACTGACTGACATTCACATATCCTGTTCTCCCTCTGGGAGCTGGGCATGTTCTCCATTTTACAAAAAAATGTAAATTCACCTTTTAAAGTCTTTTTCATATGACACATACCCATGTGTTATACATCAAACATTCCAGAACAATCTCAGCTCTATTCAATGAGGCTCATTGTCCTCGCTCTCTCTGGTTCTCTGACTGACAGGCTGCTAAATGAGCCTCACCTGTGAGGTGGGAGGTCCTTTGTGATTTACTGAGTGTTCATTGGTTGTTTTTTTCGCAAAATGTTGACAGACAAATCACGGTGAAGGTTTCTCTGTGGATCAGAGGGGAGACGGGAGGAAGAGGAGCAAGAGAACCCCGATTCATCATCAGTTTTCGCGGAGAAATACTTTTTAAATAACGGAAACAGTGTTAAACCCGCTGCCGGTTTGACACTCAAGAGGGTGTAAAAACTTCAAGGCACACAGTAAGTACAAGTTGCGTTAGTTAAATATTTTAGTGCGTTAATGCGTGAATATATATATATAAATAATCATTGTATATTATATCTGCATTGCACTTTTATTGTGTGTATATATATACTGCTCTCTTTGCACTGCTGGTCAGATGCTAACCGACAATCCGCTGCCTCAGTACCTGTACTCTGTGCAATGACAATAAAATTAAATCTGAATCTGAAGTGATTTTTCACCTCCGTGTCTGTCCATGGCTAATCTTGCACGCTTGATTCTATTTTGTTAATCAAACATTGCAGCAGGGGTCGCTGCAGTCAGACACTCCTGGTGGAAATCTGCACTCTACTGAGTTCACCTATAGTTCTGAGTTTTTTGTAGGTACAAGTTCATTTAATTTTGTTAGTAAATCAATTCCCAGCATCAATCGGATGTGCGTTGTTTATTACTTTGCAAGGAATCTTTTAGTTTGAGAGCAAAAAAAACAAAAACATTTTGGAAAACATATTTAATTCAATTTCAATTCAATTGAGTTTATTTTGTATAGCCCAAATAACAAATTACAAATTTGCCTCAAAGGGCTTTACAGTCTGTACACATACGACAACCCTGTCCCAGGACCTCACATCGGATCAGGTAAAACTCCCAATAAATAGAAAAAGCCTTTCACAGGGAAAATAAAGGGAAGAAACCTTCAGGAGAGCAACAGAGGAGGATCCCTCTCCAGGATGGACAGAAGCAACAGATGTCATGTGGACAGAAGGAAACATTCCAGAATAACAACACATTCAATGAGTATGACAGAGTGTATGAATAGTTATGAATCCTGCATGTGTGTATATGTGGTTGTATGTTTCTGTGTGTGTTTGCATGAACATATCTGTGTGAATAAAAGAGAGAGTGAGAGATGTTTTTGTGGCGACATATTGCCATGATCTATTAAAACTAACCTAAAGAGAAATGAGACAGCATGCCACCACGACATCCACATTCAGAACACTATAATGAAGTAGAAGGAGACTCTGTGCTTGTGAACTCCCTTACAACAAAGTTACAGACCTGTCTGGTCTAACAGAACTCACCCGTCAGTGAGTACGCTTTCGGGCCCACCTATCAACCTAACAACCAACAACAGTGCAGTAGCAGCAGAGCGTGGGGCTGTGAGTGACCTCTAGTGGACCATTATGTTTCTGCAGAGCAACACAGACATTGTTGCTACATTATTATCCTCATGTTCCTTGTGTGGTGTCTTTGAATCCTTGCTGACTCCATTTAAAGTTGTGTCTTGTGTTGGAGCACCAATTACAAGTGACTGACTGTTTGACAGTACTGGCTTCATGAAAAGCTATTTTCTTATTCTTATAAGGGGAATTCTCCCCAATAAAAAGAGATCCTCATTTTCAAGAAAGTCACAACCATGTTTTTGATCCTCATTACTCCAGTAACGACAGGCTGATGACAGTATTAAGTTACAAATTGGCAATAGAAACAAACGCAGCCTCAGACTACTTAATCACTGCCCCCCCCCACACACACACACACACACACACACACACACACACACACACACACACACACACACCACCACCACCACTGTATTGTACTCAGTGATAAACGTGTGCTCCATGTGCTTCTAGAAACAGGTGTCAGGCTTCAGGAAGACACACACGCACACGCACACACACACACACGCGCATGCACACAGTTAATTATTTATCCACTCAATGAAAAGCTGACATGCACACCATCCTGTTTGCAGTGTCACTTTAGACTACACGAGAGAGGTTACTGTTATGGGTACTGATGGACGAGTGCACATCTTCAGTGAAGCTAAGAGAGAAATCTGTTTTTAAAATGTTTTAAAATATGTATTGTTTTGTAATAATAAAACTTTCCAGTGAAGCTTGTTCCACAACATTAGATGGACGTGTGATGGATGAAATACATTTATTATTCAGAGCTCATGATGATTCTGGTGTTCGTATGGTTGTAAACATGGTTGTACACCAAGGAGTCATGATATCCACAATTGAGCTACTCCAACTCCTTCTGTATATTTCTCTGGCCAATGAATGTATGTCGATCCATGTCTTGCTGAAAGGATGGCATATACATTGTAAATACTAAAATAGTTCAATCAAAATGGGATTATACAACTGCTGTTTTATGAGGTTTCGCATTTAAATGGGTATATTTAGTGCACTTGCAGAGTTTTCCTTTAAGTATCAAGATTTTCCCATAAATGTAAACCGTCTATTTAAGATATTGTGCTAATAATAGTCTCCTGTGATAATTTTCCACAGGACTCTGCTGCGACTGTTTCTACGATGGAAGCATTGAGTGTGGACGGATCCATTCAGTGGACGGGAGGGGGGATTTTAAGTACAGCAAATCGGCAAATCGTTATAAAATACATTATAAATAACGACGACGTTTATTTCTGACACGCATTTTCTTTGATCTATCATTGCAATGTGTGCTTACCTCCCTCGCATACGGCCTAAGTATGCTAAATCGACTTCAATGAGAAGAAGAAACCCTTTAGTTGTAAAGTCAGCAAGTCAGATGAAAATCGAGCTCTGTGCCACATCTCCCACTAAATGATAAAGCGGCTACACCGGGAACTGGAGGCAGGACCGAACAACAAGAACCGAGCTTCAAATAACACCATTAAGACCCTTCCGACCAGACTCCAGGTATAGTTTTCTTCTGAAAGACTCGGACGGTGGTGAAACTCTCTCGGGCATCTCGAATTGTCCTCGTCTAGCATCTGGACGGAGTTGTATCATAAGGGGAGGTGTTAGGTGTGACTCCTAAGTTAACGGGGAAGTTGACGTTTGGCTTTCGGGGACGTGAAGTTGGAAAGTTTAACCAAAGCAACTGTTACTCCTCCATTCGGTAAGTTAATATGACTTTATTAGAACGAGTGGTTGAAGCTGTATTCAGGACTCAGTCCATCCTGGTCTGCCGTCCCCCGGAGAGAAGAAGCTCCCATACACTCATGTTGCAATGTGTTAAAACTGATACAAGTTGTACCAAACTGCATTTTTAATCAGTGCAAAGTTTGCAAGTAGCTTGAAATACACTGTTAACAAATATTGAATGTATTTGATACTTGTGTTGAGAACAAATTAGGGCTTGACAATCAATAAGTTTGAAGTATTACAATATGTAGTACAATTATAAGGACATTTTCCTGTTTACTAGTGTGAAGAACTTTCAACCGGTTATGAACCCCAATTTAAAACTGATGCCACGTCACGGTCTACATCAGCAAACAAGTCAAAAGGTGAATCGATTGGCTATTTCTGCGTCATTATTCTTAAAGTTTGTCATTGGTGGCACTGGGTCTGATTCTGCTCGAAATCAGATGGACTCGTGCAGGTTCACCAGGAACTCCCGTAGGTCAGACTCCAGCAGGGCCTCCAGCAGCGACAAGACCAGACCACCATCGACAGACCGCCATCCGCCTTTGACCTGCAGTCGGAAGATCTGGTGGGAGGAGGAGAGCTCGGTGGACGGCAGCAGCGCCTCCTCCTCCGGCCAGGAGTTGGGCCATCCCGCCGGTCCCCACTGGGAGCCAACATCCTCACCAAGCTGCTGGAGGCCCGGGCCATAATGCTGGGCGTGCTGGAGGAAGGGAGGCATGGGAGAACCATAAACCAGGACATGAGAGGTTTCCTAAAGGTTGCTCTGAAACTCTACAACTTTCAGAGGCCGCCAAAAGGAACACAAGATGAAGTCACAGCTTCAATCCAAATGAGATTTCAAATTTTTAAAATCACATCTTGCTTAAAGCTAAACATATTTGGACAGATACATGTAGAATGGTGGCATGACACGTTTATATCATCACTATATGATTGTGTTGTCTATGAGTGAGAATAGCAGAGTCAATACATGGTGTGTAGACTCAGTATTGATGGACAAAGATGTGTTAAGCTCTTTTGTCCATCCATCCCTGAAAACCTTTTGTCTTGCCATAATTATTTTTCAACCACGAGTCCACACTTTTTAATAACGAGAACAGAGCCACCTTGTGAAGAGTGTATCCAAAATATATAAGCCCACTCACCGGTCTAAAAAAAAACTAACATGCTGTCGTGAACTTTTGAACAATGAACATGATGCAGAAATCATTGTGGGTGAAGACATAATGCTGTGTTCGATGAAACCAAGAGCAAGCATGTGGACCTTGAAATGCAAACACGCAGGAGTCTCGATCTCGGAGATGTTCTGCGCTGCGTTTGCCCCAGATTGCTAGTTACACCGCCTCCCTCTCATAAGCCGATCCTGTTGCCTTGACGACTGGTGTGTCCGGGGACTTCATCCTGATCCACTGCTTGATTTTCTCTGACACTAGTTCAGAGAGACTGGCACGAAAAGCGAGAATAACTTAAGAGCAAGTGTTCTCTTTTTCTTCCTCTTACACTGGACTAACTCCTCACCCACCTGATGCAGCCTCCGTTAGCACCTCGGAGCTCAGGCTGCATCGCAGCTCTGCTCATCCGCTGCACAGCAGGCATCACATGGTAACGGCTTCCTCTCGGTGCACCGAACCCTCCGTTTGTTTGACTTTCGTTCCATTCAGTCGAGCCACAGCACAAAGACAGCGTGGACACTATTTTCATATTGCAGAGTTTAGGATGGGAAAGGTTGGTGATTGCAAATTATCCAGCCAATTAACACACTCTGTGTGAGGGCTTCAGCTAATGTTTATTTCCATTGTGATATTTTTCAATGAATTTAGTGTTTTAAATGTCAGAGAATGCTGAAAAACGCTGATCACAATTTGAAGGTTAAAGTCTTCAATTGTATTTATTTTTCAACAGAGAGTACAGTTATTGCAGAGTTATCTGCAATAACTGAAGACGGAGAAAACCAGTGAATATTCACAATTTAGAAACAGAGTCCTATGGTTTGTTTTTCTTACAGAATGACTTCCACATTTAACATGTTTCTCAAAAAGCGTTGACCAAATAATTATGTCCATTGACTGCGTTTACATTTAAAAACATTTTTTTACATTTAGAATGAAACATTGACACTAGTTTTGGTTTTGCATACTCATTAACTGACACACGACATCAGCTTTGTGTCGTGCTTTATGGATGGACTACGATGTATCTCAACAAACGCCCCTCATCTCTCTTGTCTTTGAGATTTAGTCTCTGTTATTACAAGACTTAGTGAGTGTGTGTACAAAATAATGGAGGATTTCTTTAAGAAGCCATGAGCCAGGAAAGGAAGTGGGCCTGAGAATGGCAGGCAGCGGTACACGTTGACTGGTCAGGGGTTTACAAGATCTCCGCTGTAGCCTCGGGCAGGGGGATACCGGAGCCCGTGTGAACCAGTCTCGTGAGGCTGGGAACTGGAAAAAGTGGACGATGCAGAGCACGAGCGTCTATGGATCTTGGAATGACAATGTCGAGGAACTGTTGTGTATCGAACAACGCTTTCAGACAGTGTTTAGTCTTTTAAACTTATTTTGCATCTCTAACCGTCGAGGCAACGAGAGCCTGAGGTCATGAGGTCATGTTGATGTCAGAGCAATATATCGCAGTTATTTCTGACCACATGTCAAGATGTTTTCCACTGCACCAAGTGAAAAGGACCTACCCAGTTCACAGCTGTGAAAACATCTAGAACATCCTGTGACGTCTAATATGCGGGCCGGTATGCATTCCTTGCACACACTCGCATTTCATAAGCACAAACGGAACGACAATACAGCTGCTTGTCCATCGTGTAGCGGCAAGAAGGAGGAAACTAAGTCGACCACGCCCCACAGGGGTCATTTAAACCGTTTTATTGCAGCAATTTTTCATATGTGGACAACAGAAACAGTTATGAGGCAACTGTTTTCAGTTAAGCCCAGAAATGGCCTTCATCAGTCTTGTGACATTGTCCTCCTTTTTTTCTTTTTCATTCTGAGGATACTGAAGGAGCATATTTCAGAGGCTGTACAAATATTTTTGAGAGTTTGTGTCTACATTCTCCTCTGTGAATAAGGCTCTTAATTTAGCAGCAGAGGTTCTTGAAACCTCATGGCAGCACTCTTCAGCCTTCCAGCCTGGAAAATGCTGGGTTTCTTGTGGTTTTGTGTGTACGAGGGAATAAACAACAACGCCCATATTTATGACTGTTCCAGCTCAGCCTGCTCACTGAGCTGTCCTGGAAAAGTGCAAGTGACCCAGAGCGGAGGAGATGCAGCCGCTCCCTCATCCTGTTGTATGTTAGAGAGGAGGACTCTGGTCCGGCCTGCAGCGCAGTGTGTGATTTATATCACGGCCCTGTTTAAACACAGTCGGCTGACAATGCTGCTGCATTCTCAAAGGGAGCATCACGTTTATTCTGTGTGTGGTTAAGGCACCACAGAATCCTACACTATGATAGTGGTGTTGCTATTTCAAAATGAAATAGAGGGATTTTGTTTTAGAACAATTTCATTTGTATCATGCAATTCATTTTTTGGATAGGATTCATCATTGTGCAGAAGATTAATCCGTAGGACCTTGGGGATTCCCTTATTTTTCTCTAAGCAACTCCAGCAGCTCAATTGTTGAATGCCAGTGAAGTATCTCACGTACTTGATAGATTGACACACCATTTCCTACATAATTTGTGTTGTGAACATGTTAGCAGTATTTAGCTAAAAGCACAGCCTCACAGAGAATGTAGACCCTTACATCCTAAAATATTTCCAACAAATAATGAAAGAATCTGGAATTAAATATGTTTGCATTATAATTATAGTTAAAAACATGTTTAAGAACACTGGCGTAAGGGATAAGCTATATTACATGTGTTGTGTATGTTGTTTTATTGATTTATTTTCCATCTATAAGCCGAGGGGGATATTGTGAAGCATTCAGGTTACTGGCTCTAGTCCTCAGATCTGCCTGCTGGCCTCTCATGTTACTCTCTGACTTTGATTCATAAAATTGCAGGAAATTATACCCAAAGGACAATTAGGAGAAATAAGAACGTCTGCGTGTTGAAAAGACCTCATCCAACTGCACACAGCTCTCATTTGTTCGACGCCAGATAAAATCATTCTGGTGCCAGCGACACAGGAGTAATGGGATCTCAATAATTGGAAGAGAGCGAACATGGGGATAATACATCTCCCCCTCCCATACATTTGTTATATGTATCACGGAAGAGTGGATGTGTTATTTAAAAGGATTATTAAGTCATTTAACCGCTGGAAATAGTTTTTCTTTTTATGTGTCATACTTTTTCAATTCTTTCTTCCTCCCTGCCCTCACACATCTCTTGTTATGTCCCTCCCACGCACACTTTACTTTACCAGATTCGTGTTGGAAAACACTTGCTCAGGTTTTGGTAAAAAAAAAAAAAAATGTTAAAAGGAAAACTTTTTAAATTATTTATTTTACAATCTGACCATGTCGAATTTCATTTAATTCTTTTTCTGTTCCTTTCTTTCAAACAAAGGCTGCTCTCAAACCTCTGGTGAAACACAGCTTTTAGATGGTTGATATGGAAAATGAGGACAAGCAGATGGATTCATTTCCTCATGTAAATGACAATAAATGTGTCTTTATTCTACCTTTCCCTTGCTGACAAAATATATGAAACATGAAAGATTTTCTTATGTGAATCCAAATTTTTTAATTTTTTTTTAGCAAAAACGGTATGCCAGTGACCTTTTTGCTTATTAACACCCCATGTCTGCTTCATCTGTGGGATGCATGCACAGTGTCACATTTAATACTTATTGTATTGTTTTGGTTTTGTCCTGGATGTGTTGTTTTGATGCATCCTCACATCCTCAATCATTTATACCCCTGCATACATGAATAAACAGATTATAACCATGGAAACTGAGATTAGAAAAAACACAAAAAACAGAGGTGAATAGGTCCAGGTGGTTAATGCTTCATTATGCTTGTTAGCATTGGTATGTTCCCCCTTCACCTGTCTTTCTGTTGTTGATTAGCGTATGAACACCGTTTAAAATCCATTAGAATATACATTTTTATATAAAGGTGGGGAGTATTGTTGAGGTGAATGTTGTTGAGGTGAACGTCTGTTGATGTGAATGTCTGTTGTTGAGGTGAATGTCTGTTGATGTGAATGTCTGTTGTTGAGGTGAATGTCTGTTGATGTGAATGTCTGTTGTTGAGGTGAATGTCTGTTGATGTGAATGTCTGTTGTTGATGTGAATGTCTGTTGATGAGGTGAATGTCTGTTGATGTGAATGTCTGTTGTTGAGGTGAATGTCTGTTGTTGATGTGAATGTCTGTTGTTGATGTGAACGTCTGTTGTTGAGGTGAATGTCTGTTGTTGATGTGAATGTCTGTTGTTGATGTGAATGTCTGTTGTTGAGGTGAATGTCTGTTGATGTGAATGTCTGTTGTTGATGTGAATGTCTGTTGTTGATGTGAATGTCTGTTGTTGAGGTGAATGTCTGTTGTTGAGGTGAATGTCTGTTGTTGATGTGAACGTCTGTTGTTGATGTGAACGTCTGTTGTTGAGGTGAATGTCTGTTGTTGAGGTGAACGTCTGTTGTTGAGGTGAATGTCTGTTGTTGATGTGAACGTCTGTTGTTGAGGTGAATGTCTGTTGTTGAGGTGAATGTCTGTTGTTGATGTGAACGTCTGTTGTTGAGGTGAACGTCTGTTGTTGAGGTGAATGTCTGTTGATGTGAACGTCTGTTGTTGAGGTGAATGTCTGTTGTTGATGTGAATGTCTGTTGTTGATGTGAACGTCTGTTGTTGAGGTGAATGTCTGTTGTTGATGTGAATGTCTGTTGTTGAGGTGAACGTCTGTTGTTGAGGTGAATGTCTGTTGATGTGAATGTCTGTTGTTGATGTGAATGTCTGTTGTTGATGTGAACGTCTGTTGTTGAGGTGAACGTCTGTTGTTGAGGTGAACGTCTGTTGTTGATGTGAATGTCTGTTGTTGATGTGAACGTCTGTTGTTGAGGTGAACGTCTGTTGTTGAGGTGAACGTCTGTTGTTGATGTGAATGTCTGTTGTTGATGTGAATGTCTGTTGTTGATGTGAATGTCTGTTGTTGATGTGAATGTCTGTTGTTGAGGTGAATGTCTGTTGTTGATGTGAATGTCTGTTGTTGAGGTGAATGTCTGTTGTTGAGGTGAATGTCTGTTGTTGATGTGAATGTCTGTTGTTGAGGTGAATGTCTGCTTTCTCATTAGCAACAGTCCGTTCCAGCCTGACCTCTAAACAAGTGGATGTATTGAGACAGAGTTACAGTGCACTTGTCCCTCCTCCATTCTATTAACGGTTGATAAATTATCACTGTGCCAGAGGATTAATAGTCTCTCTGCAGAGACACATCCACACCCAATCCACACACACACACACACACACACACACACACACACACACACACACACACACACACACACACACACACACACACACACACACACACATAGTGTAACCTCATGAGGCCTCAGTTGTAATCTAATCTGTATTTTTCTGCCGTGTATGGACATTGTCTCAACTGTCCAGATTCATCCCTCGGCTCGGCTGCCCGGGAAGCATCCACAGCACATGTTTTTATGATAAAACACTGCTGCTAGCGGAGAGGAATTATTGAACCAATGAATCATTTATGATGTTCACACAAGGATGTTAATGAGCGTTGTTGGTCTCCTGCAGGAGCGGAGGAAGCAGAGCCGGCGGCGACGTGGAGTGAGTGGAGAAGGTAGAAACAGCAGCCCGGCTATCCGCCCGCCCTCCTGAGCGTGCTGCGTGATGGGGAAGCAGAACAGCAAGCTGCGGCCCGAGGTCCTGAACGACCTGAGAGAGAACACAGAGTTCACCGACCACGAGCTCCAGGAGTGGTACCGCGGCTTCCTCAAGGACTGCCCGACCGGCCACCTCACAGTGGAGGAGTTCAAGAAGATCTACGCCAACTTCTTCCCCTACGGAGATGCCTCCAAGTTTGCAGAGCACGTCTTCCGCACGTTTGACACCAACGGAGATGCCACCATCGACTTCAGGGAGTTCATCATCGCCCTGAGCGTGACATCTCGTGGCGGGTTGGAGCAGAAGCTGCGCTGGGCCTTCAGCATGTACGACTTGGATGGGAATGGGTACATCAGCCGGGCAGAGATGCTGGAGATAGTTCAGGTGAGCACTGTGTGACGGATCGTCGTTTCTTCATTGATGTTTGTGCTGGATGTATCCGTCTCTGGCCTTGTTTGGGTCAGGATCTGCCTCTTTCTGCAGATATAAATATGACGAGGTTCAAGCAGTGCATCTCCTATTATACAATGGTTATTCAAGTTGCAGGAATGTCATTTTAAAAGTACGAATCTTAACCCAGAAAGGGAAAAAGAAAAGGAAGGCATTGAATCAGATTCCGTTGGGGTTAGCATATATATTTATATATATCCATAACAAAATAACAAATGTAATCAGTCCAAAACTAAGGATTAAACTTAATTATTCCTTTAATTCTGAGTAGGGCTGCAACTAATGTTTACTTACATCTATAAATCTGCTGTTTATTGTCTTGAATAATTCATAAATTATGTGGCCCATTAAATGTTTGTTTTTTTAAACACAAAATTAAGATGTTTTCATACTTTTGCATGATAAATTGATAATACAACTTCAATTATCAAAATGGTTGCCAATTATCGATTTGTCCACTAACAGTTAATCATCCAGCTTTCTGTCTTGTAAGAAGTCATTTGTGGGTCTGAATTTATAAGATATTTGACATCATGGTTGCCCTTTATGTTTTTCTTATCCCCGCGGCTATATTTACTCTTCCAACATGGCGAGCTGAGCCGCCTGGAAGGCCATATCAATATTGGCTCAGTTCGTTGTGTTTGTGGATACAAATGAATGTGAAAAGAAACGGGCGAAAGCATCGGAGCTTTTGTTAGTGGTGGGGTTAATGCGTTCCGTTTTTCAGCTAAACCTTTCCCCATCACAGACCTTTACGTGATCTAAAATGTGTGCAGTGGTAGAGCTACCAAACAGACAAAGAGGGACTCGCTGTGAGTGTCACAGCAGGATGAGCTTCATTTTCCAGAGCACCATCATTACCAGGTAGCATCAGAAACCAGGTCACAGCATTCAGACAAAAGATGTAACAAATGCGTCCGATGGAAACATAAATCGTAAAAAGTGTCTCAATACCAATTACGCTGAGTACAGACTTCCACTAACATACACATTTAATTGTATATATATTGTGTACAAACAAATATATATAGATACACATATAATTCTGTATATATTGTGTTTATAAATATATATTTTATATATATCTATATAAAATATAATATATATTTATATAGACAAATATATATGTATTTCTATAAGTGCTGTGAAAAATAACGCGTTAACTCAGTTAATTAAATTACAGGATTAATTAGTTTGTTTTTTTTAACGCATTTTACGCATGCGCAGAATGAGCTTCCAATCCGTCTGTTGTTGGTCGTCTCTAACCAGCAGCATGTCATTCTGTCTCTACGTGTCGCGTTAACACGACTCCGATCTCCGTCTCGCGCGCCGCAGAGCTCGGATGCCGGCGTGTGCGCGCACATCGGGACGAAAAAAAGTCACGTGCAACCCCCCCCCCCCCCCCCCCGTCAACAACTCTTCTCGGTGCTCTTGCCTGTCTTGAGAGCCCTGTAAATGTATATATGTGATTAATCATGATTAATCCACAGAAACCTGTGATTAACCTGATTAAAAATTGTAATAGTTTCACAGCCCTAATTTCGATACATAT
Source organism: Pseudoliparis swirei (assembly GCF_029220125.1). Lineage (NCBI taxonomy): Eukaryota > Metazoa > Chordata > Actinopteri > Perciformes > Liparidae > Pseudoliparis > Pseudoliparis swirei. Next base: position 11,224,789 of record NC_079399.1, read on the forward strand.
ATAAATATGTATTAATTTATATACATAAATATATATTTTATTCATATATGCAAATATATATTTCTGCTAGTGTACTGACTGGAAAATGACGCACTGAGTAAAGTGAGACATCGTGGCATCTCACTCCCTCTCTGAATAGAGGGAACACACTGACACCAACTTACCAGAGACCAGTTTCATTCCGCCGTGTGTCCAACACTTCACGTACACGTTGAGATACAATCTGAAAAAGGGGACGCATCAAAAGCATTGATCCTGCTCATGATTTTAAGGAGATAGGGAGGTCGTGTTGACGGAACATATTATGTTTCAAAGGGATCAGGGACTCAAACCCTGAAAGAGGTCCGATAACAGTACCCTGAAAATGTTCCTGCTGAATATCAAAGATAACATGAGAACACTTTCCTTACAATGACAGGGGCAGAAAGCGTGAGAGGAGTCACAGCACCGTGTGCTCCGGCACATCAAACCGTGGGCTTCAAATAGTCGCTGTTACTTTCATTAACTTTGTCTCTGTCTTGTCAGGCAGCATTTCTGGGGACTGCATTGTTGTATCTGTATGTGTGTGTGTGTGTGTGTGTGTGTGCACACACTGCAGGTCGGGGGGATGTAGCGCAAGCTTGACCTTTGCCGGTAGCTATCTGAGTGTGTGAGTTTAATTTTGGTAAGCACGGTTGCATCCAGAGCATGCTCTCTCTCTCTCTCTCTCTCTCTCCTGAGACGTGCCCTCTCTTTGTGTGCTCACCTGAGGTAATTGCCTGTTTCAAGTAATACGAGGATAAAACAAAACAATAATTGAGTATTGTTCCAATTCACTGACTCAACATTGACCAGCACCATTTAGAATTGTGTTATGCTTCTTATGTCGTGGGATATAATAGGTTTCGTTCTCACAACAGCGGCATTAATACGCATTCAATGTCTTTGATAACAACTCCTCAAAGTCAATAACATTTGAGGATGTAACAAGTAACATTTACTAAATCCATAAGGTTATTATTTATTAAGATCATGTGTACTTTTCCTCATTATGTTTTAGAATTGTTGGACGTAATTTCACTATTACAAATGTTTTGGCCCATTTAATTAGATTAGTCTTGCTTTCTATATATTTATATAGATGGAACATCTCATCAGAAAGGATGTTCCTCCATGAACCGACATCATGTAGATTCAGACAGGTGATGGGACTAAAGCTGTGTGGAGTTACAACCGATGGGGCTCCAGCTATGGCGAACAATCTGTCACGATATTCTGATATTTTGAAATCAAGGTCTGGTAAACTTTCAACTGTGTGATGAGGAGCAACTGCCAATCCAACGCTGTCTTCTTGGTGCTGCACGAAGGGGATGGAGGTTGCACAACTGTTCCGCCAAGTCAGTTATGATGGTCTGGTCGATGATGCATTTATTTAACTTCATTGTTGAATCAAGTATTTTTCTCTCAGCAGCAACAGATGCTGATGTTAAGACGAAGTGAATGTCTTCAACCAAGGCATCAAAGAGGCATTATAGATGCTTCCTAGCTTTAGCAGAAGTAAGATAATTCTGCTAAGAACTGAGTCAGGTGCACTTTCCTGATCACAATCTACCCTAACGCCCTCACCATCACTGGCCTGAAGGGTCAACAGTCTGATTTGGGGGATTCCCACACACACCTTGTTTAAAATCCCTCAACGAACATGAGTAGTGTCTTCTGCTTTTGTGTTTCAGAAATGTATTGTTTGTATTTGTTGCATCCTTCACATGCAGGTTCGAGGCACGTTGGCTGAATGTTGCTGCCACATTGAAAGTTATTTTCCACCTTAACTACCCAAAAGCTTCACAGATGACAAACACAATTTGATATGGAAACAACAGCAATTGTTCTCTTCTTCCCTTTTAGGCCATTTATAAGATGGTCTCCTCAGTGATGAAGATGCCTGAGGACGAATCAACACCGGAGAAAAGGACGGATAAGATCTTCAGACAGATGGACATTGACAATGATGGTAAGTTGTTTTTATTTGTATGTGCTTTGTATGCTTTTGTGAGACGATATCACAACCAGCTGTCACTATCAGTTGTGAAAGCACATACATAAAACATGTGTCCTACTTCTCAAGGTACATAAACAGGTATATAAGGTTTTATACAACTATTGGGGTAGCTGTAAACAGAAATACCTTTAACCCTACCTGAGCGCACCCATTCTAAGTGGATGCAGGTGGATAAACATATAAAGACAATTGAGTAAAACAGTTGTAACTAGAATGGGCACTCGGTAGAGCGCATACCTTCGCATATCACAAGATTGGGCATTGAATTATGAACATGTTGGCATTAGTTGCATGCCAATTGGATAGAAATTGACCGCGCTATGGTAAAAAGAATATGTTGACCTTTTCATGACCTTGACCTTGACCTTTGACCCGATTGATCCCAAAATCTAATCAAATGGTCCCCGGATAATAACCAATCATCCCACCAAATTTCATGCGATTCGGTTTAATACTTTTTGTGTTATGCGAGTAACACGCATACAAATAAATAAATAAATAAATACACGGCGATCAAAACATAACCTTCCGCATTTTCAATGCGAAGGTAATAATATAAAATGTCTTCATGCCATCTGTATATTAACAAAATGTCTTATACTGGCATGCAACTTCCTGATTGTGTGTTATAAACTATTTATTAAATAACTGTATATTGCTTATTAATGCTAAATATATGACTTAAAGTAAAGATTTACCAAATATAAATACATTATATGTGATATTTAATGTCCTTGACGTTATACAATTGCCACCACAGAGCAGTTGAGAGTAACATGAATTATAGAAGCTCGACGACAGACAGAAAGACAGAGAAATAGGACGTCGTATAACAGCACGACATGCCATGAACATGACTCACAAGATAATTAGCAGTCTTGTGTGTCTCTTCCTGCTGAGCCTCGATGTCAGTGGTTTGACATTTAGTGTGGAAAGGTGATGCTACATCCACGGACACACACAACCAAACCCATTCACACAATATGTATTAATTTAAAGAACATCATAACGCCACTTTACTGATGACCCTCTGCCACACCCACCTCCAGTCCCTCAAGGAAATCAGCCACACAAACTAAGTCGGAGCCAGATGGGGTTTCTGACATGTCACATCTCAGTTAGATCTTCAGTGGAAAGCTACACGTATTTTGGAGCAGAAGGTTCAGAAAGTCTGGAGGTCACGATGTGTGTGTAATAACATCACATGTGTGTGTAATAACATCACATGGCACCACAGACCAGGCCCACGGCTGCAGCTGCAGCCGACCCTCCTTTCTAATGCAATTTATACAGATGCTGTTTGACTGAAAGTGGTAGTTAATTTAAACAAAGTGTGGTGTGCTGTTGTAAACATCTAGGTAGTACAATATTCAAACAGTGCAAATGTGCATTGTGTTAGATGGCTAAACAACAACAACTTAAGGCTTTCATCATTTTAAATACGTTTACGGGATGTTTGCCGATATAGAATCCAACGTATATGTAGCTGCCCCGTTTAGACATACCAGAAACCAACAAATTAGAAATGTTTCTAAAAAGAAAATTTGAATGAATAATTTCTTTAATTTTAATATTTAAGAATTTTAATAATGTATTCGTTTTATTTTTATATAACAATTAATTATTTAAAATGAGTACTGTAAAAATACTGTCATTTTTATAATCTTAAAAACGATATACTGCATTGACAAATACATAAATTGTAATTTGCCTGTAAAGATGTCCTGACTTATATGAAAACAGCAAAACTGTTCTTAGCTATAGATGACTTGATCATTCAGTCATACAATGAAAGTTCTTTGTAATGTATTTATAAGTTGTGTACTTTGCCTAAACAATGTTGTCGGGGGCGTCTGTGACTATGTTGTCAGCACATAAGCTCAAAAACAACATCAGAGACGTTTCTGTTGATGGCAGTGGGTGGTTGCCGTATGATTCAGCCCTCACGTGCTCAACCGATGGTGAATGTGAAGTATTTTTTAAATCTGTGCTTCACAGGTAAATTGTCTTTGGAGGAGTTCATTAAAGGTGCCAAGAGCGACCCGTCCATTGTCCGACTGCTGCAGTCGGATCAGGGAGCCTCTCGTCAGTTCTGAGGAGTGACAATAACAGACACACTCTCCAAAACACAATCACAAACCCACAACTACCGGTCGGTCAGCATCAAAACTCACTCAGACAATCCTTTCATTTTAAACGCAGTCATTGTCTTATCGTTTACATTAGTGGGCAATTCTCTCTCGTCAATGTGGCTCCTTTAGTCGAGATATTTTCTGTTTATGCTTTTCCAAAACTATCTTGCCTTGAAATGGTTTTGACCCGTTCTCCATAAGTGAAGTGCCATATATTTATACTGACTGGATTCTTTGGCTCGCAAGTATTATGAATCCCATTATGTTACACCAGGAGAAAACTAATGACATCCCTCCTTATGATTTGATTCACCTTAACCGTGCTGAAAAGTGGCTTATGCGTTTCACGATGTCAACTGTAGCTTCACAAGTTGCTCTTCTGAACAACCTCGATATGCCTTTGGTATTGCATGCGCCCGGTGATATACGTTTTCTGACATTGTTACAGTTTGTGAATAATGAGGCTGTGATTGTTTTTATTCCTTTTTATTTTTGTAACAAACATTTTGTTTTCACACAATTGAAATAAAAGTCGTGTAAGAAAAATCTACACAAGTCCCACAGTATCCTCTTGTGGACAGACATGAAAATATAAAGAGTCACATAAGGTTGGACATTGAAGTGTTCCTCTGTGCACATATTTAAATTCGTTCTCGAGGGCGGCTGAAAAGGGGAACAATGTTCAAAAATGACTTGAATGAACAACTGAAATGCCACCTTCATTGACTCCTCCCCCTCTCCGCTGGGTGCCACCTATAAATATGCAGCTTCTAATGTTCAGCAGGTATGTGAGGCACTTCATAGACATGATACATAGCCCAAACCTCTCCCCCCCCCATGTGTGACTGACAAAGATGCGAGAAACTGCATGTGTCTCTCATGTGTCTTTTCTGGAATATTTAATTAACTGGGCGACCCGGCCTCCCATTCGTCCACAGGAGAGGGGAGGCGGGTCGCACAGGACCAGACAAGATTGACCCAAGTCGGTTAAAACCTTGTTTGGGCTCATAACTCAATTTTATCTAAGGTATCATCCAGGTCTACGTCACTGAAGTCGTAGTCCTCCTCCACCGGAAGCTGCAGGTGAAGATGAAGAAATGAAGACAAACTGTTAGCAAAGATGGGGACAAACATGACAACTTTCACTTTTATTAATTCTTAGATTAGAAATACCAATTTTGTGGAGATTAAAAACAACAGCAGGTGACTTTTTTTTGTCACCACACCACAGCCACGTTGTTTGATGAAGCCTCAAAGCTTTTAGAACTACAACTACGGTCATTTCATTGTTCTGACCACAAATCTAAATAATGATAATAAACAACATAAGAACAAAAGGTCCTCCTTTCTGACTAAGCCCTATAATAATAGTAATAACAAATATACATTGTCATTATATATAATATGGTTAAAGTCATTCATGAACCAACTTACCTGGCATAAATATCATGATACTGATACCAGAATGCAATACCATAAAAACAATATGATACCATAAATACGAGACTGGTATATTTATCTATAATAGTAATAAATAAAACATCTGTATGGTTATCTTTTTACCAACTTTTGTAACACTTAACAAATGGCAGTAATATTAGTATTAGCCTACAGCAAGATATGAATGAAACGACATGGTGCCATCATAACATTGATTCTACACTAGGAGGCCTTTAGTCTGTATCTGACCAGATGATACAGAGTTCATCAGGATGAGCAGCTGTAGAGTTACGTAACTTTATAGACCGTCTGCAATGTAGACAAAGTACTGAAACATTTCACTTCTGGCATCTTTGTTTTTTTCAGCCGAAGACGGCCTGTAAAGCTCCGCCACTTCACTCGCTGTGAGCACAGTGAAGTGCAGACAGCTCGACACGGAGCAGCGCGTGCGCTCTGATCGCGCGCTCTTTTAATGAAGTATCGAGACTAAAAATATGCAAAATCATATTGTTTTTAACGTACGGGTACTTTGTTAGTATCGATGCACCGTGCAGCGTGACAGCAGTAGATGTTAATTCAAGCTAACCCGAACCCTCCAAACAATGTCGACATCTTCACGCTGATTGGCCAAGACTTGACACGTCCCATCAAAGATGTTTTATTGCGAAGAGCACCACATCGCATTTTCTTCGCGTTTCACTGCAATCTCAACGGCAGCGGGCCAGGTGCCCCCCCCCCCCTACCCCAAAACAAAAACTCTTCGGATCTACACGATTCACGTGGATGACCTATTTTGATTTTAAAACGGTGAATTTCACCGAGAGGTGACAAGTTTGCAGGTATGAAAACATAAAAGTCTTTAAATTCAGAAATAACTATAGATGGACTTTTCACTCCGTAAGAAAAGAAACATTATCTGAAATTCTTGTGAGCGCTTAAACTTCCACTGCAGTGTTTCATGATATGTTCATCTGTGTACATGATTGTAATACAGAGGCAGCAACGAGTAGGTAGAGTTGAACTGTAATAAGCAGGGCAGACAGTGCGCAACAACGCATCATTTGAAGAAAGAACATTTTAATCCCAAACTTCACAACCAGACCAGATTTCTGTCGGGTCTGTAGTCGTTCCAAACAATCAAAGATGTGTCTGCAAGGTCAGTCGGACTTGGCATGCGAGACATTTTGACCTTCTTGAAGGAGATTTATTGCGATGCAAGTCAAACTGAACTTTGCTGCATAACAGGCAGACTAGATGGGCGCCACCTTAAAGACATATTTAGCTTCAGCTTTTTTCTGATAATTTTATATATTTACAAAATGCCTTATTCTTTTCTTTTGGTTAACATTGTTCTGGATAAGGTCGTCTATTTTAAATTACACCTGGACAATTGAGCCGTATAACGTGGAAGTTTAATACAAAATCAGATGTCTACCTAGCAGGGCCTTCAAACTATTTGGCTGAAGGCCGATAACGTATCCGTACACATGGCCATAGATGTAACTCCAGTCAGACCCCTGTGATGTTCCCACTCACCTGTCCATCTTTGCCGTCCCAGGGTTCAACAGTGTGAATCTTGGGCAAGGCTCCGCCTCCCAAAGTGGAAGTCGAGCCACGGCCGACGGAGAGCTCCCTGAGGAAGAGATGAACCGCGTGAGCGCCTTCGTTCAGCATGTTTACATTGGTTCTGTTCTACAAAGGTTCTTGTCATGGGAAAGAAAAGACTACCTGAGGAACTCGTGAATGCCGGTCTCGCTGAAGGAGCCCCTGAGCAGAGCAAATTTCATTTTGCGTGAGTTGATGGCCGCCATCGCAGGATAGCCAAATCCACCGATACCAAGAGAGGCCTCCAGCTCCATCTGAGCTCCAGCTTCAAGCCACAGCCAGCTGACAAAGGGAGAGCAGGACATTAGTCAACCCAAATTAGTACTTTCATAATCCAGGACAGGCACGTCATCCCTACCCCCACGTCTTCTTCTTGTACTTCTCAGCCATCTGCATCATCACCTTTAAATAGTCGTTTCTACCTGCTGCGCCTGTTGAGACAAGAACGGTTCATGGTGAGTGATTAAAGGATTACAATAATCTTTAACGCATCACAAAGGTACCCAGACTTCACTTGTCGCCTACAGTTCTGCTGCATTTTATACAATATTGAATAATAGAATTTAAAAATTCAAATTGTGTTTTTTCTCTGTTCTTTAAGGTTACATTTCTGATCTATTGAACATGAGTCTCACCTGTGTCCAGGATGTGTGGCAGAAAACCAATAACACACAACTGACTGTCCTCACAGGTCTTCGTCAAGATGTCTTTATTGAGGATCTGCAAGACAAACATTGACAATACACACATTTTATGTTTTGTGAAATTACATAATTATATATAAACGTGACGAAGATAACTCAGGGTTTAACTGTGATCATTATAGATAGTTTTATCCCCCCACTTCCCATTTTGGGACGAATTTTGGACCGATGATTTAGTCTGGATTCTCTTTTTTTTTCTTGTCTGACACAAACAGATAATATTTAAGTTAGTAAAGTTCGATTATGAATTTAATCACAATCGTGTTTATTAACATAGAAAACATCTCTTTAAAAAAAAAAAAAAAGAGTCACTACTAGCGCTAGAAACTTTCATAAATGATGTATGATGCAAATACACTGACCTCCAGCAGTTCAGGAGGAGCAGCGTGGTCAGAGAACATATCCAACGCCTTCTGGATGATGTCTCCACGGGTGCGGCCTCCTTGGTAGTCTTCGGGCTCCTCGCCTTTGCGGAAAATCTTGATGGTGGGGAATCCACGGATCTAAAACACATAAAACACATATTGTTCCAGTTCTGCAAGTCGTTTTGACTTTGAAGACATATTTACTGAGACATGATTGAATTAGTATGTTTGACTCTCTCCATTCTAACGAGAACGTTTCATAGGATTCTGACTAGGAAACGGACTTTACTTTTCTAGTCTTCCGACCACTCAAAGCGCTTTAACACTACATGACATCATTCACACACTGATGGGAGGGGCTAAGTGTCCACCTGCATAACAGCAGTAAAAAACATTCATAAACCGTAGGCATAGCTACGGGACAAATTTTGGGTTTAAGTGTCTTTCCCAAGGACACATCGACATGGGCGAGCGGAGTCGGGGATCGAACCGCCTATCATCTGATTAAAGGACGACCCTGCTCACCACTCAGCAGAAGTCGCCTAGTGCAATTAATTGTATCAGAATTGTGTACCAACGCACCGCTTTGACCTCTCACTCACCCCGTAGCGGCCGGACACAGCCTGGTGCACAGTAGCATCCATAGCGCCGAGGCGCACTTTGCCCTTGGTCTGCTCGTTGACAGCCGAGGCTGCAGCTGCCCACTCAGGCTCCAGACTGTCAACAAAAGAACAAATCCATAATGAGACGTATTCATAGTTTCCCAAACAAATATGTTTCTGAAATATTGGATGAAAATTTAGAAAAAAAGTTGAAAACTGGATTCACATGGTTTAGGAAAATAAACTGCTCAGATGGAACTAAATAGTTTTAATAGGGATAATCGTCTCCTGAATAAAAGTCCCATTGACGTGTTTTCAGTCTGCCTGTTGATTATCCAGATTTACTGGGACAAAAACACTGTTTGAAGCCACGCTTTTCACAAACAAAATTCAAACAAACAGCCGCTATTGTATTGGGGTGGAAGAAATCTCAGAGATGGCCATCTCGTCTTTCATGTAATAGTGAGGGAGGGTATCAATGTTTCCTACAGCTGGGGATGGACTGTGTCAGATATCAAAATCACCTTTTGCAGTGTCCACACCAGGGGGCGAAGAACTCCACCAGCCACACCCCATCACCCTCCAACACCATCTTGTCAAAGTTGTCATCAGTGAGCTCGACCACATCCTTCTTACTGCCGCCACCATTCTGCTGGAAGGAAGTTGAGTATTAATTCACAATGTTCAGTGTTTGATCTTCCAACTTCAAATAATAACAAACTAAGGCACCTGTTTGGAGCCAGAGCTGCCGGAGCTGCCAGACTTGCCGCTCATTCTATCCTTCACCAGAGTGCGCAAAAGGTTCATGGCTCCATCCACGATGGCTTGGCTACTGCGTGCACCTGAAGAACGAAGGGAATTCAAAAGTAGGTCAGTGCATCCCCAAAAAATAATTTTGAGTCTCAAGTCTTTCCCAACAATAACTTAAAAAAAGGTCAGAAAGTGTCTAATAAAGCCCTGAACGCAAGCCGATTCACTGAGAAAGGAGGCGTTTAGTTGTCTCTCTGACACCTACATCCCCTTTGCTCTGAACTGATCGAAATTACTATTTAACTTCAGAACAGCTTTTTGGCATGAAGTCACCGTCAAGGAAAATGTCAAACTCACAAAGCTGCGTATTCAGCAAACAAAAGCTATGTGTTTGGTCAGTGGCATTGGCTGTACCTTGGTAGTCCTCTGGCTTGTTCTTATTGGCTCCAAAGATCTTGATGGTGGGGAAACCATTGACGCCATACTGGCCCCCCAGTGACTTGTGCTGGTCTGCATCTACTGCACCAACCTTCACAATACCCTGGGGAATTACAGAAAAAAAAAAGACAAAAAAGGAAATCAAGCCTCGTATTCATTTTCTTCACAGAACATTTGTGAGCCGTTTTCACAAATCTGGAAGTCAGCATGTCAATAAACAAATGTAACAGTTATATGTGTATGCAGGATATCTCCACACAGACACTGTGGAAATCACATTAGAGGTGATAGCTATGTGTGGAAAAAAACAAGACTCACTAAAAATGTGACTACAGTCCCATGTCTGCCCACATCACACGCCTCCATTTGCTGTTATTCTCACTATTGAATTACAAACGTGTAAAACACTAGTAGGTGTAACAAAACTGTGAGCTACCAAGTATACCTACTTAGTCATATCTGCCTGAGTGTTTTTTATTACCACAAATATGTAGTGAAGGCACATCATCATAATCCGACTGTCATAGTGACCATATGGTATTCACTAACAAGGCGAGCGGCGTGTTGTTTACCTTGAGGGCGGTCGCCGCCTTCTTCCAATCAGGAGTTAAATGTTGACAGTGGCCACACCTGTAGTGATGAATATGAGAAGGGATAAAACAATCAAATTGATGTTTAGTTAGAAAAGATGAATTTGTGGTCTCTTTATAATCTACCAATAGACACACTTTCAGTTTCAAATCTGTTCAAATTAGAAAGATTGTAAACAAACAGGATTCAAGTCCATCATCAAGTATTTGTTTCTCAAATTATTCCCAGAACCAAAATGATTAAATATCCCCTCAGTGGAACGTAGCAATCAGTAGTTATTTGAAAGTTAATTGATGTCTTTCCTATTGTGCCGAGTCAAAATGCCTGCTGTTATTAAAGGTATATTCAATTATGAACAGAAAATCAAGTCAATGTCTGTTCAGGTTTAGCTATTTTGTTGCTGTGTTGAGTATACAGCATGTTTACCAAAATAAATGTTGAGATATGTACTCAGATGTATATGTAATGTGATGCTGTGGTATGTAGTGTATATTACACACACACCAGGGGTGGCGCTAGGGAGCTCAGGCTATAAAGGCCAATGTGCCATTACTTGTTTTTCAGTTGAAGTAAGCTCTAACCGAGACTGATGATGTGCTAAACATCTTAATAAATAATGCGACAACGGCTAATATAAATCCATCATTTATTCTTTCCTCCAGCAGCAGCGCTAGCTGCTGCAGCAGTGCTCCACAACAGAACAGGTTATGGGCCCAGGAGTCGTGAAGGAAAGTCAGTTTAACGCGAAATAAGCGTGCGCTACGGCTAGCTAAGAAGAAGAGCTAAGAAGAAGAGCAACTGCGCATGAAGAGGAGCAGGAGAGGAGGGCCGCGACCGACCGACATTAATGAAACCAAGTTGGATAAGAAAAGCCCAAACAGCAACGCTGGGATATCTCCACACTAGACTACTATTCCCAGAACAGAGAGAAGAACAGAGGAACCGAAGGAGCGAGCAGCAGATGCTGGTAAAATGTTGCGTCATGCTTAAGCTAATTTTTACTGTTGAGCTACAAAGCCTCTCGTTAGTAAGAAGGATGGCGCGATGAAAGAAAGAAAATAAAATATTGATAGAGTATTGAATGTAAAGGATGAAGCCCCTGTGATCCCAACTTGTGACAACGTTGACACTAGATCGGTCGGAAGATATGAGACTGAAATATCAGGAGCGCAGAAGAAACCACCATCAGCTGAGGAGGGAAAAGTGAGGAAATGTTAGATTGATTGCTAGGCTGGTTTAAAGTTTTGCCGCATTTTGCCTGAGTTTTAATTTATACGACATCATCACGCTATCTACACGATAACATCACGTTTGCAGACTGAAGAGCGGAGAAGTAGTTTTGAAGAGACGGAGAAGTTAGCGGTGGACAGTGTGAAGAAGACTGCGAGGGAAGACAGTGGGCCCGTGCTGGGCGTCGTCCAGAAGCGAACAAAAGAGACACAGAAAGACACAGAAATGTCATGTGTGATTCAAGTGTGTCGAAAGAAGACGACATGAGAAACACAGTAGACATTACGAGACACACACAAGATGCCACCACACAAAGATGCCATGTGCGGTGTACAGACAGATGGGATGAGATGGTGGAGACTCAGAAGATGACTAAGAGAGAGCACGCCAGATTGAGGGCGGAGGAACGTCCACCCAGGAGACAGGGTCTGATGGTGGGGACGGGAGGTGGTCATCACATCACATCAGCTCTCTCTCATTTCAAAACCACTTCAACCTTCATCAAAAAGTTTCAAGCGATTGTCGCACTGCAAGGAGCCGGAATTGCTCAGCGGAGGCACTTGCGCGGAGCGCTCATCGACAGCATTTGACAGCGGGACAGCGCCTGAGGGCGACATATGCTGGAGAATGGGCTGTTTGTGCGAGCATATCCCTTTGAGCATCTTCTCGGAGAGCAGCTTATGAAGATGTGTGTTGGGTTGTCTTCAAGAATACGGTGCAGGCCAACCAATGCCCAGATGTTGATAGGTAACATTATTGTGTATGGGCTGTATCATGTAATGATAACATGTGAATCTAATGATAAGTGTAATGCCTGTCACGACATACAGACATGGTAAATAATAAGATATGTGTGTAATTGTGTATGTGTATTTGTGGTAGATGTAAAGGTGTAATAGTTGCATGTAAGTAGATATGCAGTAAAAGGTAAAGTAGGCGAAGATGTATTCTGAATTGTGAGCCCTGAGCAGAGAGAAAGAAAATTCCTGAAATCATTAGGGAAGATGGTACAGAGCGCAGCTCCTGTTTAGATGGAGTACACACATCACTTGACAGGTATGTGAAGAAGTTTGCAACAAGAAGGTTATAAATACAGGCAATCATTTACTGATGATTGTTCAAGCATTTGTTATTTTTATTTCCTAACAGATGTATCCTTGTGGGAGAAAAAGAATATCAGATGGTGCAACAGTATCCTTGGAAAGGAAGGTATCAGATCAGTTTCCAAGAAGCGTAGAGAGTTGAGAAAATCAGGTGAGAAGCGAGTGTAAGCAGATTAGACCAGCCAGATGGCGTCAGCCTGTTAGAGGGGCAGGGTCTTGGGAAGAGATGTAGGGTGCATTAAGACTGAAAGTGCATTAAACAAGCAGCTATATAAAAAAGCAGACAAACAAAGCCCTAAAATGTACAAACAGCAGCAACAGTGGTAAAGCACACTCCATATGAGCTGCTAACAGACAAAAAGCCAATGTATCCAAAATGACAAGAACAGCTATGTAAAGCACACAATCCAGATGTAGTGAAAGTACAGAAACAAAGAAGTAAAGGATTTGTTGAAACGTATTTGGTGTATCATCAGCTGTAAGAGGTGGTAAAAAAAGACCCAGCGTATACAGTAGATGACACCAGAGAAGTAAAGTAGTGAAAGGCAGCAGGTGAAAAGAACAACACCGAAAAAAGATGAGGCAGAGTACAGAAAGATAGATAGTGAGACAGGTGAGGACCCAGGAACCCGAATCTATGATGACAAGTGAAGGTACGAGGGTGAGGTCTAGTAAAGAAAAATAGTGAGAGAAACGACAGATCATAGGTTCGGTGGCACATCCATAACTGACAAGTGTGATGAAGAGAGGTAAAGAGTATCCAGATAGAGGCAGAAGAGAGAAGGAAGGACATTGAAATAGAGACTACTGCAACTGACAACAAACGTGGATGATCTCCAGCTATCACAGTAGACAGACCTTGTCCCGACACTTGTAACAATGGGCAAAGCCATGGATGACTAACAATGGACAAAAAACAAAAGACATGGAACAATCAGATCAATGAAAAACGAAACGAAGGGGACAAGAAGACCTTTACCACGACATCAAGAAAAATGAGATGGAGAGAGACATGAAAAGTGGGTGGAGCCATCAAGAAAAATGAGACAAGGTTTGAAAGCAAGGGTTACAGGTTTGTGGCGACAGAGTGTGGGACATGAGATGGCGAGAGACTGGCAGTGTAAAGGGAGATTATGAAGTGCAAGGAAAGTGTAAACTGAAACAGTTTAAAATCCTACTGGAGAGAAAAACTGCCCGATGTGAATTGCATCCACTGAAAATGGAGATCTACATCAACCACCAGAGGTATACAGAAAAAGAGGGCTGTGGCGAAACCAAAAGAAATCCTAAGGAAAGTCTTAAAATATCGTAGAAATTGAATAGGGATTTTGGAAGGTCTTTACAAGGGATGGAACACTGAAGGTGATGTGTAAACATGTCACAGGAAAGGTACTAACTACAGGAGGCTGTGGGTAGTCTTATATACCTCACTACTTGGGTCACGGTGAAGCACGTACCTAAGGTATCTCAAGCACTGCAGAGAAAGGGTTAAAAACTGGGAGAAATGCTCTTTTGGAGAGTGATATGTGTGACACAAGGTTGCATTTGGTATGTCTATATGGTTACACCACAGGCGCGCTAGGCGCATGAAGCTTGCTAAATAAATACGCCGACAACGGCTAAATCAACAATAAATGCTAAAATATAGTTAATATAGGGTGTTTTTTTAATCATGTATCCTTATCCTGCACGTTGAGATACTTTTGTACAACAACTTTGCATCCAAGTGTCCCCAGTCCTTTCTTTCAGATCCTACAGTGAATACGTGGGTTCATCCGAGGACACTTGTTGCCTTTATTTAAATAATGTTCACCAAAAGGGAAATGGACCTCACCAGGGAGCGTAGAACTCAATCAGCCACAGACTGTCACTCTGGAGCACCTCCTTGTTGAAGTTGGAGGAGCTGAGCTCAACAACATCATCGCTAGCGGAGTAAAAGGCTCGGACAGAGAGGACCAGGGAGCAGCCCAGCACTCCTGACGGGGGGGGATACAAAGGGTTTACTCTCAACCTTATGCTAACTCTACGTGTTCAGAAGAGTCAGAGCTGAAAGGACAACACGAGGATATTCAAATGCAGATGATATGCAGTTATGTTTCAACAACGTTGTATTAATGCATTGATTCAACGATAACGGAGGCCTGGCAGTGTTCTGTGCCCCTCGATTTAGCTATTCATGCTCGCAAAAAACGATGAAAAAAACACCGCTAACATTACCATTACACAGACACGACTATTTCACACGCAGAAAGGCTGTTGTTGATATCACCTACCAAGTAAAAGCAGTCTCATGGTTGTTGCTAGCTGTCTGGGACCGTCTCCTCTGTTAGCGACACACGCAGACTACCGCCGCTGCTTCTCCCAGGGAAAGTAATACGGAAAAAACCTCACCGTGGCCCACGCTGATTGGTCCACCTGGATCAGCGCTGCGTCGCAGCCAATCAGCGTGCGCCGTGTAGTTTAGAGAGCCGGTACAGTGAAGACAAGTGGATCCGTCTCAAGAAAGGAGGAGAGTTTAATTTGCATAACTGCATTTAAGAGAAAGTGTAACCAATTAAAGCAACCTCAGAATATAAACTGGAAATACAGACAAAATGCAGGCAGAAAGTATTATCGCTGACAGTATATGTTAAGTATCGAAAGTTAAAGTAACGTCAATTATTATACACGATACTTGTTTATTATTACTGATGTAATACGTTGTAACAACTGTTTTAATGCTGCAGTCAGTTGAAGTGAAACAAATAATGCCTGTATAGACGTCTGGGTTAACAATGCATCTTTATCTACAAAGTCAAAGCTGTCGAATAATTATATCGGAGTATAATTTACCTCTGAACTTTAGCAAAGTAGAAGTACAAATTAGCAGCTAGAAACACTCATGTAAAGGGTACAAGTACCTCAAACTTGAAAAGGAAATACAATTGCAAGCTGCCACTGATAACTTGTACATGTTTTGAAAGAATACTTAATGAGAACATACTACAAAAGTGTTATAGTCACAATAATCCAAAGTAAATACATTATTTTGTAACACAAACAATACTTTGATACTTTTATTTAAATCCAATAGTCAAAGCCTTGTTTTTCTATTATGATTTTGTAAGAAAATTAAAACACTACAAAGACACTTAATGTTCACCATAGTTTGACTTGCACATCTGCATTGTAGGCTTTATTTTAGTTTGCAGTAGTCAATAACCCAAACACTGTACTTTATGATAAAGTACACTGTAGTTGTTTTTGCATTACCTATTTATAGATTCCTACATTGCATAATTGTTTGCAAGGAGAACAATTACAGTAAAGCATGTAGGCATTGAGTATTGTGAAGTTTGTGTCACTAGGTGGAGACAAACAACAAGGCAAAATCCTTTGAGATGCTGGCCTCTCTAACGGTCAATCAATAATTCAGTGTACACTGTTGCAGAATTGATTCGTTGAGTTAAAGTTGTCCATACATCTTATTGTTCAGATTTATATTTGAAAGTACCCGAAGAAAAAACAATAGATTAATTCCAATGCTTCCACTGATGGCACAAGTACTGATCCAGAACGATCACTATCATTTATCACATCACTAAAGAGCCATATCATGTACAGTATCTTAATATTTATTGAGCCTATAATCTCTCCTACATTAATTTATTTAAATGAATTATTACATAGCTTTAATCTTTTTCGTCTGGATAAATTAGTCATAGCCTATAATACATTCAACATGGATGATGGATAAGGGTCTTGGTCTGGGGTAAAATGATTGTATATATAGGCTATTGTAAAAAACGAAACAAAAAGGATGATTTAGGTTTCTTATGTGTTACTTGTTAATCGATTACCTTGAACTAATTGTTTTTTTTCAAGTGCGTGTCTCTGATTTCCCTGTTTGCTACTTCACAATTCATTACTAGTGGTGATTTATGATGTGCGGCGCCTGTCTGCACTGCGCTGCCTCAACGCAGCTACATGGACCGGAAACACGGATATAGCCTAAACAATAAAAGCATATCTTTTTGTATGTGATTTTCTCAATTTGTTTTCATCTGTAGTTATTTGTGAATGTTATATATCCTGATACCTGGGTATTATTTTGAACCTTTTTGCTAATATGAACCTCTCTTAATACTTTATTTGATAATAATGTATTAAAGGCATCTAAATAAATATTTGGTTAGTTTGGGTAATATATACTGCTATTTATAGTGTGTGTGTATGTATGTGTGTGTGTGTGTGTGTGTGTGTGTTTTTCTGTGTCTATACTTGCATATACATTGTTGTTTTCCTGATGTTAGCAAGTAAAAGAAGAACTATTTGCAGAGGTGCATCATTGGAGGACGTGGATTGATTATTAAGTGTTGGATCATCTGAATCTGCACATATATATATATACAAATGGTATTATTCTTTTTTAATAACTGGCTCAAATTGCATTCCGGAGTGTTTGGTGGTGTAGCGTAAAAAAAAATATATTGGCCAGTCGGGCTTTAGTCTGAATGTTATCACCGGAAGTCAAGGGGTTTGATTGTGTCTCACTTGACGTTACGCGCACTTCAATAGCAACTTTCTCAGAGCGCACAGGAGTGTGGTGTTGAGCTGAGAAGACTTCACGCGGCAGTCACCTCTGAGCAAACATATGTGTTCAACTGAAACACAGATATAAGAACCGCGACGGGGCTTCTGGTGACTTGTGTTTACTTGACGGTACAATTGTGTGAAAATCTCAGTCACTTGGGCAGTTTTGTGACAGACTTGTTGACAACACAATGTGGGGGATCCAGCGGAGTCGATATGGAGACTGCAACGGCTCTGAAGCCAGCGAAGAGACCGAGATTGTTGTGAACATCGGCGGCGTGAAACAGGTGTTATTCGGGGACGTGTTGAATCGCTACCCGGACACTCGGCTGGCAGAACTGGTCGACTGCTCACTGAAGTCGTCCGAAGAGATTTCCTCACTATGTGACGACTACGATCCTGACACGGGAGAATTTTACTTTGACAGAGACCCCGAAGCATTTAAGTGTATAACTGAGCTGTATTTGTATGGAGAGATCCACATGAAGCGAGGCATCTGTCCAATTTGTTTCATGAAGGAGATGGAGTTCTGGAAGATCGACTCGGATTTCCTGGACGACTGTTGTAAATGCCACCTGAAGGAGGTAGAGGATGAACTCGCAGAGATCGCAGAGAAAGTGAAAACGATCCTAGTGGACCGAGACGGAGATCCGTCTGCAGCAGGCTGGCAACGCTTCCAGATGTGCCTCTGGAGGCTGATGGAGAAACCGGAGTCATCGCTGCCTGCGCGCACGATCGCCATCGTTTCTTTCATTTTCATCCTCGTCTCCTCCGTGGTGATGTGTATCGGGACCCTCCCCGACCTGCAGGTGGAGGACTCGGAGGGTAACCTCACGGAGAACCCAACTCTGGAGGTCATCGAGACGGTGTGCATCGGCTGGTTCACTATTGAATACATCCTGCGTTTGATCTCCTCCCCAAATAAAATAAAATTCGTCCTAGCTTTTATGAACATCGTCGACTTCATGGCGATTATGCCCTTCTTCGTTGTGCTCATGCTGAGCTCCTTCGGCACAGGAGTGATGGAGCTGGCTAACGTGCAGCAGGCGGTGCAGGCTTTACGCATAATGCGCATTGCGCGCATTTTCAAGCTGGCTCGCCATTCCGCTGGACTCCAGACCCTCACATCTGCCCTGAAGAGCAGCTTTAAAGAGCTCGGACTGCTCCTCATGTACATGGGCGTGGGGGTCTTCCTTTTCTCCGCATTGGGCTACACCATGGAGCAGAACCACCCGGAAACCCTGTTCACCAGCATCCCGCAGTCGTTCTGGTGGGCTGTGATCACCATGACCACGGTGGGCTATGGAGACGTCTACCCCAAGACCACTCTAGGTCGATGTAACGCGGCCCTAAGCTTTCTGTGCGGGGTGATTGCCATAGCGCTGCCTATACACCCCATCATCAACAATTTCGTCTTGTTCTACAACAAGCAACAGGTGCTGGAGACCGCTGCCCAGCATGAGATTGAACTGATGGCACTGCGCTCCGGGGAGCAGGAGGCTGCGCCCGGCGCGCAGACACACGCGTGCATCGCAGGTGTCTGGGACAGCGCCATGCACTCCTGTCACAGCGACACCCACAGCCCCTTACTGAAAGATCCCAGAAGAGGAGCCGGGATTCAGGCCCCCAGCATGGACACAAGCTTTGAAAGCACAGCCGAGGTCACTGACTATTTCATCTCTTAAACACCGAAGACTCATTTGAAAAGATTGCGCTACAAAACAAAATTATCATTAATTGCGGTCTTCGTTCAACTTAAACCCGCACACTTCATGGTTAATGATATACAACAATGACTGGGAACGTTATTGTAAATAGCTATAATGCCCTCCGAGGACAGTTGATGCATTTGAAGAATCGCGCCCATGTGTGAGATATTGACTTGAAGAGCTGTGTCTTTGCGCAGTTACTCTCTCTAGCTCAGGGCTTCTGTTTGAACAGCCAGGCTTCTTATACAACAACCCCCATCCTAAATGCTCACACTGCACTGTAACGTATTCCCCTATTCGTATAATATATACAGAAAAAAAGAAGAAAGATTGGCAGCTCCTCCAGAAGTAAAGAGAAGAAATATATGTCATCGTGTGATAGTTTTATGAAGGATGTGCAGGATAACAAAATAAAAAGGAAAACACTTGAGTGATAGAGACTTATAATGCTATAAATTACAATAAGAAACATACAAAGTACACCAGAGACAAGGGCAGGGATTATAAAAGTAACATATCATCAAGGCAGTTTATTTATGTTTCTGCTGGTGATCTTCTGTAACCGCTGTGGTTGTGAAGAAATATATTAGATATAAAACCCCATCTGTGCATAAATGGTGAAAGCAATGAATGTGTCAGTGGGCTTCAGCTCCAGATAGCACCACGCAATTACACACCGGGAGCTCAGAAGCTTCCTGCTGCAGAACTTGGTCTATATGGGTTTACATGTTGCAGCAGCCATTGGAATAACTTCACGACCAGGTCATGGGTGAGGGGAAGGAATAACAGGCTGAGGGTTAAACAAAAATAATCCCAATGGTTACAATATTAAACTTCAAAGTCGTTTTTTCAAAGTGCAGGTTAAAGCTAACTTGAAAGTCTGAGTGGAAAACAAAGATTTTCTGATGAAAATATAAATAAAAGTATCAATGATGGCAACAGCTTTTTATTAATTCGTCAAAACAGCATCATCCGAGCAGCAGGTCTTCAACATGAAAAGAGAGAAAGTATCAACAAGAGTATTATTAAGATTTTAAATGAATGTCATGTCTCATATGCCAGTGGTTTAGTTGCGAGCTGCAGGGCTGATTGATGTCAAGATTGTGTTTTTGTGCACAATCTTATTTTGTGAAATTTTCATGAAAGACGCTTAACATCCTCAATGGAGCATATGCAGGAGATGAAGCTGAGGAAGCAGATAGCAGCAGGTAGTCTGGAAGTGGAATGATGCAGAAGAAGAGGCTTTGGTTGGTTATAGCTGAATATGTTCCCCCTCAACTCTGAAATGTATCTACATATTTATAACAAAAGTCTGCGTTTGAGACTCTTTTTGTTCCAAACCGTTGTTTTTTATAGATCTGGTATTCTTCTACAGCCCAGATAAAACTCACCTACTGCAGCAGCATCGTGTCCCAAACAGGTTGATTGTAATAAGATGGATGTTGTTTGACACTATTCATTTTATAAAAGTGGATATTGTTATAATCATAATAGATTTTTTGGTTTCTGTTTTTTGGTTCATTTGGCAATATGCATTAGTGCTGCTACCGCTTTGAGTAGTGGAAGATGGACATCCACCATTCATCATGACTTGTTTATCACTGTTTGTGATTCACTGCTGTAGAGTAAAAGTTGTTAAACCTTAACTGTAACCTTCATGTCACCCTCAGAAAAATACCTATTCAAAAGTATTTTTGAAAAGATTAAAATGGAAAATATTTTATCACAAAATGTTTTAAAGGACGTGAAAATGCCGATGCTATGTTGGCTTGTAAAATATTTTAAAACAACTTCACGGTTTGGCCTGATTGGGACCTCAAAGTACAAATCCAAAAAGTCAACTTTGAAGTACTTTGATTACTACATAACCAGTCATATTTTAAATAATAATCTAACCCTTTGTCATGTACAAATTGCAGTGGAGCAATAAGCACATAATGAAGTCACTTTCCCTCTGTGTGTGCTGTAATCCAAGCTTCCCTGGGACAGCTGACTTGGTGTTTCCCCTCTGATCGTTAGCTGCTAGCCCTCGGCTCAGCCGTCGCCATGTTCAAAGACTTGGGGGGACACTAAATATGCTATGAATTTCAAATTGAGCACCTTTAATGAAAAATAATGTTAATATATCTTACTGACAGAGCGTCATCATCGATCATTGCGAGCACGGTGGCAGTTTGTTGATTGGTTAGATGGCACTAATTCAGTATTAGCTTCCTCTTCAGAGATGCTTTCCACTCAGCTTCAGTCTAAGTTATGCAGCCGTGAAAAAAAGATCATGTAGGAGGTCAGAATGGACTTTGCAGGCTGTCCACCCACACGTGGCCCTTACAGGAGCGCTATCTCTCGGGGCCAGCATCCCATTCACACACAGGAGAAAGGCCTGAGTACACGCTGACAGGTGGAGCTGGAACATCAAAGGCGGGCATTGTGCAACGGAACAATGTTCCTCCAGAAAATAAAAAATGCAAATACACATGCAACTTCAGGTTCAGATTTAGATTTCCAAGCACACACATGCACACACAAACATCCGCCCTTCTCTTCACCGCCTACCTGCAAGTGCACACAAATAATTGCACCGACACACACTTGTCCGCCCGTGCACCCACGGCCATGTGTGGTCTACTCTGCTGTGACCTGCTGTGATCTGCCGGCTAATCATCAATTTGTACACCCACATGTTGGTCATCTGTGGCATTCAGTGGGTGTTTAAGAATAGAGGGGTTCCTGAGCATTTATTGAAAGTTGGGCTCATTATCCCTTCGCTAAAAAACGTTACAATTATTGTGAGAATTGTGGTTGTTGCTCCTAAATCAATAATTTTTTTTAGATGCCTATAGTTTTTGAGTGAAGCTGGATCCATTTTTCAACCCTTCTGAAGATATGGTTGGCAAAGTGTTTGACTCACGCCTTTAAATAAACAGATGTCCGATGGATATGTATGTGCAACTCAGATTTTTCTAGATCCTCGGAACAGACTTAAAGGATCACAACCTGTCTCGGTGCGTTTGAGGAAAGGTCTCTTTCAAATTGTCCATCTGGGGATTTTTTACATTAATTGATGCTGAGATTGATAATGGTGTTCCCATTAACATGCTTTTATTCCACAACTACACCAAGATGCTGTGACAGTAAAGAGGAATAATCAACAAGGCATGTTATGTTTGTGTCAATATCACACTTCAATATTCCATTATGTCTAGTGTTGAATCATGGACCGGCTTGGAGGGTGCTGTAAATAAACACAATATGAGATTTGGCCTGAATCCTCAGACACGCTGTTCAAATCCATACTGGAACTAGCAATAACACTGTTGCTGTAAATATGGGTGCCATCAGAGGTGTTTTAGGGAATCAAAGTTGTTCCTTAAACTCATGTCTCCCATTAACTCCCAGTGCCGACTGTTTTCTGATGACCAGTCATATTGGTGTAGAGTTACAACCAACTATTTTAGATGACAGCATGACTCACAGATTCCCTGTTGGTCTCCCTACTTAACCTTTGGGATGGGGATCTTGTTCGCATCTAAAAATAGAGAAATCCCTGTACTGTAACAAGTGGAACAGACAAATGGAAATACAATGCAAACCCAGGCTAATTATGTCGTGCATGTATCTCCTTACACAGAAGTTTGGTGTGAAGTTCTTTACATGTTGCACAACTGTTACAACCTATTACGGACACTAAAAGAGAGTTTTCCATACAAATTGAAAATCTAATCAAAAGCAGCTGTGAGTTTCAGTCACAACATTAGCTATTACTATCAAGCAAAGTTGTAGATTGACATATCAAACATATTGGAAGGCCAAATGTTGAGACGTCAGACTACAAGCAAGTTAGAAATAATAGAAGAGAAAAGAGAAGAAAAGAAAGGGATGACACTGAGATAAAAGTGATTCAAAGCCATCATTTTAAAGATATTGCTCTCAAGAGCAAACTAAAAGCATATAATGTCTCCCCTAAAATGGTACAAATGGGATACGCTAATAGATTTACATCTTTCAGAAGATGGTCAAGCACTTTCATGTGTGTGCATAATGTTATTGCTTACCAGCCCACCCCTCAGGGCACTATCTCTGGTTCAGAGATATATTCAGCTGCAGGAGAGGGAAAGTGTAATCTTGCTGATAACAGATTTGAAAGAAGTTAAAAACATGTTTCAGGAGTGGTGAGTTTCATTCTTTTAAAAAGTAGCGTAGGTGCACGATGGAGGACTGTGGTTCTGAAAGACAGCGGCATTAAATTGCATGACAATAATTACACAGATTAAATATGACTTTCAACAAACTTGCTCTGAATACGCTCAACACGTCTGAAAAAAGTATTGAGCTTAACACTCCTTCCACTTCTTTTTATGTTGCAGAGTTCTCTTGCAAAACCATCACGTCTGCACTTGTGGGTTTATTTTGAATAATTCATAGAAGCAGCCGAAGAAAATACAATTTCCTTTGAAAAATCAACCTAAATACTGAAGGATTTAGTGGTACCCTTGACTCATAAAAGAAGAAAAGGAAAATGTCACTGCAAATGCAATATGAGGTGATTTGCCCTTAAAAGAGTTCTCAGTCAGACGGACTAATGGAGCAAAGCGTTGGCTCCTGCAGAGGAATAAATGTG
This sequence comes from Pseudoliparis swirei, assembly GCF_029220125.1. Taxonomy (NCBI): domain Eukaryota; kingdom Metazoa; phylum Chordata; class Actinopteri; order Perciformes; family Liparidae; genus Pseudoliparis; species Pseudoliparis swirei. The sequence continues at coordinate 11,248,686 of NC_079399.1, forward strand.
GGTTTTCAAACACTGCGTTTCTGTTCTGAGACAGCTGCACAGGGGAATACTTATGCGTGTACTGATACGATGGGTGTGTGTGTGTTTGTGTGTGTGAATCCACCATTTATTATAAACCGGCAGTGGTTACCATATACTGGGTACTAGCTTAATACATTTGGCCTTTCCTTGTGTGGAAGTAAAGTAGTATTTGCTCAATTGTGATATATGTTCCCAAAGTACGGTCTCAGTAGACATAATAACCTTTTAAATCTATAATTTTGCTGTAGCATTCACCTAAAAATAATATTGAAGAAAAAGAAACTTCGACATTTCCTTTAGTCTCAGCGTGGGCTCAGTAACTCAAGAGGTTTTTTTACGTTGCCTTTTATGTGAAAAATAACATAGTTGCTCTGAGCCATGCTCATGCAGCCTTAAGGATGAGATGTGTCCTTAACTCACTGAAACATCTGCGCGAGCTGCTACGTAACACTGTTCTCTGACTCCAAGAAATGCCTGTGAATAAAGACTTAGCCCACATCAGATCCTCTGTTGGAACATACCCGTCAACCTGTTTACCCAAAGAGAGCAACACACATGTTTATTAACCCAATAGATTAGTTTAATCTATTCTCTCGTTATATTGTATTGGTTTTGTTGGTTATTTTTCCAGGAATTTATGATTTAGTGATTAGCATGCACAGTGGCTGTGTTATCTTAATTATAACTTTACAGTAGAATACAGTTGTGGAGTAAATAATCACAGACTATATATTCGCTGCTATCTATGTAGATATATTAAATATATCTAATATATATATTAAACATCCACATATCACTGCCAAATAGGTAATTTGCTGTTAAAGCATTAAAGTAATAGTTTCACTTGTTTTTAAATGTGATTATTTGCTTTCTTGTCAATAATCAGATGAGAAGATAAACTGTACCACTCTGTGTGATAAATATGGAACTACACCCAGCTGACTATTAGCTTAGTTTCGCATATTGAAGGCGGGGCTTATAGCTTATTAACACACTGTTGTTTGTTCCATCCGCATAAATATACAAAATAACAACTTGGCTCGCTGGTGCCAGTCTTCATGCTAACCTCGGCTCATCCTCCCTTATTCCATGTACTATGATATAAAGACATAAGAGCTTTATTGAACCTATGATTTAAATCACATTTTGGAAATATTCCCTTGAAAGTCGAAAGTTCAATTCAAAAATATTACTGAGAAAAACAAACACATGATTGATTTAGCTGCTTCTGAAGGTCAGCACGACATCCCTCAGGCTTTGTTTGAGATAACTTCACTGAAGGAACATCATGTGAAAGCCCTTCTTTACATTTCACTGTAAGTAAATGTAGTGCACTGACTTGGCAGTCCCCCAGTGTAAACTGAACCCTCATTTGGCAAACATGAATATGTAAATTAAACGTCAGAATCCTGATGTATTTATTCAAGTTCTTATCCTGTGATGAATTATGTTGTGTTGTTTGAATTGTCTGGCGGTGTGTATTGTGTCGCACTGCTTCACACATAACTGTCGTGCTTTGATGCGTTCTTGGCCGTCTGAAATAACACCCATCGTATTTCTGCCAAGCACAGTCTGCAGATGAACTTGGGCTTTGAAAGCTGTGTCCGCTAACGGCTTCAAATAACTTGTTCAAAGCCGAACCTTGTGAAAGCCGCCTCAGTTTATTAAAATATCTATCCATCTGTTGCATGGCTTTTTCATCAAATGAAATAAGAAATATAAATAACAACACATGAATAAATGTCTCTATTGTGTAGCGCTGCCTGCATATAAAGAGATTCAACTGGGCCTGGGCAAGTTGTTGTTTCTTTCTTCTTAGTCACCTACTTCATACCTTTTTCGCTGTTGCTCCTTCTTGACCTAAAACATGTTTTTCAAAGAGCACATTTCACTGCATCAGACATGTTGTCGTGGCCCTGTGTCACTCCCGCTGAGAAATGTATGGGCATCTAATTATGGAAATTGGCCTTGAGAGACCAAAGCCGAACTGATTGATCTGGCCTGCTTGCCGATACACTTACCACTGCAGATTATCTCATCCAGAGACAATGAGGATCTCATCCAGAGACGATGATGTTTTATGGAGTGGAACGTCCTTGTCCCGCAGTGGCTATAGCTACAATTATTACATTTAATTCAGGTCTGCGGGTCATAAAAACAATATTTAGAGAGGGTCTCATCAGACTCACATGGCAAGGCAAAGCAAGGCAAGTTTATTTATATAGCAAAATTAGAAAAACAAGGCAATTCAAAGTGCTTCATGTTAAACCATTACAAGCATTAAAAAAAAATGCAAAAGAAAACAGGATCAAAAAGCAAGAAATAAAATAAAAATTGCAATGCAGTTAAATAAATAAAATGCAGCAGTGAGATGCAGAAATTGATTGATCTCCTTGAATCTTGTTGAGTTAAAGGCAACAGCAAACAGGAGGAGTCGAGGGTCTCAGTAGACCTGCAGCTTTCAGAGACCTTGTTCCAGATATGTGGAGCAGAACAACGGACTCACTTTTGAAGTTAGTACTTAGAGAGCTTTCTGGGCTGTTAGACATATGTCTGTATTCATATTCATTGGAATCAGACTAGCTAGCTATTTCTGGCATAAAAACTGTGTATAGTCTTTATGATAAGTCATTTGCGTTTGGCTTCAGCTCCTCAATAATTTATGACTAAAACAGATACATTTAAAGAAGCTTGTTAAATACACAAATCAATAACTTACTTCATCTATACCTTCATCTCAGGCTATCTATCTCACTCTATCTTCATCAGAGACATACTCAGTCGCCATGACCTTGTGTTTACATGCAAGTTCCGATGGCTCCAGGCAGCTCTGTGTAGCTCCACCCCAACAACAGAAGAAAGGTCTGTTAGATAATCCATATGAGCTCAGTGTGAAAGGATGTCAGTGAGCCAACGTAAAAAGATAGTGCAAAGGATATGACAAGTCGTTGAGGGGATGCAAACATCAAACAGTGATCAAATGTCTTGTTCTCGTCTTGTGCTCGGAGGTAATTACACTCCCTGAGACCTGTGTGGGTCTCCATGGGGGATTACATTTGGATGGCAGTGTGGAGATCAATCTTCCATCCCTGGGAAGACAAATTACAGAGTGAGATAGAAATGAAACAGTGTTGACCGAAGTATCCACTAGAAAGATGTTTCATCTCACAGCAGTCTCAGATCAAAGCTGCCTGAATAGTACAATGTGCAACTCTGCAGTTGAATATTTACATAGTAATTAGAGAGCGTGGAGGTGTACAGTCAGATTAGAATGGCAACAATGGGGGTGCAGTAAAAGCGGGCAATCAGCATGTCAAATACACAGTTCCTGTCTGTAAGTGTATCTTCAAAAAATATAATTACAGGAAAAGTTAAATTCATGCGCGATAAAATACCCTCTTGTTCAAGTCAACACATTTTTGGGGTTTTGCTTATTCCGCTTAAGTTGGTATGACCAGTGGTTCACAGCTAATGTTACGCTGTATCACAAAGATCATTTAGTCATTCACTGACTTTATTAAACTTCTTTTACTAAATGTTGATCTGCACATTTCACTTTACTAAAAGTAGTCATTTATTAGCATTTAAATATACTTAAAACTGCAAAAGTTTACAGGAGTAAAACTATAAAGTGGCAGAGAGTGGAAATACTCATATAAAATCGTACTTAAGTGCAGTATTTGCGTAAAAATACTATTACTTCCACCACCACTGCAGAGAAATGGTTATATCAACATGACTGGACACTAGTAAGTCAGAAAATATATATTTTTAAATGTGTTAAATAGAAGCTTGAGATGTGTGCATCCTTGCAATGTGCCATGCCTTTCATCAACAGTCATCCGGTTTTTCCTAAGCCAAAAAACAGGATGAAAAAATAAAGCAATATCCATTAACTGATGCTTTATCCCTCTTAACAATGTTGTCTTGAAGATTTTTGGTTGCCACATAACATTTTCTCTCACCTCTGCCTGCAATTTCATCTCATATTGATGGATGAACAGCTGCTTAATTTCTGCTACGGTTAAAGTGTTATTGCTGTCTGTATTTGTTGGGATATTGTAGGATTCTCCATCAAAACCTTTACCCACGCTATCAATCAGGCCTGTTTTGTTGCAGGGTGTTAAATTTGGGGATCATATAACGTTTACTACTAGCCCATTTCCCTTGAGAGCGGGGCCATTTACAACAACCTACTACAGTCTGCAAAGGGGCCTCAATTCCCTTTGCAAATAATGAGATAATGCACAAGGGCAACAGCACATTTCTTTCCCAATATTTATGTTGTCAGGTAGAGTGATGATTTGTGAGCAGAACAGGATTTTAAAAATACATGCACGTAGAATTATGACCCATAAAAATGCAGGCTAATGCACAAGATCGTGTATTATGCATGTTGGTCCTGAACATGCACGTTTGAGACATAAACACAAAACTGTCTTCTCCGAGTAAAACCACGGGTTGATGATACGCTCAGTGACGGTGTTTTACTGTTGTTAAGTGCTTTCATGGTAATGGCCTTACGCCACTTAAGGCAGCCACAGTGTGACTTAAGATTTCCTTTCATTGTCATTAATTGTTCTTCTGCCCACAATCTTGGCTTTGACTGTCCGTGACACATAGTCAAGAGTGAGGCAGCTATGCATGAGGATTGACTAGTTTTGTGTTTGTCGTGGAGGACATTTTCAGATCCTTAAGCCAGCGGAGCAACAATACAAACACAATTACAAGAATAACATTTAAAGGTGAAGTTTGGCATTTTAGGAAATATGCTTATTTGCTTTCCGGTGGAGAGTTTGATGAGGAAATCAATACCACTCTCACATCTGTTTATTGAATATTGTAGGCTATAGAGCTAGAGCCAGCACCCGGTTGGCTTAGCTTAGCATAATGATTGGAAACAGAGATAAACAGCTAGCCTGGTTCTGTCCAAATACAACATCATGTTTGACTTGCTCATTTAATCCGTCCAAAAAACAAAGTGTACAAACATATATTTGCTGTTTCTGAAGAGTTATGTGCTATTCCTTAACTGGTATAAACTCCAGGGTGTTACAGCAAAAAATAAATACAAAAGCTGGCTAATTGTATTTTACACTTGGTGTCTTCAACTTCAAGGTTCTCGTTAAATTGAACATGGGTCACACGGCGGAGCTCAAGTCTCTGTCCTGTCCTTATTTCGAAAGCCCTGAGCAGCCCAAGGTTTCGTTTCCCCTCTCTGCCAATCACGGTACGATGACGCCCTGATTACACACCCAGGGTGGTGGTAGGCAAAGCAGTTCCTTTCAGTGTAATGAATCAATGCAATTTAAAGATTCACAAAAAATATCCGATACTACTTCCTAGTGCGACTCACTCAGGGCTCATGTTCACTGGCGCTGAACAGTAAACATGCATCGTTCCCTCGTGGTGCTGGACCTGACCGACTGGAAAGTTTGAGCGTTAATTAAGTCTCTAACCAGTGAACCGGGAGTTGTTATTTGTGAGCAAAGTATTCAGTTGGATAACGATAATTCACTCAGGTGGGTCCCTACACGTTCTTTCACAACTCGTTCGGCCCCAGGCCACGCTATTATGACTATTAGTCCCTTGTGCACCCAGTCCACGCTATTATGACTATTAGTCCCTTGTGCACCCAGTCCACGCTATTATGACGGGTCTTCATGCACTCTTTTACACTGATCAGAATCAGAATCAGAATCAGAATCAGAAACAGTTTTATTGCCAGGAATGTTTACACAAACGAGGAATTTTTTTTGGTGGAAGGTGCAACATTTGGACATGACAACAAAAAACAACAAACATCACGACAGAAGACAACAAAGTAGAAGTGTTTGTTGTGGTGGTGTGTGGTGGTGTGTTTTGTAAAGTGTATGTTACGCTGTGTTGTGCGTGTGTTAAAGATTAAAAGTGCATGCAAATGGTGGAGTGGTGGAGTGGGATTAAAGTGCATATTAAAAGTTCGTGTGTGGAGGAGGGTGAAAGAGGGAGGAGGGAGGAGGGAGGGAGGAGGAGGGAGGAGGAGAGGGAGAGGGAGGAAGGGAAGAGAGGAAGGAGGAGGTGGGAAGAGGAGGAAGAGGGAGGTGGTGGTCCTGGGGGTGACAGTCAGTCAGTGTTGGTTCCATTGCCCGACTGCCGACTTGAAAAGGTTTTGGTTGGTTTGGTGGTCTTTGTCTCGATGGACGCAGCCTCCTCCCGAGGAGGGAGGAGGGAGGGGGGAGTGTGGGGGTGCCACAGGGTCAATCTCCCGGCCGACCTTTCTGAGTGCTGGAGGACCTGAGGAAGGCAGATTGCAGCGATAACCCTCTCGGCCGAAAGATGATGATGCTCTGCAGCCTGCACTTGTCTTTGTCTGTGCTGTGGCTGCAGTGGGCGAGAGTGATGGAGGAGCAGATGATGATGGAGAGGTAGCCGTAGATTCTCTGTGCAGGTTGCACTGCACGCTATAATGACGGGCCCCAGTGCAGTGTATACTAGAATGACCAGACGCGCACACTATTATGACGGGTCCCAGTGCACCCAGTGCACATCATCATGACGGGTCCCAGTGAACCCTGTTAAGTGCCCCAGTGCACCCAGTTCAGGCCATTATGAAAAGCCCCAGTGCACACTTTTATGAAGGGTCCGAGTGCACACTGTTAGGATGGGCCCCAGTACACCCAGTGCATGATTTTATGAAGGGTCCTATAGTGCACAATATTATAACTATTATTAGTGCATTCCGAATGTAAGAAAGACAGGGAACACAAATAACAGAATTAAATGAAAACGCAAAGCAAAGACTAGCCTGAGTTTTAATATTTAAAATAAATAATCAGAGAAATCCCATTCTAGTTGATTATTGTAAAAATGTCAACTAATTAGCATACCAGTTTGTGCAAATTAGTAGCACTTAAGTGTCTCCATTACTTTAACACCAATTCAGAAAGGCCTCAGTCATTTTTAAGGCTGTGCCCGTCAGTCATCATCAGCCAACAATATGGTGGAGAGCATTCCTCCACACGTATAGGGAGAGTAGCCTCATCCTCATTTATCTCAGGAACAACCTGCATGACATTACACACTGACACACATTAGAGCCGTGACCTCAACCGTGAGCCTGGAGGATACAATTCAGAGAGGTAGAATTAAAGACATATACCACACCTCTGAAAATGTCCCTCTTCCTTTTATGGAGCATTTACAAACACAGATTAATTTTCACAAGTAACATCCCCTAAATGAGGCAATGTTTTATATTTAAGACATAATAATACATTCGGTAATACATTCTCTTTAGGTCTGCACTCACTGGGATCAAGGCTTGACGACATGCAGTGTGTGTGGGCACACAGAATATATACACACTTACACTATGAGAGAGAGAGACCTAAGGAAGCGGAGATATTTAAACACACCCAGAAGAGGTCAGCTGGAAGACTCAGCCATTGCACTGCCCACACACTCCTACATGCTCAACATCATTAAGAACAAATGGGCACGACTGAAACAATGCTGCAATCTGCGATGCAACCAACACCCGAGTGAGGCAGATCTGTTGGAGCACGAATTCACCGCAAGAATATCAAAAACCCTCGAGGAAGGAGCCCTTTGACTTCTTGTGATTCTGTGACATCACTCTAAATCACAGCTTTTGGACCATGCTCTAAAGAGAGTATGATACAAAATTGTAAAAAATAGTTTCTCCATATTTAAATTATTCCAATAAATTTAGAGATTAGGTGCCTCGCAGATCAAGATCAACATTAACAGAATATATTTGCATCCAATCACAATTTTTGATTTGACAGATGATTTGGCTGGAATCTGTTGGGTGAATTAATTCTTAGATAAGCCGCACTGTCTGTTCAGCTCATTGCTTTTAAGAAGTATCGTCTTACGCCACCCAGAGGGCTGAAAAATATCCAAACAATGGTGGATTAAAAAGACATAAGAAAGTAGTGCATGATAACAGAATGAATCATAACGTTTTATTCCAGCAGTTCATTTGACATCCGATTTCAGTGGAATGTAGAGAGCAGAGTTTTAAACTTTTACAACCTCCACATCACTGGTTTTGAATCGTGTGAAGTCCAAGCTCACCGCTAGTTAAAGAGACCACTTGTCTGTGTTCAAGAGCTTCAGGCCGTGCACATGTCACCTCCTCCGAGAAGAGGACATTTTGAGGATGGACAGCCAGCCACTTCCACAGATACTCCATCTTCTCATCGCACACCCAGGGGTTTCCTCCTAAAACGACCCGGAAAGAGGATGTCCTGTCATCCAGCAGCCCCGAGGGGGAACGCTGCAGCTGATTCTGATTGAGCAGCAGAAGTTCGAGATGTTGAAGACCCTGGAGGAGGGTCCCTGGCAGCTCTTGGAGCTGATTATCTTGCAAAAACAGTTGCGATAGTTTCAGGTTGTGGCTGAAGATTGTCGGTGTCAAGGAGCTTAAGTTGTTACTGGCGAGATTCAGCGTCTCCAGGCGGCGCAGGTTCCTCAGGGCGGCGGGTTCTAGGTCTCGCAGATTGTTATCACTAACGTCTAGATTCTCCAGACTGGGCAGCCTCTGAAGAAGAGCGGCGGGTACAACGGTTAAACGGTTACCAGACAAATCCAACCAGGTGATGCTGCTGTTGCCAGAAAACCACTCGGCATCGGCTGTTTGGATCAGATTGTTCCTCAGCACGAGACTTTGAAGTGAGTCATGGCGGAAGACATTGGAAGGAAGATGAACCAGATGATTTCCTGTGAGATCCAACGTGTTCAGGTGAGGAACGTTCTTCAGTAGATCTGAAGGAAGGCTTTTTAGGTTGGTGTGATACAGCTGGAGGTCGTTTAAAAGGGGCACGGCACTCAAGTGGCTCGCTGTCACGCTGCTGAGGTTGGTGGATTGGATGGATAGGCGAGTTGTGTTGGAGGGCAAACCATCGACAGGGAAATGTGTGAGGGCGCTTTGGCTGCACACCACCTCTGTAAAGGAACAGGAGCACAGATCTGGGCAAGAGTGGGCACATCCAGCGAGTGCGGTTAGAGTCAGGAGCATCCACACGGCCATCTTTAGAGCGCTGCATGAAGGAAACGTACACAGCGTGAGCGACAAGACAAGAACATGGAGTAATCTGTATTCATCTAGACATATCAGGTTGTATGGATAACAAATGATATTAACTTTGCTGAAGATATAATATGAAATGCTGAACCCTACCTGGAAAGCACAGCAGCATTTCTTCTGTGTTTCATACTGCGGCTTGGTTTCATAGACTGTCGAGTGTTTTTGTTCCCAGCAGTGAGTCAGGACAACATGTGGAAATAAGCAAACACAACCAAGCAAACAAACCGGCTCATCAACCGGCGAGTGGTTACGTCTTTCTGTACTTTCCAAATATAAAAGACACACACATCAATATTTGCTGTTTTTATTCCTGTAAAAAACGGTTTTATGCGATGTTAAAATGCTGTTTAAATCTTTAATGTGCAAAATATCCTATCTCCAAAATGAATCAAGTCTTTGATTCATCCATTTTCATTCTTGGTGTTTAGATTTCTCCTTCTTTAAACATTTGAACATACAATCTGATAAAGGAAAAGTTGGACATTTTGGAAAATATGCTTATTTGCATTGCTGCTGAGAGTTAGATCATTATAGATATTGATAATACTCTCATGTCTGTCAATCTGAGATGAAGCTTCAGACTTCAGCCAATTAGCTTCACTCAGCTTAAAGACTGGAGACAGTCTGGTTCCGTCTAAAAAGCTGCGTACGTGCACCTCTGAGGCTCAATAATGATAAGATATTCATATTATATCTTCTTTGTGATCAAAATGATACATTTCGTTTGAGCTGGGAAATGAATTGGTTCTCTTTTGGACATCAAGACTGTAACGACGCAGCGCCGTAACAACAATATTGTCGGTGTATTATATAGTTCGAAACTGACCTCTACCTGTTTCCTCCTCCCTAAGGTGTTCGGGCACAAGAGTTCCTCGGGGGCCCGAAACACCCAGGTATAGTTCCGGGAGAGACCAACGGGGGAAGCGGGTACGGGGGAAGTAAGGAGGGGTGCGTGGCTGTTGAAGTTAAATATAACTAGGGTATAGTGTACTTTATTAATAGGATGGACACAGGTGGTGATAGATGAGTATGAATATGGTGTTTAGTCGGACTGGATAAATAGTTAGGATATACATGTGTTGTTACGTAGACTCACCTCTGGATGGTTGGTCTGGGTTAATTGGTAGCACATGGTGTGTATATATAAGCTCACTTTTGTTTGGAGAATCAGGATGGAAGAACAACATAAACTCGATTGCTTCATTTGCCTTTACGGCTGCTCGGGCACTCTGACAGACACATTAGATCTGCAATTAAAGTAAAGACGGAGAAGACAGCCATTCTTGTATAATCTCTTTACTCATATCATATATAATCATACGTTCACATTTCATTAACAAAAGAGAATGTTTCAGTGATTGAAAAATATGACACCAAGTCCGATATTAACCAGGATGGAGAACATTAAGACTGAAGGTTGAGCTCCCTCTCTGTCAGTGACATCAGTGAGCGCCCCGCCAGAGACAGCGGTGTGGCACATGTTATGGTCTCTGGCAGGAAAACCTTCTTCTTGTTCTTCTGAAGCCACCTCCAGAGGTACTCCACCTTCCCATCACACAGCCAGGGGTTGGAAGACAGATCCAGCCCCTCCTCCTCCAGGGCGCTAAGAGGGTCCAGCAAACCTGCGGGGATGTGGCTCAGCTGGTTTTCCTCCAGACTCAAGTGTTTGAGCTGAGTGAGCTCCTGAAAAAGGTTTCGGGGGAGTTTGCTGAGGTTATTCTGAGAGAGGAACAGATGGGTGAGGCTACGGCTGCTCTGAAGTACAGATGCATCCAGGGTGGCGAGCTTGTTGTTGCTCAGGTTTAACCTCTCGAGTTTGTTCAGCGGGTCCAGAGAATTTGCGAAGATCTTCTCCAGACGGTTATTGGCAAGATCCAGATTCTCCAGGTGGGGCAGCTTCTGAAACAGAGCCTTTGGGATCTTCCTTAAACTGTTGCCGGATACGTCCAACCAGGTGATGCTGCTGTTATCAGGCAGCCACTTGGCGTCAGCTTTTTCGATCACATTGTTCTTCAGCACCAAGTGGCGAAGTGGGGCGTGGTTGAAGACATCTGCAGGCAGGACAGACAGTCGGTTCCCTGTGAGATCCAAAGTCTCGAGGTGAGGAAGGCCCCTGAGGAGATGAGCAGAAAGGCTCTGCAGGTGGTTGCTGTACAGGTGGAGCCCCTTCAGCAGGGGCGTGGCGTTCAGCTGCTGCTCGGAGAGGGAGGTGATGTTCGTGAACTGGATGGTCAGCAAGGTGGTGCTCGGAGAGAGACCCTCGGAGGGGTACTCGGTCAGAGGGACCTCATTGCAGACCACCTCAGCTCTTTCGCGGTAGCATTTGCAATGTGGCGGGCAGGACAGAGCGCCATGGCAAAGATATGCCAATGAGAGAAAAGCAAGGGCACACCAGGACTTCATTACTAGAAGAAGGAGAGATCGAGTTAAAGATGAGGAACATATAGAAATGACTTAAAAGGTCCCACTTAGTATTTTTAACCGCTGCAAAACTTCACACACCAACTCCAGTTTGAACATATTATCATCAGTAGGAACACACAATGCATGTTCGTGCATATGAAGGTCAAGTTATAAAATCAAACTTACTGTTGTTTCCTAGACGAGGAGCAGCCAGACTGATCCTCATGTCGGCTTCATCAGTGGTTATTACCGAGTCATTTGGGGAGCAGCGTGATCTAATCATTACTTATTGAGTAAACAGTCGTGCGTCAAGGACAGCCCGTTGCAACAGACTGTGACTGAGCGGCAGGGCAAGGACAACACTTTGAAACATCCAAATGATATACGTTATGTTGTATTTAACACAGGTTTATTGTTCTAATGGAAACAGCTGATTCTGAAATATGATGTTATGGTCTTAATCATGTGAGTTTATGACATTTTATGTCACTGATTGACAAACTAAGTTCGTTGTTTACATTATTTTGCACTTTGGATTTTTTAGATAAGGGCCAGGAGGAGGAGCACAATAAGAAAGAGGTCAACTGCATGATAATCAATTTAAAATTAGATGGATTTTATTAATTTTTTTCTGAAAATGTCATTAATCTTCAGAAAAGCTCTGCACAGAATGGTAGAAATTACAACCAGAAATGGATTTGTATTTTAAGTTGTGTATAGTTTTACGTAATAAAGCAGTAAGCACTGAACACAAGTAACTGTCAGTAAAATGTGTCTAATTCTCTCGAAGTTTCCATAATAATGTTAAAATACTCTATTTCAAAATAGATATAGATCTGCGTCCATATTGTAATACGTACAGTATTCCAGGTAGTATTGAAAGTAAAACCAATTCTCATTTAAGAAGCCATTTACCAAGTTTGAACTAACCATAATACCAGGTGTAAACATTTCTCAAAAACATATTCTGATCATGTTTTGGATGTAAAGCCGGGGATCGAGTGGCTGATCTTCTGATTGAAGGATGACTAGTTCTCCCACTAAGACACAGAAAAGTAACAAGTGTGTAATTACACAAACAAACATACAATCATGCAAAATGTTACGGTACTTTCTAAAAAAGTCTTTCATGACCTTGGACCAGATAAGACTTTGAACATGTTATCTGAGGCTTTAGTCTTTATTTTATTTGCCAATGCTGAAAATACATTGCAATAACCAATATGAGGATGAAATAAAATAAATAACCCACTTAGCAACATGTAATCCAGCCTCACAGGAAGAAGACACCACAATCACAGTGATGACACAGGGACGTTTAAACTTGTTAGTTATGTGTTATAGTCATCAGAGCACACGGTGCAGTGGTGGTAAGCAGAGTGGGAGGAAGTTCAGTTCCTGTAAAAAAATGGACTGCAATATTCTATTAAAAGTAGAAGTCATGCATTGAAAATATGCCTGAAGTCAAATGAATCTATCAAGTAAAAGTACAGATGATGCAGAAAATGTCTGCGAGTGTGATTCTACTATAGAGTTTATTACATTATTATTGATATATTAATAAGGAAGTAGTGACAAAACTAGTACAAATAGTCATATCTGAATTGTGGTGGTAGAAGTGTAACGTTGCATCAATTGGAAATACTCAAGTAACGTAGAAGTACCTCAAATGTATCTACGACACACTGAACTGTGAAAGAAGCACATCCTTTTAAGAACTATAGATCAAAAGGAAAAGAAGACAAATTAATGTTGAATCACGATGAGAAGGAAGGCGGCGTGCCACCTGAGGTCGGTACAGCAGATTTCTTGGTTATTTAACCGGAACAGTCACACAGCTGATCGACAGATTGGAGACGACATGCAGTATGAAATACAATTTTAGCAGATGGGCAACATGATGAACCACATTATGTATGATGAGTGCCAGTTAGCTTTAGGCGGTTCTGAAAGATTTATTTCAGTCAAGCCCACTCACTTCACATGCATTCTTGAGATAGAGAGACTTATTCTGGTAAGAGTTCAAATAGTCACGGTAGTCAGATGTAACACCTCTGAAGCAGCACTACAATATTCCTGAAACACATTTGTGTTCATTATGTCGATGATGTGACATCACTTCAGTATTATTATAATGTGGAAACAACTGTAGGATCTTTAATGAGGATATCTTAAGACCGTTAACATCTCACTGATCACTAATAATTCAGGAAGACTTCAATAGATTAAACAGACGTTATAAAACATGTTTCTTGGTGAACTTAATTCTTCCTGGCAAAACCATTCACTATATTTTATCTGTATAGATTTCATTCAATCTTTTCCGCTAAATGCATTGTCTATGTTTTAAATGGAGTGCAAGTCAGATAGAAAGGTGACAAATGAGGCACACTGTAAATCTTTCTCATGCTTTTTTTATATATTGATACAATGCCAACATTTTGAATTCATATAAACAATGAATGAAACATGAATTGAAACAATTTTCTGGGTCAGAGAATTTATTTTAAGTTCTCATTAATGGCGAATAGAAAGCACATTGTTTTTGTTCAATTCACATTATTCTGTCTTATGTGGTAATAAATCCACTTTATGTAATGAAAACTGTATTCATTTAAAAGACAAGCATATACTATTCAAATGTGCTGCTGACTTATAACCATAAAAATAGAACAATCATAACTATAAGCTACACTTTCTGTGTTACAATACACAGACTTCTTGATCCTATATACAAATGTTCACACACACATGCCAAACACCTCAAACAAATCCATGTGAGTCACCGCCTCTGACAGAATAAAAAGTCCATGTTTTTCTCATGATGGTTATAAAATAAGGCAGTTTAAAATCACAGTGTTTTTTTCCTTTTAGACAAAGTCTCACTCTAATATGAATGCTCATTGTCTTCTTCTTAAAATGACAGTCGGCCCCTGTTCTCATGACAACTGCCAGTTTCTATGAATGCTTCTGTCCGTGATTAGCGTCGTTTGCTTTTCAGTCTACTTCCCTGAAGAAATAACACATGTAGGCACTGCTTCCAGACCGCACGCAGGACTCCACAAGGATGAAAAGACACATCTTTGATTAGCCAGGGTTAACTGTGAATAGAGAGAGAGAGAGCGAGAGAGAGAGAGAATTATGTGAGAACCTGGGATGCTACCAACAGAATTGCTGGACTTCAAAGGCACGCCCACACAAAATCCACACGTATAAAACGAGGAATCTCTCCTCTAAACACACAGTGCAGTAAAAACAACAACAACAACACAGATATGGGAATAACCTTAGACTGTAGACATTTGCAAGAGGTGAAATATGAAAGCAAATTATACGCTTGTTGTATTTTATTTTTTTACTATAGTTCAGAGACAAGATTGATAACACACATGTCTGTACTAAGCAGATGGTTAGCTTAGTATAAATTGTGGAAAGGAGGGGGGGGGCAGGTTTATGTTAAGTTAACTGACTGCAGATTCATATTAAATGTACAGACATGAGATTTGTGTTGTCACGCCACTCTCTGCTAGAAATCTAATATGTGCATTTCCTAGTCTGACAAACTATTGCTTTAATATTGTGCTTCTTGCAAACCAAGATCACCTTCATATCAATTTTTCTTTGTTTTCAATTTGCATGTGCAGTAAGCACACCTCACAAACGATGTTGTTCAAACACTGAATTTCCATTCAACTGAACTTTAAAAATAAAAATAAAAATAAAAAATTCACACAAAAACACATGCCTCCGAACTGCAAACACACATGTTGAGGTCCAGTTACCCTCCGTACCCCCCCTCTCACTTCCTTCAGAAGAACAAATCATCATCAATATCGTCATCATCCAACGGCCAACTCCAGTCGTTGAGGCCAAACTCAAGAAATCTGAAACAGTATCAAGTAGGAGGTTCATCTCAGGGTCAAAGGCTTCTCGTGCTTCATAACTGATGGGGCAATACAGGCCAAGTTCAGCAGGGGGCAGTGTCGAGCAGCGGGTAGTTAATGCAGCTGCTCGTTAGGATGATGCTGGTGTTAATGGACACGTCAGCGCGGCGTAAAGGATGGCGGAGAGGCGCAACGAGTTCTGCTACTTACAGTCTCCCAGCATGAGAGACATTAGAATGATGGGTCAGAGGTCAAAGGTCAGTGGAGGATGATACGGAGCATGGGGCCAGTGCTAAGGGATGAGAGCCAGTTAGAGTGTGACAGAGAGCAAACTCAACTGAATGTCTTAGTCAGTGGCAGAAAACACGACAGTTACAGTTAGTGACTCTCGTCATGGTTTCCTACTCCATTAGGTGGCTGCTGACCCTTAGAGTTGGAGCATGAATGCTGCATTCAGGGTCATGCAGCATTCATGCTGCATACAGCGTTAAGCAGCATTAATGCTGCATACAGTGTTATGAAAATGGTCAAGAACCCTGTTTAATTCCAGTTAGCCTCAGCTATAGAGACTATACTCTACTGAGACGCATCAGCAGAAACAACAAAGCAGTGAGTAATAGTAAGGCTAGTTGTTTCGGTTTTGATTCAGTTAAAAAAAAAGAAGAAAGTTAACTGAAATTTAATTGATTTCTGTAAAATTCCCTAATATTTTGAGTTTTTCCATTTTATTTTCTATCTACACAAAAAGTTACGTTTGCGACTGCATAACGACAACAATGAATATGTTTTCTAGTGACACAGACAAGATCAAGTGATAGAAAATTAGGAGATGTTGATTAGGACCAAAAATATTTTGACCCAAAAATCCGAAATGTCCATTTTTGTTTGCGAGTGTCCCCTCACCCCCTCCCCTTTGTGTTAAATGAAGAAATATATTTCTGGAGTTTCAATATTTTAAATAAAAAGTGTTACTGTACAAAAAACAGAAGCCAGCCGAGCTTTAATATGGTTGACGGATGAACAGGATTGTTTCTATGCAGTCAAATCTTCCCAGGCCTCACCTTGTTTTCCCTGACGGTTGTGGCTGTCTGCTAGCCTGGATCTTGATGGCGCCGCGGTGGGAGGACATATGAGGCGAACCCCTGGGTGAAGTTCGCGGGGAGCCTCGAGGAGAGGAACGTGACGTTGCTTCCGGAAGGTTGTTTAGTGCCGCGGAGGAAGGACTCAACGTCGGGTGTTTCCTGGGGATGCGTTTGAGCAGGTGGCTGACCCAGCGCCGCTGCTCCTCCTGAGAGTTGGTCAGCAGCAGCAGATCTTTGGCAGTGGACATGTCGTAGTTCACTGTCCGAGGAGGGGATTCAAACAGATCGCAAACATCACTTTGACTGTTATAACACCTAATTCATCACACAGTGGTGTGGTTGATGGTCCGAAGTTCTACACCAACTCTCGACTCGGTGTACTGACCCTTGCATGGCACGATGACTTCCTCCTTTCGGTCCAGGTGATCTTTGTGGCACTTGGTGTGGCAGCGGCGGCACTCGAGGGCCGGCGGGGGCCTGAACATGTGCCACAGGGGCCGAGTGCAGGCCTCACAGCTGGAGGGGAAGTGGTACAGAGTCAGGATGAACTCGTGACCCTTGTGGCCGATGTAGGAGGGACGATCACTGTACGCCACGGGCTCCACGACCAGCTCCTGTTCACGCTTAATCTCGCCTTCATTGGCATACAGGATCTGGGGAAAGGAAAAGGAAAAGGAAGTTAACTTCTTGAGGTAGACAGTTGAATTGAGAACATGATTCATACCGACAGGCTGGAGGAGGGAAACGAAAGAGGCGTGGACAGGAAGTGTCCGAGCTCATTACCTGGAATATCCTTGGAATCTCTTTGGCATCTGCACGGTACACGTCAGTGTGAGTGACAGGTCGGACGTGAAACAGCTTACTGTGGGAGAGAGAGAGGGGGGGAATAGTTAAGAGCAGATCCCGGATAACGAGGGTAATAAATAAGTGCACAACATAGAGTTTTAACTGCTTTTTTACCATCCGTCTTGTCTTGTTTTTCTGTATATTTAAATCATAATGTCATCGCTGACATGTGTGCATGAGTGAGAGAGTGTGCACCTCCGTCTGTCCACGGCTACTTTCACATCGGGCTGCAGTAAACGACATCATACTTAGGGTGGCCAGTCATGGCTGCACGTTCAAGCAGCTTTGGTGATTGCGGTGACAAACACTTTTTTATATATTTGATGTAATTGTCTGCCCACCTACACACAATCACTTACATTTTCATATTGCACCAAAATCAGATTCCCATTGTTCATACCATTATCAATAACTGTTGGGTTTTACGTGTTCAAACCACGTGTTAAATCACTCACTCGATGTCCAGGGTCATGAAAGGGTTGGCCTGCTCTCGGTCCAGCTCGCTGTTATAGAACAGGATCTTCCTGCTGCTCACAACGACATACTTTAAAGGAAAGAGAACACATGCCAACCAGTTAGAGGGGGACATTGGGCTGATTACAAATACAACAGATCTGTAGATATGAGATAAGAGTGCATTACTTTTTTGTCCCAGCCGAACCGCTTTGTGTTCTTGCTCGGAAGCGAAATCCAGCCCTCGAGCCTCGAGTCTAGTTTACAGAGAAGAACACGGAAGATGTTAACAACACAGAGGAGAGCTGCCTTTAATATTCTGAACCACTTAAAAGAACACCGTGACATTTTGAAATGGCGGCACTAACAGAACCCTCATCAATTGGAGAGGAAATGATTCACCGCGATGACCAAAGGGCAAGCGGCGTAAAGCTTTGCTACTTGATTTCTACGACAGGCTATTCAGTGGGAGCTTTATGAATCATAAGGACGATCCAGCACAAGACATCGCAGGTGTCTCCGTGGGGAGAATTACATTTAAACGGACAGCGTCTTCTTTTTGTGTGAGGAAACACTCAACACACCAACTCCGCTCATGGAAAACAAAATCCCCACATCTTTTGCAGTGGGATGAATGTAACTAAAGCCGGCCAGCAGCATCATTCAACAGAGTCGAGGGATTAGCAGAAACTATGCGGGGTTGAACCAGGATTTGGGCTATTTCAAGTCAAGAAACAAATAAAATCAAATCTTACAACTCTGGAAATATTCCGATAGGTTAATGTTATAAACATTTGTTAGATCAATTGCACTTTTCATTTGCATCCCCATCACAGGTTTGAACCGCCATGCAGGGTCACCTGCAGATGCAGCCTCAGGGGGCTCAGTGAGTACCAGGGGACGGTGGCCCCGCTCCACCTGCCCGTCACATTCCTCCTCATCCTCATCCTCAGAGTCGAAGAGAGTGTGAGCAGAGGAAAGTCTGGGCCGGGTGTCGATGCAGACAGATTTGTGTGTGCGCTGATAGGTGAAGGACATTGATTCGGAGGTGTGAGAGTGAGTAATGCGTACTGTGCCCGGACCATGATGAGGACATTTGAAGTGAAATGAGGAGAGGGGGGTGGGAAGGGGGAAGGGGGTGTGGAGGAAGAAGAAGAAGCATAAAGAGGAAGAGGTCAAATAACAATTGGCCTGGAAGAGATTCAAAGTGAAAAAAAACAAAGGCCACAAACTCAGGAAGAGAGACTGCAGGAAGAGGAATGCAGGAAGTTCATGCACAAGTGTTCTCGCTCACTGGCCCTCGGCGTCGGAGTGTTCATGTTGGGGCCAAATTAAAGTACGGTGCGTCTACCTGGGTACCCGTCACCCATGTCCAGGTCGTTGCCACTGCTGATGCTCGTCGAGTCCAGAGAGTGGACGCTGAGGGAAGTGATCTGGCATCGGAGCTGCTCGATGTCGCTGTCTTTGCTGGCCAACGTCATCTGAAGATCCAGACGCACCTGGTTCTCCTCCGCAATCAGCTGGAGAACACAAGCGAGCGGGTTTTCGAGTGCAGTTCAATGTATTTCCTGGAATTTGCCGTCAGAGTAACACAAGTGGATGTATCTGGGCCATTTGTCGACGTGCTGGCGTGCAGTGGCGGCCTACTGACCGCCTGCATATCCGTCAGCTCTCTCTGGTACTTGATCATGGTGCTGTTGAGCTTCTCCTTCTCCGTTCTCAGCTCCAGCTGCAGCTTCCTGTTCTCCTTCTCCTTCCTGTGCACCCCCGTGTCGATGCTTCGGTGGCCTCCTCGCACCGTCTCCCTCCTGTTCATCACCTCGGCCAACTTGTTAATGGCCTTGGGGAGGAAAACAACACGGCGATATAGCTCGTCAGAGATATATTTGGGAATTCAGTAAATACAAACGCGGAAATATCAATGTTGCTGCAAGAAAGATCAAACAAATCTCAGCTATTTTGCCCAGATTTCAACACATTCTTAACAACAAATGATGTGACATAACAGTTGTAAAAAGGCAGACTATAAAAGTAGGAAAGTATAGACAATATTCCATGCTTTCCAGACCTGTGGAGGCGCTCAGACACACACCTGAATTTTGAGTGTCCTTTCATTCTGCAGCAGCTTTTCAAAGGACAGTTTAAGCGAGTTCATCTGCTTCTCCTCCTCCTTGGCTTTCTGGAGCTCTGTATAAATAGCAGAGAAGAATATTAATTCAGGACTCATAAATGTTACCTACTTTACTTTCTTAGAGAAGTCGCACATTAATTAAAGTGCAAGTTTGAAGACCGATATTCTGCCGTTGTACACACTCGGGTTCCCAGATGAACAGATTAATGGCTACTGTTCGTGACATTTTCTAAACACCTCATCCCATTAACCAACTGCATATGTAAGACAGCTTTTCAACACACAGGGCCGAGAGAAAGGTAATTCCAGTGGAAATCTCTTTCATTCATTTCAAATGACACTCACGTTGCTGCATGTTTTTCAGCTGATTGTTGAGCTCCTCTTTCTCGCTGGCCAGGTTGGCCACATCCACCGTCAGAGTGCGATTGGACTCTTCCAGCTGTGGAGATAGTTAGAGTAGGAAACAATCCAAGATAACTTTATTCATTCAAAAACAATATGTTCGTAGTATTCACGTTTTTTTATCGGTTTGATCCAAACTCCTGTGATTGTCATTGCTGCTCTTCAAATTGAATCCAACTGCCGCTAAAGACAATTACCTGATTGTAAATCATCTAATTAAAGGCCTGTCGAGTTTCTGACCGTTGGATCTTTTTCTTTTCCACTTTCAGGCTGTTCCACTGAACAACAGTTGGTGGCAGCAGTGAGAAAGAAAGATAGCAAAGAGCCAACAAAAGGCAGAAGACCACAAGCTAGCAAACGTGGATGTGAAATAAACAGATTGTTTTACAATACTTAAACTACTTTTGGTACAGTAAGTCTTAAAGTCCTTAATTAAAACCGCCCAATATTGGAATTTTACATTTTTCAGCGAGAAATGGTGGCGGACCCAACTCTAATCTCACCGAGTTGATGGTGGCCTCCTTGTCGCGGAGCTCCTGTTTGTGTCTTGCCATCATGTCTTTGATCTCCAGCTCCTTCATGATCTTCTCCTTCTCCAGATCGGAGTACTGCTCCTCGGCGATGGAGCGAGCCAGCTGCTCTGAGTCAGCTTTGGTCAAACTGGCTTCCAGCTGGGCTGTCATAGAATCCCTGCAGATGGAGGATGGGAAGGAACCGTTATAACCATGCTATTAAACAGCTAGAACTGGATACATCTTTTACTGCAGTACCCTGCTGATATCATGCCATTGACAAGTAGGCTGCCGATAGTGGACACACAATCTTCAATATTTACTTTTTTGTCAATTGTTACATTAGATTATAGTTTGAACTTTTTGTCTTCACTAATATGTGTCTGTAGTGCATCTCAAGGGAACCTGTTTATCTGGTTAAATCATTCAGTTGGAGCTATTTGATATTAGTATTTAGTTAATTTATTGACAGGTAGTATTGTTTTTTCATTTAGGCCGTTTGTTTATTTAGGTTCGATGTAATAGCTTTTTCTTGTGATAGTTTTGAGTTTATTTTAATTGGTTGTTGTTGTTGTCTAGATATATTTAGTCTTTTAGTTGTTCATTTGTTTGCTAATTAGGTAACACTGTGTGCACCGGTCGTTATATGTAGGAGTAGGCAGATACAGGACCAGCATGCACCTGGGTAGACCTATGCTTTTTACCAGCGCAGGAGAGGCAGTGTAAGGAGTTCCTTTGTTCGTTTTGTTTAGTTAAATAAATGATCAGAATCCTGAATGGACAATGCTGTCTTTAGGCTGCGTAAACCACAAACCCCCATGGTGCGTCAGTGGCAATTTGATTCATGTTTGTTTTTGATTCATTGGACACATGGCCACTACACATTCAGTTAAGATATAGGTCCTCCATTTTGCCCGAGATGAATTCACAGAAGGCGAATAACACTAATTTGGACGTTTGTTGCATTCTGTAAAAAAAACAGTTTAGTGTTATCTGTGTAGTGACCTGAGGGTGCCACTGAGCATTAACTCTAAAACCTCAACATACACGTTTCTAAAGCTTTTTCTAATCACACTTTAATTACATGCATAACACCTTGTTTGTGTTTCATGCTTTATACTTTTATTTTCTATAATTTAACATTTCATGTAATTTCATATCTTTCATGTTTTGTGTTGGATTGAATCTGTAACTTTTTCTCTTCTTGTGTTGTTAAGTTGTGATTTATGCTCATGTTTAAAACCGAATAGAAACATCAGGGGACTTTAGTGTTGGTGCTGGAGTTGACTGGATACCTCTCATCGTGATATTCGGCCAGTCGTAGATGCACCTCTGTGAACAGCTTATTCCTCTCATCACACTCGTCCTTCAGCTCACGAATCTGCGTCTTGTAAAGGGTCTTGGGAGGAAAACAGACGCAGAGTCAGTTCATTTCAGTTCTCTGCACATATCTTCCCATTCAAGCCCCATATTATAGATCGATTTCTATTCTTTTTTTATACTCTGCAAGACAAGGTGCACAAAAGAAGAAAAATAGAGGATTAGAATTACTGTGAAATACTGCTCAGCCTCCAGTTGGTCTTTCAGTTCCTTCAGCTGGCCACCAGCCTCCAGCTTCTCCCTGGAACAGGACCAGCAATCTGTCAATCACTGCTCAGGCCAACTCGCCACCAGAGCCAAAGCACTTTGCTCAAATCACATTTGATGAATGAGACTCTCCACAACAATTTGCCAACGACATGACAACAAACACAGCTGCATTGTTGTTGTTGTTTAATATTCATTATGCTTAAAAGGCCATTATGTGTGTGTTGACCTGCGTAGCGCCTGGTTGCTTTTCTCCAGGACTTGCTTCATGTCCAGCAGGTGGTTGAGCTCCTGTTTGAGCTGTTTCTCTGAGGAGCCGAGCACCAACACCTGCTGGTTCTGCATCTTGAGATCGCTCTGGCTCATGCTCCGCTTGTGAATCTCCTGCTCCAGACGCAAGCTCAGGCTCCTTACCTGCTTAAACACACACATGCACACACACACACACACACACCATCAGTGGTGGCATTAATTGACAGTTATGGGGAACAATAAGCTGCAGAACAAAGAGTTAGGGCTGCAAGTAATGCTTATTTTCATTATGGATTACTTTATCAAACTGTTGATCCTTGAGAAATAAGGACAACTGCCCATCACAAGGTTCCAGAGTTCACAGTGTCATTTCCCCATTGCTTGTTTCATCTGAACATCAGTTAAAAACTGGTTATGATATATAAAAAATCTGCAAATATCAAAAATGTATTAAAAAAGACTTTTACTTAGAATTCATTGATTAGGAGTAGGACGCACCTCTTCACAAAGTTTCTCCTTCTGTGCATGCAGCTCGTCCAGTTGGTGCTGCGCCTGCTTGTAGTCGCAGTCCAGCATGGAGTGGTCCTTCTCTTGTTGCAGCAGCTTTCCCTCCATCTGCAGCTTCATGCTGCGCTCCTCCTGCAGGTTGCTCTCCATGTCTGGACCAAACAAGACAACCAGGGAAACTCTCAGGAGGATGACCTAACCTGCTCTCGATGTGCCCGCGAGTTGTAGTTTGTCTTTCATTTCTTCTCTGGTTCTTCCTCAATCACTGAAGACACTTTTTCCACTTTCATAATTGATTATGAAAGTATTCGTGTTTATAATCTTTTTGGTTTATAATTACATTTGTGTGAAGTAGGACGAGTAAAGCACATTAAAAACCTATGGATCATATGCTGAAGCTCTTTATCCATCCGACAACTTTTGTCCTCCCACTTGCTGCTCACCTTTTAAGGCCTCAGACTTAGACTCCTCGATGGTCTGGTAGGTTTTGTTTTCATCTGCGAGCTTGGCTTTGGTGGCCTTGTGTTCGGCCTCTTCTTGCTCCAGACTCTGCTGGAGCGACTTCAGCTTGAACGTCAAGTCAATCTCTTGGTTGCTCTTCTCCTAGAGAATTAAAAGGGGATATTGGGTCGTCTTATTGCCTATCATTACCGTTGGGTGGTTTTGTGTGTACGGCTCATTTTCAAAATGCTGGAGAACAATAATAACATAATCTAGAAAACTGAGGTTTGCAGCAGGGATATCTCTTGGTAGAGAATCGATTTCATCATCACATTGGAAATCAGCAATTAGAAATGACAACCAACCTTCTCGAGATCATTGAGCTTTTCATGGAGCTGCTCCTTTTCAGCCTGGACCTTGGAGAGACATGACTTCACCTCCTTCACCTCCTCTTCCAGGCCAGAGATACGTCCTAAGGTGGATTGATTGGAAAAGAGATGAGGAAATAATGACAAAAAAATTATAAAAAGGAATATAGAAGGACCTGGAGTGCAGTGAATGGAAGAAAAGAAAACTACTAGAAAATGTACCTGACAGTTTCAAACAAATCCTAGGTGATACATTACATAATGCTCCTGCTCCCACCAATGTATGTATGGAGAACAACACACTTCATGTTAATTTCCCCTTTAACCAAGTCCACCTACGTAGAGTTTTACCAGGGGAAAAAAGCACGAGCCATCGCAGCAAACAGGCAACACTTTTGTTTTGATACCTCTGACCTCAGCGACTGGCCTCTTCTCTGCATGGACTGAGCAAGTTGAAGTTTCCAAACAGCACAAGAGGTGCTGGCTCTGGCCCGCTGTGCTTCACATGAGCCTTTTGAACAGATGTTTCCACCGATGATCAGATATTTCCCAAGGACTGGTCCAAAAAAACGATCTAATAACCATGTCCAGCCTCCAAGTTGTGTCATGCCCTTTTTCCTGCTACTGCGATGAGTACCGACTGAGCCCATGAAGATCAATTTGATTCGTATTACCTGCACTCGCGTCAGTGAATAAACCTTTCGACTGGTCCATCCTAACTCTGCTAAAATTGCAACATTTCAATAGACAAATTAAAGTTTGGAATATGAAACGCTTTAAAATAAGGATTGTCGGAGGTTGACACTGTTTTTCTTTGCTTTGCTGTTCATTTCCAACCACTGTGCGAATAAACAGACTAATGAAGTGAGACTATGTAACTATAGTTGAACAGCAGCTTCTGTAACTCCACGGGTCATACCAGAACAAATAAATAAGAAATGTACACTTATATTTATCCCCGTGGGCAAATTCTTCTCTGCATTTGACCCGTCCTTAGTTATTAAGGAGCAGTGGGCTGCAGTGAAGCAACTGGGGGTTCAGTGTCTTGCTCAAGGACACTTCAGCATGCAACGATGGGGGAGAGCGGGGATCGACCCGACTACCTTGTGGTTACGGGACGACCTCCATGAGCTACAGCCAACCCCATAAATAAATAAAGCTGTGGCAACAACACCTCTGCATGTAATGAACTAAAAACACTTTCGTTTTTCAATTGAACTTTGAATTTGTAAGAGGGAGCGACATATTTCTCCTCACAAAAGTTCCGTAGTCTCGCGTTTAAGCCACGTTGAACAACATTTATTTTATTGCTTGTTCAGAGTGTATTAGACAGCCACGCCTCACCTTGCAGGTCAGCTATAGTTTCTGTCCGGAGGTTATGGTCTCTGCTCTCCTCCGCCAGCTCGGCCTGCAGCCCCATCAGCTGCTTCTCCAGCTCCATCTTGCCGTTTTCAAGCTGGCTGCACTTTTCCTGCATCTCCCTGAGGCCGACCTCCAGGCTCTGAGCCTGTTTCTGTGCCTCCGTCTGACTCTTCTTCAGCCGTGCTGCCGCCTCCTGCTCAGCCTGCAGCACGGTGTGGGCCTCCTCGAGCTGCAGAGGAGAAACAGACCAGATTAATCTTTTCCCTGCAGGCTGAACTCTTTTAGCGCATCAGCACTTTTGAAAATGATTTAATTAGGAAAAAGCAGAGAAGTAATGAAAACCCCAGTCACAGTTGCTTGCTTGAATATGTATTATTAAATTAGCATGTTTGATTTACATAAGTATGAAAACTACAGTGAAGCATAATTTAAAAAAAACTAGTTGGGGGAATTTAAAAAGCTTCCCCTCACTTGTCTCTGTAGCTGGATGTTCTTCTCATTGGAGATCTGGGAATTATGGTTCTTCTTCCTCAGATCCTCGAGCTGGTCCCTCAGATTATTCACTTAAGATACAGAGAAATAAAAGAATTAATGCAAGATGTGATAAAACACATTCAGTAGTGAGATTCCACTATCCACCGACTGATAGTCAGCATATACAAACATAGAATATATAGTGAGAGATAAACAGTGGGATGCAAAGCTCCCAGACATCCTTGTGGTTTATTACAATGTTTTCACGAGTTAACAGTCAGACTGAGAGAACAATTTTGCAAGTAAAATATATGAAAAGGAGAACAACTAAACAGCTGGTTGATCTGTTTCACATGAAATCAGATTAATTTTCGATTCTATTTGTAAATTACAGGCAAAAT
This sequence comes from Pseudoliparis swirei, assembly GCF_029220125.1. NCBI lineage: Eukaryota > Metazoa > Chordata > Actinopteri > Perciformes > Liparidae > Pseudoliparis > Pseudoliparis swirei. Next base: position 11,274,906 of record NC_079399.1, read on the forward strand.
GTGTAGGAACATTCCAGGTGCTCACATTCGTTCTCTAGGCTGCGCTTTCTGTCGGATTCAATCTCCACCTTGCGCAGGTTCTCGGCGCTCTGGTGCTGCAGGAGAGCTCTCTCTCTCTCCAGCTGCCTCAGGGAGGCCTCCACTTTCTGCCTGCTACTCATCTAAGTCAGAAAGGAAAACACAGAGAAGATGAGTGGAGGGATTACCGACTCGATCATATGAGGTCCAGGGTTGGAGAGGGACCTTACCTCCTGGTCTAATTCTTTGACCAGCTTGTCTAAACGGTTGGTGGCATTTCTGGAGGAGAGAAGAGTTTTATTCTTCACACAAATCATAAACTAAGACCAGACACCAGGTCACAAACACAATGTTTACTTTACTGGAGGGATTTTATTTTATTTTTAACTTCTATCTCATCGGAAACTCAGAAACATCGGCTTTATAGGATGCATTTCAATCTTCACAGAGATGGTGGGTGTTTTTAATACTAATTATACCAATGTCTCAAAATGTATGTACTGATGTTCAACAATAAAATGTCTCATTCGCAAGCTTTAAAATACTGTATAACAATTGGATGGTCAGATGTTCAGTTCAGGACATTCTTACACCTCCTTAACTCAAAGTTGTTACGATGTAATCTTGTAACTTGGATGCGTTATCAAAATAGAAAAGTTAACAGTGGTTTGCATTAAATGGTCAAAATGTTGTCGTGTCAAAAGTTGTTCCTCAGCTCAGCCTTATTTCAGTGTTATTTGTTTGCTCGTACTTGCACTTGTGATCCAACTCGTCTTTGGCCTGCATCTCATGGTCGACCTGCTCCTCCAGCTGATGAAGCTTGTTCTGTAGCTGTTTAGATAGACAGAGAAAATAAATATCCTATTATCTAATAGTCATTTACATCATTTATTCTATGTCTTTTATCTCCTCTATGTTACCATAATATCAAGACCACATGCACAAGAACACCTACCTCTTCCTTACTCTCTGAGCAATTCTCCTTCTCCTCAGACTTTTCCTTATTCTCCTCCACAGAGCGGTTGTTACTTCCCTTCAGCAGCCTGACGGAGGAAGAAGGGACAGAGGAGAACCATGAACGTCTGTCACTTTCTGTACCCGCAGGGGCTTTCCAGCTCTGACAACACCCAACACTTTCCAGTTCCATAATGCCACCTGGGTTGTCAAGAGGAAGCTGAACGTTCACAAAAGGCACACTTCAGAACCGGGAAGAAAACACTCGGCACTCAGCACAAAACTGTGGCATTGTATAAAAAAAGCTGAAGATCTTTCAAGCCTCTTCTTAAATCCTTTGGAGAACCCTCAAGAATGTCTCCAACCCACACTGTTGGTTTCCAACTGTTAACCAATATGGCGGTGGACTTTTGATGATGGGCCACTATCTCTGGGAGCCATAAAAGCCTCTGCCACATCACTGAGAAATGCAGAGAAATCTGCAGCCAATTTTAAACAATTAAAGCCCTGAAGCTTAAACTGTTTTTGCAGTGTGCAAAAATGTAAAAGCAAAGAAAATTATTTTTAGAAAAGTTATATTCTAAAAATGGACAGCTAAGGATGCATTGTATCCGACAGCCGAGAAAGACTGATCTGAAATTAACTTTTTATTTATTATTACACATTCAAGCTACATTCTGCTTACACTTGTTCACTGGATTGGTTTTTATATTTCTTAAAGCAAATGGCATAGTTTTGGCCTTGACTGAAAATAGATAATAAATTGCTTGAACCGTAAAAAGGTTTTTAAAAAGCAATCTTTGAGGTTGAAGCATTACTAATTAAAGTGCTAAAAGAGTGCATTAAATGTTTTCTACTTCTCCTACCGATCATAACCAGCTCACAAAACTAGACTCCATCAGAAGCAGAGAGGGCTTTAAAGGGGCTGTCAGAACAAGGTCGCAGTGTGGAGCTTGAACAGGCATACAGTGTCTGACTGGTGGAGGGCTGAATTAAAGGTATGAGTGTAAAGCTCTTTTTATACCTCTTGCATTTCAGGCACGGCGCTGTCCTTAAACCCATTTCCTGAGTCTAGAAGCCCTTGTGAAAGTTCCCACACATGGGAGCTACATTTTTTTCATTAAAATAGAAGTTCAGTAAGTAAAATAATATATGGCCACTTGGCCAGCAAATGCAGACACACTTTCTATACACGACAGCAGAGAAGAAGCCAATAACTCATATGAGCCGTGAGAATAAAACACTTACTGGTCCTCCTTGAAGTAAGTGAAGCCGATGAATGGTAGCTGGTTGCCCACAAAGGCTTTGGGTGGAGGAAAGGTCTCAGCATCTCCTTTATCCTCCTCTATGTCGTCAAAGTTACTGGTGTCTATGTCACCGCTCAGCTCCGGCACAACTGGAGCTACAGCTGGACGACAGAAACGGAGTCGTGATGGAGGAGAAGGGGAAGAGGAGCAAACAAATATGTGTTACATAAACTGAGACTATCGAAGATTAAAACCTGGTGTTGGAGCCGTTTAAATTAAAGGACATCCTCAGCAAACTCTTGGCATTTCCTCAGGTGTGTTCCTGAGTAAACTCGATGCCAACTTGGGCCCTGCTTGTAGGAGTAAGCGCTCTGCAGGTTGGCGTGAGGCTGACACCACTCCTTTTCTCGTACAGTGCTCGCCTTGTGCCGCTCACACAGTGCCTTTCACAAACCAAGACCAAACGGCTGCTCCTTAGAGAAGCTGTAAAAGTCTGCACAACACAACAGGCAGACAAGAATGTATAAAAGAGCCAATCAGATAAAACTAAGCTAGTCCTTTAACCTATAAATAGCTCCTAATTGAGAAAAAAAAGCCACCATTACGGATCGAGTTCCTCAGACCGGCGAAATTCTGGCTCCGAGCAAAGAGCTCATTACAGTCGGGTCAAGTCACAACCCTCAGCGTGACAAATGTGACTGAAAGCCGGTGGAGAAAGTACAGGGAGGGATCAAGCACAGGAAAGAGACAAATGAGGGGACGTAAAAAAAAAGAAGGGGCAGAAGAGGAAAAAAAGCCAAAAATGTGGTCAGTCTGACAGATACACAGGCTGCTCCATTGGGGCCCTTGTGGCACAACTTCCCAGAATGCTCTCTGATAGCGGGCAGCTAATGACAGGCCACAGTGAAAGTGAGCGAGCGGGAGCAAACCCTCCAAACCGGAGCGCCTCTCTTATTAGAGCAGTCCACACAGCAGCCCCACCCGCCGCTACGGGGAACGCTGCCTCCCGCCCCAGCATCCATCGGGGCGACTTTGGCTCATTGGTGAACAAGGTCGTTCTTCAAATCAGATTATCGGCAGTTCGATCCCCGGCCCCGCGAGCAAATGTCGATGTGTCCTTGAGCAAGATACTCAACCCCTAATTGATCCCACAGCTGTGCCAACGGTGTGTGAATGTATGTACATGTTAGTTTCTGATGGGCAGGTGGAACCGTAGCCCCTCCCATCAGTGTGTAAATGGGTGTGAATGATGTCATGTGGTGTTAAAGCACTTTCAGTGGTCCGAAGACTTGAAACCATGATAACCATCACCATGATACTGGGAGAATCTTCAATAGAGTCCAAACGTGAGTCATCGTGGGCACTGTCAGCAGGGAGTAAAGTCATCCTGTTGATCATGTTTTGTGTAAGTGTGTGTGTGTGTGTGTGACTGACAGAGCAGCACACCAGTGGCACAGTAATGGTTTTATGCTCCAGACTGCCAGTCAGAAGTTGTCTGTTCCTCATCAGAGCCAGGTGAAGCAGAGACGGAGGGCCAGAAGAAAGAGCTGCATGTGATTATATACAGACACTGAGGTCCTGTTCATAGCCCTCACAGATCACTTTCTCTATTTTCTTAATTAAGTTTGAACGTATCAGCACGACAACCAATGGATATGATAACAGTTTTAACATAAATATAAAAAAAGCGTAGAACCTTTTTACAGCATTTAAAGTGATTTGTTTTTTATTTAATTGATCAGTTAATGTGTTTTTATGTCATCTTTGCTACCTTTATTTGTTTTTAAATATATTTGAGATATTAATTTAAAAAAGGAATACATTATCTCTTTTTCAAAACCCAAGAAGCAGATTTTGCATTGATGACTTGATGTTGAATTATTTTTCTCCGTATAGTAAAATTGTAAATGGAAATGAAACAATGATTATGCCATACTTGTATAATGTCAATCAATTATTACAGTCTTATATTAAATAGAAATATTTTGCATTTAACCAATATAAATACTTAAAATATCACAAAACTCAGTTAATATAACAACCTAAATGTATTGTCACAGTTATTATAACATCTTAAACTGAGTGTGTTGCTGGTATGTTATTATCTAGTATAGAATCTGCTTACTTTCTCCATTTCCATCTCTTAAATCTATTAATTTGGAGTGGCGCCCATATGCAGCTGGTTATCTTTCAGGTTTCATGCATCATGCGCTCTGCAGCTCCTCACAGTATCCAGTCATATACTGTTAAAGGATATGGACATATGGAGAGCATGTGTATAATATGTGCAGACTTAATGGCTCAGAAGATGGAAATAAACTATGAACCAGAGTTAAAAGGAAGCAGACCCACTGAGGAGCGGGCTGGGAATGATAAGAAGTGGGCCGAGAGCAACAAAAAAAGGAGGAGGAATGGCCACGAGAGGTAGGAAAAGAACAAGAAACACACAGATGGAAAAGGAGAAATCTGCCCCGGCATTGTGGGGATATATTTATGTATAAAACATGCGCATGCACACACACACTTACTCTCTCGGATGTTCTCAAAGGTCCACTGGTCGTTCTTGAAGAAAGGGTGGCATTTGATCTCATCCACTCCAGTGCGGCCCAGACGAACCTGCCTGCACACAGCAACAGGACCAAGACTGTGAGCAGAGCCTGAACACAACCTCCCCCACCACCCACCCACCAACCCCGCTCGCCCCCTCCACCCACCATCACCATGTTCATGCCAAACACACAGCCGAGCGGAGCGACCACAAGGGACTGACCACACTGACCAGCATGGAGTGCTGCATGACCACTGGAGGACACTGGAATCTCCTCCAACAACACAGATAATGTAGATCCAGGAGGAGAAAGGGCGTAGATGGCAGGATAAACGAGCAGGAACCAACATCAACAACTGTGACTGACTCAGACCTGACTCAGACCTGACTGCTAGAGCTGCCGCCGCCTTCCCTCCTTCTCCCCTCTCACCCTAAAACTATCTGCATGCTCCTTCTCTCCCTTTCTCGTCCCCATTCCCTCCCTCCACCACCGCTGGGTACAGGGATGGAGGGGTGGGGCAGTTTGGGCTTGCCACGTGTGGGACATTCCAGACTCAGCCAAGAGCAAGAGGGGGCAGGGGCGGGGAGGAAGAGAGAGTTTTTAAACCCCAACAAATATTTGAACAATCTGACATGCAACGGGCCGTGTCTCAATGCCTGGAAAACTGCAGGAGTGCAACGCAGAAAGTTATGCCAGATATGGGGGAGCATTGAGAAATGGAAAGTGGAACCGAGAAAAAGGCGGAAGAAGAACATTATAAACTATGAGGGGATGAGAAACACGGTGGAAAGGAGGGGGAAATGGTGATAGTGCTTACGAGGATTCAGCAACACAGTGACAGAGCATATGGGTTAGGTTGTGAATGAATGCATTAGTCAGTGAGTGTGTGTGTGTGTGTGGGTGTGGCTGGGCAGCCGCACACATGTGACATTCTGTCTGTGGTGAGAGAATAGTGAGCGAGAAGGTAAATAAACTGAGTGAGGAAAACTGAAAGGCTCCTCTGTATTGAAGCAGAAAGGGCCAGTGTTTAAGTCCTATTTGGGGGCGGGGTTACTAATGTAAACAGGAAGTGGTTTCTTCCAGGGGGATGGGCCACTAACCAAGTACATGAACCACACCGTCATGTCATTTTTTTAACCTTTAATACTATAAATATGTTATTACGCACGTATAAACTGCACTTCTTGTGTTTAGATGGTAGCTGGGATCAACACTGCTGTACGCTCAGGTTTGGAGTCACAGATATGGGTTTTAAGCAAACTGATTAAAGATAGAATATTAGTTCTATTAAAGGATATGCCTGTTGATACTCAATATTATTTATACTGACATTGTTTAGGTTTTTTTAAATTAAAAATAATATACATATCTTTCACCCGTTCTTAAAGATCTATATTTTCAGTAGAAACCAATAAGATGAGCATGGAGCCACAGACAAGGTGGGGGAGCTGTCACGTATTGAGACAAACTAAGACATCTAAAAACATTTGGTGGATATATCCTGATGGTTGTGCAATGTGTTTGAATCTGGACGATGTTTGTCAACTTTGACCCGTTTAATCTTTGGCAGAATGCTTACACTCATCATTTTTCATATCTGTGTATTGCTTTTACGAACAGCTAAATCCTAAAAATAATAAGAATAGCACACGCAGTAGCATAGAACATGGAACTGTGTATGCACATGACAAGTCGCCGGAAATTGTGGAATGCTCTGAGATCTTGTAAAAGCAGAGGTATTTTATATGATTTAGAGTTTTTATGTGCAAACCTGTCAGTAAGAAAAGCACAGATGAGGTCTTTGGCAGCCTGAGACATCTCCACGTCATCTGGGAAGATGAGCGTGTTCTTGTGGTTCATGATCTTCCCGTAAGTCCCAACCAGGGACTCGGTATAGAAGGGAGTTTCACCTGCAAAATTCATTCATTATGTACCATGACAGATTTTTAGGATGCAAATCTTTAGGATTGTAACTACCAGACAACACAACAAGTGATCATGATGCGTGTAGTGGGTCACGTACCGACCAGCAACTCATAGATAAAGACTCCTACGGACCACCAGTCGCACTCCCGGCCGTAGTACCCATCACCACCCTGAGACTGAAGCACCTCAGGGGAGATGTAGTCCGGCGTGCCGACAGCCGTGTCACAATGCACCATGCCCGTCTGCAAACAGAGAAACACACGAGATGTACTGGAGAGAAAAAGCAGGGGAGTAAAAGGTTGGTAGAGTTTGGGGAGAAGGGGAATCAATAAAACTGATTTCCAATGCAGGGACTGTGGCAGCAATGTACATTTGTGTTTTTTTGTCTCTGAAAAAACTTTTAACAATGCTCCAGATATTCTGAGACAACTGTAAAAAGGTCTCGACTGGACTGTTTTGGCCGTGTTTATAAAACACTTTGTGTCTCCTGGTGGACTTTCAGAAATTCTAAACTTGTTGAACCGGCCATTTAGAAATTGCTGTGGTAAAAACAAAAAGGCTGACAAACCCTCACACCAGAGGCATGACCTCAGCCGTACTCTAGATTGGTTGTTTAGCGCAATTACTTCTGGGGCCTTTTTGACAATCTGACACGCGAGTGCTGCATTTATCTTCACTTTGCATCCTGAACACTTGGTGGTGCTCTAGCGCTTGGGGAAAAGGACTCGTCTCAAGACAGAAAAGTCAATTCACTCTCTATTCAACTGACTATTTTCGACAAAAAGGAGTAAAGTCTTCTTATATAAAACATTCCAATGTCCCGATCTTGATCCGTCTCGGTTCAACACGTTGGAAAACAACAACGACATGATGATAACATTAATTTACCGAGTCCATCTTCATGCATGTGCCAAAATCGGCTAATTTGAGGTGACCGTGCTGGTCCAGCAGCATGTTGTCGGGTTTGATGTCCCGATGGATGAAGCCCATGGAGTGGATGGTGTTCAGCGCAAGCACGACCTCAGCGATGTAGAAGCGAGCCCACTTCTCCGGCATGTCGTAGTTCATGGTGAGCGTGACCAGGTCGCCTCCGGGCATGTACTCCATCACCATGTACAGGTGGCGGTCGTCTTGGAAAGCACAGCACAGCTAGGAAACCACACACACGGTCATTTAAGGCCCGACACGGGATATTATAAAACACTGTCATCACGCCGGTTATCTATATGCTTTTTAATGTTAATTATAATACGGGTAGATGAAATCAAGCATTCTGATTGGTTGAGAGGGAGTCACGAGGTGTAATTTAATCAGCCATTAGTTGTCAGTTCAAGATTGACAGTTACTAAACATGTTCCGTGTGAACTTTGATATTCTGGTGGGAATGACTTTAAATGAGTGGTTAGCCGAGAGGAAACTTCAGGTAGACGTCATGCTAGCAGAGATAAGAAAGAAAGTGAGACCTATGAAATGTTGCGCAACGGAAAAAAACACTGTCAGCCAAACGAAGTGGGCAATGAACTGCTTCACCAACTGGTGAAGAGAAACCAGTAACTAGACCTGAAGACCAGAACCAGAGACGCTATGAATGAAATGCTGCAGGGTGATTTCTATAACACTGTCCGCCACTAGAGGCCAGCAGTTACGTCTGAATGTTGAGTCGGAGCTGATGTTTGATGGAGCGGGTTCACGTCCACAGACAATGTTTTTGTTTGACACGACAAAACAAAGTGCGGTAAAGTTGGAAAGATATTCAGTTTTGGACTGTTGCTATGCAGACAAAACAGCCGGGGACTATTTTCTCTCGGCTACTGAAATGCGATACACAACGTTTGGTGGCGACAACTATTTTGTGCTGAAAGGCAGCTTACTATTTACTTACTATTCATAATGTCGCACGCAACCGTATTATAAAAGCAATAAGGTACTCGAGGCAGTACTGTACTGTCAATAATGCCCGCTTCAAGGGTTTGCCTTGAAACACCCTTGACGCGGACATTATTGACGACAGAGTACTGCCTCGAGCACCGTATTGTTTAAATATTGTCTTTCTAATTTTTTTAATGAAAACATTACATTTAAATAATGCGAGTCCCTCTGGGCGTCATTTGGACATGATTCTCATATTACTAATTAACGGTTTCCTAATTTACTTTATTGCACTTTACTTTGAATTATTACATAAGTTCCTATTGGCCATAAGCATAGTTCTAAAAAACATATTATAGCTTCATTCATTTGTACTGTGCATTGTGTGTATTGTTTTTTTATTTATCTTGTATATGTAAGCTTAAATATTCTTATCTCAGGACAGAGACGAGAAGCAATCAGACTAAGCTTTCTAAAAAGTGTCTGACGTGCGTGTTCAGAAAGGCAACCACCTCTTCAGTCCCTGTAGCGGAGGGCGGTTGTGTCTGAGCTTCTCTCTCTCTTGTTTAGATGTGCAATCATTCCGCTATGTTACATAATATGTTTTCAATCAAATAAAAGCTGTGCACACCTGGACGATCCAAGGACTGTTGGAAAAGGCCATGATGTGCCTCTCCTCCCAGAAGAAGGCGGAGTCTGACCGCTTGATCATCTCAAACTTGGTGAGCTGCTTCATGGCGTAAACCTTCTCCGAGGCCCTGTGGCGGACCTGCAGTGGAGGAGGGGGAGACCAAAGAGGAGACGCTGGCGTGTGAACAATGATAACTGCACAATAGGAACAAGATTGTAAGAATGTCACAATGACCAAGATCACATGAGGAGCCGAGGAAGAGGGGCGCTCGTAATTGAAGGCACACACCCACAGAAAGACATGCTTACACAGGATTTCAAGCACAAACATACGAAGCGTCCTCTCCACACCCCCACACCAGACTTCACACTCCTCTCTCACACACTGAGCCTGTCCAGACTTGTTTTTACCACTAGACGCTCGGGAGAGACCAGATTCAAGCTTCCACTAGCATGAGAGGCAAACATCTGGGAACACTGGGAGTTTAGAAGGAATGCCTGCTTGAACTAATAACATTTTGAAACTTAAAGTGGGTCATGATGAGAAGAAATATGCCAATGTTGTTTGAATCAATTTGCACATTTTCTATTTTGGCAGATTAACAGATCGTTGCCCCCTCTAGCGGTTCACATTTCTGGTATTCAGCAACATCTGTAGAACATATCCAACTGCCCTGCAGCAGCATCATAAAAATAAAAAAAACAGACTCGGCACAGACATTAACCCCTCACCAGGTGCACTTCCCCGTAGGCTCCTCTCCCGATCAACTTCACTTTGTCAAAGTCGTCCAGCTTCACCTGCAGGTCTCGCAGCTGACTCGCCGTTTTTTCATCTGCAGGACGGACAAAAAACGTTACCGTGACAACACACAGGTCAAGCTCCAGCCGATTAGGTTCAAAGGAAAGAGTCAGTAGTTAACTGCTTGATCACGAGTAACTGAGAGTTTACACGTTGCTCAGGGCCGGAAGTGTTCTTCGGCCACAGAGAAAGTTAATGATGAGTCAGACCTCTCTTATGTATTAAAGCCAGAGACAGATTAGAAGTACAGTGGGTGGTGTGAATTAAGAGCTTTTTAGAAGAAGTGCTGCAACATAAGGCACAGTCTAAACTAAATTAAAGAGCAAAAGGTTTCACAAAATATGGATGAGAAGGCAAAACTTTCTGTACAAAAGGGACACAAAGCTAACTTGTACTGATAATTTGGCTGTAGAATCTGTCAGGGCCAAATAGTGTCTGATTTGAACACCAGAATCAGACCACAGAGGAGTTTATTCCTACATTTTGTATCTCTCATGTGACCATTTGCTTAAAACTACTATATATGGAGTCTGTAGAAGAAGGATTCTCTTAAAAAGGTTCAACAAGTAGTTAAATATCTATTATATAAACATGAATCATACTCAATCCCTCATGAGAGTGCTTTGGTTCGTATTTTACAACTTTATAGCTATTGTTCCAAGTCAAACATGAGAATCTTGACCTTCACCAAACACACTATCGGTCTTACATCGAATCAGAAAGGCCTCGATATTTTTGTTTTTCCGCAGGGCCGGATAGTTCAAATCATGAGCCAGCGCATTCATGGAATCCTGAAAGACAGAAAAGACAAAATATTAAATCAACATCTGAAAACAAAAAGGAACAGCTTGTGAATTAAAATAAATAAATAACATAACATATCTTCTAGGTTCACCCCTGGTGTATAGAAAAAAGTAATTGGGATTCCAATAGTCGGGTTCGGCTGAATGATTAAATGAGTTTCATGTTCCTAATAAATAGAGAAACACAAAAAAAATGTGTTTTAAGAGGATTTCAAGCATCTTTTTTGATGGGAAGAAATATCTATTGCTTTTGTTTTTTTATAAGTCTCTTGTTAATCTGGGTAGGACAAGTCTTGCAAGACAACCCTGACCTTCTGCCGGCTGATAAAAGATAGAGGAAGAAAGGAAGGAAGGAAAGAAATAATGACATTCTTGCGAGCTGTGAGCTCCGAAATGCAACAAGACGGGAAGAGAAAATGAGATTGCTAATGTGCAGCATAACAAAACAATGACAATTAGACAATGGAGGCTGGGTATAAAGACATAACAGGTCATACAACAATAGCTAGTCACATGATGTTGTTTCGGCCCCCTGCCCAAACACAGACCCACCAACACCCGCTCCATCCAAACAAACACAAAGCCCTCGCCGTGGCTCGGCACCGAGGGCCAGTGGCAGCATCAGAATAAAAGTCGGGGCCTCAGTAGTCATCAGTGCTTAAATCAGCGGTGTTGAGTTCCACTTAGAACCAAAATGGCTGCGGGATCCAAACACATGAGGCTGGTAGGGCAGCTGGGCAGGTGGGTGAGGAGCATGACCCTCTGTTCCCCAGAAACAAGGGTCAAATGGAGTCATCCAGTGTATGTGTGTGTGTGTGTGTGAGTGGTTGAGCCACAGCGGTGTCTACCCGACTGTTTGTTCAGGGATATGTGAGTGGGTGGGCAGGGGCATGTGGAACAATTCTGCACCTTTAAATAGCAGCGAAGCAGAGCGATCTCCCCCACCACTCGGGTGTAAATAGACCGAAAGGCTCAGAAGCTATTGTGGGACAAACAGCGTATGGTTTCAAGCGTGCTAGGATCTGTGATCATTTTACACCATTTGTGTGTGTGCGTGTGTGTGTGTGTGCGTGTGGGGTCTCGTCTCTAGGGCTGGGCGATATGGAGAAAGTCAAAAAACTAAATTTTAAACCAAATAGCTCGATATTGATACGGCACCGTGGTTGTATTGTTGACTATTGGTGCTTTTCCCCCCCATGATATTTTTACACAATGAGATTGTTTTATTTAAAAATCATCAGTTATGTAGACAACATGTTAAAGTTGGGTAAAAGCAAATAATAATAGACAGCTTGTAAATCCAGTGGTACATCACTTCACCGCCAGCCTTTACACGCTGCAAACGACAACACTTATTACATATTACGATATATATGAGACAAAATCTTGTCTAAAATGAAGCTATTGATGTAATATTGTTCTGTAGCCCAACCCTAGTAACAGCCATGGTTACTGCATTAGAGCAGCAACTCAACAGTCTGTGAGAATGTTGAACTTTATCGCAAATATAATCTAATGTCAGTAGCTTCAAATTGTGTGTGTGTGCGTATGTGTGTGTGCAGTCCATTGGAATGTGAGGCTTTTGGGCAGCTACATCCTGTTTTATATCCATGTCTCTGAAACCACTTTTTAAAAACATAAAAAGGATGAGCATGTCTATTATTCTATCTAATCACCTGGTACAAAAAAATGTTGGCGCCTCCTGTAAATGTGCATCTCTCTCACACACACACACACACACACACACACACACACACACACACACACACACACACACACACACACACACACACACACACACACACACACACACACACACACACACACACACACACACACACACACACACACACACACACACACACACACACACACACACACACACAGACAGACAGACAGACAGACAGACAGACAGACAGAGAGACAGACAGAGAGAGAGAGATTTGCAGAAGGACACCATAAGACAGAGGGAGTCACTAAGACCTGCAGTCTTTTTAAGTAACATAATGTCAAAATTGCATTACACTACTCAAAGAGGCCTTTGTTCTTTATCATAATATTATCATTATTCTACCATGACCATTGTTGTCTCCATTATTTACATAGGACAGTCAGCACGAGTCATCTTGTCATGTGAAGGGTTCAGGACTCAAATCTCTTGCTTCCGAAGAGCTGAGGACCACCAGCCAGAGACGAGGAAAATTCGATGAAACTTGTTGGATTTTAATTTCTGGAATCTGGACAAATCTGAACACGATCCTGCAGTTTAGGCATGGTGGTGTATCTTCACCTCGCCTCAGACAACACCTCTCACCTACTCCACATGAGCTGATACTGCCTTAGTCGGCAACAATGGAGAGGTTCTCAGAATCAAAAAGGAAAATGTGTCCTGCCGACACAGACCAAGTCTCTACAAGTCCAAAGGAGATGGATGCAGAAATAAAAATCAACAAAAACGTATCTCTGAAAAAAGCTTCATCGACTAGGTCCGAAATCCTTTTCTTGTACAGATTGGAGGGGAAAAAAATCGAAATAAATTCAGAACACATCTGTTGTGCAAACACAACAAACATGATTGCGGACCAACAGGAAATAGTGATGTGAGGTCACAGCAAGTTAACTCCAACTCAATTCCAGGAAGTGACTTCAGCTTCCTGTGTGCATTAGGCGGCCCGGTGGCTGAAGCCGGGTCCACGGCAGAGCTGCTTGGAGTCAGACTCAGCTGACTGGAGAGATAAAACTGGAAATAATTGACGGACAGTCAACGTGTCCTTAAATGGAATGACTTCACTTTGTTGTCTGATTATATCACGATACGGACTCGGCTTCACTGGACTGGAATTGTGACTCAGCAGCATGGGAATGGTTTCCTCCAACAGGACGTGTTGCAGATGAAAGAGTTTTTTGTGTGGCCGCCTGTACATACAACATCAAATCTCCTTTAACTATCTTGTCTCTTAATCATGCTGACAAATTAAACTCCAAGCATGATTCTCCAGGTTCATGCTACCAGGATAACCTAACTGACCACCAAGAATGGTCGTGTTCTGTTGATATCAAACCTGTAATGAAGCAGCGGAATAACTTAAAGAGGTCGTGTTGCCCATTACATTATCGTTTTTTACGAGACAAAAGCATAACCATGTAGAATAACAAGTTAATCCAGTCTTGGCATCGCGTCAGGTATCTGGATTGTCTGAAAGAAAGGCCTTAACATATTTTCAAATGGAATTACACTGCTGGGAAGATTGGTTGTGCATTGTGTGTGGACCTAACAAAGTAAAGCAAGTTTTAGGCTGTGACCTGGTGGGAGATCCTGTTAAGACAGAAGGCCAGGACAAAAAAGAATCCATATCAGCAAAAAAAAGAAGGTGTATTTGTTGTCAGAGAAGATTAGCAGTGGCAGTAGTATATCAATGTTTGCTAAATGCATTCTTAGGACAGGTCAGAGAGGACATGGCAATTAGAGGACTCACAAAGAGACTAATCAGGTTTTAGGTAGGGCACTGATTAGTTATTGTGTCTATGTCCTTGTTCAGGTAAATGCTCCTCTTGTAAATATATCCTTTTTGGTTATCCAACTCAATTTCCTATTATATATTTCCATTAAAACTGTAACAATGAGGGTTAAACTGTATTCAAAAAGTAAAATAAGGAAACACATATGTGCTGCATCCCTGACTGAAAGCCAAAGTAATAATAAAGCAGAGTGTGATTGTTTAGTTTACTCCAGCTTTCCTCTAAGACAACAGGCATGTCTCTTCAGGTAAACTATGATCATGACAAAATAACAACTCAGAGCATTGCTATGTGTTTGCGTGTGTGTGTTTGCGTGTGTGTGTGTGTGTGTGTGTGTGTGTGTGTGTGTGTGTGTGTGTGTGTGACTTATTATCTTCCAGTCAAAGTGTGGCCCAAACTACCTGTATCAGACCGAGAGGGTAAAGACAAACTCACCAGCAGGGTTTCCAAGTTCAGTCCCGACTGCGGGTTCCTCATCAGGGACTCCAGCTTGTTCAACCGGCTTTCCAGTCTGCTCTCCGCACCGAGCATGATTACAGCGCAAGGGCTCCAGGTCGAATGAAATAGCACAAAAACAAAAAACACCTGTAGGCGCCTTTTTGTCTCGGGACAGTCGGCGAACTCCGCTCCTGCTTGGCTCAGCTCTCCATGTCAGCTCTTCTGTAAAATGCCGCTTCAGTTGTTTGTCCGGTTAATTATTCATCAGCTGCTTCACTCTTTTAGCATTAATATCTAACGACAGAGTGGAAACTGATCGGACTACTGAGAGACTCAACGTTAAAGTGCGTCCCGTCGGCTCCCAGGTAGAATCAACAAAATCTGATCCGACCACAACGTGTCCAACCCGAAGGACAGACCACCGTCAAGATACGGTACGACTTCCGGCTACACCTGTCAAACTAAAACTCTCCTCACACAGCTCAAAATCAGCTTATAACGTTAACTAACACGAGGGTGAAAAGGGAATTCTAAATTATAATTAATAGAAATATTAAATATAAGATATCAATATATCTATGTATAATTGTGTATTAAATTTAATAAATAATAGTCATTTAACATTTTAATATTTTGTAAATTAGGAAAATAACTAATTTAAATGGTAAAAATATGCTAAACACCTTTAAACTGTAATACTGTTACACATACACGACATATTATATAAATGCAAGATGTTGATGAATATCATTTAAAACATGTATAACTACTAGCTCGTTGGACCTTGTGTTGAGAGTACACTTTCAAGCCCAAATTAACTGTGTACTATTTTTTTAAATTAAAAGACCATGTTAAATAAATAAATAATAACAAAACACGGTGCTATCACATTACAATATTGGTAAGGTTGATTGGTGCTTTTATTTCGAAGGCAAAAACGTTCATCCGGTTTTATGTTGCCTAATTGTATCCTAGAGCCTAGGTCCCTTGCCAAACATGAGTCCCATATCATATTCCTTCTGTTCCTGTGTACTCATGGACGGATTAAGAAACCACGGGCCCCTGGGCCTGGACGTGTCAAGGCCCCCCCCCCACCGCCTGTAAAAAAATAAAAATAAATTACAAATAAAATAAAATACAAATAAATGTTTAAAAAAAATACCGGAGCTGAGCAGACAACATTACGCGAATTATATGATAGCAGGGACTTCGGTTATATGAATTAAACGAATAAACTTTCATGAAGAACAACTTTACAGAAATACATAAACAGCGCATTTGTGTGTGTGGGGGGTGGGGGTGCTTAGAAAGAGCTCTAATGCTATTGTTTTGCACTTGCTTTTTGGATTTCTCCCTACAGAGTTGAAGGGCCCATATATTGCATGGAGTACTCAGCCCCTCTAAAGTCCTATAGATAAACTGAGGGGATAAACACTCACTTGAAAGGTATCATGATGGTTTCTTTCTTGTGACATCTTCAAAGTGAATGTTTAGGCTATTCTTTAGTTTCTCAATCGGACTATTGGGGCCCTGTTACTGACATGAATGACTTAAGCCTAGCATATACCGGCATACGGCGCATCGTGTCATATCATCATATCAATACAAAGTTAATAACAGAGACTTCACGCAAAGGCTCTGGGTTAGGGGCCCCCTGAGCTCAGGGGCCCCTGGTGCCGGTAGGCTCGTTCGGTAATCCATCCCTCAGTAGGACTATTGGGGCCCTGTTACTGACATGAATGACTTAAGCCTAGCATATACCAGCTACGGCGCATCGTGTCATATCATCATATTCATATCAATACAATGTTAATAACAGCGACGTCACGCGCGGAGGCTCAGGCCCAGGGGCCCCCTGAGCTCATGGGCCCCCTGAGCTCACGGGCCCCTGGTGCCGGTAGGCTCGTTCGGTAATCCATCCCTCAGTAGGACTATTGGGGCCCTGTTACTGACATGAATGACTTAAGCCTAGCATATACCGGCTACGGCGCATCGTGTCATATCATCATATTCATATCAATACAATGTTAATAACAGCGACGTCACGCGCGGAGGCTCAGGCCCAGGGGCCCCCTGAGCTCATGGGCCCCTGGGCCTGGGCCCGGTAGGCCCGTTGGTTAATCCATCCCTGTGTGTACTGATAAGTCTTTGAGGACTCCTGTCGAAGAGTTTGGTTCCTTTCTTACCCTGGAAAAGTTGCCCGGGGTTCCGCCTCCCTCTAGCTTCCTCCTATCACTGCTCCCAGTGAGCCCTCTCCGAGCCGGGATTCCTGCTCTCTTATCTCATTCATCGGTTTTACCGTCACAGCTCAGGGCCTTGACCAACTTTCAGTATTCCAGGAATGCTGATGCGCTGCCTTGCAGACACGCTAGCACTAAAAATAGAAATGTACAGGGATCGCATTATATTGTCTGACCTACAACTAATATATCAATAGTTGTTAGGCGTGTTAGGCTATAAGCAATATATATATATATATGTTGTTATATGCGTGTTAGGCTATAATAAATATATTTATTTATTTATACAACACTTATTTATTTATACAACACTTCACAGCAGTCGAAAAAAGATATGTTAAAAAAACTGTTGAAGCACACTTTTTTGCTCTTAGAATAACTTTTATTTATTTTACTTTACAAATAGGTCTCCACCAAAGCTCTCGGTTACTGAATCAATATTCAAATACAAACAATCTTTGAATAATCTATTTAGACAGTGGGCTAAATGTTTGACAGGGTAGGTCAGAAAGTACCAATGATTCTCAGGCAATAATACCGTTTTTTTGTCCAAACATTGGATTAACACACAGACTGTATCAGGTCAGAAATGGCAATGATTAAAATGTGCAATACAACCAACAACGGCAGTCTTTAACCATGTCTCTTTTGGCCTCTGGCGTCAGAGTAGAGGAACACTTGTTGACACCACAGCTATTTGTACGGAGTGATGTCATCACTGCCAAAGTCCCCTGGCCGGCCGAGGATGACACTAACATAATGGCATGACCTGTGGTGAAGATGTAGGCTGGAATGAGTGGGGGAAATGTGTCGCTGCCGTAGGCACACACACACACACGCACGCACAAACACACACACACACAAACTGAGTTTTGGAATGATGACAGGGGCGGGTCAAATTTGTAGTTATTGTAGGAATAGGCCATGATGACTTTTTTATCCAGGGGACTGTAGAACTCTTCATTAAGAAGAGGCATTGAAAGGCCTTCTTGACACTGCTGTAATGGTGGTTAAGAGACAATAATGGTAGCAAGATGTGGCGGACAAGCTATCTACTTGGCATTGGATATCAGTTCGCTGGCACTGAGTGCAGTGTTATGTTCCATGTACTCATATGTATTTCAGGAGGCTGCTTATGGGCCTCCTGGTGCTTTCTTGTCAACTATGAGCAGGTGCAAATTTACGAAGGCAAACACTGCTCTCTAGTGGGGATACAGTATATATAGACAAAGGGCCTTTAAGAGCTTCGGCACTCACAAAATACAATCATCAAAGAAAAAACATGAAGAAATATAGAACTTTTTTGTGAAAATCTACAGATGCATCATCCATAAGTTAATATAACATCAAACAGTATCTGTGTAGAACCCAATGAGACATGACATTTTACAATGGGACAAGTGTTGACAAAGCCTCGAAGTGATCTATCTGGATCAAATATCATCGGGCATCCCCAACAGCGCGAACTGTAATACTGATCGCTGCATATACAGCATTTGACGGTTGAGTATAATACCACATTTGGTAATATTACCAGCCTGATATTTTTTTGAATTGTCTGATCAGAACCAGTGACATTAAAAATTGTCAATTAAACTGTCACGTGCCATGAATATTCAGGGTTTTAAACATGCATGGCACTTGGTGATAAAAGTGATTCAAATTAAAATGTTCTATCAAAGTTTTGGCAGATCAGGTGAAAGGTGAGGGACCGACGTCATCAGGACTTTCACAGACCATCTCAGCTACTGTCTATCAGTAGGTGTCCACTCGTATATTCTTAGTAGTTTTACTTAGTTTTAAAAGAGGCAGAGGGAGCATCCTTTCTCCTCAGAGATTGAGTTATTTTGAGTCTGTCATGACAGCCCAGCCAGGCTCTCTCCACACAGTGTATAAACTGCCAAATGATAAAGTCTTAACCTCAGCAGAATTCTCTCCTCCCTTGGAAGCGGTGAGCAGAGTAGGGAATCACAGGCAATCAGTTGTGAAGAATTGAGCCTTAGAACAAGTGTGTTAAAGAGTACCATATTTAGATTGGGCGGCGAGGTGGAGAAGGGTATACCATATTCCTGGCTGCCGGTCAAAAAAAAAGAAATCCTGAAGTCTGAACCCCCGTCGGCCAGGTAACCCAAAACCTGGAGTGGAGAGTCAGCGTGGGATATGGGGAGAGGAACAATGTGACTCTTTGTGCAAGCCGGGCAGGGAAAACAAACCGTTTCCCCTGGAAAGAGATCATGTTCAGGCTCCATCTGAGAAGACCACACAAGGCTGATCAGAGGCCTGTCTGCTCTGTGGAGCAAGCGGAGGAGAAGGAGGAGGAGGAAGAGGAAGAGAAGCGCATCTGGACAGCCACACAATCCACACACACAGACACACTTGAGGGCAATGTCAGACAGAGAGAATATCTGAGATGCTCAAGTGCTTACTGAACACAACATAACACACGAGCCAGCAATACTCTTTGGTCCAAGAAAAAATGTGTGACTGAGTTGTGTTCTTCCTCCATGGTGACTTGTGGTAATATGGCCATCTGGACTGCTTCCTGGGTTGGCACCCTGCTGGTCTACAGGCAGAGCATCACTCTGCTGGGCTGAGGGAAAGGCTGGAGGTTGTTAGCACTGGTGTTGTCCGCAAGAGGGCGTGGCACTGAATCTGGCACCGCCGTACAGTGTTAAACAGGGCGTCTGTTCATTCGGTGCAGGGAGAGGGAGTGCAAAAAAAGAAAAAAAGAGAGAAGACGAGAGATTGGTGAGATGCTATAGATTCTGGCCCGATTCTAATTTCCATACCAAGGATATCTTATATCAACCCCTCCTGCTATGGACACTCATTCCTTAATCCACCTAGTCTAAATGAACACTGAAAATGAGGCTTTTAGTTGTGTGGACACTCAGATAACTGTCGCACGGGGCACAATCAAACCAAGAACATCTGGCCTCTTTCTCACACACAACACAGACTTTCATTCAAACACACACATATTAAATGTAAACAGATGCGCACACACACACACACACACACTCATGTAAGGGCCAAACCAGGGTTCTGTACTCCCTCTGTCCCATTGCGTTTTAGTTTCAAACACTCAGCGAATACCCATGTGGTGGGATCGGATTACACGGGGCTATAAAATATCCCAAATAAAGACAAGGAAAACTGAGACGAAGAAACGGGCTATTTCCTGAGGTGAAATCCTTCACTTGGCTGCTGCTTCTTTCAGATTGGGATGTGTTTTTAAAGAGTTTTAGCAGTGGAGACAATGGAACGGGACAGCAATGTTCGTCTCAGAGCACAGAGGTGTGGAGCTAAAGTCATTCGCATACGGCAGCCATCTCTCGTTACACACAACACACAGGGCCATAAATCCGTCTGCACGACACAAGCAGCATGCTGTGATTTCATATGTATTCGTTACTAAGGGGACGCATGAAACAACAACAAATGAAATAAGAGTTAAGGTGGGAACTCATTTTACGAAAGGGAATCTTGTAACTGAAACATCTGCCGTATAAGAAAAATATTTATGTTTTCACTTCTCTTTCATCAGCCACCATTTTCAAACAGAATTATTACGCTTTGAAATAAAACATTTGAGAGAAAAGCAGGCCAGTTGAAATCTAAACCATCTCTGTAATATCAGCGGTTTAATCTCAGGACATATAGTGAAATGGTAACAGTATCTCGAAATGGCAAAATACCGGCAGATGAGGACCACGGGTGGTGTTACAGCCATTTGGACTGCCAACCGGGCAAGTGCAATCAAGAAGCCCTTTGATTGGTCCAAAGTAAAGAGGATTTTATGCTGTACTCTAACATCAACATCTGGTTGGCAGGGGAAAGTGGTGTTAAATGAAGAGAAGGGAAAGGATTGAAAGGGGATCGAGCCGAGACGAGCCGAAGCCAGAACACGGTGTCATTATGACATGCGTAATCGAAACACTATATGGTTCTACCACTGTGTTTTCCAGTGAAGCTCCAGAACTCTATCGCAGCTGAGAGCTGGCTCTCATATTCACAGCGCCTTATAGTCTGCCTGACAATCACCTCTGTCTCTACAGTGACCTCAGAAACATGTCTGCACTGCCTCATCGCTCATAGTGCAAGACGCCAGAGTTGGACTTTGGGGTCACACTTAATCAACCTCACTTGATCTGTCTCTCTGTTTCGGTGTCGGGCATCCCATAACCTCAAGGTCACGGTTTTGATTTTTCAGAAGCAATCTGTCCTTCACCTACGACCTTCCCATACATTGCAATCTGCTCTGGATACATCAGCTAATTGGTAAGCATTTAAAAACTCCCTCCCTCTTAAACAGACACATATTTGCATGTCTTGGTGAAACTGAGCCTCCAAGACAGGCTGCATTGATAACAAAGCATTGTGACTGTCAGGTTGTGGTGAAGTGATTGCCTTTCAGAGTGACTCTCACTGCCTGTGCCCTCCACCTCCTTCCCCTGTTGTAACCTTAGAGCCCAAAGGAGTGCCAGGTTACTGGGATTCTCTCTCTTTGGCGCCATGCTGTTGAGTGACCACGGCCATACTTTGAGACCTGTTATTAAGCTTGCCCTGTGTTTGTGTGAATGTGTGTATGCGCACATTTTACAATCCCTTGTCAAAATTGCATTTTAAAGTAACTACTGTGTGTAATTTGACTAACCTGCCATCACCATCAACCATCTCAAATGTATGTACTTGACAATCTCTGAATAGCAATAAATCCCACCCATGGGCTGCTTGTGGCATATCTTCAGTGGATGAATGAGTCAGACAACGTGGTACAGTAGTTCACTCCCTTCTTCCACTGTACAACTCAGCAATATAAAATAAGACAGCTAGTGAAAGCAATGCTATCTATGCTTTTTCTCGTCGAATATCTCACCTCCATCCTCTATTTATTCTGATCACGGATTCGTAGGCATCGCCTCTTCAGAGCTGGCTCCATGTCTCCTGTACTGGGCGTATTAGCAGGGCTCCGCAGGCTACCCTTGTCTCTGAGTTTGGGCAAGAGCAGTGGGGTGGTGGTCCCACCTGTCTTTGGCGCGGTGGGCAGAGCATAGGCATGGTCCTCGTCAGGAACATGGGGGTCCTCTCCTACCTCTCCCACTACTGCTAAGGGCTCTTCTGACAGGCTAACTGGGCCCTCAACCCGCACTGGGCCAACAGCAGAGCATTTGTTCTCTTTGATGACCTCCAGCTCACTGAGCGCAGGGTCAGTGGGTGGCACTCGCTGGGGTAGTGAGGAGTCCGGACTGGCAGGGGTGGGTGAGGAGGCCATCCCATTTGGACTGTAGTCCTGAAATCTCAGGGCAGAGGGTGTGGCATCGTATGGATGGCTGCTACCCGTGGGGCTGGGTGTGTTGTGTGAAGGTGGAGTGTGGGAGTCCTGGTGGTGGTAGACAGTGTCACGTGAAGGAGACTGTGGTAGATGAGGGGTGGCTCTGATGATGTTGTGGGGCCCTGATCTGGTACCCTGCAGAGTCTCTGACGCTCCCAGCCCTGATAGGTCCACCACTCCATTGGCACTGGGTTTCACTTGGGTCCTTTGAAGAACTCTTTGGATGACTTGTCTCTCTGGCTGCTGCTGCTTATAGTCTGTCAGCCCCTCTGACCCTGAAGCTGAGCAGGGCGATTTGTTATACTGTGCTCTAGGGGAGGATGCTCCACTGTGGGGTGTGGATATTGGGGATGGGAATGGTCTCTCTGATTTAACCCAATCTGTGTTGGGGTTACATGTTGAGGGGAGACATTGAGGCAAGGTTCCACTCAATTTGTTGGCTATCAATTTGCTGTCCCCTTCAGGGATCCCTGGAGTTGGTGGCCTTGTTGCCCTGGTTCTACTCCTGTCCAATCCCTCTGGCACAGGCTGTATAACACCACCGTGACTTGGTGTTTCTAGGTTTGATTGAGAAGGGAATGGAAAGGGGATAGGAATGGGGATAGGCACAGGTATGGGAACAATAATGGGATATGGTACCAGGACAGTGGGATGGGGCAGGAGAGGACTAAAGGAAGGAATACCATAGTTCATCATGGGAGGCATTGGGACAGGGCCTCTTTGCATCATGTTCAGAGTAGGCGAGTGCAAGCCAGGGAAGTATGCTCCTGGGAAGGGATGCATCAGTCCAGGGAGATTCATGGACGAGGTTGGGTGCTGCAGGTGAGGAGAGTGAGGAGGTCTGTGGATAGGGCTTGAAGGGGGGCCTGGGTGTCTGGGAGGGTGGGAAAGGGGGTTTCTTAGACCCTGAGCATGAAGAGCTGGCCTGATGAAGGACATGGGGATTTGAGGTACTGGCTGATGTTCAAAAGGGAGGCGAGGATGCGGTGGAGGATGAATGGGAGTAGGATGGGGGGACACCTCGAGAGAAGTGGGAGAAGGCTGGATGTGTCTCTCCAGGGTCCTCAGCCCAGGTATATGGATCTTGGAATTAGAAGAGGATGCCTCTGAGGGAGACATGGAGGTGGATTCTGCGGATCCATGGTTTGGCGTATGCCCTCTCGGGGAAAGGTTTCGATGACGAGCTTCTCCTGCACTGCTGCTGCTGCTCCAGGACTCAGGAGTGAGTAGCTTTTGCCCAGCCACAATGGTGTCCGCCCTCCCTTCCTGGCTGGTTCTGCCTGGGCTGGAGCTGGTGAGAGCTGCACGGGCTTCCCGATAGAAAACATCCATCTTGTATTGATTCAGACACTTGGTGCTGCAGAACTGGAGTCGTTCCTCGCCAGATCCGAAGTCCAGGTATTCTTTAGTGTGACGGATATGCTTGCACCAATCACATACCTGTGGCACAGGGGAGAGAGACTGCGGAGGGTCATTGAAGAGACATATCCTCGATGAAATCATTGTACAAATATACAGTCATGGGAGAAAAAGAATGCAAGCTACATTATGTGTAAAGCAGTTTACTCTTGTAATTGTATAACTTATTAAAAATTGTACTTTACATTTTCAAACAAAAAACATTGATAGTGTCTTCTTACTCTGACATTGCTGTTTATCTTTAACACCAGTCGGGTCGAGTCCTCTGTAGGTGGGTGTTGAGGAGATCTCTCACTGTGAAGGTCTTCATCTCGTGCCTGACAGGGAAAAAAACACAGTGGGACATAAACCGCTGAGAAGCAGTTTGTCAGACCTAAGTTCTTCCTACTTTTGATAGATTCATTTTCGAATTGTATGATGATGAAGCAGCAGTTGCTTTAATTAAATATGCTCCGCTGGAATCATCCGGTGGTCATTTAACCAAATTTAAGTTTCTTATACAACAAGTGCAGAAAATAGCTTCTCATGAACCGCCTTGTCATCAAGGTTAGGAGCAGTTTGTACTTCACGCTTGCCACCAAATCCTAAAGGTCAACAAAGGGAAATCATTGTGTTGTGAAATAGATATGATTCTCCAACCGAGTATGGAGATAATGCAGGTGATGTATCGTCGTATAATTAATGGCCTTGCCAGTATTAATATAGGAAATTATTCTTGATTCATGTAAGCTGATCTGCTGCCGATCTGAGTGCTCCCCCATCTCTGTAACCTATTGAGTCGTGTTAAGTTACGAAACATGAGGCAGCTGAAGGTAAGGTATGCACTGAAAGTGGACACCTCGCCCCAGGCCTCCTGGCCTTCCTCTCAGACAAGCAGCAACAAGCCAACGGCAATGCTTTCCCCCCCCGCCTCCAAAGAACTACAGGTTTTGTTGCAGTCAGTTCAGCTCTCCTTTTGGTCTCTGTTGTCGTTTGAATGAACCTACCACAGTATTAACAACAGTAGAGTGAAAGGCGATATAGCTGCTTGTCACAACGCACCTCTAAAGAGGGTATATCCATGTCGTAATGGAAAGTGAAAAATCACGTCAATGGGCATTAGAGTGGTTCTCCATAGTTATAGCATTCTTGTCCTCTAGACCAGAAGTCACTTAATGGCCAGCTCTTCCTCCATTAACGCAAAACTGATACTAAGTGTCCTCTACAAACTTTGACCTCGCTACCTCCATTCCTTTACTGGGTCCTCCATAATAATGAGAAAGTGTGTTCTCAGAGATCCCCCCTTTTAAAATTCCTGTAAATGAATGCATCAGTTATGACCTCACAAGATCAGGAGTATCTGTTTCTTAAGGTCTGTTTACCTGCCAGAAAACACTTGATGCCTTGGTCCCCTGTGTGTGGAGAGTGACACACCTGGCAAAAAACTCTGTCCATATAAAGTACTTGTATGTGTGAGTGTATTTATGTGTGAGAATCTACTGCACACAACATTCAAAATCAGATCTACAGATCATTCACAATATAGATATTGGGATTAACATCTCACCAACAAGGTACAACAAGCCCCACCCAAATGTTAATGACCACTAAACAGTGATGCTGATATGTATTACATACATTTTTCATATACCACTTACCTTATTGCGTTTGAAGTAGGCCCGTCTGCAGGCGGCAAAACATTTCTCACTGCAGAAGCTCTTGAGCTCTGAACCCATGCATAGAGAGTAGCGTTTCACCCCTTCCTTCTGGCACCAAACGCACACTATCTGCACATTCTGTACATCTTCCACTGTAGGGAAAAAGCAGAACACAAGTTTTAAGGAATTAATGAGCACGGTTTGCATGTAATGTAAATGTAGGCTTTTTTTACAGCCTTTTATATTCTGTAATTTGCTATTATTTAATATTTGACTGTTTACATGGCTTCTATGAATGCTCATATTCCATAAACCATAACCACATTGCTGACCCTGCACTTTCCACATACAAACATAATACAAGTCATGGATTATGTGTCCATGTGTGAATCTGGTGGCAGCATTGCAGCAACATTCAATTATAACATTCATTGTAAAGTTTGGTAGCCTACCTGCTGATGGCTTTATGAGGGGTACAATGACAGGAGCAGTCTTCTGCTCCTTAGAGGTGATCAGAGATGAACTTGTTGAGGAAGAGGAGGGTGAAGAAGAGGGGACACTGGAGGACTCTCTCTCTCCACTTTTCATGGCGAGGACCGAGTGATCGACTTTGGTGTCCACGCTCTTGAGTTTTGGCAATGAGTTCTCTGAAAGACATGAACATAATCCAATGCTCATGAATTTCCGTCTGATAGGCCTACAATAGTATAGTATAGCTTTCATGATACTGTAATAACAATGCCCCACACAGATTATCAGTGCAGTTGTGTTGAGAAACAATAGATGTATCTAAATCGATGAAACTTGAGAAGTTGCAACTACAGGGGATCATGTCTAGCAAATGTAAAAAGTGACTGAATGTCTGCATTGAAACCTGCACAACCTGTTTGTGTAAATTCAAGAAGACTCTTCTGTTCTACCAGTGAACGGTCGACACCTGTCCTCACCTTTCAGCACGGACACATGCTGACGTCTCTCTCTGTAGTTTCTGATCTCGTTGGCCTCCGAGTCTCGGAGGTCTACCTTGTCGTAGCCGTACCATCCCAGCAGCTCGTTCATGGTGCTTTCTGCAAACGTCTGCATGAGAAAAAGAGGAAAAGAAATCCCTGATTAACTTTCTATGTAAAGGGATAGGGTAACTGAGCCTTTGCCTGCCTTCAAATGGGAAATTGTGACCGTACATCTAAGGGTTGTTAGTGGAACTTGTTATCCTATGTTAAACATAATCAGACCTTCCTACTCTGAATCAATGCAAGGGATTCTTTCTCAGCCTCAGCTCAGTTGGGGAAACGAATATGGGCACAGTGGAGTACAGTATGACGCTTTTTCCATGATGTATTCGAGTTGTTTACTCTCGCTAAATCCGAGACGGAAAGGTTTAAAAACCTAACACCAGTGTGAAATCTATGAATCATCCTTTGTTTATCTCTTTTAATTGTAAAAAAAGAGATAGAAAAGAAAACGGTTCCCTACAGATGGGATGTGTGGTCTCCCTTTTTTTTTTGCTTTATTACGTCCAGATGAAAAAGAAAAAATAGAAACCACAAAGGTCTCTCTCTCTCTTTATCCACCCACCTCTCTATGTGGCTTTGGGAGAACCGGATTGGAGGAGAAACCTGATCTGGAACGGGCAGAAATCAGAGCGGGACACCCTACACCACAGCGAGGTCCCACGGTTCTCGGAAATGCCCCAGTCCTCTCTCTCTCTCTTCGTCTCCCTCCAGTGTCAACCGCTCTCTCTCTTCTCCCCAGCTTTCCCTGTCCCTCCCCTCTCTGTCCCCCCCCACCTCCCATCTTCACCATCCTCCCCTGCACCCCAGCACCTTCCAGCCCTGACACCCGACACAGCGCTGCCTCTCAGGTTTCACCCTTTTCCAGCACAGCCAGTCTGCTGTGGTGGTGTTGTAGTGCTGTGGTACTGACTGCACATTCTTTCCCCTGCTTTCCTCACTCCGACCTCTGCTCTGCTCTCGGGCCTCAGAGAAATGGATACCTCCCTTGCTTGCTCACTTTCTGCTGTGTATGTGTGTATGGGAGGGTGTGTGGGTGAGTGCAAGCAGTGGTATCATATCCAGCTAAATATGCCTAACGATGATTAAAGTTAAGTATCCGGTGTCTGGTGCTGCGCTTGGGTCTGACGTGGAGGGAGTAGGTCCGAATGTGGTGTTGAAACAGATGTATTACAGAGACAACACTCGGCTGGACTTCAGCTGAGCCAGAAATCAGATTGCCCGCCTTCCTGTCTGTCTTTCTTTTCTCACCCTTTCCTCACCCTTTCATCATTTGAGTGATTTCAAATGGTGGACAATGGTTTTATGTTACAATTTAAGTTTTGTATGGTTCACATCACATCCAATTTAGATGTTCTCCTCTCGTTATTTCGCTGTTTTCCTGTTAATGAAAGACGGCTATTCCCCCCCCCCCCCCCTCCTCACCCCTCTCCCCTTCCCACAATGTTATTTTTGTTTCTTTTTGGCAGTTCTGACAAACATCTGCTTTGTGAGAGTGACAAGCCATATCCCAAACCACAGAGAGAGTTGCAGCCAAAGGCAACAAACCGACCCTGAGATTCAGCCCAGGCTCACATCAAGCAGGGATAGCATTTCACATGTTTTGATTAAAATTAGTTAAGTTGTAACACTACACCTCCCCTGGATATCAATCCAAACCACTTTCATAAAAAGAGCACATTTCCTTTCTCTCAAAGGGCCAACATCTCCTCCCCCTGAAACAACTTGCTTGTCTTTTTAGATTTCTGACCTTCTGCTTGAAGGAGCTTCAGATATCCCTTACCACCACGCTCTCAAATAGACTCCGTCCAAACCCAAATAAAGCAGACAATTCATGGATTAGTTTCCATGTGGTAATAGGCTCATAATGTTATGTTTAAGACTGTCCTTTAAAGCGAGAAAAAGAGGAGAGATCGTTAAGGGGCATTCCCTCATGAACTTTATCTCTAAATAGGAACTGTATTTTGGTGTGAAATGTGCATCCTTTAAAATGGTGTGACAACACTTTAGTTTGTTTTCCCAGTGTAGGCTGGCTATTTAAATGATATGAATTGACTCTTTTTGAAGGCATAATGGAAAGCCTCAGTGCTTACAGCGGGGAAGAGGTGACGCACATCTGGATCTCCGCTGGACATTACGCTGCGCGTCCGGCCACAGCTGGTCGGAAATGGCGTCCCCAGTATAGGCAAAGGCCAACCTACTCGTATTCACCGCGAACATCTATAATTAAAGCACCCCGTGTCTCTGTGTGTGATATTTTGAGTTTATTTTCCTGTGATATAATTCGTTATTGTCCTTAATTAAGGGAGTGGAAACTTCGAAAATCCCCCGTGTTTTCCTTTTCTTTCTAAATCTGTAACAAAAGGATCTTCATGACTATAGCTTGAATAGACGTCAAGGAGAGCATTCACAGAACCCAAACACAGTTTACTCATGGCATTGATCCGTGCACAGCTCTCTCTCTCTCTCTCTCTCTCGCTCTCTCTCTCTCTCTCTCTCTCTCTCTCTCTCTCTCTCTCTCTCTCTCTCGCTCTCTCTGCCCTGCGTAGGAAGACGTTGTGCGCGTACAAAAAGTTATTGCTCAGTCAATAACACGTCTCACTTGATAAAACCTACAGCGACACACAAACTCACTCTCACCTTCATCTCCTGGTTGATCTCCCTCTTTACGGGGTGCGCAGGTTTCCTGCTGCGTTTATTTTCCGGTGGTCTCCCTTTCTCCATCTCTGGCATAGTCCTGGTCGGGCTGGATCCGACCCGGATCACTGTTGGGTGTCAGCTGGAGAGTTTTAGTGGAGTAGCTTAGAATGAAAGCTGTCACTCCCAGTGACAGCGGCTGTCATTCCCGGCCGCCTGAGTCCCTCATCTGGGGCTTCACACCATTCGAGTCAACTGAACATGCGTGCGCTCCGGGCTGGAGGCTCCTCCGCTGAACAATCCTATCTCTCTCTCTCTTCTCCAACACTGTTAAGTATCTGTAGGTAACAACGATAGGGCTTCCGGTTTTACCTTTCAGAAGAAATTCTTATTTCCGACCTGAATTGCCAACCAAGAATGATAACCAATAACTTAATAATGGCATGTTGATGTTAGTATGAATCAAACCAAATTAAAAGGCTTTGTGGGCCTATATGGTCAAGATGAGTTTACGTATTACATGTGTTGATGTCAGATAAAAGCAGAATCCCAGGTAAAGTCCAATTGAATATTAACAGCGTTGTAAACTATAACAGGTCTCTGATCACAAATTAAACGGAACTATCTTATTTTTTATATAACTTGAATGTTGCCACATTTGTAAAAGGCTAATGCAAAAATAAATTACTCCAATAAAACACCATTTATATGAGGAATTACCATAAACAACAACACACTGTCGAAACGAGTAGCATGCCAATGAAAATAAATTGCTCCATTTGATTGTGTTTGACTGAAACAAAGTCACATATTAGACAGCTCTATAACCAAGTTCATATTGTGAGCTACACCAAAACATAATACACATGTTTATCTCCTTTATTTGTGTCTCAATACAGTCGACTGCGCCGCGATGTCTTTTTGACACATGTTCTGCTTTTCTTTTGAAAACCAATTCGCCTAACTTCCGGTATGATTGGTGCTCTTTCTGTGTAACTTGATGCTGCCCTCTCGCCCTCTCGGGTTAAGGAAGGGAGGGCCCTGTGATTTGATGTAACCCAACACCTGGCGCTCACCCCTCCTAAATCTCAATAGATACGTTTCATAAGGAATGCAACGACTTTATCTGAAGGACACAGTACACACACTGTCTGTATGCTCCTGTCTTAAAATAAATAGATGAAGAGAGCGCTGCGAGTCCAATGATAGCCTACCATGACAGCGTGTATGGGGCTTTCTCAAATGGCAAACGTTTGATCTGCGACTGTGTGAGACATTGTGTGTGTGTGTGTGTGTGTGTGTGTGTGTGTGTGTGTGTGTGTGTGTGTGTGTGTGTGTGTGTGTATGTGCGAGCTGCATACAAAAAACACCTACAATTTCCACATTCCGACACCGTGACCCTAAAAAAAAATATTGACATTAATGTATGAGCACATGCATGTTGACCCATGTAAAAAGCCACATCATTTACTATATCCTCATGGTTCTTGGCTAGTTTTGAAAACACGAGGATCGAGTTGCATTCAGCTACATAAACAAACATCACTTGTTTCAGACATGTTGGACACATTACATTATTATACCACAATGTCCCTGCTATATATTTAGTTTTTCAAGCGTCCACTTATATCTTATCTTTTGCCTAACTTTCACTGTGTCCCTAAACCCCATGCAGAGAGACAGACAGGTAGACAGACAGGTAGACAGGCAGACAGACAGGCGGGACCTCAGAGCCGCTCTCCTCTCTGTCTCCAGCCGTCCTCGGTCTACTCTGGTTGGAGGAATCCAGGGACCACGGCTCGTGTAAACAGAAACCCGATCCAGCGCGCCGGGCTTGGGTTTCGCCCCCTCGTACACTCGCTGCTGATACTCGATCCGGCCCGGCTTTGGGAACAGGGCTTATCTGATGCCTCACAAAAGGCCCCTCTCTCCGGCTCTCAATAACAGCGCACATCTGGTGCCTCTGCAGGGAGCGCTGTCCCTCCAGGTTCCTCTGGGGGGTGAAGGGGGGGATAAGACCGTTTCTCTAGTCCCTTAGAAATATCACTTCGACAGGTGACAGAAGAAAAGAGAAAGTATTCACAAGTGTATGGTTACACTCCTCAACATCTGGATTTGTGTATCATTACTTGCCTGGCTATATGATGACAGCGAAATATGTGCTGTCCTCTTTGAGGATTGTTGAAAATCTTCGCAGAGGGATACAGCGTGTGATCCTCTGTGGTTTACAGTAGCATCATGTCCCCGTTAGGGGGCAGTGTCTACCTATTTTGCATAATCGTGCCGATAATATGGAGGACTTAAAATGACTTAACCCTTGTGTTGCCTTAGGGTCATTTTGAACCGAATCAATATTACACCCTCCCCCCGCTTTAGGATTAATTTGACCCCATTCAATGTTTAATGTCGGTGTTCTTTCGGTAGTCAACAAACAAACATAAAGTGCCTCACACTTAAACTTGGAAAACAATATTAATTCTAATAATTTTCTGGAGGTTTTAATTGCTGGCGTCAAATTGAACCCAAAGGGTAAAATATGTTAGTAAATATAAAGGTAACTACTGTTGTTGAGTCACGGAATGTAATTTAAGGATGTTTTGAGCCGAGAAGTTAGTAGTTTAAGCATCAAATTTGTGGTCGGTTTATCGCGATTCAGCCTAATAAGGATATGCGACAGAGATTTGAGGTCCTGCTCGCGGGACCTCTGAGCTCCGGGCGCCGGGCGCTCAGCGCGCTGTGTGGCCGACGAGAGCAGCCTGATCTCGGCAGGACTTTTTGAAATGCTCCGCTGGCTCTGACGTCTCAGCGGCTAAACATGATATAATTAGGTTTTGGAGGATCTAAAGTGCACAAAGAGTTTATTATTTATTAAAAGATAACGTTACGTCAATTTGACTGAGGGTTAAGATTCATAGCTTCATATTGTAGCGACCCTGGGTCAGGAAAGCTACGAGACGTTGTATAGTTATTACCGTTTATTCGTAGCCTACGCCAAACAACAGTGAACACCGCAACACATTCTACTCCACTGTAAAGAATTTTACAGTGAATAATTGGAGGAAATTCATGAGCAAGAACAGTTGATGTGGTGACGTCACAAGACCAGAAAGACCTTCCTGCGTCCTCGAGAGTCCGGACTCCCAAGACCAGACTCCAGGAAAACACGAGTCTGTACTTAGTGTACTTGGAAATGATAAACGGCTGAAGTCAAAAAGCTGTCTAGGCTAACTTCCGCTAACGGTGAGCTGAGCGAGCCAACTTCAGCTTCATGTGCCAGGCAGAAATAGTAGAGCACAACACACCAGGCGCATCACACTCCTGTGACCAATCATGCTTTAGACAGAGGTTCGGACCGCCCCAGCTCATTTGAATATACGGACACGTAAATGTCACACATAAATAAATGAAGAAATACGTGTGGACACGTAAATAGAGAAATAAAGAAATGAAGAAATACAGAAATGTAGAGATATATTTATTTAATGATGTCCTGTTGATTTTTAACTTATATTTATTAATTCCTATATTTATTTATACATTTATTTAAGCATTTATTTATTTAAGCATTTATTTAAGCATTTATTTATTTATTTCTATATTTATTCATGCATTTATTTATACTTAAGTCATTTTGAGTCCTCCATACGATAAAGCCTGGTGCTTTCCCTTCATCAAATTACATGCAAATAGAGTCTTGTGTTTCTGTGACAAAATACAATGACCTGCAGCACACAGAACTGTTTTAAATGCAGTTTATATTCGCATCTGATTACAATATTGACAACTTTGACATTTTAATAAATAGTACTCTAACTTATAAATCATATATAATCATTTTTAAAAGTTGTAATCGTAGTGGCACCCCTTCTCTAACTTTGTTTTGATGCAGTTTATTTATAAAAAAATTATTTTGTCCTCCGTATCTTTTTTTTCATTCATGGATGTAGTTAACATTTTAAATATTAAACAAAGGGTTACTTGTTATGACAATCGATAAGCAATAGCACGCAAACTACTGTTGTTGAATATAAACATCAACTGACTGCCAGCAGTGTTAGAATAAGTCAAGTGGAAACAATATATCTGTACTTTTAAGAAGCAGGTAAAAAACGTGGTTGTCAGATTTCATTTATTTAATTTCAAGTACTTAATAAATAATCTAACCATAGATACTGCAAAGCTGTACTTTAATGCAATTATCATCCCATATTTGACTTATCGCCTAACCAACTATAGGCTCAAGCCAGCAGCACAACTCTCAAATCAATTCAAATCCTTCATAAGCAGGCTCTTAATACTTGATAAAAAGCCGAGGAGTTATCACCACTGTACCGTCTCCTGAGCTGGGATAACCTCACTAAAGTATCCAATAAGTGTCTAGTTTGTAAAGTTCTTCATGGCTCCTCCCCCCTTGGTGAATTTATCAAACAAAACACACACAGAGTAGTAGACAAACTAGATCTGTGGAGAGAGGTGACTGCATCATCCCATTTAGGAACAGTTCCTTTAGTCAGTCTGCATTCTCAGTAAAAGCAGCATGATTGTGTGTATGTTTATTGCTTTTCATGATGTTTTTTACGATTTTATAATGGGTCTATATTTGATCCTAACCTGTATTGTTATTGCTTTTTATGATGTTTTTGTGCTAACCACTTTCTCCCTGAGTGATGGCTTATAATATCCGGCCACAGGGACTACGGTAGAAATGTAGCCTTAGCTAAGACTGACACATTTACCCCTGGGTTGATTGATGTGTACGTTCCCTGTTCAAATAAATAAATAATTGAATAAAATGTAACTGAATCTTGGTCAATAATGTTTCATGATGTACATTTGTCATCGTTACACACTATCTATCTATCTATCTATATCTATCTATCTATCTTTAAATCAACTTTAAACAGCTATACAAACGGGTGTAATCTAGTACTGACCATCAGGCGTCGCTGTTTCCACACTTATAGCTGCAGCTCGAGCTGGTTCAACAGGTTGAATTCACTTTTCAGTTTCATGTCTTTTATTCGATTTATATAATTGTTTTGCCATTTAAAGTCAAAGTTAGGTAACACATTCATAGTTGTGACGATACACTTAGTTATTTACATCTTATTGATCATAAAACCCAATGGCTGCCTGAACCAAAAGCAGCTTACGGAGCAGTGTCTCCGTGGCAACACGCCGTTGGAAGTAGCGTGCACGTGTAAAAGGATGAAGTTGGACTTCATTTGAACATTAATGTCGGTGAAAGTGGACTCTCCTCAATAGGCATTTAAACATGTGGCAGGAAAGTGAAAACAATGTGTGACTTCTTGATGGAGCATGCGAGTTCAGTAAAGTTAGAAAGATATTCACAGATTCGGACTTCCCGGCTCAATAGCTCTCAAACGACAAGGAGTTAAAACACAAACAACACCTCTCTGTGACCGTAGTGATGTCGACAACAAGCTACAACCTTCATTTTACCAAAAAAAGCCGGTCTCCGAGATCGATGAATAACGTTGGTCTCAATGTGCGATCAGCTGTGAGACCTAAACCCAGGGACCGTCTGCAAAAAGCAATCCAGGAAAAACATATTCCAAAAATATTCAATAGCTCCACTGAAAGATTGTGAAGGCTGACAGAACTTATACCATACGTCAAATGGCCACCCTGTGTTGTACTACAGCTGTTTAAAAAAAACCTCATCTTAGCGTCACTGTTATCAAGTCTAGAGTGAAATCATTCAACATCAATCATCAATATAGCTGATCTAGTACAACAAAGGATTGACGTAGGAAATGTTGTCAGCCAACACTTTACTACATTGGATATATTGAATATTGTCTCCATAAAATATTTAAAATAATTATTCATAATTATTCATAATCGTATTTATTCAAAAATAACAAGTGTAGTCCACTCATGTGGAGCCCATTGATGTATATATTGAATGAATATACCCTACACTTGATAACAGTGAAGCTATTGAAGATTGTTTCCATAAATATGACAAAATATTCATAATAATTATTCAAAAACACATTTCTCCAAAGTAAGAGGTGTAGTCCACTCATGTGGAGCCCATTGATGTAGATGTTGAATGATTTCACTCTACACTTGATAACAGTGACGCTATTGAAGATTGTTTCCATAAATTATGACAAAATATTCATAAAAATTATTCAAAATCTTTTTTCTTCAAAGTAAGAGGTGTAGTCCACTCATGTGGAGCCCATTGATGTAGGAAATGAATGGTTTCATCCAACACTTGATAACAGTGAAGCTATTGAAGTTTTTTTCCATAAAATATTAAATATAATTCATAATAATTATTTAAGATGAGTTTTTTTTTAAACAGCTGTAGTATAACACAGGGTGGCCATTTGACGTATGGTATAAGTTCTATCAGCCTTCACAATCTTTCAGTGGAGCTATTGAATATTTTTGGAATATGTTTTTCCTGGATTGCTTTTTGCAGACGGTCTCACAGCTGATCGCACATTGAGACCAACGTTATTTATCGATCTCGGAGACCGGCTTTTTTTTGTAAAATGAAGGTTGTAGCTTGTTTTCGACATCACTACGGTCACAGAGAGGTGTTTTTTGTGTTTTAACTCCGTTTCGTCAGAGAGCTATTGAGCCGGGAAGTCCGAATCTGTGAATATCTTTCTAACTTTACTGAACTGAGCATGCGCGCTCAGCTGCATGACTTCCCAAATGTCTTACTACCAAATACAATTAGCCTTAAGTGAGTGATGGTTTCCACAATTGAGGTTCCTGCGGTCAAACCAGTTTATTTGTATAATATTAAAACTCTTCTCTGCAGCACGTCCGGGACCCATACGTCACAGACCCAGCTGGTATAAAAGCGTCAGTCCGATGCAGCATCCTCATTTAAGAGATCGAAGCAGCGTCTGTAGGCAGCCTCCTCCTCCTCCTCTTCATCATCTTCCTCCTTCTGGCCAAATTACTGCAAACAAGAAGAACATGTCCAAAATGACGATCGTTCAGCTCGGAGTGATTTTCTTCGCCATATGTTTATCAACCCAGGTATGCTGACATATATTCTGTCGCCATTGTTTTCTATTTTGTTATTGTACTTTTATTTTATTTATTTTGTGCGGGCAGAGAGAGAGAAAGCGAGAGAGAGAGAGAGATAGATGGAGAGAGAGAGAGATAAAGAGAGACGAAAAGAGAGAGAGAGAAAGAGAGACAGAGAGGTTATTTTTATTGAAATGCATGAGGTGCTGCTGGGTTATTTGACTTTAAAGGTGTTTCTAAACGGGGTTTCCACGCGGTCTGGATTAAAGCAGCCTACACTTGGAAGCTCTCTTGGGAAATTAATATCCATAATTCCTGTCACTCCATTACTAAATTGCTGTGTGTGTCTTTAATTCTTAAAGAATTCAAACTTAATTCCCAGTCACATGTATATTTCACATTTCTCATTTACCTCTTGATGAGCATACACTCCGTTGAATTAATGATTGAGGTGCAGCGGATTGTCTCCGTGTGCAAAGGTGGGGAGAGAATCTAAAGTTTCTTTTCGGTGTGCTCAAAGAAACCTGATATGCACGCATAGAAACTTGGGTCTCTCTTATCTTTTTTCTTTTCTTATCTAAGTATAGATGAGTAGTCAGAAATAACAGTGGCAATGATTAAAAACGTGGTAAATGTTGAATGATATTTTAGTCCATTTTTGGTGTGTTGGGATATGTGTTTCCATGTTTTTGCATTGTCATTATTAAAGAAACAGTTGGACAAGTATCCATTCTCCTCCTCCTCCTCCTCCTCCTCCTCCTCCTCTTCATCTCCTTCCTCCATTAGGTGGTTTCCCAGAACAGCACGATGTCCCCAGAAAAGGGAAACGCCACCTCTAACCCCAACGGCATCACCATGGCCCAAACCACCAAAAGCATGTCGTCCACCAAGCCTACCGGATCAGGCCTCTCGCTGAATGCAGGCACCGGCTCCTTCCTGGTCCCCGTCATCACGGCCGCCTCTCTCCTGCAGCGCTACTGTTGAAAGCCCCGGACCCCACAGCCCCCTCTTCTTGGCATTAACACTCCTCCTCACCTCTCATCTTATCATTCCACCCACTCCAACCTCAGTCTTCTCCCCTTCCCCGCACTGCACTAACACGGATGGACTCCACAACCTTTTTTGTCATGCTTAAATTCATGATAAAAATATATGTATAATTCAAGACATTTCTTTCAATAAGGGGAGGGGAGGGGGGGGGGCAACTGTCACCTGGAGATCATCACCTAGACCCCTTCAGCCCCTTGCATGGAATCAAAAGGAATGGCGGTTGCCCCAGTTTCCCTTTTGGCTTGCGTTTCCATAGTTACATCATCACATTTTGGAGATGCTCAGGTCTGCAGTTGTCATGTCACATGTCTTGACCACTTGAGTGTACAGAGGCTCTATTTGTGGCTTTGAATCCATCTGATAATCAACATCACAATGCCTTTTGTCTGTTAAGTTAAGTTTGGCACATATAGGAGTAAAAAAAGTAAGAGCAAGATGGCACATTTTAGTTGGGTTCTTTCATAATTTGGCTCTGAGGTCTTTTTTATTAGAATTGTCAAAGAGATGTATGTAGCAAATAAGTTGCCACAAGACTAGTCAGCTTTGCCTTGTGAGTTGCGGCCTTTTACGATGAGGGTTTGATTGACACCTTCCCCCCCTTCATCCATGGGTTAGACCCAGGGAGTAACTCTATGTATATTATAACCATGTTGGAAGGGTTGATGTTAGATTTATATTTCCCCCTTATAGTTTATATTTTGTATAGATGGAAATGTTGTACGGTTTAATAGTTTGGGTATAAGATAATGGAAGAAATGTACAATAAATGATGAAACATTATGACAGCTGTAATTGTGTCTTTGATTCTAGTCAGTTTAACTTTTGCTTAAATCTTCATCTTCTTGATAAAAACAGCTGCACTCAAACATATATTTCACCCATGCCATGTGTCTGATAGTTTTGTTCTTCCATTCTTAAACTTTGCATAAAACCCTTGTGAGGTTCTTCATCTAAAGGGTGGCGTGTTGTATTCATCGGAGCTGCTCGGCAGTCCAGACGGGAACTGCTGAGCTGCAGGCCAGAGACGGACTCAGCATTCCCAGATGACCTGGTCTCCTCTGGATTAGTGGCCGAGCACCGTGCAGCCTCAACAACGTCTAAACAAGCACGCTTACGTTCAGATTATGATCCTTCATTTTTGATTCATGAGAGAAGCCGTTAGCATGAAGGAACCTGTTCCTTCAGTTCGATGTTTCAATGTCATTATTTATGTCTTTCATTTACTCCGAAGCCTTTCGAGGTAAAGAGCCCTCGAGAGAATATTTAATACGGTTCAAACAAGTTTGACTTTTTGCCGGTGCTCAACATGTTCTAGTCCAAACTTTGTCCCAGTCTTCAATTTTCCAACAGCTGCAGAGCATGGAACATATCAGTATGAACACGAATAGATTTAATATGGGTCTTAAATGTAATTATGAAATATATATTAGGGGAGGAGAGTTTATCTTAAAACATAATTTAGACGATAGGAAACATGTTGTAGTAATTATTCAGTATTTAATTTTGAGTTTTCATTTGAGTTCATTTAAGATTTCTACATGTAGAATAATGCATACAATGTAGAGCAGTACTGTTTATTTAATAGAACTTATCAGTATATTTATTTGCTTTCATTTTGCGATTGTCTTCATCAATACTTTGTTTTGTTTGAATTTGATTATTTTATTTAGGAAAGCAGCTAATTAAAAGTATTAAAACTGATCAACCGAAGCAAAACGACCCAGAAGCACGACTGTCTGTGTGTTTTGGGGGATTGTGATGGCAGAGTGAGTGGCGGGCAGCACCAGTAAAGCCAGCCTCATGACTCATTAGCCCACACCATTGTCTCTCAATCCTCTCTGCACTATTAACCTCTCCCCACGTCTAGCCTCCCTTTTAACATCCCTTTTCCGGATCTATCCATTTCCTGTCCTCCGCCAGTCTGGTCTGCAGGGACTGTATGGATGTGGTTTCTCAAAACATTACTCAGGGGTGTCTGGTTTGTTATAACTGGGCTATCCGACTTCTTTGAGATAACAATTCACCAAACAGTTGGTTTAATACACATTGAGAATCAGGATCAGTTTTTAAGTGTTGAGAAAAACACAAAGAAGATAAACACAAGAATAGCACGCATGAAAACACAGTTTGATATAAGATAAGATGAGATAAGATAAGATAAGATATTCCTTTATTAGTCCCACAGTGGGGACATTTCAGGATCACAGCACCAGGTGCACATTAGAGCATGAATACAAATAAAAGATCAAATAAAACACAAAACACAATAACAATAACAATATTAAATCCTAAATCCTAATACTAAAATACTAAATATACAGAGGAAATGAAATATATACACAAGTGAATTTCCAGCAGGTTAAAGTGTCCAGGAAAATAAAGTGCTGAGTGTGGCAAGATATCCAGCGATCTACTGTATCTATACTATATACTACATACTATATACTATATACTATATGCAATTCAAAATAATGAATTCTTACATCAACTTATGCAATGGCAGTATACCTCTGGTTATGATTTACTCCAGGTATAGAGAACACAAGCTCTACATCCTGGGAGGAGTTTGTGAACAAAATCAAATAATATATAAATAAATACAAACTTTATTTAAAGGCCCACTATTAGTACATAAATAGAAATGGTCAGCCAACTCATTATTTGGTATGAAATGGATGGGCAATGCAATAGGCATTTCTGGTAGCCTTGAATTAAACAATGGGACATCTGGACATGGGGTTTACGATTACATCACACTATCCATGTGTCCATGGTTACGGTTACCTGTAAATGAGGGTCACAATGTTTCAATCTATATCATTAAATTAAAGCATATAGCTAATTATCCATGACATCCTGTTATACTTTCAGAACCACTCAAACTGTACTGGGTCAAATAGACAGAATCGACCACCACGTGATCAGGTACTTTGAGACTAACCACGTTGACTATGATACACTAATAGATTGCATAAGATATTATGATAATATAAGCCAATTGTTTCCCAGCAACACATGTACACAATGCTGACACAGTATAACCAAGCATTGTTGTGACTATTTGCATGTGAGCGGCAAGCTTGTTTCACTAAATCCTAAACATGAACTATGGGTTTGGCAAAAGACAAGATTGTTTACTGAATCATAGAAATTAAAATGTATTATTCCCCTGAAAAAGACAATTTCCAATCTCTACAGGGAAAAAAATGTTTTGACTTCAAAAACACATCATAGCATTAAGAAGAGTAACACTTCAACACACCTCAGCACAGTCCTTGACTAAGTCATTTATATGGCTCAAGTGTCTCCTTTCCTCTCTTTTATTGATTTTCAGAGCCAAAATGAGAAGTTAAACATCCCATAAATACAAACTCTGTTCATATAAAGCCTCCCCATCAGTCAAAGGGGCTTGGTAGTCTGTTTGCTGCATCTAGTCCCTTGTGATTATTCTGAATAAACTAGAGTTGCTGCTTCCAGTAACATCAGAAGCATGACTTCCTGCCAGTGTTCCCCCCCCCCCTGGAAAGAGCCATTAGAGATAGGCCAGTCACACCAGCAATTGTGTAAGCTGTCATCACTTAGGTACGGATTCAGTCGCTATGATGTTACTCCGACTGGAAATATAAAAAGTCTTAAAATAGGAGCTGTGTCCAAACAATACGTGGGATATTGTATATGTCAAATACCATATTCTGTAATCAATAATTGATTTTACGCTCACTTTTAGTAATTTCTCTATAAGTTTGACTTCCCTTCTTGCTATATCTTGACTTTCAGTTCACCTCAACATCCGTACTACCTCCATAACCA
This sequence comes from Pseudoliparis swirei, assembly GCF_029220125.1. Classification (NCBI taxonomy): domain Eukaryota; kingdom Metazoa; phylum Chordata; class Actinopteri; order Perciformes; family Liparidae; genus Pseudoliparis; species Pseudoliparis swirei. The sequence continues at coordinate 11,315,816 of NC_079399.1, forward strand.
TGAATGACACACGGCGACCTCTCTTCTGGTGTTAGTGATGACACCCAGCAGACTTTTAATCATTGATTGGCTTCATGCATTATTCAGATGGCCGCCAGTGTTACAGGGACAAAGTCTCTCTCACACACACACACACACACACACAAACATATACACACACACACACACACAAACATATACACACACACCCACCCACGTGGACACCCCTTGCCTTTCATATACGTCTTTGTGTAAAAGCAAGTGGTGGGACTACGTGGTCGTTATTCGTACATTGTGTTACGATATGGAAGAGAGGTGTGTGCATATCCACCATCGCTCTGTGAACACTAGTGTGAGTGTTTATGTTTCTGTGTTTGAGGGGCAATAAAGTAACTGATATTAGATACAGTTGTTCCGTTCCTGTCATTAAGGGCCTCACGTTTCAAACTGTAGTCAGACGATTCACACGCGGGTTGCCTCTGAATAATAAAGTATAGCATCTTAGATGACTCATCTGTATATTTCATGAAAATATAACGTCTGTGTTTTAAAATCCACTGATGAATATGAAATGTATTTTTTTTTAACCGTGACTGAGTTTTTCGCTTCCACTTGATCCAAGAATTGTTTGGGGCTCATAAATAATCCAGTTTACACCTTGAGGCTCGGTGTCACACCTGTTCACCGCTCGTTGCCTAGTGCCCAAAAAGCCTCTCTCCACTGGCTGATTCATAGACGGGAGATGACTGAAGTCAAGTTTGTATTGACTTGAGAAACTAAAAGCAGCTGCTCACACGCTGCTCTCACATTACAGGCTGTACAACTCCGGGTTTCCCAGAGAACAACAACTCGCCTTTAATTTTTTTGGTTCAGAGAAACAAAAGTGGCAGCTGCAGTGAGCTGCATCACAACAATTTATTATTGGGGACATATTGATGGAGCTGTAGTGAGAGTAGACATCAGAGTATAAGGGAATTATATAATAGTACCACCTTCTACGATATCATCCTTTACAGAGCATCTATACATTTGAACTAATGTTTCTGATATTATTATTAATAATTAATTTATAATTTACAAATGCATTATAGATCTTTCGTAAGCCATTCTTAAAAACAACGTTTGAGCTGCCAGGTATGTAAATGTTTGTAAACCATGAATATGTATTTGTGGGTTTCACACTTACCGGCCCGCCACATGTTGGATGCCATGTGCATCAAAGAAGGCTCAGCCTCTTGTGTGTCTAGCTGTTTGTTCTGTGATTTGAATTATGTAAAATGATTGTACAAGCTAAAAGAAGAACTCGAGGACATGACATTCACACAAAGCCTAAAAACACATCCAAAAACCCCAAGCCATTCAAATCCCTGAACGCTCCACTGCTGATCAACCAAATGAGTTTGCAGCCAACATCTAGCAAGTTCCTTTATGAAAGGAGATGTTTACTCGAGGACCAACATAATTTACACACATTTACATTCTTGCAAACTTCTTCTCTCTGATTTGCACTATGTCCATTTCAAGAATATGTATTTTAACAATTTATGGTGCATCTCTAATTTTAAAATAAACTTATCATTTCAATGATATGGTCAGTAGTGATCTCCTCATCAGCCACGATGTTCCTTAATCTAAACTTCAAAAATAAGATCATACTAGTGATTACTGGTTAAGAATGGAAAACAACACTGCATATTGAAAATAATATTTTAATAAATGAAATGTAATATGTTAGGAACATTTTTAATTGGGATTACTCTAAAAGATCTAAATTATTGAAGTTAAATATTGACTGTGAGTCTTCGGGTATTTACACGCCTTCCCACATTACAGCACTATTCAACAATCAATCAGTACGTTTGATCTGAAGACGTTTGAATGTCAAGGCTCTGTGGTATTCAGGGCTGTAACTGTGATGCATTTTGCGGGGATTAGATTCGATTATCCTCGTGTCTCAGTTTACACTGTTCCACCCTGTTTATGCAAATCACCTGTTCCTGTCAGAATTTGACTTCCACGACTGGAACAAGCTGTTGACGTACTTTTCTGTGAGAACATCTTCCTCATCTGTCTACGGACACTTTCAGCCAGCAGCTGTTTACCGTTAGTTGATCGGACAGGCAAGCACTCAATAGCTGAAAAGAGAGTAATATAAATCATTTCATCTCTGCACAATACATCGCTTTTGCTGAGGCATAAATTAGATTTTAATTTCATTTTTTCCAACAGCATCAGACTCCTCCCTTGACCATGGATGACAGCAACTGCTGCTTCCTTCTTCACTGCCTCTGTTGAACGATGCTGCTCTTCTTCTCTCCTCAGACTGAGCTCTTTTCACCAAGCTCCTCAAGTCTGTTGTTATCGATTGGAGCAAACAAACCTTTCAGTGTAAAATGCTGATGAAACAAGGTCACTTGTTTCATCAGCGTTGTCGCTGTTTATTGGATTTAAGCTAATTTGTTGGAAATCAAGCTGTGTACACAACAAAGACATTTCCAAACTTACAACAGCAGAAAACATTACCCTCAACATTTTGTTCTTTGATATGTAAAATGAAATTAATTGTAAATTAATATTTAAAAGGGCAACAGGAACCGTACAATAGAGGAAGGAAAAAGGAAAAGACTGTAAATCAGCTGAAAGGTCCTCCCTGCCAGATGGTCAGTGGTACATTTGTTTCTGCCCTTCCCCTGTTGGGAAGCTTGTTGCTTTTCAGATGCGATGGGGCTCTCGTTTGCTGTATCAACAGACAACGAGAGTGGATCGATTAGCATGGATGGAGGCAGACCTCTAGAAAGCTGTTTGGTTGCTCTCATTTCCACTAATACCATGCAGCTCATCAATTAGGTGCATAAATGGATCCTCTGATCCTGTCTGCAGTTTCAGTGATTCATGTCCAGAGGCTGCGGTTGCTATGGAAACCAACCATTATAGAAGATGTTTGACACCCATCCCGACAAAACCGCTGCTGGGTAAATGTGCTCCCGGTAAGTCAGATCCAGATGAAGAGCGTTTGTGAGCGACTGCTCTTTGCTTTCTCGATGGTCTGCGTGTGATCAGGGTGGTGTCGGCTCTACACTTTACAGGCCATCTGATTCCATTCATATTCATGCTACTGTCATTGAACGTCTCATCATTTTGTGGGCCTTGTGTGACCTGTTTAACATGACATGAGTGAGCGTCCACAGAACTAACCTGATTTCATTAGCGAATCCGGTTGTATCCCAGATATACAGCACCACTGTCCCTGGACACCAAACTCAGAGTGTCCTCAGAGAGCGGCTCTCGTCGAGCTGCACACAGGACAAACCACGCTCCCCTCTCCGTCTAACCTTTCGGGAGGACCTGTGAAGCCACATAATGGCACCGGTGAGCTGGGAATAGCTCCCACCCACTCCGTGTCGAAAGGAGCCCCTGTCAGAAACCTACAGCGTACATGAACTAATCCTGCACACAATGACTGTTGAATACATTGAAGCGTGAGAGAGTTCTGTGTGTCTCAGTGCCATCTGCTCAACGAGGCAACAGAGAATCAATGCTTTATTCGACAGGCTGCTCTCGCTTGTCAGAAACAATTGACAAGCTGCGCAGACTGAACACTGGTTTTCCTGGGGATCTCATGAAAAGTAACAAAAAATCAGACATGTTATTTTTAAATACGTGTCAAATTGAGCAAAAAGCTGTTGCTGTGCAGCTCAGAAACACATACCTTGCTGACCACCACCATTTTTTGTTTTATTAAATTGTGACCAAAGCTCAAAATTTAGAGCTGTTCAATTCTGTCATGTTGGCAAAACCTCAGACTCAAAATGTGCAGCAATGTTTGGACCGCACAGTGGTTATGAAAGCCATCATAGTGATGATTCATTTGCATCAAAGATGTATTGGATTTTGGTAACCTGCCATCCACTGAGTACGGGTCATCCTCTTTCTCCATTATTATTATCCCTTTCACTCAGCGCCGACCCCCCTCGTGATATCTGAATTGAGCTGTTGATGACATCCCTCGTCCAGGAAACAAAAGTAAAGTGTCCCACAGATACAACGTCCAGCAGAGGCCAACGAGAAAGAGCTGCTGACTGCTGCTGTGAGCAGTGATGATTTTCACTTCAAACTAACTTTTTGATATTGAACATCCATGAACTCGTTCGACCCATATTTTACAAGGTCAGCCACATATGATATACTCTTCTTGTCAAAGGTTACATGAGAAGAACAATACCACTGTTGTATTTGTCTGTTCACTTTAGCTTAGTGTCGCATCTGGAAACAGGGGGATCAGTTAGCCTGGCTCTGGTAACACAATACCAGCACATTATGAAATCTCCATTAACAGTAACACAGTATTATATACAACATTATATATTGCACATTATATCTTGTTTGTTTACCAGTCCTGTTGCCCAAGAGATAGTTCAGCACATAACCCTCCATATTACCACAGCCTTTAACTCGAGGCATGTTAATTAGTGAGCTTTATGGGAGCATCTTACTCTCTGTATATTTAAGTCTATTATTCTATGTAGGCTACATTTGCAAAATATAAAATCCAATTGGATTTCTCATAAGAGTTAAAGTTGAACAAATATAGTTGAGGATTACAGCATACGAGCTGTGATTGTGTTTACCATCACCGCGGTTTGGGTGTATTTTCTCTTTGTATCTCCTCAGGCAACAAGTGGCATGCGGCGAACGTGTTGCGCTTTTAGCAAATAGGTTTTCCCGTGCTTTACACGGCACTATTGAGTTACACATCATATTTCAAGACATATTATTTGCCGTGATTCTTTTTTCAGTGTGAACGGGTATCGGATAGGGCCTTGCATACGACAGCTACTGCTGCATTGTAAACAACAAATGTGATGTGTGAATTTAAAGAGCAAAAGGGTTATCAGGCAAAGGGTGAAAACAAGTCGACCTCGTTAAAAATGAAAACCTGGTGAAAACATGTAATGATGCTCATGGAAATGGTTTCCAGTGTGCCTCATTATATCATACACGTGATCAAAATGTTGCCTCTTGAAGGGACTGAGGAAGCTTTTTCCTTGATGCTCTCTCATTAGCAGGCTGTCAGCTCGACTCCTTGGCCTTTCTCCTTCCAGGCACGGACACTTGTATGACGAATGTGGTTCATTTATCAGACGGCTGCCCAAATACTGCTGTACGATACTCTGGACTGTGGAGGAAGTTTAGTTGTAATCGTGTAACTGCAATTTTATCGAGTAAAAACTATTTGGATTACATATAATACAGGTACAGAGTATATTGGAAATATACTTAATCATGAAACCAGACAGAATGAATATACAATTTAACAGAAAATAAACAAGCATTCTCTCCAAATTGTGAAAGTATTGAGCAACTGTTGCAGCCTTGCAGCTAATACTTTAGATGTTTTGGAAATTACAAGCAGGCTGCAGGTAAAGATACGAATCCAGAGGAAGCATTACCTCCCTAAGCTATAAAGAATCAACTCCTATGCTCTCTGACTGCTTGTGAAGGAATGCTGGCTACTTGTTTTTATCTTGAGCAGTTTAGCTAATGTCCCTGAATTGGCGATTAGGGTTTCTAAATGGTAGTTATGCAACTATGAGGCTCTAAGGAGCTGTTAGGTCGGCAGTTATTTTCATTTGCTGCATTTTTAGGACACAGTTTGGTGAACGAATAGTAGAAACACAATAGTGGAGCTTTGTATCAGTCATTGTTTATGTTCTAGTATTTATTATTCATGGAACATGAAATATGCATTACAATAAGTGTGTATTTTGTGTGTGTGTGTTTGTATGTGTGCATTTCTACATCGTTGCAAGGACCAATTTCAGTTTTAAATTGGAAGAGTTACGTTTTCTCTCACTTGTTCAGCGGGTTTCTAAATTAAGGCTTGGTATTAGAGTTAAAGTAATAATCAGATTTAGGGTTAAATTACAGCGTGGTGGAAAACATAAACATGTATTAATTATTTCTGAATAAATTATTATTATTATTCATTTTACCATGTCTTTTTTGAATTCCTTTGGTAAACATCAATCTAGACTCTATTCATGTTGATATGTAAAATGCGAGTAAAACATTTTAAAATATCTTTATGCATTTCTTAAATATTTTCTATCTTTCATTGTCTGTCATAATAAAAAAGTAGAGCTATGAATATGCCAATAGTGTACATACCGTGGTCAGTGTATTTGTTAAAATCTTGTATTATGGATGTTTTAGTAATATGTTTTTAGAATAAATGTAATGTACAAATAAGCATAACAGATTCATTTCGATGTATCGAAATATAAATGTAGTTATAGCGTATCAGATGTGTTTTTCACTCACATAATGAGATGAGTTTATCTCACAGGCAGTTAAATTTACACCATTTAGATCAAGTGAAAATCAAGAGTTATGACTTATAAAGAAGCAATGAGAAGCATTAGGGTTTCCTCTAGATGTCTCCACACCACAGTCAGTATCCACTGTACTTGTGTCTGACCTATTCAAGAAAAAATGGGTCAGTTACCGAGGAGAGAAACCAATCGTTTATTTTACAAATATAATCTCAGAGCCCAGCAAATGAGAGATGCCCAGTCCCCCTCTCCGTCTCTCTGTCATGGCTCAGAAGAAGTGTTATAAACAAGGCTTGTGTGATCATTTTCCAAGCAGTGTGTGGCCGTTCATGCCCAACCTCACTGCAGCCTCACTGTTAAGATGTGATGTGCTGAGCATCTAAAGATTTGACTGCTAATTGGTTTATATTTGACCTTAAAGGAAGAAGGATGCAATGAAAATAAATGAATGGAACAACAGGTGAGAACGATGCGACTGCAATAAAACTATCACTTTGAAAGTTCATTTTAAGGGTGCAACACTTGCACAGGATAGATAAGTGACCGCAGGGGCAGTTAAAGTCTCAGATTGCACTGCCCTGTCTACATGACCGCGAAATGAAATTTGATCAAAGCTGTATGTTTTTAGAGCTGCCATGTGATTTGGGCCACAGGTCCCAAGATGAAAGGGAGGCCTAGAAAAGAAACACATGGTGTTTTCTGGAAAAGAAGGACCCTTTTAAAAAAACAATTTAAGACATATGCTGCTCTCATAGTCTGACCCATTCTGGTCTTGGCGAGCAGGTCAACAAGACATATTCAATCGTGGTTATTTTAGTCAGTGTACTGCCTGAAAGATGACAACCTCTAATCACAGTAACATAGAGGCTTTTGGAGCAGCAGCCAGGAGTATAATTCATTAGAAACGCTATAATGAACCAGTATGGACAAAGCACCCAATTTTCAGTGTGCCCTCTTTCCCCTGGGAGTTGTGATCATAATGGCAGCAGTGTGTGTTGCCTGGTTTCATGCTGAATCATCACACAGCCACATGCCCCATGTTCTCATTCTTTTCTCACCTCTCTCCCTTCTTGCAGATTGTCATTTGCATTGGACAAGTGTGATTCATTTATTTTATTATTTCACCAGCCGATTATTAGGATAACATGAGGTAACTGAGTTGCTTCTTTGTCTTGCTTTTCATGCCTCAGGAGAGCTCCTAATTGGAGGCTGTGTAGCTTTAGTAGAAGTGATCTATAATGGTCAACAACAGGGCCGCTGTTTTGCTCTCAGCCTATTTTCAATGTGAATGGTAACTTTCTGAAAGCAAAGTAAGTCTCAGTTTAAGAATTAAAAGGCAACAGAGATAAGCTGTGTGTCAGACGTCTAAGTAGGGCTTTTTTGTGTGACCAAATTGCTCAAATTAATTTTTAAGACATAATACACTAATGCCATGTTATAATTGTGTAGTATCATGAAAACATGAATGAACCCCAATGCCCCCCCCCCCCTGTGTGTGTATTGCTTGGACATAAACAAATAATGTATTTTCCATGGGTTTTCTTTGCTGATCTGTGCTCCGTCCATTAGTCTTTGCAGTACTGGCATGTATTCCACCCATTTGTCTCCAGCCGATGGAGCACTCAGTAGTCACTTTAGTGTTGAGTGGACCTCTAAAGTATATTGGGTTATAATTTTTTCATGTACACATGCATTTTTATGATAATAGATTATTATTGCTACATAATGTTTTTTTTGTGCTTGAGAATGAATGGAGCTAGTACAATACAATTATTTATTGTCAATTAGGGTTTAGGTTTGATTATGTTTTTGGTTGGAATTTCATTGTAATTTTTGTTGTTTTAGTATGCTTATTATATTAATGAATAATATCATTGCTATATAAAAAGATACTATAACACAACAAATACAAGCATTTACGATTAATCATCAGAGGTCTATTCTACTTATAATACAAATAAATAACATAAATGATTTAGGCTTTATAGATGTTTGAAGTTTCGATTAATTTTGAGTGATATGATAAAGAAAAGCCCATAATTCAATGGATCTATTTGTATTTCTAAATGGTATCATATTATATCATGCGTTTTTAAAAAAGGGTCTAAATTAATAATAATCATAAAATGGAAAACACGTCAGAGTAATTCTCTTACTTTATTGGTCAGAATATTTAGCTCGAGGATTCTGATTGGCTAGCGTAGTGAGTTGAAAGGTGAGCTTGTTATGTAGCCATCTAGCTAGTCCTTGAGAGGTGTGCTATCGGCTGTGTTTTGTCACAGTGTTTTTTTAATTTCAGCCTATTGTGACGCTGGATAATACACGTCACGTGCCCAAAGGCGCTGTCGCTTCATCACTCGACCTATTAACGTTATTATTTTTGCGCTTGCTTTGAGCGTTGACGACCTGGACGTGCTGACATTAGCTGAGTAGCTACGCTATCTAGCCACACAGCGAGCTAACTTAGCTGCAAGTGTTCTTCCAAAAGACTGAATGCATCAAACGCTGACCTCATAAGCACATCCGGTGAAGGACGACGTGATGGGTTCGGTCAGAGCGATGGCGTCAACCAGGTTACTGTGTTTGTTCAACGCGAAGGCAGCAGACTCGACCAACACATTAGCCAGGGCATACTGGAGTGTGTGCCCCAGGAGGCACATATGCAGTTCACCTTCAAGACTGCACGGCTGTATGTCCGCCTGGGTCATTGATCAGTATGGCACTAATGGTTCATTGAAGTACACAGAAGAACTTCCGGTCCCCACTGTCAGTTCTCCCAGCGAGGTGATGATTAGAGTCCATGCCGCCAGTCTCAACCCTCTTGATATATCTATGAGGGGTAAGTGTGTGAACACACATATGACATCATCTGTGATTTGTAGTTGACATTGTCTTAATATACCTGCGTTCTGTGTCGTTTTCAGGTGGTTATGGTGCTAAAATACTTAAATTCAGAAGGGATCCATTGTCTGTGATGCACGATGACAGTGAGTTCCCTCTGATTCTGGGTCGTGACGTGTCTGGGGTGGTGGAGGACTGTGGATCTGAGGTGACACATGTTGTTCCAGGAGATGAGGTATAAGCTGCTCTCCACGTCTCATAACTTTATTTCTATGTTGATTTTTGCCTTGTGTATTTAGAAAATGTAATTAGTTTATTTATTATTTCCTGACTGACACAAATAACATGAAATACAAGGACATGTCTATTACACAGACAAGACAAACTAATGTTGAGGGTTACAGTGTTAATTTATTATATGCATGTGTTTCTATTTTATACATAATGTGACCATAGGAACACATACATGCATGTTATCTTGCATAAACACAGGCTTTGCTCCAACACATTTAGTTTAACAAAAACAGATTATATGGTTAAGACCAGGAGGGAACATCCAATAGTGACTGTGAGGAGGGCATGATGTTGCATATTTTAACTATGTTGTAATATACTAGATCATTAGGAACATCTATTGAGAAACCATTTATTGACAAGATGACCAGAAACTAATGTATTTTTACATTCAGCAAATTGAGTAATCAAGAAACCAAGTTCTTCATCTCCTTGATGCAAAAGTCATATAAAATCCAACATTGACAAATTATTTTGTTTGTGTTATGATCCTTTTTTTCTCAGAAAGAAACGAGTAACGGCCGACCTGGTCATAACACATTGATATAATGGAACCTGTGACATGGTCACAAGTAGACATTGCTTCATTGGAAGGCGTCACAAGCCCAAACTATTGGGTACCACTGATCTAACATGCCCACAGCAAAATAAATGGCTACTTTTGTAATATTATCTTTTGTTGACTTTAAAAAATATAAATATATCATCATCGTATTGCCGACCCTTAATGCCGGCAATTATATAGTCAATCAATCCACAGGCATTTTCTTGGAAGAAGGATTAACCTTGTTCTGCTGGGTCATCACATGAATAATTTCCTGAGACCTCTTCTGTGCTGCCTCCCACATTTCCACATTACTGTCTTCCTGCAGATACAAATATGATCATGCAAATTCAACTTAAAGTGAATGTAATTAAATAATAGAACAATATACTGTTAGAAAAAAAATCCAGCGGCAGTATGCTAGTAATTTAATTCCTTCAGTTTGAGAAATGTCTTTGGAAAACGCATGATGAGAGGAGATCTGCTCACTAAGCTTAATAGCAGATTAATCAGATTACAAAAATAAGTGTAGGTGGTTAAATTGAGTCGTGTCCAGCATGTTCAATGTCATATTTGTGTTTCAGGTGTGGGCCACGGTTCCCCCATGGAAACAAGGCAGTTTGGCAGAATTTGTGACTCTAACAGAGTATGAGGTGAGCCACAGAGGGAGTAGAGTTAGGAGTTATTGCTTTTCATCATCAGTTGAGTGAATAAATCAACTTTCCTGCCTGTTTGTTTTCAAACAAATTGAAAGAATTGATTAAAAGCTTTTGTATGAGTAGTAAAAGATGTTCAAAAAAAAAGTCTGGACGAAGTGCACCCTGTTATGTAATCCTGCAGTGTACGAGGTCATCAGGATTACATTGAATTGGTTGCAGGAGCCACTTTGGCACCAATTATTGAGAGACACAAATGGTCTCTATTCTTCTTCTTTTATTGTATTCAGCTACTAATGGCTAGCTGCCCTCAAAGTCGATCTGATGACAAGACTGAGCATTGAAATTGTGAATTGAAAAAAACTTTTTGATATGTTGATTTATTTCTAACTCCTGGCTGTTTTTGCAGGTTTCCCATAAACCAAAATTATTGAGTCACACAGAGGCAGCATCGATCCCATATGTAGCCAACACGGCTCTGTCTGCACTTGTCAATGCAGGTGGTCTTTGCAGAGACAGCTCGTCAAATAAAAGGCAAGCACCAGCTTGATCGTGTCCAGATACTGGATACTGTAACCGTGTATTGAACCCCGTCAACATTTATACACACAAGTAAGAACACATTAGACGTGTGATTCACAGTATCAGGGAAAAGAAGAAGTCTCTGAGAACTCTAACACAAGGCCATCAGACTGTGACTTAATTCTTTAAGGTCTTGGAGTTTCTTGATGGGCTATTTTTCTGTTAAATCAGTCCAGTCATGCAGAGCAATACTTTTCACGAGACACGTTTTTTTAGTGGTGGGGCTGTTCTTCTGTTTCATTTTAATTGGCATCAAAAGGGTTTTAGATCCTGCCTTTAACCTGTAGACTGTCAATCTTCCCTTTTACCTCCAGTGTGCCACTGCTTGAAGTAACTTTGTTTAAATGAGTCACACAGTAATTGAAGGACCCTCTGGTTGCTGGTTGTTTTTTCCTCCTAGAGTTTTGATCACTGGAGGATCGGGAGGTGTTGGAACATTTTCTATTCAGGTAAGGCAGTGTATATTCCTCGCCGTATCGACGTGTATGTTTGCCTCAAACTCTGTATGAGTGTAAGGCCACTTACTGTGTTTGTGTGTGTATATTTCTGTTTTCTTCCTCTGTGTCCGCCAGTTATTGAAGGCCTGGGGTGCCCACGTAACCGTTACCTGCTCACAGAACGCCGAAGGCCTCGTTAGAGGGCTGGGGGCCGATGAGGTCGTGGACTACACGGCACGAGATTCGCTTAAACAGCTAGAAATGATGGAGAAGTATGTGTTGATGCCGTGAGACGTTCTCTTCTTTTATGTCATCAGACTATGAAATCCTGTAGCACATTATATGTCGACAATGTATCATTTTTATTATTTTTTTATAAATCGGAGCAGAATGTTCTCGACTAGCTCCAAGTTAAAGCTCAACGTTTACTACTTAAATATCATTGTAACCAGTGCCAGATCAGAACATGTGCTAATGAAAATAAATCCTGCAGGACTGGAGGAATTGTGTGCCCTTGTCCCCTTTAAACACAACCCGAATGTGGTAAACATCTTCCTGTCATCATGGCACAACAGCTCACTGACTGGCTATGTAGTTTCCATGGAAACCAGGGCTCAAGGCCTCAGTGGATGTGGGTTCTTCCTCCCTTTCCCTCCCTAAAACAAAACTGGTCAATCCTGGCTTTTGCTCGACGACAAAAAACCTCTTGAAATTCGGGAAATCCTCCACCAATAAGGAGGAATCTGACGTGAGATGATGAAACGAGCAATGCTCTGAGAACCACTCACCCACTAGGAAGTGCATATGTTTTTGTATTTTAAACCTTTCTCCTCCAGGGTCCCTTTAAGTTTGACAGTCTGTGTTTTTACTGTCAGGTTTGACGTGATCTTGGACAACGTGGGGGGGGAAACGGAGCAGTGGGCGATGGGCCTGCTGAAGCCTTGGTCTGGGGCAAAGTACGTCACGCTGGTAACACCTTTACTCCTCAACACTGATTCCTTGGGCCTCATGGGCGGGATCCTTCAAGCTGGATGCTCACTGCACAGCAAGGTCATACAGGTAAGATGAGCAAAACACGCAATGAAACGGACCTGATGTTGATTACGCTGCTGTTTACGGTCTGACATGCACATCCATTCGGCCCGCTAACAACCTTTACTGTCCTGTTGTTTCTTTTCTCCCCGAAATGCTTCCAGTCTGGTATTTTTCATGAAGCCATGAGCATGGATGTGGCCACAGGTGCTCCCACACTGACATGAAATACTAAATAATCAGTGGCTTGGAAAGACAACATTGCATAATGGGTGTACACCTGTTCCAGCCAGAGGTTTTACATTTGTTTCTATTCAGATGAATTGAAGTTCAGTTCAAATGGGGAAGGAACAATCATGTTTTAACTTGACGTAGCCTCAATGCATATTCTCTCTTTGTGAAGGTTTATGCTTGAGCTGTAGAAATACACCCTGCCGGGGGAAATTTATCTGACTGTGCAGGTGAAAGGGGAGTTTCAGCATTAAGCGTTTCAGCCCCTGCATAGGTGTTTCAGCCCCCCCCCCCCCCCCACCTCCCGCTGCTCTATTCGTGGCATGTATGTGTCATGATGAGGGAAGTGGGTGAATAGCCGAGGACAGAGTGGAGCTGCTCGAGGGGCCGAGTCAAGTTGCGCTGGGCATCGGTGACAGCGCGTGTGACACACGGCTGGCAGTGTGGGCGTTGTGCGTGTGGGCGTTCTAGATGCGATGTGTGTGCACGCATCTTTGCTGCTTAACTAGCACTATTTGGTGTTTGTGCAGATTGTAGCTGGCTGTCTCCACCCAGCAAATACCAGTGTTTGTGTGTTTCTTGCCAAGCCTCGGGGCCCTTTGTCCACGGTCCAGCTGGTCAGTTTGGCCGAGCTCAGACACATCAGTCACACCCTCATTGACCAGCTCTAGACAGCGGGTCCTTTTTATCTGGGCGATCACAGGACAACTGAGCCCTCTAGTGTTCAACTTCTTGTCAGCACCGACTTACCTGGCTGACATTTTTCTTTTTTTAAAGCAAGCAGGAATATATTTACCAGAAGCTAAAAAGATCTGGCAAAATCATGCTCAGTGTTGAATATTAAGATGAGTACATGTTTTTCTTCTTCTTTCCTCTCTACTTCCTGCTGCACCTTAATTGGGAGTGTGTGTTTGTTTCTTTGTAACATGATTAAATTGACACAACAAAATACTGTTTTCAGTGGATGTATGCCGTGTCTAGGAATAACAGCATAGTTACCGCAAAAGATCATTTAAATCATTATATGTGAAATCTCAGTGAGTAACTTTTTAGAAGCTACTGTAAAGGTTGATAACTGGTCTTTCGTCAAGTATGTGTTGATCAGTTTTTCTTCCATGTAATCCATGATTATGGAATGATGGTCCTTCTTACTCTTGGGATGTTACACATGTGGATGTGCAGACAGTATGTCTGTCTTGGCATTATTTTTTGAGTGACTAGAAATATTTTTATTTTCACTCTCTACAAATGTTCCCTTTTCATTATTAGTGCGCTCATTGTATTTTTATCATTGTCATGAAGCTCTTCATGAATATATAGATCAAAGTAGGACGCATGGGGACCTTTTGTTTGTCGACTCATTAGTTTTAAACCCAGATACAACCCCGCTGTGTTCTCTCATACGCTGTGAGATGAAACCTGCCTGACTTCCATTTGTTGTCTCTTAGAACGTCATGTCAAGTGGAGTCTTCTATCGGTGGGGATTTTATGCGCCAGATGGGCCTGCCCTGGACGAGGTCAGCAAGCTGGTGGATGCAGGGATGGTACTGTACTGCCTCATTACTGATATCATACATGCTACTCGTCATTCAGAACAACCCATGCTGACAGAATGGGGCCATGTAAATCCTCTCAGTTCCACACCAATCGCAGCCTGATGGTGAAATCCATGCATTTTGAAACAGTGCTCAGCAGCCATTCGCAAAAAGCGTGTTGGACCTCTGTCCTTTTGTCCCGGGGCTTACAGCGAGCGGCACACTCAGACCAGTGGCGGGAAGCTATGGGCATCCTACCCCTTGGATGGTTTCCAGTGTGACGCAACTGCGCTCCCCATTCATTGTTAACGACTACAGGTGCTGACCATAATAACAAGCCTGGCTGCTCGCGTCGTGGGACGAGCAGAGGATTGTCCAGCCTCATCACATTTCTTATCCCGCCCACACATTTTCACATGTCCAGCTATGAGAGCAGAGATGATGTCGCAGAAGGAGCTTGTGGACATTTGCTTGTCGAAATTGATTTCAAATGATTACTAGAATTTCCCAGTGGTGTAAATTGGGAGAACATATTTAGAGTATGCACTTTAGAAATGGGTCCAGTAGTATTTTATAGAAAAACCTATACATGTTGGTTTTAGAGCACTCACTGCATGGAGTTTATCCCCAAAATGCATATGTTGTCACAGAAAAATGTAATGAAATTGTCTCCACTAATAGTGCTTTCTTAAAAAGCAGTCCACTCATCCATTTCCCTGCCCATTAAAACAAAAGCCGAATACCAGTTGGCCCATGGCTGATATGCTGACGGTTTAAATATGATCTCTTAATTGTTTCCTGACCTTGCTTCCTGATTGATTTTAAGCTCATATTCATGATATTTTTCTGCTGGTTCACTGCAGATCCTGCCAGTAGTGGAGGCCCAGTTTCCATTTACCCAGGTGCCCCAGGCTTTCCAGAAGTTGGAGAATGGCCACGCCAGAGGGAAGACAGTGGTCAGGGTGGTTGAAGAGGATGACCAACAGGCCGAGGAGCAAAACGGTCGCTCAGAGACTGCAGGGTCTGAGCACGAAGTCCAAGAAACGGCCAAGACCAACTAGAGACAGTGGGCAGAGTACGAGTTGAGCTGTGATTCCTCTCACCTTGTTTCAAAGGCCACTCCTGACAGCAGCAGACCGTTTACCAAGGAGAGCAGAGGTGCTGCTCTGATGCAGCAGACGACAAGGGTGACCCGAGCTTGTCATGGGAGCGTGCCGACTGTTGCGTTTGGTAAAGCGTATTCCTTCCTGGACTGTCCTGTCACAAGAGCTATGCAGCATTCCCGCCATGGCAACGTTAGAAAGGTTACCAGCCGTGGACTTTAAATGCCATTCAGGTCACTCAGCACCCAGCTGGTCCAACCAGGCTTTTAGTAGCTTTCTGATTACTGCACTCTATCCAGTCAGGAGTCACTTGAACCAGGAGGGCACACTGAGCGCAGACCTCCGCCAAGGCCACTCTACTCCACACTAATTGGAATCCTTGGTCCTTACCCCCTTCCACAGAAGGTCCATTAAATCATAAATTGGGGGTCTCTTCGTATTTCATACAGAACTACACTGAAAACATGGTGTTTTTTTTTTTGCGTTTGTCCATGTTGAGTTGTTTGACAACCATCTTGTCATAACTCTGGGAATCTTTCCCAACATTGTGTTACATTTCACATTTGGGTGAATGCAGGTTACAATAAGTGAGCGGAACAAAATTAGTCATTTATTATTTTGGCAAAAACAAATAATAAAGCTTGAAATCTGAAACATTAAGTCTGTACCTTGTTGTAAACCGAGTGCTGCTTGATGTGCTGTACAATATATCAAACACTTTTATTGACAAAAATACTTTTATTATCCTGAAAACAAGAGTTGTGTGCTGTGTAATTTTGATGAAACAAATAAAAAGATTGATGGGAACTTGTATTGTTTGTTTCCTCAAAGTGCATGCAGCTTGAAGATGTGTGGATAGATGGTGCACATACACATGACCTTGCATTAAAATATGCAAAAGCTTTAACACTGTTTGACATAATTATCAGGCGAACGGATTTAACTGAGGATATATTACTGGTTAAGTATAAAATATGAAGTATTTAAAATTCCGACAGCTCTGGGTAGTAATACATTCTTACGGATTCATCCATAGCTCTCCATGTTGGCCATCGTCATCGGATATGTGTGTAGTCCTGCAGCAGAGGAAGAGCCTTTCCACCTCTTCCTCGCCCATCAGCAGTTGTCTTGCAGCTACATGATGGAAACTCTGGTCGAGGTTTTCCTCTGATATATTATTACGGATCCAGTCCAGCAGCTCATATGTTCATATAATCTCCACATCCCACTGTTGTTGTAGGTTATTTGGATCAAGTGGTTTTAGAATCACTTGATTCTTGTCGTAGTGAGCGCCCCCTGAAACAGAGAATTTGGGGTAAAATTGTTATTTTCTATAGGGTTATATTTACTGACGCTAGGATAAGCTCATGTTCCAAAATATTTGATGATAATGTGAACACTATTTAGTTTTTTCATTGATGTCATGTATAATGAAGAAACCCACGCTCGACCCGTCTGAAGTCAGCAACTACAGACCGGTCTCTCTTTCTTTTCTCCAAACTCTGGGCTGGCTATCTTATCTTGAGTGTCCTCTCTCCTCTCCCCAACAACCTTCTTCCTTCTCACCAGTCTGGATCTGGATTTCAAGGCCACCACTCAGAGCAGGCCCTCTCTGAGCAGCTTCTCACTGCCTTCTCACTGCCTCTCAGCCTCTCTCTCTGTCTCCTTCTTTCTCCTTTCTCAGCACAGCATTGGAAACCCCCCCCAGATCCTGATCTCTCTCTCTTCTTCTGGATCTGATCTCTACCACTCCACTTTCTCTTCTTCTTCTTTCTACCTAAAGCTCTACCTTCCGGAGTAGTCTGAGAGGACCTGTGTTCCTCTCACTTCCTCTGTTCCTCAAGGCTCCGTTCTGGGTCCCTCCTCCCTCTCCTCTCTCTCTTCTCTGCTCTCTCTCTCTCTCTCATCTCCTACCATGGCTTCTCTGCTATTACCTACCAGCTCTTCTTCCTGCTTCCAACGAATCTCACAGGTTCCGAAAGCGGCACAGCATCTCTGCCTGTCTGACTGACATCTCTCCTCAGTCACTGTCTGACTGAAGATTTCATCAACCCCAAACAAGACTGAGCTACTATTCCTTCTACTCCCCCCCCCCCACCTGACTATCCCCTTCAGCTCTGGTGTTGGCCCCTACCCGGACTGCCAGGAACCTGGGGGACTGCCTCGACACTCGGGACTGACCCGACCGACACGCAACAACTCCCTGCCTCGCGCCACATGCTTAGGGCTGCTGCATGCTGAGAATCATGCTCTGCTCTTTCTTCAGAAGGCGCGCGAGGCTCTCATCCTGATCTTGGCTGGTCTAATCACGCTGGACTACCTGCTGCTGCAGCTCCTGTGGTCTACCGACCCCTCCGCAGCTCCTCCCCTCTCAGCAGCCCACAGCAGCTCAGCGCTCACTCAGTCTCCCACCCTCCCCACCCACCTCCGCTGGTCCTCTCCTCACTCTGACTGGCACTCCTCTCAAAACAACTGGCCGGTCTGGTCACTGGTGGTGCCGTGCGGATCGGCCCCCGGATGGGCCGGGATCGGGAGCGCGGCACCCGCGGCACGTCACATTTCCGCTGGCTGTCCAGCAGCCAATGAGCTTGTGACTGCCTCTACTCTGTCACACTTCTACATCAGACACACTCCTGTCTGTCCTCCTGAGTGGTGGTCCCAGCTCCTCAGTGGTGGAGTGAGCTCAGGAAAGACTTCAGGACAAACACACGAGACTGAAAACACACCTTTTCCGACTATATCTTGTTAAACACACTTTTACTATTCTGCTCATAGAGATAGCTTACTACTTATACTTTATTTTTTAGTAATTTATGTTGTTGACTTGACTGCTCTAGGTTGAAATGCACTTATTGTAAGTCGCTTTGGATAAAAGCGTCTGCTAAATGACATGTAATGTAATGTAATAATGTTATCACGATAAGTAATATCCACAATACGATGCGTCTTCGTGCAGAAGAGGATTTAGGCCACAAGGTGTCAGTAATTGACTTGCAAACAAAACACAGCTTTCAATTTAGGTGGAACTCCAATAAACAGAAATTGAATTGAAGGGGACTATTGTTCCAGTGCTGTTCGTAATACAGGTGTGAACATGAGTGATTAACTAATGTCAGAATGTGCATCCTAAGTAACAGTAGGTGTGTCATGAGGAATGCATCTTACATGTTTTTACAGGATTTCTTTTAATTCAAGAATGTTACAATTTCTTTCACCTGATCATAAAGTGTTTGGAAGTGTGTTGGAAATACTTCAGTGGCATCACTCCTTGTAATACTCAAAACAAGTTCAAGGTCCGTGTCATGCCACATGCGGATGACTCACCTTTGACGTCCAGGACAAGATCCGAGGTGGAGGTGTAGCGGATGAATCCCCCGGGGGTGATGCTCCAGAGTTGATCCTGGTTTTCTGGTTCTGGGGAGAGACCGACCCGGCTTCCTGCCATCGTCACGCTACCACTGGGACTCAGGCAGCACTCCTCCACGAGCTGCAGACCCAGAGAGGAGTTGTGTGAGCGTTTATTCACTGTCTGTTATATGTATTATTTAAACGTGACCCCTCGTGGGCATATTCTTTGGACCGTTGCAATGGACCAGTGTTTCGTATGGTGGTGGGGGGGGGGGGGGGGTTTGGGCTTCAGAAATGTTGTGTTGACGATCCTTTTAAGAGAAGATTGACTGAAGTTGCATCGTAGTATCCAGGTCTGTGGAACTAAAATTCATCTGACCCGGACCTGATCATAATTCAAATTATTCAGATTAGATTTAGGAATTTATGTTGACATGATTAAAATTGCCCGGACTGCCGCACTGCTTGTACTCGTTGATCACCTCTGCTTCATTCAAAGCTCGCTCATGACACTATTCTAGGGTTAGACTTAGGGGTAATTACATTATATTATATTACGGGTACCTTGCAATGCAGATGTCCATTATCGTGGAACCAGATCTGTTCAAATCCATCCGCCTCCTCGGTTTCTTGGACCCGCATCAGTTTGACATCATCCAGATCGCCGGTCACTGACATCATGAGCCCCGTCCGTCTGTTCCTTAAACGGAAGTGCACTCGCTTCTACTCAGAAAACACACAAGACCAATCACATAGATTCAGAGCTCCTGCTCAGTGAACAACAGGGATCATAATTCCTGAAAGAGACATACAACATATTCTAAAGTAAGCTATATTCAGCTTAATACAAACCAATCTGAAAACATCCATTTTTAAAAGTAATAAATCATGTTCTTCACCAAACAGTAACATTTTGATCGTGCCTCATTAATTACAATGTCAGCTGCTGCAAAGCACTGAACTGTAACAATGACACAATAAGCTACAATAAGCTACAATAAGTAGGCTGTAGAGGCTTGCAGTGTGTACTGTGCAGTGCTAATGAATGCCATTTTATTTCAGGAAGTCATTCTGATGCATAAGACCGAAAGCCCTGGGTCTATTGCGGAGAGTGAAGATATACCTGTATGAGAGGGCGAAGGGACCCAATTTTCTGCCAGCTGCTGAACTTGCGCCAGTCGGGCACTTCCCCGGGTCTCAATAAAATCTGAGGACCCCGATAGTTGATTCCCTCGTATAAAACCCACCTAGTGATGAAGAAAAAACAAAAAACACGATCGAGTTATACATGTTCAGCAGCTGCTACGAACCGACACCACCTCTTTTCTCAGTTTAGTCTGCGGATGTCAGTTTATGTAACATTGTGGTTTAAAACAGGTAAAATAAAAACATACATCTAAACATTGGTTACAATTGTTTTATTGTTATAAACCCAGACTGTCTCACTTGTGGTGCTGTGAGGAATAAAGTCTTCTTTTCACAGCCGTCCAGTTTTCCTGTGACACTAAAACATCTTAATGGCCCTGCTCTTTGGCTGAGTGGCCGTCTCTGCCATGCAGTAGGAATGTGCCACTACAGAGACAGCTCTGGCTCACTGTGAGCCCTTTATTTCCTCAGCATTGGTTCACACAGAGAGTGTGAATCTCGCACATCAGCAGCAGATTTCCATCATCACTCCCCCTGTCACAGAGGAGATGTGCTGGTGCTGCACTCTATGAAACAGCATGTCCGAGCATACAGGCCAACACAGCTACCTATAACTCCAGGAGGCCATTTTTACTACCTGGAGATCAGACCTGGCCTACAATAAATACTCATCTTGTAAATACAAAGGTAACTATTGCCAATAAAAAACAAAACATCATTACTGCTTCTTTTATTATCTCAATGTCCTTCATCTTTAAATTCAAGTACCTTGCTTTGTCGGTTGTCGTTTCATCTAACTCTTTGAGTCATTGTTGTATTGGTGACACACTACAGGGGTGTGGTTTGCCACACACAAAGGACTAAGCCTAAAAATATATTCGACACGTCGACTTGGCACTTGATAACTTTTAAAGAGGAGAATCAACAATTGGCTCTGAAGGATGTGCGACTGAATACATGAAGGATACAGCGGAGACAATGCCGGCGACAGCACACTGCATTCCCCAGAAGCAACTGGCTGTTATGCATGAACTCGCCAAACTCACACCAAGAGGAGAACTTGGCGATGGCTGCGTCGCTGCTTTGCTTTCCAACAGAACGAGCTGCCACACAGCAGTGGTCGTGTACTCACATGCCTCCTTCCACGAGCACCGATTGGACTCTGCTGCAGCCTCCAGCCAGCTGAAGGTTGACTGATCCATCTGTGAGCACCACCCTTTTACCCCACAGACCACAGCGCTCAAACAGGGTGATGGATGGCAGTGAAAACTCCTGCAGAGCGAGAGGTAGAGAGAGGGACCCAATGAAGTGTACATGCAGGACCAAAGTGGGCGGACAGCTGCAGGAAATGAAATGAAAGGGATTCTTCAGGTTTCCCTGGAGACAGGCCACTTTTTTGCTCCCTGGCAATTCTGCCTTGTGTTAAATTAAACAGATATGTTGTCTTCTAAAAGGACACTCCTGTTGTTGATCATCAGTCGTGGCTCATTGAGTGTTTACATTTGATCATTTGCCTTGCATAGTGTGAAATATGGAGGCTACCAGGCCAGTGGATTTGTGCGTTGTTTTATTCATATGAACATTTAATACATGATACGTTTGACTGATCAATACTTCAAAGGGAGTAGCTGTTATAATAATTAGAAAGGTAGAAAACTAACTTACAAAGCCAACAGTCTGTAGCGACAGGATGGAGGATCCCGCATTGACACAGCCCATTGCTCTCAGGTCGGGGTAGTTCCCCATTTCTAACACATACATCCTGCCAGTGAAGTCCTGGCCCTCAAATGCCAGCCAGCTGACACACACAGACACAGACACAGAAACACACACACACACGCATACGCACACACACAAAACGCTCATTGATTAAGAAATACAATCCACATTTTAAAAACTATTTGAATGATATACGATATGTTTATTATGCTTGGTTAATCATGCTTATAGGGATGAACAGACATATTAGCACAGGATGGTGCACATACTTTAAAGTATCTACATAACTACTTACACCATAAATCAAAATAACGGTGGAGTGATATACAGGACTGTCTCAGAAAATTAGAATATTGTGATAAAGTTCTTTATTTTCTGTAATGCAATTAAAAAAACAAAAATGTCATGCATTCTGGATTCATTACAAATCAACTGAAATATTGCAAGCCTTTTATTCTTTTAATATTGCTGATTATGGCTTACAGCTTAAGAAAACTCAAATATCCTATCTCTAAATATTAGAATATCATGAAAAAGTATACTAGTAGGGTATTAAACAAATCACTTGAATCGTCTAATTAACTCGAAACACCTGGAAACACATTTTCAAATGTTTGATTTTGTTTTGCTGTTATAAATCTTTTTTTTTACTTGGTCTGAGGAAATATTCAAATTTTATGAGATAGGATTTTAGAGTTTTCTTAAGCTGTAAGCCATAATCAGCAATATTAAAAGAATAAAAGGCTTGCAATATTTCAGTTGATTTGTAATGAATCCAGAATGCATGACATTTTTGTTTTTTTAATTGCATTACAGAAAATAAAGAACTTTATCACAATATTCTAATTTTCTGAGACAGTCCTGTATATATATATATATATGTATATCTGTATATATATGTATGTACTATATTGTAGTGTGCAATATTACTCACCTTCCAGCCAGAACCTTGCACGAGGCCACAGAGTCCATCAGGGAGGCCACACTGTCCTCCAGAGGGACAACAGAGCCTTTAAAACCTGGATCTGAAAAAAGCTGCACCTGGAGCACACACAGCAATACAACAAGTCTGAGTCATCCCCTCTGAGCCTCTCACACACTTCATCAGATGAGACCAACGCGATCTCAACAACATTAAAAGTGTTTTGGCATTCTTTTCAATCACATACCTTAAACTTGGCTGCATTCTCAAAATCATCCTGAAAGGAAACAAAAGCTCAATGAGAGTCTTTACATGCATTGCATCACACACAAAGGTCGATGCTAATGTGCATAGATGGGAAAGACAATAACCCAAAACTGCTTTATAAGTGATGATAAATAATATACTGTATTATATTATTGTTAGTGCATCCAGTAACTTAACTTAAAAGTGTAACACTTTGATCGACTTTGCATGATGTCTGTTTGTCATCATCGGTTTGAAGTAGCTTCACGATGACTCATCTTTGTGTTTATACTGTTTCCCTTTTGAATCTCATGACAAGTATTTTCCCCCTCTGCACAACTCAATTTACTCTGGCATTGCACATGACTCATGCTTGCATACACAATCTTCATAAAGGGTTGTCCCTTATCCAAAACACTCCTGTTATCTCGATCTCAAATCTTTTGATTTGGTCACAAGTTTTGCGACCCGTCACATCCAGATTTCATAACTTGGTCTGAGTCACTTACCAGCACAACAGGCATTGCTGAGGCTACTCTGGGCTGTGACGCCCCCCAGTCCTGTGGGTTCCCATACAGGCCTTTCTCCAGCAGGTAGCATTCGCCACAAAAGCCCGGCTCCTCAAACACAACCCAGCTGAGAGAGGAAAGAGAAGGATAGGGAGTATAATTAACCGTTTCTTTTGCACTGACGATTCAGAATTGTGTTTTCTCCTTTCTCGCATATCTTAGGAGAGA
Source organism: Pseudoliparis swirei (assembly GCF_029220125.1). Taxonomy (NCBI): domain Eukaryota; kingdom Metazoa; phylum Chordata; class Actinopteri; order Perciformes; family Liparidae; genus Pseudoliparis; species Pseudoliparis swirei. The sequence goes on from NC_079399.1 coordinate 11,339,500, forward strand.
AACAAAGGCTTTCTAACATTAAAAATCACAAGAATTCAAGTGTTTTTTTCATGAATGTCAACAATTCTTGCTCAAAGTCCAAGTAGATAATGGCCTCCCACGTGGTCTCAGCAGCTATGTCCTGTATGTACCCTCTTGGCAAATTGAGCATGCCTCGGGTAGCCGTACGAGAGTGTGTGTTGTTCTGGAAACATCTGTGTTTGTCCGCATTTTTGTGTGTGCCACCACACGAAAAACAAGTCCCTCTCAGCAATGCTAAATGAACACACTGAGCCAATCAGAGACTCAGAAGGTCGGCAGCACGACATGGGCAAGGCTGTGCAAACTAATAACAGTCTAGCAGCACAGCAAGAATAACCCTTCAGCATTGCAAGAGTCCTGCCTCCTAAAGAAGGATGAAATATTACAGTCCACACTGTTCACCCGTTTGTTAGCCTCTCCCTTGGGTAGCAGCGATCCGCATGTTCTGGATTACATTATTCTGATTTGAGAACTGATTCATTCTGATTTGCTTCTGGTTTTGTTTACTTCTGCATTTTTTTTTCACCTTATCATCGCATTAAAAAAACTGAAATGGAAATAACAAGGGAACACAGCCACTAATTGGATCTTCTGCTTTTTGATGTACTCCACTGATACAGATGATGAAACAGAAGGGTGGAAGGCAGCATGCGCCAAAGCTGATTTACATTGAAAGGAAGTGAGGTGTGGCAGACTAAACATGAGCGAGCAAGGTAATCCGTCTCGACCCGTCAACATGGGCGCGGCGGCCGCACCAACCGCGCAACATCTCTGTCGCCCGAAGTGATTATCAAGTTGAAACGTAGGAATTCTTCTGCACTGGATTTTAAATGGTCATGTGTAGAAAAATACCAACAGCTCCGGGCCTCGAATAATAAGAGGCATATTGCATGCAGTTTGCTTTCGCAGGATGCACAGAAGTCTCTGCAAACTGTCAACGCTTTTATTTCTCACCACTGCTCATCTAGTAGTGAAAGTTACACGGAGAAGTATAATGCTGGACACTTACACGCCACTTATGACATCAATCGACTGCGTCTTCACGCCGTAGCCTGTTCCATCCATGTCAATGACGGGCACTGTGAGGTCAATGTTGACTCCCAGTTCACCAAAATCTTTGTCGCTAAACATTTTGAGGTGTGGAGAAATAAAGTCCTGTGGAATAAAAACATCTGATGAGCGTCACACCAAGACGATACATAATAAATGATAGTCAAAGTCAATATACGCTGGTTCTTAGCCTATTTCCTCTTTAGAAGTAGACATTAGAAACAAAACAAGTCATGTTAAACATCAAAAATAATATTATTGAGAGGGTGAACTGTTTCATTCAGCTAATGACACATTCAAGATAAACAGTAGCTAAACTAATTAATAAAAGGAGTAAAATCCACCACACTGAATGTGGGCCGTGGAGATTGACGGACCATGTCGTATTTGCTTGACTTTGGTATATTTAATTTTTAGATATATTTGCTTGATGAGCAGTACTTATAATAATCTTAATCTATTAACTTTACACACGTTTTTTTACAGTCTGAATAAATCTAAATAACTTGTTTATTTTTTTAGCCCACATGAATCACATTCATTTAACTTAATTCATGATTGGGACCTCCAAAAGTCACCAGTGCTGACAATGCAAAGTGTATTCCCTTATCACAGCTTCATAAAAACAAAACTTGATTTACTTTTGTCCACACTGTTTTTAATTTTTTCAATACAAACTGTGCATTTAATTTAATTAGTATGTAAGGCCTGCTTCCTCTCAGTTTATGAGAAAAGTTTGGGATTTTCTATTTTCACAAGACAAAACCTGTATGGAGGACACACAGAATCCTTTCAATGAATGTAGCTCAGTGGGGTAAGAGGGTCGTCCTTCAACCGCAAGGTCGTGGGTTCGATCCCCGCTCTCCCCATTAGCTGCAAGTCGAAGTGTCCTTGAGCAAGGCACTGAACCCCCAGTTGCTTCCCGGGCGCATCACTGCAGCCCACTGCTCCTTAATAACTAAGGATGGGTTAAATGCAGAGAACTAATTTCCCGTTGGGGATTAATAAAAGTGTATATTTATTTATAAATGTAAATAAATGATGACCTTCACAAACCTGTGTTGGTTGAAACATTATTTAATCATGAGACCAGAGCTATTCGTTGTCACATACTGTGATCCATTGCCCTTTAAACCTGGTCACACATAGTGTAGCCAGCCCAGTAAGGTACTCACAGACAGGATTGGTCTCAGTGACCCGAGCTGGTCAGAGCCTCCCCAGTCGCTGCATTCCAGGTACTCTCCTTCCTCCATGATGTACTGCTGGCCCTCAAACCCAGGCTCGCTGTAGCCCACCCAGCTGGAAGGAAAGAAGTGCAACCACGTTGCTGGTTAGAGCTGTATTTGTAAATCGTGACTGCATCACATAACCGTATAATCACTTTCTGGCAGCAAAGTTAGTCCTGAATAAGCTTTGCCACAAGTCAACATTACCACGTAATCTGATCCTGTGTAAGTGCAGAGAATAAACTATGCAGGAGAAGACTCACAGTCCTCCAATGATCCTTAAAGAAGCCACAGACTTCAGTTTTCTCGAATCTAGGTTTTCTCCATCAGTAGCCATGTCTCCTTCACTTTCACCAAAGCTGAAAATGTCACCGTCGATGTCCCAACAGGAGCCTTCAAGTCCCGGCTTCTCATACAGCAAGGCCTGAAATACAGAAAGAAAGCCTTACATTAAACTTGACTTATCAGCTAATTGAATATATACAATGCTACTGTCATGCTAGTATACCCTTTTCTTTTGTCTTTGCTTTCTCTGTATTTTTATTAAAATGCACCTAATTGAGATAACCTTTTGGAAGACTAACTGACATTATACTCTTTTAGTGAACTTTATTAGGTTATCTGTCTGTTTTTTTAATGTGATCAGTTATCTAGAGGTTTTGTTTTCTATGTTTTCCGTGTGTTGTTTTTATTTGTTTTCTGTTTTTCATTTAATGTGTACGTTCACTTTGCATGTGTATTTGATTTTACTTCCTGTCTTTGTCCTTTTTCTGAACCCTACCTGTGCTCATTAGTTCATTAACTCCTAGTGCATTTAGTCTGTTGGTCCTCCCTGTTTCAGTGTCGATTCACTATCTCTCCTTGTGTAATGAAGTCCAGCTGGATTAATATGGAGTGTTTTAGTGTTGTTCTTTTTTACAGTACCTTTGGTGCCTGCCTGTTTTTGGACGGCGTCCCATAAGTTTATCCGTAAGTATATTTTTCATCATTAAATCATGAACACAAACCGCTGCCTCCCATTGTGACAGAGAACAAGTACATAGAACAAGTGAAGTAAAGTGCAGAAAATATGTCGGTCCTACCTTGACTTCATTCGGGTTCTCCACTTTGAAACCACCCTAAAATAGAAACATTATCATCAACAACCTCTTTCTTCTGTCATTAAATGTACACTGTGAAAAACAAGTATGCGAAAGGTTCTATTTTCTTCCAAATTTGGTCATTTATGTTAAATGTTGACAGGGAGCAAAATAAACAAATATAATTGGACAATTGTCTTGGCAAGCAAAACCAGTTTTAGTTGAATGGAAACAAGAATAATATCGTTCATTTTGCAGGTATTTGATAATACACCAAAATATTGGACACATTTCGACCCAATGATGGCACAAGATGAAAAGTCAGGGGACCTTCAAATTATTATAATTAATCTTCAGTGGGACATAAATATGTGCAGAAAATATGTCAATCAACAGTCAAACCATGAATATGAACTTCCCGGTTGTGCCAAAGAAAAAGTCTGGATGTTCAGATTCATCCTCTGGACATTGTGAATGTCTGTACCAGATTGTCTCCCAATAAATCTGGTAAATGTTGAGAGATTTCCTAGGAACATTTAGATTTTGACCTGCTGGCACTATATGGAAAGTCAAAGGATCATCAGAAGTCCTTAGGATTAATTCTCTGAGGATCATGAATGTTGGTACAAACTTAATTGGCAATCCAATCAGTCGGAACCAAAGTGTTGGGCCGACCAGCAATACCATTGGTGTAGCTAGAAATGTCAAGTTAGCATGTCCCATCCCCTTTTCTATGTTGTGTACATGAGCTGTTGCACAGGAAAACAAACCATTTTAAGTGGTCTAAGAGACCCGACAAAGGGTGATGTGAAGCCCCAGGTGTCAGGAACAGGGTACTCTCCTGTCTCCAGAACCGCTGCCATGCCTTGGAACCCCGGGTCACTGAACACCAGCCACCTGAAGGAGTAAGAGACACACACATTGCATGTTTATTGAGTATCAAGTCAAAAGGTCCCCCACAGTATGCCTTTTGGTTGTTAAGGATAACCTTTCATGGCTTGTTGCTTTTACGAAAGGCATAATTGTCTTGAGGAGAACAAACTCATTGTTTTTCCACATCAGCAGCGACAGATATGACTGGCAAGTGTGCCTAGTACATTAGGTATGATTAGACCAGCGCAGTGTTTTAATTAGGTATTTTAAATTGTTCCGACAGGAGTCATCCGACTACAGGAGAGAACAAAAGCAATTTCTTTAAGTATATAATATCTTGGGAGTGGTTTGCTTCAGATCAAAGTCATTTCAGTTACAATTCTCTTTTTTGTGGGAAGCCTTTGTTGGCGAATGCTGTGGCATTTTGATCCATTATGTAGCGAAACGCAGCATTGAGGAAGTGATACCAAGAACTGAGGACAAACTTACGGCGCTGAAAGATTCATAAACAGCAGCCAGTATAGTCAGAACTCAACAGAGCGAGATGCATGTTACAGAAAATGTGTGAAACACAAAACTACTTCTGCTAAACACTTTCTCCACGTGTGTGGGGGAGGGGTGTGGGGGTGGGAGACTGAAGCAACATTTGCGTAAATTTGACAACAATTAGTTTTATTGAGATGAGGGGAAATGTTCCTCTCCAAAATGTCAGGTTTCTACCAATCAACAAAAATAGCTTAGTGAAAAAAACATCCAACTGTCTGTCATTAACTGGGCAGAGCACAACATGTCCTTGATGCCTACACCTCTCACATGGAAACACATTCTCCCCATTGCCAGATTATATCAACACCTGTGTCTGCTTCCTTCTAATTAGTCTCCACCTCTTCGCTTCACAAGTGCCCCCACACCCACTGTCTCCATTTCTGAACATGCAACAGCAGGACGAACATTCCTGAAGATGCAAACGAGTGAGAGTCAAGATCAACTCTGAGGAATGTAAAGATGGTTATTATTGCTCAGCTATTTTTCAAAGCCAGACACTGGGAACATTCCATTAGAAAGACACCTTTACATTTCTGCTGGGTCTGACTGGCAGTCATTAGTGATAGAAACAACATCGCAGAGCACTGGGGTTTTCTCAATAGCTTCACTTTATGCTTTGTAGGCAACGCAATCACACTCGTTCTTTAGTGCCTAAATGTATCGCATTTCAAATAAAATCTTATCTCCAGATAACTACCCATCTACCACTCTGATCAATCACAATAAGTAGAAGTGTCTTGCTAGATATCGGATTATGTCGGCTTGTCTCGCACACTTTACCAGAGGTCAATTGCAAAAATCTGAATGATTGTTTTGCTTTGAGAAGCCACACTTACACCCCAGAGTGGACTTGGATGGAAGCAGTGCTCAGTGGGACGCCAAACGAGCCCGTCTCTATGCTGTCATTATGGTACGGTGTTACTCTGCCGTGGCCCTCCGGTTCAGTAAACAGATCAATGTGGGGGAGGCTGTAATCCTACAGAGGGGGTAAACAAACACAGCAATTAACAGCAGTGGCCCAACGTCCTTAAATAATTCCTCTGCAATGTCTGGACTGAACATCAAAGCAGTGTTAGCTTTGTTTCAGAGGGAAATAATAATCGATGGCCAAAGTGCAAAAACTTCTATCTGCAAAAAGATCCAGAAAAAGTGTAAGGAACCTTCTATCTGCACTTTGTGTATTTTATGTATTGGGTATCAACAAGTTATTTTTTAATATTCTCAAAAAGTGACTTTTTCAAATAGGAGGTTTTTGCTCTTTGGCCATTGATATAAGGGGCAGCGTTGTAGATACTGAAAAGCTGAAGGCCCAATGGGGTGGAAGTATTTAAATATATATTATATATATATATAATCTCACCCAGACAGCAAGTCGAATTGAGCCAATCAGCATTGGTGGGTTGGACTGTGGCTCTGTCTCCGGCACTGCCCACACATTTGCCAATTCAATGCCTCCCTCCTCCAAGGCGATTGAGCGTCCCTGGAAGTCGGGCTTCTCGTAGATCAGCCAGCTGTAGTGAAAACAAAAATCTGATCATCATATTTCGGAAAGAAAGAGGAATGACTAGACTAATGTGTGTGGTAAAAAATAACAAGCAAAATAAGCATATTTGCTTTCTTGCTATAAGTTAGATGAAAAGATCAACACCACTCACTTATCTGTTTCATAATTATGAAGCTACAGCTACAATCACCACCACTATGTTAGCTTAGCATGGAGACTGGAAACAGGGGGAAACAGCTAGCCCCGCCCAATAAACAGCATCTCTAAAGCTCACCAATTACCATGTTGCATCCCGTTTGTGTGATGCAAGAAAAACAGAAAAGTCTTCACCAGGCACAGTCATTTCCTGAGGTTGCTTGGCGACCACAGCACATGATTACCTTAAACTGATCTATATCGATTTTACACTTTGACTTTTAATATAGATTCAACTAACAAGATATGTTTGGTTAATTATTCCCATAGATGTGCTGGTAGGAGGACTTTGTAACCTTGAGACAGAGTCAATCTTGTTGGCCAGTCGGTCATTATCTAATGACCCCATAATTATAACGACATGGCTGCAAATTATTACATTGTATAAATATGCAAGACATTATGTAACTATCCCTTTTTCTATTTTTGGGAGAGCAACATGGAGATCTACCTTGGATGTTACAGGAACGCTGTGAAGGTTTTTTTTATCCTGTTATGGAGTACATTTGGTTTAAATTGTTGTGCGAGAACACAACATGCTCAACAAGAGCATGCACGCATCCAAATTCCTGCCAATGGTTGCACACTTCCACTGATCTGAATGTGGTGATAGCACGTCACGAAACACAGCAATGCTTTATTTAATCCCCAAGACGGAGAACAAGAAGATGCATGTAAACAACGCCGGTTTCAAAAATGGAAAGCAAGAAAAGGCATTCAACACATTGCCAGGACTAAAGGATATGCATAGTATTTTGGGAGAATAACACAGAATATAAGTGAACCCCAAGGATAAAAAAAGTGAATATATCATTTTATGTTTGAACTCCCAATGCTGATGTTTAATGACACATTCAGGGGGCCATTCAGGGGCCTTAACAAGCCACCCTGGCATCCTCAAAACCACTTATTAGTCCTACATTTGAGTGTATCATGTACAGATTACAGTCGAATGTAGCTACTTACCATCCTCGGACAACCTGCACAGATATGAGAGGCGAGAGCTGCAGAGAAGTAGCATCTGCTACATCCCTGAAAATCTCATGCGCCTGGCCACTGAACTGATGTTTTTCAAACAACACCATCTGAGGAGACATGAAGGGTAGTGTAAATAAAAAGCTAATGGCATTGCATAAATGATTCGTGATTCATACAGCGCTGACAAACACCTACTAGTGTGGCGCTTCCTTTCTATCCTCTTTTATGCTTCAGTAAAAGCGTATCTATGTTATCTGAACCGAAAAGCACGAAAGACACACAATGACTTAAACCACGAAGCCATACTGTTAATGTAATGCTACACTTATTTACATTTTAGTTCATATGTGCCAGCTGCTCTGGAGAGAGGAGTCGTCAATGACACGGCGTTTTAAAAGCCCTCATCAAATCTACTCTTAGATCTTTGTAATGCAGGTTTATTGTTTAGTTTCGTCATCACAGAGGATCCCTATCTCAGCGAAGCTAGTCTGATTTAAAGCAGTGCTACTAATGACGTTCTACAATATTTGCACTGAGTTGACAGCATTGATCTCTATGGTTGTAATCATGTCCAGCTGAGCATTTGCACAAGACTGTTTTTTGTAATACTTTGTTTATCCCCAGGAACAGCATATGAAAATCAGATGTTTTCACAGAACAGAGCAGGTCTGTTCCGATTCCTCTCTCCATCTAGTTTTTATCGAAGCAAACCGGTGCCTACTGTACCTTTCCAGGGCGCTTGTGAAATCCCTTGGCAGTTATCTGAAATGCATAAACACATCATTTTTTATATGGAAAAAAAGACAACATACAATTGCAAGCATCTATATAATGCTATAAAAGCTACTCTGTTTTTGTTTTGGTTTGAGCTGCAGCTCTGAGCCTGTCGAATGTGCTGACCTTTCAGTTTAGAGACTGCACTGTTTTTTAATTTATATTCACTGGCAAGTATACCCAGCAGGAAAAGGTGTTGCTTCATACAGCAGAAGAAAACTGAAAGGAAACAGCAGTGCCTAGAAACTTGAAAAATCATGTCAGTAACGATTATTCAATGATCATTGATGAATTATTGAAGTAATTTACAATTGTGAATATTTGCTTGGGGACGTTGTATAAAAAAATAATGTGTTCTGTTCCAATACTTTGTAATGACTACCAATTTGTGACTTATTGTTTATATCTTTAGAGTTATGTCTACACACTATACATACACATATATTGTATGCCCCAGACTTCAGTACAGATAATGATATATTGTTTTGGACTGTGTAATATCGGCTAAGTCAAAACCAGAAATTAACTGGTTCAATTTAGAAAAAGATTCTTGTATATTTTATGAACCTGTATTGTTTCTTATAATTTTGATCCTGATGAAACTTGAAGAATGGAACTTGAAGGATGTCTTTAAGAATTAAATGATTGCTAGTGTACGTACGTTTTGTTTTATTATTCTTGATTCTGGTATGCATGAGAATATATTGATTTACGTTTGTTTATTGTACAGAACATATCACCCATCCCCCTCTCTCAATACAGGGTTAGATGGCTCTTGGATCCTCGTGTTTAATGTGCCAGCTAGAAGCTCTACGGTCCAGTCAACCTTACGCTCCCTATTCAGACAATAATAATCTAATTTACATGCTGAGTTCAGATTAGAAAGTCTTTTTTCATATGTCACTCACTGACATTTTACTGACCAAACCGTTATTGATTGATTGGCTGACTAATCAACATAATTTAGAAATGGCAAACTATATTACATATTTGTAATTTGTGTATGCATTTGAAAATACAAAAAAGTCAAATGCTCCCACTGGTAAACATGTAATTCAACATATATGGAGAACATGATGATGATGCTATGATCAATCAAGGAAATACACACTTCCCCTATAGTTAGTACCAAATTACAAAGTTCTCTTCAGAACACTTAAGAAGTTATTTGGAAATTATGTCAAAAGAATAATAAAGCATATCACATCACTAGTTGCTCGTTAAATTTGTAAGTATTAGCTTCTGTACTAATGATGATAACAGAATGCAAATAAAGTAAAACAATTCATGAAAACCATTAAAAACCAAAGTGCAGCTCTCAGGGAAAAGAAGGCTATACAGCAAGCACTCTAAGGATATGCAGCTTTAATTAGTAATTTCATATTACTAAACTATTAGTAACATTTCACCTGTATGTATGCCGCACACTTATGTTATTACTTACGATTGCCGGAGGCTTCTTATGCTCAAGAAGTGTAGGATGTGTAATTGGAGGAATCTCAGGAACACATGGAGGCACCGCATCAGGAAGCACTCCACCTGGTTTCATCGCCAGGTCGGTTTCGCAGGCTGGAGCTTTCATTTTTCCAATAACCTGATGCACAAACCAAAAACCATCAGGTATGCATGAAGGTTATTCTTGTGCTTCTCTACTTAAATGTAGGAGAAAGACATTTTTGGTAAAAAACCAAGCACACGCTTCAATGAGTATGCCATCATTACTTTTCTTAATTCAACCTGTGTTTGCTCGATGTATGCTGCCTGTGATCTATCTGAGAACAACGTTAACATTCGTATCATTTCTAGTTGGTGGAAATATCAGAAAAACTGACCTCAGTTCTGACTTGCTCTGGTCCTTGTTCGCTGCGCTCTGGTTTCGCTGGCCCTCGGGGGAGGTACTTCTCCAAATAGTCCGGCAGCTTGATGTCGTTAAAGACGGGAAGTGGAAGGCCTGAGTCACTGGGCACAGCCTCTGCAGACTGGGCTTTCTCTCTGTTGCTAAGGGCCTGTGTGTCTTGGAGTGGAGCTGTAGCGGTTGGGCTCCGCGGGGGTGTCTGGGTTAGAGCTGGAGGGCTGAGCTGGGGGGCTTCACTCGGTGACACATCCCCTGAGTGGGTGCCCTCTACCTGCGTTTGAACTCCTTTCCTCCTCCCTCGGAAGATGGAGGAGTTGAGGCTGCTGAGGACACAGCTCCCCTCCAAGCGAGACTTCACCTTGATCTGGTCATCTTTCTCTTCCTTGACATCCTCCTCGACAGGGCTGTTGTCCCTGAGGCGAGAGTGAGGGTCCAGTATACTGAGCAGCAAGCTCGCCCTGGCAGGCATCATGCCCGTTTTAGTTTCCTTGCTCTGATACTTCGAGGCTAAGAGGCTCGAGCTTGTGTCTACACTGAACTGATTCTTCTTACTCAAGCCAAACTTAAACTCATCGGGGTCAAAGGTCTTCTCAAAGCGTGCCTCTCTGATGGCAGGCATGGCAAATGGCGGCTGAGGGGGCCGGAGTTGGTTGTGTTTACGTGGCGGAAGGGGGAACGGTGCACACAGCTTCTGGATTTTCTCAATGAAATCATTATCATCTAGCTCCCCAGAAGTGTCCAGAAGATTGCTTTCACTTCCAGAGGAGCTCAGTTTGGGCATCGAGACTTTGAGCTTCCGTTTGGGGAAGTCCACATCCAGCCAGCTCGAGGGAGCGTCTTGCGGTGTTGCAGAATCGTCTTTGCTTCTTCCGTGTGGAAAACGTAGTCTCTTCATGGTTGAAAGCAGGGTTGTGTCTGGGGAAGTGGGTGCTTGTGTAGTTTGACTTGGCTTGTTGTTGACCGGTTCCTTTTTGACTGTATGGAGTTGTGGGGAGATATCACCATTAGCAACAGGGGAGAGTTTGTTCATGAGTGAATGAAATGTTTCCTCAGCCGTCTTCTTTGCAACATCAACTGTGGAGTTGGAAGTAGCGCCATCAGAGGGGCTCTGTGCTATTTCCTTATCACTTCTACTTCCTGTAATTTCGGATTCCTCACACTGTCGGGCTCTAGGAGCTGGTTTCGTTATATCTCCGGAGACTTCTGAGGGCACTGATCCGACAGTTGAACTTTTTTCCCCATCACACCGCTTTGCTACGCTGCTGCTCAAAGGTTTTGAGGCCAAAATAGGCGAAGACTTTTTATCGTACGATTCCTTTTCCGACATATTATCAGTCTTTGAAGTTATCAGCGCTGAAGTGCCATCAGCGGCTTTTACACTCACTTCCTCAGCTGCTGTAGTTGCGTTGGTTACTGACTTTGAGCTGGAGAAATGAGCATCACTGGCTCCATTTGCACATGAGTCATCTGGTGAATTCTCCGTTTTTTCCACGGATTCAGAATGAGGCTGCGGTTTTGCTGCAACCACCACTGCCTCTGGCTCTGTTCCAGGGCTTTCTGTAGACTTTGTTTGCAACTCAGAGGGCACCGTTGCTGCCTTTTCTCTTTTCGACGTCCCTTTTACAGTCTTGGTCACACTCGCAGCCTCATTAGTTTGAGTGACGGCACCAACGGCAGCTTCTTCTGGATGTGCAGTCTTTGTGTGTCTGGCACCTTGTTTTTGAGCAGGCAGTTCCGATGATGTGCTTTTCTTTTCTGAGGACGGCGAGGCTGGTTTTGGTTTTATTATTTCAGGTTTTGTTATGACTTTAGCCGACTGTGTCTCATCTTTTCTTTCATTATCCCTCGCAATACTCCACTCGGTCTCTGACATACCTTGTCTGCTTTCTGAAATCTCGGCCTTTGTGATACTTTCAGCTGATTGCAGGAGCTGCTGTGCTTTATCTTTGTTTTTCTTCTCAGTCTGATTGTTTTTTTCGTCCTCCACCTTTTCCAATTTCCCCACATCTTTACTCCCAGCCTGATTCATCAGTTCTATGTCCTTGTTCGGGCATTTCCCTGTGTTTTTTTCTTTTGGCTCGGTGGATTCAGATTGCACTGACAATTCTTTAGCTATTTTCATCTGTTCAACAGGTGGCTCTTGCTCCAGCAAACTAGGCTTCTCAATAGGTCGTTCAAGCACCGTTGAGGGGGAGGAGGCTGAAGTTTCTCTGCTGTCTTTGGAGGAATTTGCCTTTTTGTCCTTCTGGGGTAAAATAACGGGATCCTTGTCAACAGGCGTCTTCGTTCCACTGCTACAAGCAGCCGTATCAGGTTCATCTTTGCTGACAGATTGCTCAGGCATTCCCTCCTGTCTCTTTACCGGTTTGTCAATTTTTCCGTCTTTAAATGAAGAATCCAAGAATTTCTTTTGTTTTACTAACACCTCTGGCTCCTTCTTAAATGTTTTCTGTCCGGTGTCTGTATTTCCTTCGGCTTTATCAGATGGTAATGACACTTTCTCTGTGAGTAGTTTAGAGGCAGACTCATCTACCAGTTGTGGTTTTATAGCAGTGAGCTCTGGCTTACTTGTGGAGCAATCCAGTTTGAATTCACAATTTGGGCTGATGGGACTGGTTTGTTCCCTACCTTTTCTTCTTTTAGAGCGGGAGCCTGTTCTACTAAGGTCTTTGGGCTGTGGGTTAATGCTATTGGTCAGTTCTGCAGAATCACCCGGACCTTCAGCTGGAAGATTTGTTTCAACTCTGTTAGGTTCCATAACCTGATCTGCGGTTTTCGAGGCCACCGTGTTGTTTGTTTTAGATTCTGTTGGTTGTTCTTTAGAAATGGAAATCTTTGACCCTACACCGGTAGTATCTTGTCCATCTGGTTTTAATGTTATCTCGGATTTTGATTGTTTGTCAGTATCCAGTTTACCCTGATTGTCTAGTTCTGATGACTTTGATGCAGACACTACGCATGAGGTAGCTTTTTGAGACATTCCTGTCAAGTCTGACTTTTGAGGCCTCGTTGGCTCGTCCCCAGTTTCAGATTCTTTTGTGAAGTTCCTCATTCGCTCCTTGATCGTCATCGGCTTCTTCCCGCCGGGTGACTCAGGTCTGGACCTGGCCGTGTCGGAACGTTCAGCTGATCTTGACCTCTTTTCTAACGACTTTAAATCTGCTTTCAACATCGTCGTGGCATTCCTGACTGGAGAGACATCAGCACTCCTCGGACTTTGGAAGGTCCGCTTGTTGACACCTGCTGCCGGCTGCTCAAAGAGGCTGATTCTATCCGCAATGCGGCCAACGACTGGCTTAGGCTCCTCGTCAATTTTCTTCAGCTTGAGTAGTCTGTGTGTGATAAGAGGTTATGGATTCAAGCACACAATTTGTATTTAGCAACATTTTACACATGATTTTGACAAATGTATCAAACTTGCACAACTACCTAATTGTGCATCCAATTGTCTGCCACAGACTAATGCTGTCAATTATTCAATTAAATCTTAATTTCCCTTCTAGTCTGTACTTTACAGCAACAACCTTGAAGCACAAGATTGTACTTTGTGACATGACTCACACTATTGTTCCACACACAGCACATTCTTTTGACAGCAATGTTATGTGAGACAAACATGTAGTTTAACGTGTCTGTAATGTCTGAGTTACACTCCTTAAGAACAAATGGCGCATTTGAAGTGAATGTTATTTGAAAACCTTTCGATATACTTTACAGCTCATTGAAATTTGACGATTCATTTTGTCATTCATTCACAAACCACTGTGTCTGTATTGAACGTGTCACATTAAGGTAAAAAGACGTACCTGGCATCGATCTCTGTTTTGGGCTTATCCTTTGCTTCATCTTGGTCATTTTTCAACACTGCTTTCAATTCCTCGGTGTCTCCGGCTGGATTTAGCTTTGAATTCAAATGCACGTTCTTTGTAAAAAGCTTCACCTCACTCCGAGAAACCTTCAGACTCCTGCGTTTGGACTCTGGTGTCTCTGTCTTCCGTTCCACTTTGTAAACACTGCTGTCGTCCTCCATGTCTGCGCCCACACCAACCACACATTCCAGAGGGGCTGCAATGTCTGAGTTTGAGTCCTGGAAATTGTCCAACAGCTCGGCTCTATCATGACAGGAAGTCTTATTCTCTGCTCTTTCAGGTGAAGTCTGAGAGGCGGAAGCGTGCTTGGAGGAGGAGTTTACAGATGCCTCTCCCATGTGAGTCTTTGGACTTTTGCCCTGGCGATTGGTCACTGAGTTATCTGATGGCGAGATTTCTTGTGGGACAGGTTCGGCGCTGGGAGGCATTTTTTCCTGGGGGATGTTCCCTTCATCTCCCTGAGCGTTCTTCTTGAACTGGCTGTTCTTCCTTCTGGCTGCGTTTTTACGCCCCATTCTGTCAGCCTCTGTTTGTCCTTTAGGTTCAGGCTCCGGTTCAGGCTCAGTCTCTGACTGTGACTCTTTGTGTGATTTCACTGATACCCCCACGAGGGCACTGTGGTAATGATCTGCCCCAACAGCAGGCCTCACATTCGTCCTTTGGTCCTCTGCACTTGTTGAACTCAACAAATCTGATGATGACTTTACTTTGGCGTGGACTTTGAGGTTCTTTTTTGTGACTTGGACCACTGCCTGTTCAGCACAGGTGTTCTGGTTGGAGTGAATCACGCTGGTCTCCTCCAGGTACACATGGAGCCTCCTGCCTGCATGTACTTGAGACTGGGTGTGGGCGTGGTCAGATTCGCATACCACACCCTGCTCAGAAGAGTAAGAGGGATGTGTCAGCTGACTGCCATTTGTCTCAGGATTCCCGCTTGCTAAATTACCGTTGCTGCTCTCCTCCCTCTCCTTGCCCTGCTCAAATCTCTCCTCTCTGCAATCCACAAACTCCTCCTTCTCTGGATCTCCTTCTGCTGTTTCAGTGCTGCTCACAACAGAGACGCCTCTGTGGGCAGACTGTGTGGCGTCCTCCTCTTCACATGGAAAAATGTCTCTGGATTGACCGAATGGATTGGGATTGGAGCTCTGGTCCTCCTCCCCCTCTTGTGTCCTTGCCTGGAGTCTCACAGATTCTTCACTCTCCTGTTCTCCTTCTGACTTAAAAACATTATCGCTCGTCGGGGAGGCATTTTCAGTGGGACTCTTTGGACTCTTTGCCCTCCATGGAGAGAGCCAACTCCCGATACGACCCAAGACCCCAGTGCTCGGTTGCTCCTCGGGGCTCTCAGACTAAATCAAAGCAGAGAATAATAACCCACATTATTGTCTCCACGATCAGTGGCAGTTTATAGCATGCATACTTCCAATTAACACACACTTTAGTTGAGCTTGTAGCAGTTACACGTGGTAGTGCAAATATTATAACTTGCCAATGAACAAAGGAAATGGAGTGCAGCTTAAAGAAGTCAAGGTTTGATCATAGAAAATGTGTTCAGTGTGGCCATGCATCTCTCAGTATCGCAAATACATGCAGGAGTTCTTATAACCCGTAAGCTTACCGTAGATACCATATCATTCAGATTCTTTATGTAGGTTGTGAACATGATTTGGGTTTAGAACAAAAACTCCTAAAGAGCATAAAACAAAAACAAAATCATTCCCCCTGCAAGATAAACAACAGCAGTGTGTAAAAGCAGAAACTGATCACACAGAAAAAAAATGTCTCCCTTAGCAAAATGGTAGATCCATCTTTAACTCTCTGAGCAAGTCCTGGTGGCAGTAGTTTTAAGTTCAACTCACCCAAATTAGACACAGAAGAAACTTCCCGGCGCAATAAAAAACATAAACGTGTCAGTTTTCACCAAATGGATCTGCACGCGGGTTGTTGTCTAACTGATGACCATGCTGTGTTTAGTCCTCCTTGCGTCCACAACTCCGGCGCAGACTGTTACATCGCTGTGGAAGTTCTGCTCCTCCAGCGGCGCATGACGCAGCCGGGTGATAAAACGTTGCCTTCACGTGCTTCTCGTCATCGTCTGACAACAGTGCAACTATCGCAGTTACATCTTGATTATGTCCGTTAGCCTGGCTAGACTGGTTTTCATGGTATAATTGGCTGCAATATTCATATATTGCTTATAACTCTCAGCAAGTCACATTAGAAGCGCTGCGATACATGTAGTAGTGGTAGAGTAACTTTAATCATGTATTTAAGTTATTCAATAGCCTGCAGCATAAGGACCCATTCTAGGGACTTGACTTGAGATTTTCCGTTTTTGGAAGCTTAATACGTTATACTCCAGCCTACACCTCACAGGATGTATGACTCTACAAACAGCTGTATTTATATGTATTTATTAAGTGTTTCTATTACTTTCAATATTTAATATGTTTTTTTAGTAACAAGGTCGAGTGTAATTTGTACACTGTTCTCCTGTGTTAAGATGTTTAAAAAAAAAGAGGAGTCATTGTGTGGCTCTTCATTTTTTTATTATAAAAATGGACAGCAAATGAGATGCTCGGAATCAGTAGCCTACACACATTTACGGATGATTCTATAATATTAATAATAACCTTCAATTTTATATAGCGCTTCTCTAAATACCCGAAGTCGCTTACAGAGTCCAGAGTCCAGTAGTCAAACACACACACAGTCATACCAGTGGTGGTACATCAGTAGCCACAGCTGCCCTGGGGCAGACTGACTAATGATCCAATGGCCGTGTAACCCAGCTGATCTCATCTCTCAACTTCTAAAAAAGATGTCTGTTAATTGAAAGACAAGAAAAGGTACTTACTTAATGTTATATACTAGATACATATAAATAATATTACGAATTCTAATTATTACCACAGAATATTAAAGACTGATGAGTAGAGAAACACACATGTTGACGCTTTGCACCTCAAGTATCAAAGTATTACTTTGCTTTCAAATATGTGAGCCACTTGCTAACCTCGTGCTAAGTGAGTCCATTTCATCTAGTAGCAAAGACAAAGTTGGCTAATATTGTAGAAACATATGGAACTTGAGTTTTAGTAAACAAAAGCACACCTAGTGCCAAATAATGGTTTAATAAACATGCATGAACATTGGAGTTTTGAAATAGATGCAACAACTCATGTTTATTAGAATAAAGTAACACTGCTTTTCTAAAGCTTTGCTGAAGCAGCGAGGGCATTGTTGGGTATCGAGCTCAAAATTCCTACATTTATCGAAGTAATTGAAGGCAGCGAGAGGCAGTGTTCAAAGAAACTTTTCCAGGGGAAGTGACGCACTGACTGTGTGGCATTCAGGGCCTGTTGAATTTGGTTTTTGGCTCTCCAAACCTGTGCGCTCTTGTTTCGTTTGGCGGGCAGCTCAACTCAGTGTTTCCATTTTGCTTTGAATTTAACCCTTAACATACTTTTTGTGAAGGTTTGTCTTTATTATCTCGACTTTTACATTTTTTATAGGACATAGCTATTGTTATATGACACACGGTTTAAGTCGTTCTTACTTTTTTTCATTTTTCAACACGATACATATCCCAGATTGCCTTAGGTGTAGGAGTGGCTACGGTAATTAGAAAAAGTCATAATTTTAGCCATAAATGTAATGGCCCTGTCTTTAATGTTTTCATAACATCTATGATACGAGGTATATATCTAAAAAAGTTTTGGGATAAGAAATTGCCATTACAGAGATAACATTTCGCTCATTAATATAATTAACCCACGCACGCCTGCAGGTCTAACAGGTTCCAAGATCCCTGACACCAAAACAAACAATGGCCCCAAAGTCTATCGACCGAAAGGAGCCGTCAGTTAATTTCTTTCCAAACACGTGCAGAGACGCTTACCATGATTAGTGTCTCTCTGGCCTTCTCGGTTGTCTCAGGAATAAACCAGTCAGATATGGCCCGCTGCGAAAGCCCTTTAAAACAGAGTGAAGCCTTTCCGCCGCCCCTGTGAGGTGACCTGTCCCGGCCCACGCAGAGCAGTCCGCTGCTAATGAATATTTAGTAAGGTTTAAACTGAAAACGTATGAAGTCTCACTCTTGGAGTATCCTATGCCAGAGAGACGACATTGTGAATGCAGCTTTCGGAGTGTTATTTAGTTTCCCACTCAGTGTCAATGAGGGCTGAGACTCAGGTGGAATCTGCCCAGGCCAGGTAACACACCCCTAGGCTCTGAGCACCGTGACACAGCGGTGGCGGTTTATTGTGCAACTTTGTTCAGGTATCAAACAACAAGCTAACGTGTGTTTCTCAGGGTGTGGGTTGTTTCCATATAGACACTGGGTAGTCCACCTGTTTAAACAAAAAAAGAAACGTATTAAAGGACAATATTTTTACTGGTTGTTTTGAATCGAATTCAACTGTGAATATAATCACGGGTATTATGGATTCTCTCACAGGTATTATTTTATTGTTATATTTAGCCTTTTTAGAATCATCTCCATGACCATCTGGCTCAAAATCCCACTTTTGAATCCAATGGCTGTTCCTATAACTCAAAACCTTTTATTCACAAGCACAGACATTATGCATGTGAACACACCTCTACACATTCACATGCAAATATATTCTATCTCTGTCTCCCTTTCTTTATCTTTCCCATGATTTATTAATGTGCTGAAGCTGAAACCTGTCTCACTACACCCAATGAAATATTTACACATCACCTTGTTCCTTTCTCATATAGCACAATGCTTTTGGGTCGGTTGAGAATGTGCAGGCTTGTATCCCCAGTGATATCTGTTCAGAGAGGAAACAAAATTATGTTGGGAAAGAAAATTGCGAGGCAAACCAGACAACAAATGTTTTAGTGTTGTTGTACCAAACTGAGCTGAGGCAACATATGCAAATGATGACACGTATCACTCAGAGAAGTGGAAGGCTAGTTGTTCTGGTCTAGAGCTAATTAAACAAACAGTTGATGAGAAAAATACAGACGTGTGAAATTTAATTAACAAGTCTGTATTTTTTTTCATTTATTTCTCTTCACCTCTGCTGACTCAAGTCATTGACCCATATTTAGCCTATGCTGCTCACGGGGTCTGAGTCACACCTTAATCTTGTATTGACTCCATTTATAATGTGCAGTGTAATAAGAGGTTATATTGGGTTTCTTTTCGGGACATTGGTTCAATCTGGAATACGTTTTCCAGCATGGCGCTATGTCACAGACGGTTACAGACATGCTTACCTGGCAGCTGCTCTCTGCGAGCGTTCTCCTTGTGTTACAGAGAGCAGCACGGTGTGTAAACAGCTGGCTGCTTTGTTGTTGTTGAGAGAGAGAGAGAGAATTACTCATTCTCTGCATCCACCCAGCTTTTTCCTGCTTGGTCAGAGACTGGAACCATCAGGGTGCTGGGGTCAATAGGCTCAATAGAATGAGGAGACATTAAAGGCTTTATTGTGCCGCAGGAACGCTCCTGGATGTTTTATTCTCAAGATTAGTTCAATGGATCTGATTATTTTTCTTTTGACTTTTCAAATAGGATTGTTACTGTGATCTAAGTGGTTGTACTTTATAGCTGCACATTTTAGAATCAGTGATGTTTAGGATGGCCATTCTTTTGTAGTATGGGGAACAACTCTAAAGTGTGACCATTGATTACACCATCTTTTGATCCAATATTGATACATCCTAAAGACCTACTGTATAAAATAGTGACATGCCAAGTTTAACGATGTATTTTGGATTGGTTTGATACAGAACATGCTTTTCTGTTTAACACATTAAAGGCATATAGATGGTTGGAAAGAGAGGCAATTGGTTGCCTTGTGTACTCAACCACAGATCAAAATTGTTTTCGGTGCTCTTATGAAATGGGTAGAAAACATGGATAAACAGGAAGGAAATCCAGGCACTCAAAAATAATAAATAACAATGAGTTAAAAAAACAACTTTATTGTAGTGGTCAAATCAATAAAGAACATTTATGGTTAGCTCAAGGTCTGGGATGACATACCCGAAAAGCCACAGTTGGATGACAAAAAACAACAATTCATAAAATACTTAAAGTTCTGTTCAGAAAAGGGGAAAAGTAAACAGATATAACCTCTGGCTATGAAAGCAAACCGACCACAAAGAAGAACATATATAAAGTAAACCATCTAAACTCTACAAATAAAACATTATGGGACAATTTGTCAATCCAGATAAACAAACACTTCAACAAACTATCGAAATAGAAATTAACCATCTCTACAAAACATAAATCCCAAAGATGCACCAGATACATTTTGACTGAACACTTCCTGTATTTCACAGCTCTGCTTTAGGGGCACATCTTGTCTGCATAATGCAGTAACCAGCAGCAGCAACCCCAGCACTGGTAACTCAGAGAAATGTACACTAGAATAACTTAAAATCAAAGCATTAATGTCACAGCATACCCAGTTTTGCTTTGTAAAGAAATAGTGGAGTAACCTCAACCTAAGGAAGTCACACGCCCTCTGTTGGTGCATACTGTCAGCCTTGCTGTTGGTTTCACTGTTAGCTTCTAGCAGCCGGCTTATGTAAAGACAATTCTTCAATCATAGATATTGTCAGAATATAGCACCTTAAAGTAAAATGTAATAAAAAACAAAGCAACGTTTGACTGTAAAGAAGTAAACAAAATGTTTGCGTTAATAGAAACTAATGTACCACCAACAATACACGTGCATGAGTACGAAGAAACAAAAGTCATGTGTGTGCTCATGAGCATACAGTAAAAGGAGGAGGACATGTTATGTGTAAACTATAGATTATGGTAAGTAGAGGAGGGCTATTGGCATTCAAATCAGATTGCAGCAGGTTTGGTCATCACAATGATCCATTAGGTTTTTCTCAGGGAACAATAAAAGGCTCATCCTAGACTAAAGAGTGTGTTAAAGACTGAAGTAGTTTTATTGGAATGAATGGCCCACTTCTACTACACGCTACTTAACACTCCGCTGCAGAGAGAGAGAGAGCCGGAGAGGATCCTCTTATGTACGGTTCAGTGAGTCATCAGCAGGAACCATTATGGTGTATTTATGTTGAGCATCTGTTTCATGGACTTTCAGTCCCACTGATGAGAAGAACCGTGGTTGTTTAGGGTAACTCTTTTAAACAGGAATACCAACGTATATTTGAATGTATTCATACTACTGCATATAAAGGTTGAGTCATACGTCGGTGACTTAAAGCGCAGAGGCTTTTGAGAAGCTTCTTCCATACATGTCTTCTTCAGTGCTTATCTTTGAAGCTGTGGTTCACGTTATCTTGTAGAGATTTGTTATACAACATTGCCCTCGCTCAAAGCGTGTGTGACACAAAACTATGTTTGTCGTTTTATCGCAACTGAAAATTAAATCACCATTTGAAGGACACGCATCAGATCCAAGATCATTTTCTTTGTCGACAGAATGCCAATGTCTTCCCTTCTCCCTCGCTCTCAGTCGCTCCCCCGTTGCTGCTCAGATGTCGAATCAACTGTCACCCACGAATCCTGCCACCGTGGGGAGTTTGGGAGGAAGAGCAAATGGCAGACTTGCTGCATGAAATTGATACAACTCCATTGCCCCCTCCATTGGTTGCTGATGCTCAATACACCCTTGGAGCCCTTTAAATCTGGGATCGCTTGTTCTGCACCATTTTAGCTTCATACCTCTTTGTCCCCTTGCCAGCTGCCATGACATTTCACTGGTGAGACAATAATGAACTGCTTTTGTAAAAATGTTATATTTCACTATAAATGATAGAATAACAATTACCTGCAAACGGTTCTCGGAAAGTAACGACTCGAAAAATCTATTTTTCCTGAAAATCAATTAATGCGCTCGTTTGTCACATGACTGATTTGCTGTAGTCAGTGTTGTGTTTATGTTGATAGGCTCTCTGGCATTCCCATCACATCACTCCCTCCGCTAAGTATGTACACAATTTCTGGTATTTGCTGAATGACGAGCAATGTTCCTTTGCAAAATCATCAATGGACATGGCTTAAAGTAATTATATTATTTTGACTCAAAAGGTGATTTCTACACAAATTAAAACGCAAACAGGAGCGCAGCATCGCTCAGCTCAAGTGTTTGTATTTTTCATTATATCTACTATCCTCAAACAAAAAGTTATTACCAACACGTTTTAAATCTGCTACATTTGAAACTCAGACAATTCATATCGCAGCAACGTATGATCAATGATCAATCTGATCGTCGTCTCATTTCATGATGTGTAATGTTCAGAAAAGGCTCTACCACAACAGTGATGAGTTGAATGAATAAAACCGTTTAGGCTTTATTCGGGCAATCAAAATTAAGTAAACGTAAATCAAAAGATCTGTCTACAAAAGTATTATATGAAGTTGTCACCCCAAGGTCTCCGGTTACTTATACTAATAGCTATGTTGGATTTTATATCACACGGTTCAAGTCCACATCATCTTACAATTATTACATTATATGCCTTTAATCTTGTTGGTAGACCATCTGGTATGATGATGTCCATTATCGTTGCACGAGAAAGCATGATGGCATAAATAGCAGAGCAAATTGTGCAAAGCAGACATCCAGTGAAGATAGAATAGTCACATCCAATTCAGAGGAACCTAGTACTCAAAGTAAAATTTCATTTATGAGATAATTTTATCCTTGGGAAGAAATGTTATCGCATAACTGTGAGGTGCACTTAATATGTAACTTTAGCGATCTTTATTTTCCCTCTTTCTTTTTGATCTAAACATTCTCCAAGCTTAGACGCTTTATAGCAAAAATCCAGCTGTTTGGCAGTTTGTTTCCCTCTCTCAAATGGCCGTTGATTATATGCGGAAGGAAAGAACATTTTAGAAATATGAAGTACATGTACATGCCTGTGGATGTTTATGGAGGAACAGACTTAGTGGCCGTCACAGTGAGCATCCTTGGAGCCCAGTATGACCGAGGGCTCGTACAGAAGGTCTTCCTCTCCAAGTGTTGAACTGTGCTCCAAGTTCACAAAGTTAGGGAGGTTGAAATGAGAAAAGAAGGCCCGCTCTCTATCGCTCTTACTCTCCTCTATCAGTGCCTTGAGGGGTTGGTGTTCCTCAGCTTCCTCAACATCGTTTTCCATCTCATCCATCCCAGAAGAGCCGATCCCTCGGATCCCCTGCTGGGCTCGGGCCCCGCTGGGCTTTCCTCCTCTCTTGTGCTCTGGTTTTTTCTTCCCATTACTCGGATCCTCTTCGTTGATGTAGAAGTGAAAATATGAGCGTGACTCAGTTAGCAAAGGGCGAGAAAAGGCTTTGTCGTCTTCGTCCTGGGGACTGCCGATGTCTACCAAACAGCTGCCAGGTCGATGGCGCTTTTCAGCCGGATCTTGGTTTCTGTTAAGAAGAAACATCGCAGCAGCGAAGTGGCATTAAAACAGGAACATGCTTTGAAAATATCCGATGCTTTTAAGGATTTTCTAGTCCTGAATGAACATGCTGCTGTACACTTCAGTGTTTTGTTCACTTCTTGTTTTCTTGTCCAATCTGTGTGCAATACTAAAATACATATTTCTTTCCAGCACTCATCCCAGAATCTTTTATCAGAATAGTAAATGCATCCCTGTCACTCACTACAATCCTCTCCCTAAGTTGCTTCGCACACATCATCGGCTCAGCATCAGACATGAAAGCGGCCCCACGGCTCTGAGACGAGAACGGTGAGAGCTGAATTGCTGGACCTCTCAATGGAGCTGAAACTATCTCCGTGGAGCCAGATGTGCAAGTGAAACATGGGCTGAGGTCCTCCTAATATACTCACTCTTGGTGTGGCGCTCCTGTCTTTGTGAGCAGCGTGAGGACAAAGAACATGAAAATGACAAACACAGCAAGTCCAACCCAGAAGCCGATGACAATGGAGTCTAAAATATCAGAGAAGAGAGAGAATATTATTTTAGTACATCATTTGATTTGTTTATCCTTAAAGCCATCCCTCTGCTCCTTTTTAATGTATCTCTCCCCAAGAGCAACATCCTAAATTATTGATTTAAAATGAGCATTCAGCATGTTCTCAAATTGCCTGTATGTTTGCTGCTGAACCTTTTTTATCTCTTTAAATAGCTTAGTCATTACCATTAGAGTTTATAATGCCAGTAGAGGTGCATCACGCCTGAAATATTGCTGCTACATCATGTGTTTAATGAGAAGCAGGTAGTGCATCACTCTCCATCTAAAGTAGCACATATAGCAAGGAGTGAAAGCAGGGGGTAATGAACCACTACTAATGAACAGCTGTAAAGGTGAGTAACCATGTCTGCTGGCACGCAGACATGCATACACACACACACACACACACACACACACACACACACACACACACACACACACACACACACACACACTCACAGTAATGCACTCTACAGTTGTATTGAGCTTACATCTGTGCGCTTTGAGTCCCTCAAAAGACACGGGCTCCTCGTCGTCATAGTATTCGTACTGCCACACGTAGTCACTGCGACGTGTGCTGGTTGTGCTCCGGTTGTGGAAGAAGTCGGACATTTCAACCCGCTTTGTGGACCTTTTTACAGCAAGAAACACGACTGAAATCAGCCCAGCAGTCAGAGACGCCAGGTTATATAAGCGCATTCTGTTCCTACAAAGCCATAAAGTGTACTAACCACAATCTCCAAAGATGTGAAGCCCCTCAGTGTTGTTCCAAACAAGTGAATTGGGCAAACAATTCCTTATATGTTATGTCCGTCTTCCGGAATTTCACAACGCGCCAAAAATACGCGTCAAAAAGCGGGGAAATCCATCGCTGCACCGTGACGCGAAGCCTCCATCCATCCTCACGAGAGCGAGGCAGCAGCCTTCTGGCACACCCGCGTCATCCAGCATCCTGCTGGCTCACTCACTCATCACTCCCCGAGAGACTGAGCATATTGTTGTGCAGTGACGGTTCTGCTTATCTCCGCGAGGAGGTGTTTTCAATGCAGTTATGTCGTTGTTGTTCAAAATAAACAATTATTCTCCAAGAATTTGTATTGAAACCGTTGATGATTCTTAGAGAATACTGCATTTGTTGCAGACTGTGCTTAGGTGTGTCACATTCGATATTGTGTATATTGCATGGACATATTTGACATATTTAGTGTGTGTGTGTAACATGTCAATTAACTTTTAATTCTTTGTTTTTGGACGAATAAGATGAAATAATCACACCTTTCCAAACATATGGTTGACTTCTTGAAACACAACAGGCTTTGGGGATTCATGTATCATTAATTATGTTTTCATTACGAATAGAAAATGAATTCATAAAATAAATATAATAGATACATAATAAATGCCTATAGGATATAGGTGCCTAAATCCAACCTGCCAATCAAAGGGAATGACAACTTATGTGAGCCCTCCCACCTTTACCTATACTCTCAAATCCAAACAGAATAATGATGATATACATTATGCATAAAGCATTTTATAGTTTTATGACAAAATGTCAAAGTGCCTGATCATTGCCCGTTAATTAGTTTTCACTCATTTGGTCTCCCATTCATGTCCTAACTTGAGTGAAGTGGGTCCTGCTGGTTATAAGTAACTTTAAGTGCAGAGACAGATTTCAGGATCAGTAGTAGCCGATTCGGCAGGTGCACCCCGAGTGATGAGGCTGTCTTCCTGTTTTGGTTGATATGAGCAGCAGTACTTATTATTTTTCCTCAGGCATATTTTTCCTTGCTGTTGTTCTGTCCCTGTTAGGTTTAAGAATGGATTCCACTTGAAGTTTGTTGATTTTTAAAACAAATATAAGGTGGTAATGAAAGTAGTTGGAGCAGTTGCCTTGGGGGTCCAAGGCTGCAGGTGGTAGTTGGTTGCTTTAAAGGGCCGACGGGTTTTAGTGCACCTTTGTCAGGGGATTCTTTTAGATGCTACTTCGGATTTGCGCTTTTTGTAGTTTGTGTCTGTGCTTTGTAGCTTGTAATGATATTAATTCCAGTTCTGTGTGAACCTTGAGTGAACTGGCCTTCTGAAGAAGCCTTGCTTCTAAATCTTGTGCTGTAAAATATCACTGTGTAATCTCTCTGGCCTTCTTTCATTCTTAGCACTCTTCTCAAATGTATCACCACATGTTGTAGTTGCTAGGTTTCGTGGAGATTGGTTGGCAGGCTGAGGGGATGCACTTCAACCGGTTGGTATCCTTTGTATTGAAATATGTATGTAGTCTGCTTTGATTATTGGCATTGATGTATGAAGTATCTCAGTATTTTTGGTGGGAACACCATTTTTATGGAGGGGGAATTGACAATGCCTCCCTTACCACTATGCGTCTGTGTTCTGTTTGCTCTTCTTTTTCTATCTTTCAGGATGTTGATTGTCAGCAAATGAGCCACAACTGAGCCTGGTGGGGTTTCAGCTTGAACCTCTATTGTTGTAATCCTGTATACATAATAAAGTTCTTAGAGAACAATTCATATGTTTCAAGGAACATATGAATCACGGTTAATATCAAGCAGTGTGATGTAACATAACTTACCATACATTATATAGTCTTTGTCTACGAGTTATTTGGGAACACCATGTTCATTCAGTCAGTTTTCCTTTTTCATTTCTTGATAACTTTCCATGGAGTACACGGTGTACAAAGTATGGATTGTGCGTCATCTTAAAAGTTATCACATGCTAATTTAATATAATTTACTGTTTTTTCTCAACACAAAACGACAGAAGAATTACAGCAATGGATGGAACTGCAATGTTGCCAATTTCTAATATTAAAAAAGTCATTTGAAGCTAACACAAACGACAACAACACCACACTTAAAAAGAATGCCATTTTATTGTTAACCCTCCTGTTACCTTTATATTTACTAACATATTTTACCCTTGAGGTCAATATGACCCCAGCTATTAAAATCTCCAGAAAATTATTGGAATTAATATTGTTTTCCAAGTTTAAGTGTGAGGTACTTTATGTTTGTTTGTTGACTCCCGAAAGAACACCGACATTAAACATTGAATCGGGTCAAATTGACCCGAAGGCGACAGGAGGGTTACATATTGAATCGGGTCAAAATGACCCGAAGGCAACACAAGGGTTAAATTAACCCAGATCAGTTAAGTTTCATAATTCCATCAGTGCTGGTAAGAAATTGCTATATTTTAGGACATTACTGAGCATTGTAACACAATCAGCTGGTGAATCTTTCATTATATATTCAAATGACATGCTGTTGAACTGTAGCCAAAAAACGTTTAGAGCAAGCAGCAATTATGCCTTTGGGTTAGGTGGAGTGCAGTTTTATCATGTACCACATAGGAGGTCCCTCAAGGAAGTGCATCTCTAAATGTCCTGACCTTTTGCCACTTCAGTAAAGCAAGGGGTTTGTCGAAACGGTGTAAACAAGCAACCATAACTTCTGATTTTAAACTTCTAATGAAGAGAACTTAAAAATGGGTCTGCATGTGGCATGAAATGCTTATTAATACTCTCATACACCACATGGTTCAATTTCCCTTTTTCATCCTTGGATACATCTTAAGTGAAGCGACGGGCTTCATTCGTAGTTTTGTATTATTTATGATAACTATAATCTTTGAAATGCTTAAGTGGACCTAGAGACACGTCAGGCTTCCATTCGTTTGCAGACTGTTAGGATTTGAGTGTTTCCTGTTTTATGTTGAAGTCCCTGTCTCGTTTCCTGTTTCCCTGCTCTTCCCTCCCTGTGCTTGTCTGTTTCTTTCCTGATTGTTTCCACCTGTGTCTCCACCTGTGTCTCGTTCCCCTGTGTATTTAATCTGTGTCCTTCTGTTTGTCTGGTGTCGGATCGTCTTTTTTGTTGTTCCTGTGTGGTGTTGTCCGTGTTCCTGTACTGAGAATAAACTCCGTTTTTCGTGAAACTCCTGCTGCGTTTGGGTCCTCCACACCACGCATCCTAACACAGACGAATCACCGAAATGAATTTTCAACATCATAAACATCACATTCAACAGAATGGATGCATAAAATACATTAACTTTAGTGCCCTTATACAATGTTCTGTTTTTGAATGATTTGTTCTTTTGTAAATAGGCTGGTGCTGCGTTCGTATCCCTTTGGCAACACCACACAAACATGTCTGGACACTTTAGCTGCAAGATGCCTTGTTGTTGGCAGAACTGGAACTAGCTTGATGCTGACCAAGCCACGTTTGGCAGCATTCACAAACTGTAGTTCAAACATCATCTTGTTGCAGATTAATTGGAAAAGCATTGTTTTTGGGCCATTGGGTGGTATCAAGAACAACGGTGTGTTGTTGGGCAGCTGGGCTACTGATGGATCATCGAGGTCTGGATCGTGAATATGTCTACTACCAACTACGCCATTGGTCCTGTTGAGACTCCGCCCACTCCTCCTCTCTCCCTCCATCTGCCTGATGGATCATTGAGGTCTAGATCGTGGAATATGCCGACTATCAACTATTCATACACTCTGTCATATTCTTTGATTGTGTTGTTACTGTGTTTTAATTTGTGTATAATGATTCCTTCTGTACACATTACATCTATTACACCATCCTGGAGAGGGATCCTCCTCTGTTGCTCTCCTGAAGGTTTCTTCCCTTTTTTCCCCGTGAACATTACATTTTTTTATATAGCGCTTCTCTAAATACCCGAAATCGCTTTACAGAGTGCAGAGTCCAGTAGTCATACACACACACAGTCATACCGGTGGTGGTAAGCTACTATAGCCACAGCTGCCCTGGGGCAGACTGACGGAAGCGTGGCAGCCAATCAGCGCCTAAGGCCCCTCCGACCACCACCAACATTCATTCACATCCATACGAACCGGGGTGAGGCTGCGGTGCATGTCCTTATGATGGTGGGGGAAACCGGAGTACCCGGAGAAAACCCACACAGACACGAGGAGAACATGCAAACTCCACACAGAAAGGACCTTGAACGACCGGGATTCGAAGCCAGGGCCTTCTTGCTGTGAGGCGACAGTGCTAACCACTGAGCCACCGTGCTGCCCACCGTGAAGGGATGTTTGGGAGTTTTTCCTGATCCGATGTGAGGTTTTGGGACAGGGATGTCTCTATGTACAGATTGTAAATAACTTTAAGACAAATTTGGAATTTGTGAAAATTGGCTCTACAAATAAACTGAATTAAATTGAATTGAATATTGCCAGACAAGTCTGCTCAACCTGGAAGTACGTTCATTGACTGTTTCAGAATGATTATAAAAAATCTATACATGGCAACTAGAGTTAAGATATGGTGATGGTTAGTAAACTAAAACACTTGGTTCCAATTATAGTTATATTGCAGTTGTGCTTAAAACAAGCACATATAAAGTGCTTGATTGTGAATCAACACACATGAACAAGCACCATGCCCGTGCATCACCTCTGACAGATCCGAAATACAATAAATGGAATGACAACAACATACACTGCACTGATTGTGACTGGACTATAGCTTCTGCAATTAAATGCTGCATCAGCACAATTTAAAAGGCGGTCATCAGGTATGAAGTGTGCACACTACTTACACCTTCAATGCAAGAGGCTACAGCACATGAAGCACTGATAATTTTAGTTATTATGTCATCTAGTTCAATTTTACTGAGAATATTTGTTGATTTAATAACATCAAATTATTAGTTTTTAATGAATTGCTCACTGCTGAAGCTGACATTGTGCCCATACCGCTGTACAATCATGAAGTGCTTGTGTTGAAGCCTTTATTTTGTCTTCAGATGACATCATTGCTGCTTTCTGGTCTCTGTGCTGCTCAGCTAAACGAGAGACTCGCTCAAATTAAACTGCACTGTCGAAATAACAACGGCCTTTGAAGGGAGCTCAACTCCACATAGAGGCCCACAAAAGAAGAAGAAAATCGATGTTTTCAGATGATGGATCATAAATGTCACACACTATAATGATATAAAAAGTACGAAACATTATGATTAAATGAATTTGATTAAAGCAGGAAGGTGTGTAAAGGCATCAGAGCTTTCTGAACAGTATTGGGTCGCATATTAATCTGCAGATCAATAATGCACATTTCAATGAAAGCAGCCAATTTCTCAAAACTGTCCCACTGGGTTTGCTTTGGTCGGTTGTTCCCTGGACTGTTTCTTTGTTATTCTTAAACCATTGTGGTGAGATGGTACGTTGTTGGGTTGTCACAGTGATTGCTGTAATGGCTTTGATGTAAATAAATGTGTGCACTAGCTAAATGGTCAAAGTTCTTGTCAGGAGTCAAAGCTCTGTGTGTCAGCAGCACAAGTGATATTTGCCCGAATAGAATTAAAATAAGAAATTTAAAGAAGACCCCTCAACATAGTCGTTTATTTTCTTTATGCCTCTAGCCTTCTTTACTTAATAGGCTCCAGCTCCTCGTCTACAATGAGTCTCCAGTCAGAGAGATAGCATTGACAGCAATAAATCAGTTGTATCACAATAGTACATTATAGTTTAGTCACCGGTTACAGTCATACATCGGTACTTTTATAAACCACCATAGCTCACCATAGAATTAACATGCTACATTAGTGGGTTAGTATTAGCAGTATCTTAGCAGCACTAGTCCATAAAAACAACAGTTACGCTTAGACCTGCAATAACACATTAGTGGCCACTTGAGGGCAATGGAAACTTTGAAATATTATAACTGTTTAGATTCATATGGCAAACTTGTTAGCAGACAGAAAAGGATCAGAATTGTCATTCAGTTGGAGTCGTTTTTTGGCATTTGGCAAATATTAACCATATCGAATATTCTCTTTTTTTGGGTACCAACTCATGAGAGAAATGTCAGGCTTTTTAGCTTCTGAATGCCCCAATATGTGTCACAGCTGATCTTTAAATAGTTGTATAGGGCTCGCTGCTGAGCAGATATAGTGGTCAGTGGGCTTTTAGTGCTTTGTGAATCAAAACGGTAAAGTTGTAGATCAGGAAGCTAAACAATGAACTGAAGCTCGTTATAAAAGAGAGGAGCTTCAGATGCAGGTGATAATTTGCATCACTATAAGCGACCCCTTTATACTGCTATTTGTAATCGTATTTAAGAACTATGGACTATCGCTAACTATCCTCCATTATGTTACCATTATAACTGGTCTCTCAGTTATATTTTTCTTAGTTTGCTTTAAAAATATCATCTTTGTTTTACTGAGAAACTGATTCAATATTCTGCTCCAATATTATGCTGTATTTGTATTTGTGTGTGCTTGTATACTTTGTTTCTGCATATTTTCAACACTCTGTTTGACACACATTCATCAGTTAACTGTGTGTGTGCTATGAGCCAGTATATTATGTGTTGCTTCATAATGTCTTTCATCTCCTTCATTTGTGGGATAAGATTCTGGTCACCAACAGGCCAAGTCGGAGACTGCTCAACATCCATCAACATCAAACCTCGATAATAAATATGTGTAGGACCTGCAGCAGCAGAGTTGTTATGTGCATCATTCTGATGTTGCTAAGATAAATGTGCAATTCCCTCACCAGAAATGAAGTCTCATCCTGTTCCAGAGCAGATTAATTAGCTCTCTTTATTTTTCCCCTGTTTCTTTTTCCCAAAGAGATATTACACTTTCACTTTCTAATTAACTGCATCAAAATGATCTTATGTGTTTGTTTAAATCTCAACCTTTGCAGAACATCTCTCCCTCTGCAACTCCCTTTAAGGCTCTATTTTTCTTCTTTCTCTTTTAAATTGGGCATCAGCTCAGATAGATGAGCTTTCCAAATCAGTTTTTCCCAAAATCCAACATATTGAGCAGTCGCTGAAGTTGTTCTCAGTGCAGAGCAGGAAGCAAAAGACATCGGCCCCGTTATCTTGACCCTTGCTTGGGGTTTCAAGTGTGTTTGTTCTCTGTGGTCAGAGGCTGAAATGAAGACAATGGAGTAAGGGGGAAAAAAAGTGTTGTAATATTGTACCTCCACATATCTTCAACTTGAAGCCACATAAGTTTAGTATAAAGTACCACTTTCCTTACTCTGTTACGGTTCAGCCTTTTATTTTCAGTTCTTTATTTATTGTATTATGCTTTGTCATTTGCAATAGAAGATAAACAGTATTTATTTCATATATTTTCATATTTTCTCTGCTTCTACTTTCAGTGCACTTTCATCCTGTCATATGGTTTCCAAGGAAACAATCAGGACTTCAACGAACCCAGAATCTGGAGCCTGTCGGACCTTCCACATATATCCTATTCTCAGAACACAACTCAAAGCTCATAACAACCCATGTAAATAGACATACACGCACAGTGATATCTGAGGTAATTCAGCACATGACCCGGCTCCGCTGGGAGTCCATGAGATGAGAGCGTGATGTTGTTTACCTAATCTTCTCATAAATGGATTTTGAGATGAGAAGTATATCCTTAAGTTTAACATAACTCTTAATTGATGAGATGCTGACAGTATTTAAAATGTGCTGTTTGCACTGACAACCTGTTCCCCTTGAACACATCCAAAGAAAACAGGGGCAGGAAGTTGGTTTAAAAGTGTCTCCTCTTTAGTAAATTAATCCGGATTTGCTTCTCTTCCCCTGGGGTCACACAGGGGGATGTTCTCCTTTTTTTGTGATCAAATCTTTTATTGGTTTTGAGATATGCAAATGAAAAGATGTACACACTGTACGTATACAAAGATACTCAGACAAAAACCATACAAAACAAAACATAAAGAATATATGTATATACATATGAGTAGACATGCAAAAACCTGCACACATATTTACATATATATGAACATACCTGCATCTCCTCATACATACACACACATATAAATACCGTTAATTTAACCCACTCCCACTGTTGGCGACTGTTATGAATGTTGATGCATAGATAGATTAGCTACTAGTCAGTCAACTACCGAGAGAGAGAACACTTGTTCAATCCAATTACTGTATTTCCACACTCTGAACAGCCTCAGTATCTACCCGTCACCGTAGGATTTATGTTGACAGCATAGTCAGACTGATTGCAACATCATCATGATAATTGCTGGTATCCACCACCCTGGATATCTTTTTGATAGGTGAACCCACTTTATTTATATATGCAATTGTGTTTGTTGATGACATTTTAATGAGGAAAGCTAAATAATAAAGGGCTCTTATAGAAAATGTCAGGTCAAGGCTTTTGGGGGTCTGAACATTACTGATATCTCCCTGATGTTGAGCTGCAGCTTCTTCCTTCTGGTCCAAATGATTTTAAAACGTCAGCCGCTCATCTGCATCTCTTAATCTCCCGCTTATCCTTTCCTAATGGATATTAGCTTTTTCCTCCTGCTCTATAAGTGTCCTTAGTATTTTGTCTGTGTGTGTGTGTGTGTGTGTGTGTGTCAGTGGGCTGTATTTTATGGGGTATTGGCTGCACATTTCAATTGTTCTTGATTCAGAGGTGATTGAGACCATTTACTTATCGTGCTGCTTCCTTCCTTAATTTATTCTGTTGACTACTGTGCCATGTTCTGTCAATTGCATGAACATACTCTATATCTTTACTATATTATATAGCAAACGAGTGAATAACACAAACGCAGCCATCAGCAGAGCATGATGTGTCCAATTAGCTCCAGAGCAGAGAAAGATTAATAGAAGAGAGGGAGAAAATGTTCTATATATATCAACCTCAGTGGCAGCAGCAAGTTTGGAGAGCTTGTTTCTGAGGGCACACACATGTTAGAAACGTTTCAAATGCGCTTTCCATTAGCTCTGAATGAAGCAAGAAATGAATACGCATAGTGCTCATATGGAGCCATTGTGTTCTGAGGTAAATTACTTTGCCATTTCTGGCATAAAATAGGATATAAAGCAGGTAAATTAGCACAGCCATAAAATGTGGAATACACATTAAAACAGCAGTAATATTAATCCAAAATATAATATAATAGTAAAACACAGAATTTGAAAGTTGTTCAAAGGACTAATATGTTGATACTTTCAGTAGATTTGGCTGATAATACTCTGGCTACGCTTTAACTGAAGTGAGGTTTTGAATGCAGGGCTTGGAGTGGACTGTTTTCACAGCCCAGCAGTCATTTGACAAAAGGAACTTCCCACCGCTGGATATTTCTCTAACAACAAATGCGACCAACTGTTCTCATTAGCATTTCATCCCAGCATGTAGTCTCACACTGCCCCCCACTGGTGCACTGCCAGGAAACATTTCACTTCTCGGAAATAACTAACGAAAGAAGTTGAGCATCACAGAAGGTCTTCCTCATTAGGGGAGAACACTGGAGCTCATATGGCATGTCTATCATATATTATTGATGGAATTTCCATATGGGAGTGTGTGATGCGTCCAAGCCCTGCGTCTGCTGAGGTGCAGCTATTAGCCCCCCTCTTGCTGTTGTATCTACAAAAGGCTGGCGCGTGTCAACCCCCCCACACTGCGCACGAGCCTTCTTCCATCATCCACTCAGCAGGCATTGGCAGTAGGGCACGTATTCTTCACACCTCACGCACAAATGGCTAAACAGACGCAGATAATGAGAGGTGTAGATGTTGAAGAGTTTGAAGAACGACTTTTTATCAACAATAATTTCACTAACACAACTGAACTGTTCACAAAGTGTTGCGTTTGATTACAACTTGCAACATAACATCACATCACTGAAGGACGGTTAGAGTAAAATGCTATACTTTACAATAGGCCTATGCTCAAACACTGCATGTGAAATATGGATGAAGAAAGTAACATAGAGGCATAATCAAATAGGTTTCGTCTTGAACATATCTTTCAAATTGGAACACTATCTAGACATGTTTTGTATTCTACATTTGATATTACGAAATAAAGCAACCATATGGTTGGAGTTTGCCGAAGTGTGACTTCGCACCTGAACACCGTGGCGCATGGAGACACTTGGAGACGCGTCAAATCGCAATTTGGCACCGGCTGCCAGGACCCTGATAAATAGGAGCTTCCTGCCTTCAGTCACATATTCTCCGAGAGCTTTACGCAGGACTGATCGCCACAAAGAACCATGGAGACATATAATACCAACAGTGGATTACCTTCCGCTTTTCCTGGAGACACTCGTTGGTGGAGACCATGGATTGGATCAAAGCACACAACCGGGGCAAACAGGGTGGGTTTAGACGACTTGATTTCGACTTCTGCTGGTTTTAAATTCAAATGTGCGTTGATTGAGTGATAACAATAAGCTTAACAAGGTCGCTTTGTTTGAACTTTTAGGGTCACTCCGATGACGGAGACCTTTCCGCTGCCCAACAACACAAAACTCCTCAGGTCATTCACCCAGTGAAGTAAGTAGAGTTTTGTTAATTGAGTGACATTTAATTATAATGCAGGTTATTTCTTTGTGAGTATGCCTGATTCATTTTTTATTCTCTTTCAAAGGTTGTTCTGGCCCAAATCGAGATGTTTTGATTATCTGTACCAGGATGCAGTAATGCTCCTGCACAACTATCCGGTGCAAGCGACCATCTCCCTTTACGAAGACTCCAGCAGCGATGAAGACAGCGACGATGAAGAGGAGGAGATGGAGAAAGAGCTGAACTGAATGGCTCGCTTAAGCCTTTAAAGACGCATTGCTGCAAAATGTGATAATATATTTCTTTTAACTTATTACTGTAAATATATGTAAATATACATTTTTCACTTCAATGCCAAACAAGAATGTGAATGCTTAAATTATTCATTTGACACTTCTACCTCTTTTGTACTTTGTTAAGATCTGCAATAAAATGTTTTCAATGAATGTCGTTTTCTGGGGCTTTATTATTGAGTGGATTTCGGCTTTTTTTTAGTGAATCCGTGTTTACAGAAATAGATCGTGAATTGAGTTTTTAAGGAAAGGGACGTCCTCTTTTATAAAGACTATTTGAAAACCAGGGATTGAGACACCAAGTTGACTTTGTCTTTAGCGGTAGGCCTACGGGTTAGCGCATGCGCCCCGCTGGCGGCTCAGCACGAATACCTGCACGCGCATACAGGAGTGCGAGGCTGTAAACGCTCTGTTTCCTGCGCCTGAAGGGCGGAAACACCAGTGACACGAGGAATGTGTCAACCGTGTCAAGACTCAAGAGAGCATAAAGATCGACATGTGAGATATTCAAAGGGAAACGTTTGAAGATGTCAGATGAAATATCAAGTATAAGTAATTATACCAACATATTATTAGTATATAGGCGGCTCTATGGGTTGGGTAAAAGATTAATACCACACTATACAACCTGTTTTCTTTCCTGCACTCAGAGGACAGACAATTAAGTGATTCATAGATTTAATGAATTATCGACTTTAACTTTATGCCCAATGTGACAATAAGGGCTGAATGAGCACATTGTTGGGCCCTGAGCTGTTGCACTCAAAGAAATGACTCATTGGATGAACTCAATTAAATTGTTGGCAGGTTTTCCATCCAATAATTATATGCAACTCCAACTCAAATTTAGCACATCAGTGCAATAAAATGTAATTAAGTTAGTCCAACTCATTTGTATCAAATACATCTAAAATAAAATAACGATATTCATTAAATTAAATTAATTTGTGTTTGTCCAACTCAAAATATAAACTAACTAACTAACAATATATGCAAACTCCACACAGAAGGAACGCCCAGATTGGGAATTGAATCCACGGACCTCTGGCTTTGAGGCGACAGTGCTAGCCACTACACCACCGTACAGCCCTGAAAGTGTCTTCACCTCATGTAAACAACAGATTTTCAGCTGGCGCATGCGCAAAGGGTAGTCCTCAATGAAACACATTTATTTTGAGTTGATATGCACACCATCTAACCTAAATAAATCTAATAAATGAAAGTATTCATACATTTTGTGTTACACCCATTAAATATAAATATCTATTTTTGTAATTGATTTATTTAAATGTATCAAACAATATTTAAATGTGTCACCTCTAAGAAGGGCTTGAATCGAGTGTAACCTAAATAAATCTAAGAAATGAAAGTATTCATACATTTTGTGTTACACCCATTCAATATAAATATCTTCGTTTTGTAATTGATTTATTTAAATGTATCAAACAATATTTAAATGTGTCACCTCTAAAAAGGGCTTGAATCGGTTTTTTGAGTGTGGGGATATAATCTGTGTTCCTTTTGCTTGCAATGCATTGTTTATGTAATGTACACAACCTACATACACATAATGTACTTCTGAGGACTATGTATGACAGCATTACATCTCGTCTAGTCAACCAACAGCACTGCTTGTGTGTCTGAGTTGTTGGTGTTAAAACACACCATGTGAGGTGAGTGAGGACACCGTCACTGAAGATGAACTTCTTTTAACTGATTTAGAGATGAGGTTCTGATCCTTGGCTTCATCCGACATGTGTTGATTAAATAACAGCAAACCAAAGGACACACAGTGAACCTGGGGCCAAGACCTCTGGGTGTCTGGGGCCCAGCATTTGCCTGGCTGGTTAGTAAATCAGCTTCTGTAATATAAATACTTCAATGCAATACGATGAACAGAGTATACATATGGAGTTGTTAGAACACAGATGTAAATGGTCTTGGTCTTATGTTATGAAGCACCTTTCTTCTTCCACTGAACATCACATGTCACATTCATACACTGATGCCAAACAAGGTGCACATTGGGATCAAATGGAACCGCTCGTTCACACGCTCACACGATACTGGCATAGCATTCCTGCCCGAGGACACTTCAACTAGATTTGTGGTCAACTTGCTCGACCGCCTGACACACCTTGTGATGAAATATCAATAGAGATGGACATTTTTAGAAGTAATTTCGAATGTGTTGTACTTAAGGTAATACAGTTGGATTTTAAATGGAAAGAATATGGTGTATGACCTGTTTAAAATAGGTGTCTTGAGTCATTGCATTATGCAAGTCATCATGATGCTCCTAAATCAAAGTGTCAGGACACATTTAGCTAGAATATAATATAGTTAAATGCACAGTTTCTAGAATTTAAAACATAAAGGCAGACTTGTCATCTAATGCGTTGTCTATGTTGGCGACGGAAATTATTGAATGTATTTCTGACTTAATGACTTGAACTCTTCAACTAACCCTGGTGCCAACCTTTCAAGCCTTTCCGTGGGAACCCATGGGAACGTCTTTAGGTGCTTTCCAGGGTGCAAAGTGTACACACCTCATTACTGCTACTGCTAAACATGGTGGCCTGTGGCTGCACCAGGGCTGCTGCTGTGCCACTGAACTACTGACCTCCACAGAACCGACAGTATTCTAATGATAAGAAATAACTATACAAGAAATAACAATCTGATTTCTGTTCACGTATTAGTTTTGACATCCAGATTGATACAACAACCCAGGTACCAAGACAGTGAAGGTGTAACGCAACACATTACGTGGTACTGGATGTTTTCCAGAGCAAGTTATGGGTAAGGATGGCTACTGTGCATCTAAATAAAATTGAATATTCATCCGCAGACCTGAGTTAGGACTTTGTGATGATGCTCTGATAACCTCTTCAACCCTGGCCTGCATGCTCAAGACTTTCCCAGGCCCGGGTGTCAAAGCTGGTGGTTGTAGGAGTGTCACTTACTTGAGTGTGACATTTGCTCACCTCCAGAGTTAAACATAAAACCAGCCAAGGATTGATGCCCTGTCTGATGAACTTATAACCTTTAATGCACAGACTTTAGGTCAACTGAAGAAGATTTGTATTATTATCGACATATACGTTCTTTCCCTTGTTTAGTTGTAGTAGTGCACAAGCAGTAGGAGATGGCTGAAAAGGAGAGTGTAGCTGGAGAAAAATAGATACAAGCACAACAGTAGTTCTTCGGGGCAGTTTCAGGCACAGGTCGTGTTTGTGTGATGCAAAGAGTTTACCAGGAAATACACAATCTACATGTGTTGATAACCTTCTTTAATTCAAATTGTGGGGGGGTTTGGACCTTTACACGTTGTTCTATCCTGACATCATTTTGTAAAACTCTCGTGAACTTTGCACACTTAGATTTTTTCAGACACATGCTTTCCCAGGAGCTGGTGTTAAGTTGGGCGTGAGGAATACACACCTGAGGGGGTGAACGCTCAGTTCAGTGCCATGGTTGACCTTTGCGCTCTCATGGGTCACAACTGCCATGCACCCTCTTTTTGCTATTATAGTAATAATAGGTTATCGACAAGTTTTAACAAAGAGTATGGATATCAACATGACCTCGGCCCAGTCTGTCTGTTTAAGACATAACTTTGATGATCATAATAAACCTTTAAAAGTTTTAATTTACTCATTGGTGTTTCTCAAAATTGAATATTCAAAATTATGCATTATTGTCACTCAAGATGTCACTTTCGTGATCTTGTAATGAAAGCTCATTTGGAGAGTGTGACTGCTGGACTGCCCCATGCACAGTGACTGGGCTGGTGGTGTGATCACAGACACTGAAAAGAGGTGACAAAGTGTGAGGGAGTGTGAGGGAGTGTGACTTGGCTCAAGCTGAGACTGAACCGACTGCGCCAGCTTCTCACAGTCACACCTCTGCTTGTCTGTGGGGACAGAGGGCTTGTTGTCAGAACAGTTTTGGAAAGCCAAAGAGGGCAGTGTGCTTCTGCTCATGTTCAGGTTCTTGGCATGCAGACAGGAAGTTCTGCTATGTCTGGAATGGAGTTTCTTTGTTGATACAGAATGTTTTTGCTCTGCAGGAAATATAATAAAAAGGGAATTTCCATCTGCCGATGGATAATGAACAGTAAATACTGCTTCTCTCATCATATCACATATCAGGGCGTGTTATCAAATGTTAAGTGATGCAACATATGACATACTCTGTTATAGTGTGCCTGGGATGCAAACATCTGCTGTTAAACAACCTGTTTGGGGATTGTGTGTGTGTGTGTGTCACCAAACGGTTACCACCTCAACACGTATGTGGACGTATCAATTGACGTTTGTCCAAAGTCGGACCGACACAATTATAATTCCCATCTGTAACAGGCATCATGCTGTCACCCGTAGGTTTCCCCCCTAAGCACGAAGGATCAACAACACGAGGGATATTTGGTAACATCTTTTATTACTCTTAGACCGCAGATGGTGTCTCTGCTCTGCCCTCTCCTCCCTCCATCTCCCCTCCAGCTTATATAGCTCAGGGAACAATTATCCAGATCCTCCACATCTGGGGCCAATTAGGCCTATTTGTGGCACCTGTCCCCGAGCCACTCCCCCACACACCTCCAGAGCTGACCCCATGCCCTACACCCTGCTGCCACACCATCTTCTTCCTTTTTTTCTTCACCTCAAGATATCTGCTTCTTGCGTTTCCCTTTGATCAGCTGAACGATTTAGAGCTGCACAGTACGGTGAGTGCTTCTCACCAACAGGTGGGGCAAGATAGCCAAAAGGGAGAATTCATCTGGTTTCGGACCGGTGAAGTAACTCCGCAGAACTTCCACCAGGGAGCGATACTGCACTTGTTCAGTTACCATTCATTTTAAATTATAGGATGTTGACAATTAAAACTCCACAAATATAAACGATGTGAGTCATTTGGAATTTTTAAGGAAATTAAATACAGAAACATAAGTATTGGGTTAAATAAAGTAATTTTATTTTTGGTTTCAAAACAGATAATAAAAGTCTGTAAATTGCTTTGACAGTCGAAAATGCAGTAAAGAATGTCATCAGTAATTTATTTAAAATACATTTAATTATGTTTAAACTTAAGTAGATCCTTTATCAGGGTTTAATGTTAATACTGGACTGGTTTAGCTGCTTCTGAATCCAACATTAATTGTAAAGAAGAAATTACAATTAAACTAAGTACACAAATAGGAGTACAAAATGGTGAAAATAGCCCATATGGATTTATTTTATTTTCTCTTAAAAAGACCAAACACATCTTTTTTTTCATGATCCAATTCTGTTTATATTACTGTATCCTATTTTGTATTGTATCATATTTGTATCTTGTACTTGTTCCTTGTGTGAGTGGAATGCATTGTTGTTGTAAAAGCATGCAGGTTACACATTTTGTCATAGCACTGCACATAATGTAGCACCTGTCATTCAGGCCTGCTAACAATGTGATGCACATAAACAGAAGTGTGATCAAGCAGCAACCAGACTGAGTAGCAGTCCTGTGGCAATGAGATAGAAGACCAGAAGCCCATCTCTGTTAATGAAGGGAAAATCTTCCTTCGTATTTCTCTGTTGAGGGAGAGAAACCACAGAGTTGCTCTTGTTCCTCTCAGCACATACACATTAGAAGCGATATAGATGTTGTGCTTTTCTACACCTTGTAATCTCGCCCTCCACTTAAATAGTTAGTTTGGTCTCCTCTCTCTGAGATGTGTGCCGTGGAGAT
Organism: Pseudoliparis swirei; assembly: GCF_029220125.1. Lineage (NCBI taxonomy): Eukaryota > Metazoa > Chordata > Actinopteri > Perciformes > Liparidae > Pseudoliparis > Pseudoliparis swirei. Next base: position 11,380,766 of record NC_079399.1, read on the forward strand.
AATTACAATTTCAGCAACGTTTGCCAGGTGATTACCTCATAATCCCCTATTTCATTTGATAAGTCACGCATTGATTTAACTCAGAGTTGGACCTAATGGAGTATCTTTTCCACCGCCACAGTGATTTGTATGCTGGGGCGAAAGGACAACGTTGAATTGGAGGCAGAAAAACAGCCGCTCGCCATTCCCGTTCACTGAGATGAAAAACGAGCAGCGAGAAGGCAGGTTCAATCACGGCAACCAGAATGTGAACGGTAAATCATTGCACTGGCTGATACAGTAACGTGTGGTGATGGTTAGAATAGTTCCTCTCACATTAAAGCTCCTTGTTTCTTTTTTATATTCTCTCTTCTTGCATGCGGGGAGGGGGATGGATTGAGGAGAGATAAGAAGAGTGAAGGCAGGAGAGACCTGCTTGGTATTCACCTGTCTCTCCGGATCAATAAAGGTAATTTGGGCTGATTCCTCCCTGTAGGCCTCTTAGCAGACAGACATGGAGAGGGGTCAGCCACTGCTGAGCTGCGGGAGCTGGAATAACTTAGAAACACACTCTGCAAATTACTGTCCCTGTTTGAGAATCTCTCATTCAGCTATTCCTCTACCCTGAAGAGAGCTACAATGGGATGTAGAGTCCTCACACAAATGTGATTGGAGGCATAAAATGGTATCCTGCCCTGCAGTGTTTAGACCTCTACACAGCCCCCACACCAAGAAGTGGCTAATTAATAGCTAGTGGCATGCATTTATATTTTCTAGCAATTCTGCAAATGTTTCAGACTTTTCCTATAAAAAAAGGACCTAACTTTCACCTTTATCCGAACCTTAACGTAAACCTGGGAAAAGAGAGGGAAATCCAAAGCTTCGTCATGAGTATCGGTTTTCACATTTAAGATTGGTGGCTACCAAATGGTTCAGAAAAGGGTGATGATAGCCATGAAGAAGAAGGTTTTGGAAGTGGGAGCTGGGAGCTGGGAGCTGGGCGTTCAGATTCACAGGTCAGGCCTCATAACTTACCGTGGAAACAGGGGTGTCACGTCGAATGAGCAATGGACAGAAACACAGTCAACAACGCTGATGCAAGATCCTGGCGTGACATCTTGGATTGTAAGGGTTCAATCAAACCGTGTGTCTTCCCATTCTGCTCCAGTTAGAATTAAAAGAAAACCTGTTAAAGGATGTCACAATTCCTGCATCTTTTTTTTACCATTCAGTTTTTCTCTTTTTTTTCCTCTTGTAACATTCCTGCTCACAACCTCTGCCTTTCTGTCTCTCGGGGCTGCAGCGGGTCTCATCATTCGGTTATAGGCATGGAAGATGCCGTCCGTCATGTGGGGTCACCAGTCTGAGAGGAATGCTTCGTGTCAGGGATGTCAGGGGTGGAAAGAATGTCCCGTGGGAGACTAAAGCCACAAAGACTGAACCCCACCTCACTGCTGCATGTCCTGCTCATGTGGTGTCTTTCATCAAAGTACACAGGTGTGCACCGCCCCCCGGACCTATTTTCTCTCTCACTTATATTCACGTGCAGGCTTGGTGTTGCGACCTCGTGTTTGAGTGCTCACATGTTACCAAGCGCACTCGTATGCTCATACATGCTCTCTTTTTCTCTCTCGTATTAAAAGGTTTAATGTCGACTGCAGACGATGCAAAAAGGTTTTTACTGTTGATTTCTGAAGAACAGAGAGGTGAGTGAGGGTGTTTGTGCAAGCTATGGCAAATGGCCGTCCACATACCTTTCCCACAGTTTGGTCTCGCAGCCTAAACAATCTTTATATGCAGATCGTCCGATTCTGGGATCCGGTTGTTCAGAAAGAAAAAAAGTGAGTGATCTTGATGACGTTCAGAGAACTTTACTAAATGTAGTATCGTTTTTAATTTCCTCTTTCAATTTATCTTCAAGCGGCAACAAAGTTCAAATTCACAATTTCAGTGCCGTTGTGAATTAAACATTACATTACAAATCATGCAGTTATTTATGAATTTAATGTGTGATTATGTCAAACTTATTTTAGGATTTGTAAAACAGTCTTAAAAGGTCACCTCGACATGCCGTATGGTAGAAGAACCTACATGCCTTGGACTAAATCATAAGAATCCAGCTAATACATCGAGTGTCTTGCAGAAATGTGATTAACAGTCTACTTTTGCTTCCCACATTCAACTATCAAACTTCGATTATCTTTCAACATCATTAATTGTTTCTTGAGGAAGCACATATTGATAGTCCAACATGTGCAGAACAGTTTGATGCCGACTAAGCTGACAAAGTCATTTCCATTCTAGTACCCTGACCTAATCACCATATCTTATTATCATTCACACGAAAACACTAATTACAAAGGCAGGGTGAACCTGATTTATGCTAATGGAAACGTGAATATGCGACGGATGCATTAATCTAGAGTATAGGACCCTGCGCTGGTGTTAACTGTGATTAGCATGTGATTACCATAGCACGGGTTATATCTACGGGAAGCCCTGCTTCTGATGGCCTCGTGGAAATCTCTCTACTCGCTGGCGGAGAATGGGACTGTGACTCTTCACGGCATGAGGAAATAATGTTAATAATACAAAATGAACAATTTTGATTGTTTTCTTCGAAACAACAATATCTAATTAGCAAGTCAATTTGAGTATGAGTTTAGCAGCTCAAACATGAGGGCATTAGAGCTTTTGGTCGTTGGTGGTTCAGAGGATAAGAATAGAAAAAAACAAAAGCTAAATAAACAAAAACATTTTTAAAGGGTTAGTTCACCCAACAAACAAAAAAAATGTGTGAAGGATATCAATTTCTGTATATTTTTGTGGATAATCTATTGAGGACTGTATCTATAATTCTCCTGGAGACTGTGTATTTGGTGGAAAGTAGTTCCATTGATTACAACATATATCTCAAAAGTGTATCAAATAAAAACATGAGAGGGGAGTGAGAATCTGTTTTTGTGGTTTTGAGGAACTGGCTGGCAATTTTCTATATTTTTGTTATTGGCAAAATTCAATGAAAAGACAAAAAACAACAAAGTCTTCTTCTGACTTCCCACTCTGTCTGTGACATTCAGCTCATTTCTTCCTGAAGACATAAAACGTGCCACAAATATATAATGTCATTTTAGTTTTTTCCAGAAACAGCATGGGCGCTGTAATATGTCTCAACGTTGCTCAACACAGACGGGACCCCCGTTGACTCTGACTCTTACATCCCCAAAATAATTACCTACATTTAAATATCTGCACAAGTCTTCACTTTAATTATACACATGACGGTTTCATACAAAGACTTATTTTATAGTACACTTAATTTTTTTTGCTGTAAATTTATATATTTAGTTTGTTAACTTCTGTCATATAGTATTACACTTTGTTTGTTGTTATGCACCCATCACTAAGCCACATTCCTTGTATGTGCAAACATACGAGGCGTAAGCCGATTCTGATCTGATCTGAAAATGTAAATAGTGCATTTGTTGGAGACAATTTTCAGCTGTGGATTAACTCACATTTGGCGCTCTAATGAATATTTATGGAAGCAGGACAGTATATATTGTGTATGATGTTAGTGGGATTGACTCAGAAACTCCATAGCGTTGAGTTCTTGATAAATACGTTTCGATTTTTCTACACAAGCAATACTTGAGTATATTTCAGTAACTTAATACCATAAGAAAAATACGGGATTTCACCACTTAACCTTTTAATGCTTCCAAATGATTTTATTTTGATGTATGATTGAGATGAATTGTTCCACTTAAAAAACTAAATAAAGCCACACAATAAAACAGAAAGCACATCACTTCACAGTATATCATATACCGTATAATACTGTATTAGACAGTATGTGTGGATGTGTTGAAGGCGACACTTCCTCTTGCAGAGTGCAGGTGTTTCCCAGTGCCAGGCCCATGTGCCATCTGTTCCCCCGGGTGGACCAAGCAGCTTTCAGTGGACAGGAGGATGCGTTTGTTTTGGGAGACACGGGAGCACAAAAAGAGGGGGCCTATCCTTCTATCCCTGCTTTGATCCCTCCATTGAGAGGACCCAGGCGTGGCCCTCTCTCAGTGTCCCCCCGGCCTGGATGGCTGGTCTGATGGCTGAGACTGGGGGCTATAGCGAGCCCGCCACTCCAGCAGAATGAGCCTATTGACGAGGCAACAGATTGGCTTTGAGGGTACCTGATGGTGATCCCCCTCTTCTCCCCGCTGGTCCCCCCTTTTCTCCCTCTCTCTTTCAACCAACCAAAGGCAATCCCTGCATCTCTATGTTTCTAATCAAATTGGTGGTGTGTAGTGGATTTAAGAGAGTGGCAGAAACCATTGTTGGGTAATCTGTACCGAAAAGGAGAGGTGATGTTAAGTGCGGTCCTTTTCTTAGTCAGGATTAGGCTTGGGTTTTCTCTGTTAGCCCTCTTTGGGTAATGCCTTTGGCTTTAGAAGCAGCTTGGCAGAGAGGGAACATCTCCCTGACGGGTACTAACCCAGCCAAGCAGGTTGAATACAAGTGTGTGAGAAGTTTGTATGAGGGTGGATTCATCATTAGCAGAGCACAGGGTCATCTGGCTTTCATAGGTGTACTCAGGTGTTGGTTCTGATGTCTGCAGCAATGGTGTTGTTTGCTGTTGGGAATCAGATCCTGACTCTCCCCTTCCCCCTCTGCCCTCCCTCTGCCCCGTTCCGGTCCCTCTGCACCCCGGCTAATACCAGGCTCATTACAGCGCCATCGATCGGCCCTCGCTTCACACCAAAGGGCAAAGAAGTCCTCTCATCCCTTTCTCTCTTTTGTCATTCTTTTCCATTTTTATAATCTGCTCTCTTTTCCCCGTGCCCTTTCTTTTTCCACTGACACATTCTGCTGTTTTCTTTCTGGCAATTATGTTTCTGTCCAAAGAAATGAACATTTTCAAGAAACTGCCAGAGTGCTTGTTTGAAACCCAGCACTGGATTTCTACGAGGAAATATTGGCATTAAAATGACTTTAAATAAGTAATTGTTTTCGTGCTGTTGTTTACAGCCGAGGTTGTCTTGTGTGCAGCAGGATGATTTTAGACAGAGACTGATCCAAGAGCAATACTCCATGATTCTCACGGTAACCCCCCAAACACCCATCCTGCTCTCCTGCTGTCCAACCCCCTTCTTTCCCAAAGCTGTTGTGCTTCCGACTCTCCTTTCGGCAAGAGATCTGGTGTCTTCTAAAATAACACCCAATTTACTATCCAAATCTCTGCAGACGTATGCAGCCTTGTGTGTGGAGGCTGATGTGTAAACACTCTGAAGTGGCTGTGAATGAAAGGCAGGACTTCAGTTACAACATGTTCTCGTGTAGTCTGCAGGGATCACATCAGACAAGAGATGTCCTTGCTTGTACAAATGTATGTGAGAATTGAATTTGCTCAAATAAAACACAACAGATGCAATTAGGGGAAATACAGTCATTTGCAGTGATTTATGGGTCATTGTTCACATTCGTACTACTGTAGCAGGTTTGAGATATTTTAAAACCTTGAGATTTCGGATTTTCAGACATGAGGAGATTCATTTAAAAAAGAAAAGAAAAAACACTTCAACAACATAGTTCTCCTCAATGTGTTACTTTTCAGGCAGTTACATTTGATTTCTACACTGAATACCTTGATATTGGTAATGTGAAGGTATTTAGAGAATGTCTGGATGGTATCTTCACAGATATATGAGTCTTTTTTGTAATAAAAAAATTGTGACTAAGTTGGGAAAAAAATGTCATCTGTTATAAATAAAATGGACTTGAATGAATTATATTTCCAAGTTTACGGAACAGATCTGTATTTTATTTTATTCAATTTCTACATTAGATAAACAATCTCAGTCTACAATCTATAATATAAACATAAACATCATATTTTTGCATTACGTACTAATTTCTGCTTCAACCTGAATAAAAGAGCTCATTCCAGTTTTTCAGAATTACAAAAATGTGTCTGCAACATGTAACAAAAACCTTCTCTTTGTGTTGACAGCATTTATTTGCATCTCTTCAGCTACAGTAACTCAGCAAGGGGTTGTCTGTCCTCTGACCTCACAGCTCACAAGCTGCATCGCCTGTTTAACCATAATTGCTTGCATACCATATGACACCATACTTCCTGAATTTGCATTTGCATCCTCCGGCACCCTCTCTCAGTGACTTCAGCCAGCATTAAAGTGCGGTTTTAAAACAGAGAACTGCACAGTGCAGCATTAGAGAGGTGGTGCTGGGTCTCCTGCATGGAGTTACCCAGGTTGGCTACCTTTGACCCCCCCGCTACCTCTACATCTTTGTTTCACGGCTGACAGAAGGAGTGCCAGAACTCTTCTAGCGCGGGTGATTTATGACCAACAGCTGCTCTTGCAGCCCATGACCCACACAGCTGGGTGTCAGATGTGGTCTCCCTGTAAGCACAAACGTATCTGGCAACCCAACATCAGTCGATGGCTGGACAGAGAGGGGGTAGGGGTGAGGAGGAGAGAGGACCAAGTGTGAGATGGAGCAGCAAGACTGATTGTAGGAATGAAAAAGAAGGAGTGACAAGAAGCAGATGAGAGTTAACACATCAGAGAAATAGAGCCAAAGAAAACAAAAAAAACAGCACGGAATTACATGAAGCTTTTAACATGAGGAGGAAGTCTGGACAGAGAAAAAAGTGCGACATGTGGTTCAAGACGATTGATTTGAATTCACCAGCTAAGCTCTGCATTGATTTCTGCTGGTGTAGACAAAGCAAAATGTTTGTATTATTTCATAAGCCAATTAGCTGCAAGGAGACTCCTCTCCCTGTGTGCCTATTGACCCACAGTCTGTGGCTACAGCTTTATTGTCTGGGGGGCGCTCTATAAAAGATCAATAACAGGCGAGTGATTGGATTATGGGGTAATCAATGCATTGTACTAATATATCACCAGAGTGATTACAGAGCACTGGCTAATAGGAGGCCTTAGAGAACTGTAATGACATCACACTCCTGCTAGGCTAGCGGTCAAGAAATAACCATGTGTCTCAAATGAAGTGAGGTGTGGATGAAATTATTCATGTCTTTGTATGTGTGCAGGTGCTTTTCACATGTGTGCATATCACTGGCTGTTTATATGTGTGTGCACATGAGTGCAGGGGGTAGTGTGGGGGTAGATGATGGGTTGATGTTCTTGATTCTTCAAACAGCTGAAGAGCAGTACTACCAGATGGTGCGTGAAAGCTTCCTTAGAAGAGACCATCATCAGCTTCCTGCTGCAGTGCAGTGACAGGGCTCCATTCTGATGCCGGGTTCAATGCAGCAACATATGTGGAAGCTCTGAGAATGGTGGCTGTAAAATTACAACAACAACAACAACAATGACAAAAGCCTTCCTCACAACCTCCACAGTCTTATTTCTTAATTGCATTTGTGTGTATTTTATCACATTGTCAAAATAAATCCAATTAGCAATGAGCGATACATGCTGCTAGGATTATTTTTGTGTGTAAATGAATTAGAAATTATCGTATCTCAATATTTGTGGAGGAAAATTGCCACCAGATGTTTCATTACAACAATTCAGATTGTGCTCAAGATGTTCATAATCATCTAGTTTTTAAGAGATCATTCATGCTAAATTCTTTTTTTTCCTTATGTGCCGTGAATCAACATTGTCATAATTTCACATTGTGGATGTTTTCTTTTTATATTCAATTGTGTGGCGGTCCTGTAAAAAACAAGTGCTTTTCAAAAGCTACAAAAGGACCCATGTTTTCTGTTTTGAAACCGTGTTTTTTAGCCAATCCAATGTTTTTCATATTGTTTTTTTTGTGTAAAAAAAACCATAACGAAAAACGTAATCCTAAAAGATTTCACAATTTTGGATACAGACATTTAGTTTGTGTGCCATAAATCCATGGCCAAAATTGGAGCACTCACACAGGACCAGCAACAAAAAGCATTGTGCTTGTAAAGTTATCCATTGTCTGCTCTTCTGAGGGGAGAAACGCGACTGGCAGGCTAATCTTGTTAAACACTTAGCACCAGAAAGCCAGAACGTAATGATGTAATGATACTGATGAACCTTTTCACAAGTAATTATCTGTGTTTATAAACACGTGTCAGGCCATTTCCTATAATTGAGTGAGTGATAACCAGAAATCTCTTCACTGCCTTTCATTTTTACTTTGATTTGCCAAGTGTTTAAAAGCTCAAGTCTCCATGATATCAATAGAGTGCTCGCTGTACGCACTGATGGTGTGTAAGGAAAAGTGCTTTTCCACCAGTTCTGTATCTAACGTCCCCCTAAAGGCATGAGAAAGCCAAATGAATGAGATGTGGTTTAACACCTTAAATCCTGTTAAGGTCTATGTTTGGTTTCTTCTTAGCTGCTTTGTCCAGAGTCTCTTACTCAAATAAAGACAGAGACCTGTGGGGAGCTTGTGTAAAGTTCCTGTTTGCTCAAGAGTTTAGGAGGCTTTTATGGGACTGATTGTAAAAGAGCAGGACATAATAAGAAGAGACATTTGTTAAACAGTGGGACAAAAACTGCTCACGTTACACCATTTAAAAAAGAATGACAATTGTTTCTATTCCGATATGTATTTATTTAGTTAGTTATATGTTCCCCCTCCAAATGTATTTATGCAAATACCTTTTACGAAATAATTTAATTACCACTTATTTCTGCTCTTAACAAAATTTCAGTTTGATTATTTAACTTTTCATTATTAATTGACTTAGTAATTAATAATTAACAGTTAGAATTTGTAATAATAATAATAATAACAATAATAATAATAATAATAATACTTATTATAATAAGTTAGAATCAGTTTTTAATGTTAAAATATCAACATATTCATACATGATGAATTATAAATATTTGTAACCACCATATTGAGGTCATTTTATTTGCAGCACTATACTGACACAGGAAATAATCCGACATGTATAAGTTATGAGTATCTATGTGTCAAACCCTTGTCTTCCCTCACATGACATGCACAGTCGAGAGCTTTGGTGCTTGTTTCTCACTGCAGACGGTTTCCTGGCTGTTTAAGTGTCCGTTTAAAAGCTGCTCCGGTCCCAGAGGGCTTGTCTTTTACCCGTCAGCCATGCCGAAAGCACTAATCACCACACAAAGCTGAAGGAACGCGCCATGCGCTTGTTAGCCCTCGTCCCAATCTTCTGCCACGTCCCCTTTTGGCACCCACATGGGCACTTAATTCCCCCCTATTATGTTCTTATGTTTCTATAGCCTCTTAATGAGACAAGAAAGGGGAGTATCAGGTTGTGTTCATTGATGCGACGAGCCCGGCGTGTGTTGAATGTGTGTGAATGCATGTGCCGATGCTTTGAGCCATCTGCCCATCACAGGGACATGCCGTGTAATAACAGAATCATGGCCGTGGAGATCAGGGCCCCGGCAGGGAGCCTTGTATTCATGGAGCTTTAAAGGCAGCCATCCAACACAGATCCGACACGCCCAACTCATACCCCCCTCTCTGCTTCTTTATGTGCACCCCAGACCCTCACGTACCCCCTGATACCATCCTCGCAACAGCGTGGGCCTCAGACTCTATGTTGCCGGGGGTGACGTGGCCACCAGGGTCAGAGGTGCTTGTTGGAGGTGAGGTTCAGACAGTGGGCCCATCTGATGGGACCATCTGGAAGAGTGACCTGACATAATTAGTTATTAATTCATCTCGAGGGAGGGGGAAGAGAGGAGGTGGTTACACACAGCTAATGTCACTGGGAAGTGATACAGCGTGTACAAAACAATATAAACACTTTTTTAAAAATCTGTCTGTTTCCCCGAACTTTAGATTTTGTTTGCAGAAGTATTGCTCACATGCTTTGACATAAGCAGCCAGTTTAGTGCATAGAATAGCTCAATCCAGTGCCTTACATAGGAGGCACCAGGACATTTTATTTGACAACTGCCTCGTGAGAGATTTGGGGATGCAACATCTTTCTGTCGGAACTCTAATCTAACTACATGGGAAGCCAAAACTGATGTCAAGAGGCATTTTGGTAAAAGACTAAAAGTAAAGCAGCAACAGGTGAAGGTAGCGGACACACATCAAATTACAACAGGACACAAAATAATGAAATAGACTGATCAGTCATCGATTAATGATGTGTAGCATAACACTATTATAGATGTTTCCCTTTGACGTTGAAAGGGAAGAAATCTGAGCACTGGGATTATTGGGTTTACAAAGAGATAATTATCACCAGCATGTTTACAGTAACTTGGATTATGTATTTCATTTCTCAATGCTTTGCTTCAGAAATCCATCTGGTATTCAGCTCCTCTTTGTAAGGACTGTGTAATGTGACTATCAAGGACTATCGTGGTACAGTGTCAGCTCGGCCCCTCCTGCTGCTGCTGCAGGGGAATCTCCTCATTGGCATGCAGGCGGTGACTTGGAGCTGTGGAGCACCGGCACCCTCTCTCCAGGGACTCGCTCTCGCTCTTTCCTTTCTCCTTCTTTCTCCTTGTCTTTCTCCTGCACTCTCCCTCTTGCCCCCTTCACGCAGCTGTCACAATATCTGCTCGGTACGAGTGCTACAGGGATTGTAGGAGTGGAAGAGCCCGGCTGATACGGCACTTTAGAAGCAGAAGATTTCAAAACAGAACGGCTGAAAGGCCTCTTGTGAGAGGTGTTGAATCAATCTTAAGATTTGTGAACGATTTGTAGCAGGCATATAATAAGGTTGTCTATGCCCGGGGGGATTATTCTTGAGACTCTACAGGAAATCAGTGAATAATGATATATTTCCAGTGGTGACCATATTTCCGTAATGCAGTTGTTTAAAACGACAACAAATTGTGTTGAATGCAAAAACGACAGTATCAGAATTCATTCTGATCGGATCCTGGCAGATTGCTAAATGTTGACAGTGAGATGCACTGAGATGCAAACAAACAAACACAACTTATTGGCAGGAGCTGTAGAGCATTTTGCAGAGATGTTGAAGCAAACAATGGCAGACGAGAGAGAGAGAGAGAGGCAGAGAGATACAGAGCGTGGAGTAGAGAGAGAGAGGGGGACATGGCTCCTGTGTGGCTCTGTGGATTTGGCAGCAGTGAAAGCAGTGAGAAGAGCGTTGATAGCAGCCAGACTCAAGCTGTGGGCAAATCAAGCGTGAAATCAGGAACAAAGGGATTCACAGGATTGGAGGGCATTAGATTCACACTGTCTGAGCCTTGGTGGTGGTGTGTGTGTGTGTGTGTGTGTGTGTGTGTGACAGGGGGGCTCAGGATATTGTACTTGTAGTCTTTTTTTAACAGCCTTATTGCTCAGGGATTAGTGAGTTTTAAATGAAAGTGGTTTTTGATACAGTTTTGGGAAAATTATCATTTTTAATTATCATTTTGATCTAAAATTCGGGGGATTTACTCTTTGGTCAAAGTGTTTTTGTGTTTTTTTCTGTGTACATCATAGGAAGCCTGAATGCGTTGTATTTATTTGGTCAAATGTTTATGCATAACTTGCGATTAAAGTTACCAACCTTTTTGCTTAATTAAATTATTATTAAAGTCATCATACTTAACTCAAGGACAACTGACTGCTGACCACAATAAACTTTAAGAAACAAACATCAGAGCAGAATTATAGAATAAAGCACTTTAAGATGTGACAAAAAGTATAGCTGTATGTATGTCTGTATATATATATATATATATAGATATATATATATCTATATATATATATATATACAGATGCATATTCTGTGGGGACCCAGTGGGTAAGGATAGAAAACCATCGACCAGTTGTTTTGTTATTTTTGGAAAACATAAATTACAGTAGTTAAAATAATGTTAACTTCAAACGATCAATTAATAAGATGACATAATTATAGGTCATTAATTATCTGATTGCTTGAAGTGACAAAATGCAATTTGACTGTGAGATTAAACTCCCTGATATTGTATAATACTTGAAATAGTGTTTGCATTTATATTTTTAAAGTTGAAAATAGTCCCCATTAAATATAGGCCTAATAGTTATCTTTGCTTGAGTAACATTAGCTAAAACCTACAATGCCCAGCTGTTATAGAAAGTTATTAACCCTTTTTAAAGATGTATTTGTGACCTGTTTATAAAGCTGTATATCCTGTCACTGGGAAGGAATGAGCTTGAAGCCGAAGCGCCAGACGGCTGGAGAGTTTAGAAAGCATTGAGAGACTTTTCGTGGTCTTATCATGTCAATACAATAAATAAATAAAAAAACATAACATCTAGTGTCCTTTATTTTAAAACATTTTTTTTATTTAATAAAACTGGTGAAATGAAAGAAATTAAGTCATCGAATACCAAGACTAACTGTGTGTAATTAGCAGCATATTTCCGAAGCAGCGCTCCATACCCCGGTGCTGAAACCTTATTTCCTCTCCACTTTGCAGAACGACCTCAGTCTCCCGGCTCAGCCAATCAGATCGACCGGATGACCTCAATATCCTGGTCCACCCGATCAGAACATCTAAATGTGTTCTGGTGCAACAAGGTCTGCCATAGAGGTGTCACTAAACGCCCTGGTTGAATGATTTTCCCAGGTCCTGTGCTGTCTTGCCCTCGGTCGACTCGTTTGCTGGTGACTCACCGGCACAAGTGGCCGATTTTATTGCTGCAGGGGAAATGTTTTGAGTACACAGTAGGATGTTTGCATGGCCTCACACTGTGCAGCTGTGTTTTTTAAAGGAGCACATATAGAAGCTGCAATTTCCAAGCTGAAAGAAGAAGGATTCAAGAGAAGAATAAAAAAATTAGAAGGCTCCCCCGTAACTCTCAAAGAGGCCATAAAGAATGCATAAAATGAAAACATGTTGAAGCATTTTCATCTGCGATGGTCTGAAGCTGCTTTATAAGGATCACTCTTCACTAAGCGCCAGGTTGAATTACGGAGGCACTAGCAGGGGAACACTTTAATTGATGTATGAATATGCAATTGTTCCTCACTGCTGGACCTGAAATCAATCAAATAGACATTTAGGGCCTATGCTGAGCCTCACAACCTGCACCCTCGAATTCTGTGGTCGTACGTTAGGTTAGGATCTATTTTTCCCTCACTGCAGTGGTGAAACCCTGGGATCTCAGTCCTGCGGGTGGTTCGCTCCCACATGGAGCCGATGGCATGGCAGCCTGCATCTTTATCTCCTCTAACTGAAAATGAATTGTGGTGTAAACAAAAGGGACTCAAGCAGGCTTTTTATTTGCAATAGTATTGTGTAGTTACATTCATTACAAATACTTACATTGTGTATTACTGTGGTTCATTATGAAGGGTTTCTGAGAATAAGAAAAATAATGAAAATAACACATCGATTCTTGCAATGACATCATAATATCCTATTTTATTGATAATTTATTTATCTATCTGCTATTATTCAGCAACTTTTGAATTACTCACACTAATTGAAAGATACCTTGATTGTAGTTATATAAAGAGCAGTCTTTCCTGTATATATATTAACTCATGCATACTTTATGTTTTTAGTATTTGATGGATAGCAACTCAAGTAAAGTACTTGAATATAATTATGAAATACTTCTATTTTACTTTACCATTTATACATTCGGATACTTTTACTTTCATTTCAAAGGGAAGCATTGTATTTATATAGTCATATTTCTACTACGCCACATTTGACCAGCTCCAGCATTAAAATGCTGATTGTACATTTTTGTATCAATAGTTATTAAATAGCACATAGCATGTAATATTAGTTTATCCAACTAACATTGATAATACTTTCACTTAGGTAAAATGTCCAGTGCAGGGGTTAAACTGGAATGCAGTCTTGTTTTAATGTTTTGTGGTGTTGGATCGAAGTGCTTCTTTAGCCCCTCTTGCTCTTTATTATCTGTTTTTTCTCAAAATCTGTGAACAAACTGTTCTTTTTCCTCTCTGACACTATAATTGCCTGTTTCTTTCTATATGACTGAGGTAGAGAGGGTTTGGGGTGGAGGGGTGTCTGCAAGTGTACATAGTCTGGGCAAAAGGCCCAGTGTTTGGCCACATTTCTAGCTGACTCTACATGTGAAAGCCTTCAGGGCACATCAGGCAAAAAGCCCCAGTGTTTAGAAGGGGAACAAATTATCTCAGCAAGAAACACACACACACACACACACACACACCTACACACACACACACACACACACACACACACACACACACCCTTCCAAAGCCGCGCTGAGGAGTGGTGCAGTAGTTCTACCTCCTGGAATGACAGCAGCAGTGATATCTGGCATGCCATCACATGGTCATGTCAGTAGTGACTGATGGGAGCTCTGCTTCCAGGCCCAGGCTGTGTCCAGGTCCCTCACAGCTTAGACAGCGAGGCAGGCCAGCTCTCCAGCTACATGTGAATAACTTGCATATATTTAAATACATGGCAGAGAAATTGCCTCTGAGCAGAGGTCAGAGCGGCTAAATGTGCAAGTTCAACTGCCTCGAACAGCAGGAACGTGCTGCTGCAAGTCCATTTAAAATGTGACAGCTGGGTAGTCACACTAGCAGTTTGTTGTTGTAAATACAGGGTCGGACAAAGTGTTTGTCATAATGCCCTCCTTTAATTGTTGCGGTCGGAACATCTAAAAAAATAAATAAATAAGGTTTTGGATTTTAAATTATTGTCAACAAATCCGATGAAGAAAACCAAACCATCCAATTGGACCGATACATTTTCTTTTCTTAAAAATAACAGCACCCAGCTGTTTTATGACATTACTTAGCTTTAAAAAAAAGCTATATATTAAGCTGGAATACTTTTAAACCATATTTGCATTTTTGTATTGTTGGTTTTTATCGTTTTCAAAGGATTTGTTGACTCATAACAAACTCAACAATGACAAATATCTGCTGTATATTTATTTATTATTATATATATATATATATATTAACATATACTGTATAGATAAATGTGTAAATATATGTATCTGTGTATATATGATGTCTGTGTATTGATGTAAATATATAAATATATATATGTTTGTGTGTATGTACATGAATATATGTATTTATATTTAAGTATACATATATATATATACATTTATGTATATATGTATATACAACATTTTTTTAAATAATACAATTTAAGTTTCATCAATATCTATATATGTTGTATATATATTTGTATTATTATAAATCACAACATTTCTTGGGATGGGCCAAATGTTTTACTAAAAACGAATTAACTTAAGTATCTTTATGTCTGTGTACATCCGTATTCATATCTACATCTAAACATGTATTGAATAAAGCTGTCACGATTGTTTACAATGGATGAACGACAGCAACACATATCTAACAATATGTAATTCTGAGATTTTCTGAGGCAGCAAAATATCGTGAGTCTATTGATTCAAAGCACTTTTGTTATATAACTGCTGTGCGACAAAAATCCAAAGAGACACAAGTTATTTGTTCGCAACTGTATTCAGATTTAAGACTTTTTAAAACCAATTAATAAATAATCTTCAAAAGTTCATTGTGAGATATTTACATCATAAATTAAATAAGAAACTAAATACATTCAACACATTTCTATAATTATTTAAACCCTTTAGGCTGACACAAAATTAAACATGGTTTTCTTTGAGAACAATTGCATGTAGAGTAGGATTTAGGGATGTAAAAGCATACTCTACACATGCTAACAATTTGGCAGTTAAGTGAGGTGAAAACAGGAAAATTGTATTCTGATATGTAAACAATATTGTTTTAGCCCCAACTGTAAGTTGATACATACAATGCCTATGTGTAGAGGGCATGGGGAGATTACAAATATATGTTAAACCAGTGCATTTCACATATACAGTAAACAGTTAGTGACCTGCATATTTGACACTTTTACATATCAGAAGCATGTTTTTCTGTTTTTTTACTTCACATTTCTATTTTATATTGGTGTTATCCAAACACCAGAACAAATTCTATGCGACCAATAACAATTAAACTTGGACAGAAAGAAAATGACATACAGAAAACAGCCCACAGACAAATAAATACCAGGAAACATTGACATCTTACAATAGTGAACCTCTTGCCTTTCCCATGGTTCACTTCTTGTGTCAAACATTGGGTTCTGACCAATGGAGTTTTCAGACGAAGGGGCAATGGAACAACACATTTTCTGACCACCTGGAAATAATGTCCAAGACAGATTAACTTGCATGACCAATGGTGCATGAGGCATTTGGAACTGAAGCACTGGCTTGATGTTTAACCAGACTCAACACTTAGGTCGCCGTTGGAGGGAGGGGAATTCAGTTCACCATTAAAATAACACTATTTCTATGTAATGGAGAAAGCCTCCGTCATTTGAAGACACACACCAAACATCCGTTCTTGAACACTCGTCCATATCATCCTTGGATGATAAAGAAAAGCGAATGATATGCTACAAAGGTAGACAAACACACGTTGTGCTGTATCAGCCACCAAGGAAATATCAACACATTGCCGTTGCCTTCTATTCTTTTTTTTTATGTTATTGTCCAGCTATTTGTATCAAGCGCCCGCTCAGTGTTTGCATGTGCATAAAGCACCACCACAGCGACATCCTCATCTCGAGAACAGGTCCCATCTACCCCAGATATCGTCAGCTCCCGTTGGTTATGATCACTGAGGTGGCCTTGTGTCCCTGCATCTGCTCGGCCTGCATCCTCATATGGGACGCCACATCGTACTGGACTCCTCCACAGGCCAGGCCAGAGTAACTGCGCAGGTTCTCCGAGTCATACAGGTGCTCCAGGGAGTATCCGGTCAAAGAATAGGCAGCTTGTCTGTCCTGTGGCTGCCTGTCCTGGGCCAGATAGAGCAGCGGGCTCTCCTGCGGCTGTGGGGGATGGG
The DNA here is from genome assembly GCF_029220125.1 of Pseudoliparis swirei. Taxonomy (NCBI): domain Eukaryota; kingdom Metazoa; phylum Chordata; class Actinopteri; order Perciformes; family Liparidae; genus Pseudoliparis; species Pseudoliparis swirei. Next base: position 11,397,588 of record NC_079399.1, read on the forward strand.
GGGACAGATCCGTCTGCATGTAGTCTTTGGTGAGGGAGAGCGCCGCCCTGGGGATCCCATCGGAGCCGGGGCTGCTGAGACGAGACAGAGACGCCGGACTGGTCGTGTTTTCGTCATTGTCGTGCGGACCGAGCAACTTGACACTGTCCTGGTGATGAAGACGTTCAGAGCTAAGGTCGATGCTGGGAGCTCCCGGGCCGCGACACACCACGCTGGTCATGGGGAGCTGGGAATGGTGCGTTAGTGAGGAGTTGAAGCACGGGCTGTGAGCTTTGCCGAGGCCTGAGACGTCCAGCGGCGCCTTGTGTTGCTGCAGACGACTCTCTTCCGCTTTTATCATCTGCTGCGTGGCTCGGATCAGCGTCTCCATCTTGCTGGGCTCTCGAGGGGTTGCCTGGAAGTGGTCACCATGGTAACGCTCACCCGAATCACTGATGGACCCGCCTCCGTCGGGTGAACTCACGACACTGTCTTCATCCCAGTGGCCCCGTCCTTTAGAGAGAGTTTAACAGCCACATTTTAAAACAGTGCAATCAATGAATTACATTGTGTTGTACCTAATTTGATGCTGAATTTACAAAGTGTGTGAAAACGATTGTTCAAACCATAAGTTGCCTGTGTGATGTGTAAGTTTTGCTTTAAACGGGTAAAGACCCATGGTCTGTTAGACTGAATGTCTTGGCAGATGCACAGTTGGGGGTTGTTTCCCTGTTTGAGGATGTGAAATGTGAAACAACTTGGCTTTCAATTGCAGGCAATTTTCGAACAGATGGTAGCAATCGGCACACTGGCAAGAGACGGCGTAAACAACTTAGCATGTCCCATAATAATAACATTTGGAAAACAGCTACCACAAGAAGTTAGGCCAGAGCTCTATTCAGAGACAGATGGTTCTGGTCTCAACTCTAACTAACATCTCACCGTGAATGGCTTCATGGTAGGATGTGATTTCGTAGCCCTCGCTGTTCTCCACGGACGATTTTGGCAGCGAGAGCACAGAGCGCGTGGCGTCCCACCACACCTCTTTTCCCGACTGGGGGGTTCCAAGGAAGTAGCGACCGCTCTGGCATCGTACTCGGTCACAGGTGGCGGTGTGAGGATGTGTTTGGGCATGGGCGAGATCGTCCTCTGATAGACCCAGGCTGTAACAGAGGGGGCCTGCGTCGGGATACAGTCTGTAGGCACAAGACGCCTCCGCCGCCTCACCGGGATCCAGCAGCTGAGGAGATGCAGAGTCGGTCAGCGGGCTCCCTCCCCACTGGCTGTCTTGGTCTGACTCTGACCGCTCTGGATTGAAAGCTGAAAACTGCTGACAGAAACAACAACAACCGTTTTTTAAACCTTTTTTGATCACTTCAGCCTGCACTACGTCTCCTTTCTGGATTTAGCTGCATGATACATTCCGTTTTTTACCTGCGGGTAGGGCGACACTCTGGCTTTGGCCTTGGCCTGAGTCAGACGTGACTTGGTGCTCTTCCTGTCTTCACTGTGACTGTCAGCGTAGGGGAAGGCTGGCTTGGTGGGGCTCATTTGGTCCAAAGAAAGCTGCATTCCCTTGTACTCAGTATCCCTTTTAAAACAGATCAAATGTATGTTAGGAATAAAACTAAAACTCAGATGGAACCCGTATTTATCCAGGTTGTGACTTTTCAGCCATGCTCAACGGCTCTAAGAATGTCGGCCATTCTACCACTTTGGTCAAGACTGGAATATCTCAACGACTATTGCATGGATTACCATGCAATTTGGTACAAACTAATTCATGACCTACTCAGGATACATATTAATAACTTTGGTGATAGCCTGGCTTTTCATTTAGCGCCTCTAGCAGCTCAAATTTGTATTTCATTAGTTTAGAGTTTAGTTCTGATTAGCACTGGTTTGAATGCTAATTCGCTAAACTAAAACTAAAATTGTGGCACTGCTAAAAAGTATATCATCAGTATGTTAGCATTATCAGCACTTAGTGCAATCCCACCCAGCTGCTATGCTGCGTGGGATTGTGTTGACGGTGGGGTGCCTTGCTCAAGGACACTGTTAATGTTGCTGATGGAGGGAATAGTGTTACTTGTTCACCTTTCCCTCCACATTTTCCAAATCACTTCAGAGCGTCCTCTGCGCCTTCTTTCTTCCCAATACAGTCTTGTGACACAATCAGTAATTAGTCTGCAGCAGACGTCATTGTCAACATTGAAAATAGATAACTTCAATGTAAAGGCTTATTTTACAAACACACTTCTAGTACCATGAGTGATGTGAGGACGATGAGAAGTGAAAACATGTAAGATATATTCAAGAGACGGTCCTCCCACTTCTGAGATAAATAACAGACACCACGAAGAAAGTTAATCATTCGTTTATGCTGTGCAACCATTGCCAGAACCCAGCTCGAAAACAATGGGAGTGGGTGAGCACACGCAGACACATGCATGTGGACGGACAGTATCTCTGCACTCGACCTCCTTTGCGAGCGTCTTCTGAACACAAACAGCATTTGTGTATTACCGGTGGCTTTCTTACTTGCAAATGAACACGCATCATGTGCACCGTCTTTGACATCTTAACCCTCTGTCCTGCGGCTGAACTCAAGTGTTGCTGTCGAGGGAGTGAACAGGCTCCTGTGTCAAGTGTTCAGCAAACATGAGCCTGTTCTTAACTTATCACATCTACAGTATGTAATAGCAGCTGCCTGGCATTTTAAACCCTGTGGCCCATCCCTGACCCTGCACCGCCAGCCTCTTTAATATGACTCTAAATATGATCCATTCTTTATGTACAGCACCTAGGGGAACGGCTGTGTTTGGATAGCCGGTACACAGTGTGAGCGTTGTTTGCTCTTGCAGGTATAGTAGCGGCGGCTGGTTCTGCATCCTATCTGTGCCCTGGATGACTTATGTCTGAGCCAATAATGTTGGGCCTTTGTGCAAACTCAGCTGTGTTCGCCGAATTCCACCTCAGGGTCAATGTCAGAGCACCTCATGTCTGAAATACGTCACCAGCCAACCTCCAAACATGATTTATTAATGGATTCTTGTTGGGGTAAAATGCTGTCAGGGCAAGGTGATTGAATTGCTGTTTGTTTTTAAAGGTAGGTTTTTCTTTTGGGCTCCTGCTGCACGTGAGCTTTTGGATACTTCTGTGTTAAAGGTGATTATGCAATTGGAAATTCACTGCCATTTTAATGGAGTTACTTTGTTTTCACCTTGCTGCATTGAAAAGAAATCAATGGGTAGAATGCAGCTACATGCACACACGTACCGAGGCACACACACACACACACACACACACAGAAAAGCACATGTGGATCAACCAAACTTAACGAGGAAAACATGCGCTCCAGCTATGAGATAGCTATTGATTCCTAGTTCACCGTTTGATCGATTTTGCTTTCCTTTGGCTGCAGATCGATGTGACAGTAGAGGTTTTTTGATGGGGTTGAACCCTGATGTTTGTCTTGCTCTCTCAAAGGGCCCTAGTGTGCTTTGTGCTCTCATAACACACAACTGCCTGAGCCCTGCCACCACAGTATTTGGTGGATTTGTATATAGAGAGGCTACAGATGGATAAAGAGAAGGATTTCTCAAAGAGACAAAGAGCCATTGTATCACAGATTGAGCTACGAGCATGGATCATAAGTGTGTGATAAGATTTATCTTAATCTAGTCAAATAATCAATGTGCAAACACAGTTAAAAATGCAGCTGCTTTTAGCCCAGCGTAACACTTTATACCTTGTGTTGTGTTAACGGAGCCGTGATTTAAGCGATTCAAACTGCCTGACATGCAAAACCCTATTATCTGAAATGCTTTGTTCATACTTACAAATGAAAGATTGCAACCAATTAATATGCATGAATGGTACCTTTTCATGAACAAATGCCTGAAGAAAGTATTATGAATGTATTTTTAAATCGAGTTTTAAACTTCTTAGGTTTCTTCTCTGATATTTAGATTGCGAATGTGAGGTGAGACTTACGTGAGTACATAGTTGACGCTGACGATACAGTGAGGTCTTGACGACCGGCTGTTGTGGACGATTGTGGCGTAACTCTGAACCCAAACCCAGCCACCGTGTTTGGCCAGGAAACGATAATACTTGGTGGTGACTTGTCCTTTTACTAGCACTGAAGGAGATGAAAGAATCATGATTAACATGTGTGTGTTTGTGTGTGTGTGTGTGTTTGTATGTGTGAATGCCTGCATTTGGCAGCTGCAGCAGATTGTTTGAGTTACTGTTGTAAAAAAAAATATCCTCCAGATTTGAAACTCACAGAGGTGGTGAGCACAGCGGAGGTGGAAGATGTCACAGCTGTGGACATGATGGTACAGGGTTTTCTCGATCAGGTCCTGGGGCTCATAACCTGTCAGCTCTGCCACCCTGGAGAGGAATTAATCAGGTTTTGTTAAGACCAGGGATACCTCATGTTCGCTGTTTTGTTTATGTTTAACAGGCAACATTTGTAGTTTATTGGTGAACCCTCCTAATGAAAATGTATGCTTAACATTTAACACATCAATAAATAACTTTTGATTAGAAATAAAACACCGAAAGAGAGATACATGTCATATAATCTGTATGCGTACCTGGAGTCCAGGAAGATGAGCTTCATGTCCAAACTGGCTCTGAACATAAACATGTTGCTGTGCAGTTTGATCTCGGTCACAGCGCTGGGCGGCAGGGAGTGACCCACGGCCACTAAACCCACGTTCTGGTAGCAGCCCTCAAAAGGCGACATGTCCAAACTGTACTGACGAATCTTCAGGTAGCCACTGCAGTGGATCACCTGGCGGAACAGATAGACAGCAGAGAAACTCAGATTATGTAAATATGGAAATCCTGAAGTGTCCCTATATAAAGAAGCTTGGGTTCCAATACAGCATAGGCTATATGCCACTGACCAGCATTATATAATTATAACTGAAATACAATATTATAGAAATGCAAAATATATTATAATGTATGTGGAAAAGGTAAGGAAAACCACCTATGACAAGCAAATCCATTAATTTGAATTTTTTTTTTTTTTAATTAAGTACATAAATAAATCCATCATATACCTAAATTAAGAATATTGTTAATGTATAAATAGTAAAGAGTAAATAAATAGATACCTTGTATCCACCACTGGTGAGGCCTGCGTTTCTTTTTGCCAGCACACATTTCATCCGTAGAAAGAAAGAGCGCTCCGCTTCATATTCTGAGGAGTCATGAAAAAATACGTTCATGTAAAAAAGTATCATGTGTGGAGATTTTAAATTAAAAGAATTTTAATAACAATATGCAACGGCGATATTTATATTACATACCAAATAAATAACATATGAAGTGTTGTGTTACTGTATCAAAGTGTATCCTGCAAGAATACCAAAGGGTATTTCTATGCTCATTTGCATATGTTTGTTATTCGTTGCATTTATAGCGTCATGCTCTACGATGTCATTCACTTGCAAACCGACGACGTATTTTGGGGAATCTGTTGGGAGGAAATTAATTTTACCTTGAACGAAATGTGAGTGATAGGGCTGATGTGGCGTCAGCACAGCGGTCATCTCGTCGTGGTCGGCAGGATGGACATATTCATAAATGCTGTTCCCGGTCAGCTCTACCTGTTGAGAATAACTCATGTAATTAACCGGTAGAGACCAGGATACAGTTCCAACGATGTGGGTTGGGTTGAATGAGCTTTTAATGTAAATGATAATAGCAGAAATGCAGAAAATAATTATAATCTGATCGTACAAACGGACCTGAGACAGTCCTAAATGGACCGACGCTGTCTCTGAAATGTACATGATTTTCCCATCTGGTGCCACAACAAAGATGAATCCGTCCAACGTCTGCAAATAAACCACAGTTATCTCTCAAGATTATTTCACCCGACCATAATCATATCTTGCAGATAAATAATAGGTATTACTGTGGAAATAACACACATATAAATAAAAACGGATTGTAAATAACAATACGTGATAATACATCATAAATAATACAAACCTGCAGCAAATGAGCTCCCAGTTCTCGTCCGACATTGTCCACAGATCGTGTCCGACTTGTGTGACCCCAGGCTTCTCCCAAACCTGCACACAGTGACATAAGGATTGCTGTTTGGCTGCTTTGGGACATCATAATTAAATAGAGAAGATGACATATTCTACATCAAAAGTGAAACAAATCTAGACAATATTTCACTCTTATTGTTATTATAATATGTATTATAGTGTAATTATGCTTTAAAAAAAGGGCGGACACACACCCACTCACACCCTGAAGCCAGAGGCACGCCTGTTTAAAAGGCCTGTTTAGTGTTAAGGCGTTTACAGATTCCCTTCCCGATAATCTGTTGGTGTTTACAATGTACACAATGGCGGATGCGTCTCTTATAACAACTGCAATTTAGACCTTCAATCTGAAGGGATGGCATACATAAATACTTGGATGACATTTTTTAAAATGCTCCAGAACATATTACTGTATCATTATTAATTGTATCATTATTATTATCATTATAAATTAGTTGAATATGCAGATGTTTGATGCCTCCTCATAGTAAACCCCAGATGTGTCCATCTTTTCCTATTGCTGGTCCAATGAATCCCTCAGTGTAGAGGCCTTCACTTTCGGTGTAAGTCGAACAAAGCAAATATGTGTTGCTCATTGAAATTCATTCTGTTTCATGAGATATTTCGTGAGCTCGGGTGTCATCAATAAATTAGGCGCCGCTGTAAATGGAAATTAAAATATTTGTTCGCTTTCGGACATGTATTAATATCACCCCCACCTGATGAGAGGATGTAAAAAAAAGTTGTTTTTGTAAAATGGATACATAATATAAAAAATACAACAGATGTCATTTCCCCCTATACTTAAATATATATATATATATATATATATATATATATATATATATATATATATATATATATATATATATATGTTGCATGTAATGTCAGCAACACTTCAATATCTCTGTAATGGCGGTGCATGGGTTTCTGATGAGATTTCATCATTAGTATAATTTTTTTTTCTTATACAAGAGAGGCTGTGCAAGGTTGTGTGTGTGGCCTCCATCTTCTTACATTTAGGTGATTAGAAGCCGTGCCGGACCTTTTTTTAAATAATTGGTACGTCTCGTTCTCAGTCACGCAGTCAAAGAAGCCCGCAGAGACCTGTATAAAAGATGGTGGCAGAGCGTCTCCTTTATACACACTGAATTAAACTCCATCATGATCCATTTGTAAAGACTCCCTGCAGATCAGTGGAAACTGACTGTAATGATCCTATAATATGTATTTATGGCTTAAAGTGAGTATGGAGCGCGGCTATATTAACAGTATTTACATACATATTTCATTGTATTTTATTTTTTAATCGTCCATAACATCATTATAGTAGTGTTTATATTTTGTTATAGTTATGATATTATTGATAATTAAAATATTGTATTTGCGGACTTAAACACTCTTCGTGGGACTATCGGAATATTTTTGTTTCTTGGAATATTTATTTTATATTACTATAATATAACGATGTATAATAACGTGATTTTATTTCTCGTATAGACCCTTGTAATTTGCTGTTGGTTCACTGTAATTCCGCTCACCCTGAGGGAAAACAATTCTCATCTTCAGGTAACTTGTTGTGAGTCTTATGATGGAGGCTTTGTCCAGCTGAGAGGTGATGGCCGACGGCAAAGGCAACATTTTGGCCAGTTCGTAAAATTCACTGTTCTCCTTTTCCCGTCTAGTCCTTGCGGCCGTTTTGGATTTCTCCTTCATTTCGGCGCCTTTTTACTGTATCCTTCCTTGTGTGAGACGATGGTCATTCAAATAAGCAGTTTCACTGATTCCTCTCCGCGTGGACTCCTTTTCATTGCAGATTTGTTATTTAAAAAAATGGAAAAAAAGCTGGAGTTTTAATGTCAACAGTCGAATCCCAAAAGAAAAGTGAGAATATCCCAGTTAGATATACTCCTTATACTTCAACTGGTGGTAGTCAAACCTCCACGGCACTGGGGCATCGTATCCTTGATCTGCAAAACACAGAAATACATAAAGGAAACACATTATTATTGCACGTTGATCTGCTGAGGACCACAGTTTAAATACCTCGATGTCCCTGTCTCTCGTGTTATTTTGAATTAAGTCTGACGCAGGCCTGCAGATCAGATGGAGCTGACCCTGACACATCAACACTACTGATACATTTAAACATCAATCTGCTATCAAAACAAATGTATAATTTGTTACACATTAATCTATCACAACAAATGCATAATTTATTACACATCAATCTCCTATCAAAACCAATCTATAATTTGCGACAAATGAATATTCTATCAAAACAAATGTATAATTTGCGACACGTCAATCTTTGATCAAAACAAATGTAACATTTATTGAAGATGGTATAACCTGGACATGCTCGGCTTTTAACAGCATTATCACTACGAAAAACAACAGTTCAATAATTCATCTTGAGAGACAACACCGAGACAATCCGCTGCGTAATAGCTTCATTTAATTGTATGAAGAGATGTACAAACACGTGTTGTACCGTTTGTTGATGGCACACGCAAACATCATCTAATGCCATTTTAGCCATGAAGCCAGTCTTTATTATTTTTATTAAAACCAGTAAAACTTCTGTCAATGAGGGGAAATAATTCTGCATTTTCTGTTGGTTCCGAATGACGAAAGTCATTCACTATAGGCTACTACGGCTGATCACTGCAGTAGTGATACATACACAACTGTGACATAATCTCACCGCGCTATACCCAATGCTGCCCCGTTTTTAAATAAAATAACACGTTTTAACATCTAGCATACAGCTGACAGGTTTTTTGAGACAGGTATATTTGCAGTATTCCTACCCGCGCTGACGCACACTGTATTTTCCTACACGCGAATCGATCCTGTGTCCTTGCAGGCAGCCAGCTGGGAATTTCACCTGTCCTGAACCGAGTTCACCAGTCGTCCCAGTTATGTTTGGTCTCAGTTCCTCCTGGATTTCCACCTGGAAAGGCGAACGGGCCGTGCGCTGCATACACCTCTCCAAATTATAAGGACGCGCAACGAGTGGCATTCGTGCCCAACAAGCCTCCTCTCCTCAACTATCTCAATGTCTCTCTCTGGAGCCGCTCTGGACCCGCCCACCGTGCGCTCACCTGGTTCCGATTGGACGGCAGTGCTGAACGTAATTTCCTGATTGGACTCTTATCGTGGGCGTCCGCTTGGTGACTCGGTATGCGCGGCACTTGGTCGTGCCCTTATTACTTTAAGGAAAATATCGAGAATAAAACAAAAATAATAATTTTTTATTCGAGCGATAAAGAAAACATGTATTTATTCTCACAATTAAATCAGACAACCATCCAACTATTTCGATTAGTTCCCTCACATTTCACGAGTTTTCTGTTCACACGATATAACGTGACATCTACATTTGGAAATGAGTCATAATTTGTAATCAGGAAGAAAGGCCGAACTGCATTTCCTCAACAGGTGCAGGGGAAGTTTAATAAAAATACAAAGAGCAATAAATGATTGAAACAATGTCCCTGCTACGGGACAAATCAGTTCAAGTGCTGGTGCTGTTGTGTAACGAACAGGCCTTACACCCTCCCTCTGATTTAATATACGGTCTCTTTAGTTTTACAGAACTGTGCACAGCTGGAATGATGCTCATCTGAGTTGCAATACAACATATTTTACTTGCTTTCTGGTGGATTTTCTCCCTCTGGATTAATAACGTTTAGGTTCAGAATTTATTTTCATTGATATGTTATTGGTTATTCTCAAACACAAATCATCTATATGAAAACATGATCTACATGCTCCTAAACGTGTATTGTAGATATAGTATTTTAAACTTTAAATGTGACATTTTGCGCATGGACACCAATGGACTTGATGCTTTCTTTAAACGTCCCTTTCATCAAACGCCACCCGTTGGCCTACCGCCTGAGAGAGCAGTACGCCGCGTTCAGGGCTCATGCGATAGTTTGGTTTCCGTCAAACACGTTTATCTGAGGATTAATTTCCATGGTGGGAATCAGATGAGAGCGCCTCGGCGCATGTAGTTTTTTAATTAGGTACAGAGAGCTCAGATGGAGGGGGAGGGAGGGGAGGGGGTTAAAGCAGCGGGCCTGGTGACGGGGGCGCGGACGCATGCCGGTGAGCTCATTACGCACATAATTAGCCCATAAATTGATGCTGCATCCAGCCATAATTGGAGACACTCCAATACTGACTCCTTCCTTTTGTGTATGTGCTTGTGTTTGAGAGAGAGAGAGAGAGATGTGTGCTATATACCTTCACTTTTTTCCTCTTCTGACAGGTAATAACAACAAATTGGTAATTAGGACAACCCCAGGTGGTGACCGGTTCTCAGGTTTTCCCTTTAAAGCAAACCCAATGTTACTGCATCCTTCACATGTTTCTAAAGAGGTATACCCACCAAGTCTTTGAAGTTATCACAAGCTCGGATCCACTCCACATCTCTCTCTGTGACAAATCCCTCATCGCTGGAACTCATTTCCTTTCTATGTTTTACCGAGCCACCCACAGGTCAGAGGCCACCACGGTTTGTTCACTTCGTAGATCCTTCTCCGTGCAAACGATTTGAATTCCATACGACTCCAGAAACAATCAACTCTCTTGTAAAAGTCGGTGCTCTAAAGCTGTTTTTTTTCATGGTTATGCAAACAAAACATTCTTATAATTTAAACAATACTTTTAAAGGTATATTCACACATCAAGCTTAAGGCAATGTGCTACATCATCAGTGCCCCTCACTGACAGCCTGTCATGGAAGTTCTCCGAGGTGAGCCATGAGCCCAGTAAGCTGGTAGAAGATTTACCCTGCCTGGACTTCCTGTTAATGCCCCACCACAGGTCGCCACAGCAGGGGAGCTCGCTTTGCTGTCCTTCCAGCCCTTCCCTCCCTCGCCACGAGTCTCACCCGTTTTTCCATTTTTATAGTTTTTTACAAATCACGCTTCTCAGTGGGAAGCCGGCCCTGAAATTCTCCCAGCATGACAATAAAGTGAAGGGAGGGGAGGGGGGGCAGGTTAATGAAGGTTGTATAGAAAATGGATTTCAGGAAAAGGTGGTAAGGAGGTGAGAGGATGAAGGTCGGTACTAATTGAGGAACGTAGTCCGTTATGTCCTCTAATGAGCCGTCTGGATGAGTTTCTGCTTCATGATCTGAGCCAGTGATCGGGCCCTTGGGCAAGGCACTTAAGAACTTTAAAAAAGCAAATTTTCTCCATTACCTCTAGTGGCTTCCAATCAAGCTCAGGGTGAAGATTTAATAAGATTCAGTCTTTGATTCTCTTCCTTCTATATCTTCTTTTGCAATGTAGTTGGTGAGTTAAAATAACACAAAAGCAGAATCCCGAGGACATCACATAACAACATTAATACATGAAACTAAGAATATATTATTTTTATTTTGCTGTGGTTCTGTGATACCCGTCTTTCAGATGTACAGTTTTAAAGAAGGATCATCATCATCATCATCATCATCATCATCATCATCATCATCAGGATAAATCGATGCAGCGGTCCCAAATATGTGTCTTTTTACTTTCACACATTTATTTTTTCCTCGTCAAAACCTAGCGCTTACATTACCCACAATGCAACTCAATGTTGACGTGTTGTGCTGGTAGTGGCTAATCTGTCTTCAAGTCTCATACATCAAGCAGAGATGAGGAGCTTAAGATGTCTATGAACAGCACATCTTTCTAACTCCAGACCCCCACATTATTCTCATTTTCAAACGCGTAGTCTTCAGCCGTTGTTGACCGAAATGACTTCAAGCAATTATTTTTATAGCAAAATGCTTTGCACCACTTGTTACACAAACTGCATACTATGATGTTTAACATGGGTGGAGTTCTCTTTTTAAGCATTCAAAAAACTAAACACCAACAAGTCTCTCCATAAACCGTCTTACAGTCACTCAGGACGAGGGCCTACGAAGACCTACAGGTACTTTTTCATTGGAAGTGCTTTGAGAGAATCTATTTGAGAGCTTACATTTGAAAATGGGTCAACAAAAAGCATTACATCAATTTGTCGGGGAGGCCACGCTGCCATGAAGAGCCACCTCTGTATTAATAACCTCTTCTCCACTTCCTCTCCTATCCACCTTTCCTATACATTTACTATATATACTATTGACTAATACACTGTCAGTCCAGATTCAAATAACTTGATTAGATATTAAATCAGATCCACTGGGAATAAGATTAGTAGAGGAGAAAGATATGGTGTGAAGGAGAAGAGACTTATAAAACTGTTTGGAAAATTCAGGAGATATTGTGGAAATGGTAACACAATGTTAAAAAGGAGGAAAGACAGATGAAAAACACACAACGAGTGAAAAAGCAATGAGACTGCGGCCCCATGTCGGGTCACACTCTGTGCTCCGAGATTGAAACGGTCGGGCATATGTAAACAGGCTGCATGTTTCACCAAGATTTGCCAGTTGTGTTTTCTGTAAGCTATTACTGACTCTTTGTGTTGTGTTTACCCTAAAAGAATGAAATATTATTTAGTACTCCCCGCTTTCTTTAGCTGTTGGTTCTGAGCAGCCACTTTATTTGGAGATTGATGGTTGGAAATGCTATATTGTGTTCTTTTTCTCCCATTAACAGTGACTCTTTCCCATCAATTCTTGCACTCTCCGTCTCTTTCTGTGAGGCCCTTCACTGAGCCCATCTGTTGTGTGCGAGCGTTAATTAACCACGCTGCCATTTCCTCTGTGCGCTGCGATTGAAGGTGCTTGGAGTACACGAGTCGGCCCCGCAAGTTCATCAAAATGCTAATTCAGCCCAAATTAAAGTTGTGATTAACATTACACAGTTTCCTGTGCAGACAAATTGATCCTTCCATGATCTCTCTCTCTCTTTCTCTCTCCTCTATCTCTGGGTGATGAGTGTCTGGGGAGAGAGAGACTCTCCTCTTGGGTGTTATTGTCGTCATTGCCAAAGTGGAAGAAAAACAGAAACAGCCCATAAATGAAGCTAATGCCAAATAAGAAATATGTGTCTATATGCTAACAGTTTTCTTCCTAACAAAGTCACGACACAAAACACCATTAACATTTTTCTTGTAAAAATAATGGATTCACATTTTGACATTCCATATGTTTGTGTGTGTGTACTGTACCTGTGTTCCTGAGTGTGTACATATGTAAGGAACCAATAAGCTGTGGCTGTATTTACCCTGCTCTTCAGCTGCCTCTGCACCTCCCAGACACTGAGAGATACATGGAAACAAGAGTAAAAAAAGTCCTTTCAACGTAATACCATAACTTTTATCCAAATCCAATGGCATTTTGTCCTTTAGTATTTCAGCTGCTTCTATTTTTTTTACTGTCACCTTGAATTTGACCTCAATCACCTTGAGTTTCATTGGTACTCTCTACAACTCTTACAATGTGAAGCACAAAATAAATGTGTTGAGTTGAAAGACAGATTTGTGGCATTTCTAATAGCTGAGCTTTGTTAATTCATAAGAGAAAATCACCAAACTCCTGGTGCAACAGAGGCGGTGCCATATAAACAACAGCAGCTTGACATCGTTGATGGTAAATGACAGTGGAACGCTGATTTAGGTACATACTGTAGCCTCTCTCTCTCTCTTTCTCACACACACACGGATAAAGTTCTTGTGGTAATGAAAGCCTCGAGCGTTCATCACTCTGTCTTAAGCAGTGGTTATTGAGGCATTAAATATGTCTACACAGGGCTCAGTGGAAGGCTGCCAGATCACTGGTCTCCTCTGAGGGGGCTCTGTTTGCATACAGACAGGTTGGGGGATTGGGAACGTGCACCGAATGGAGCCTGGGAGTCGTAACTGGGTGCCCACCACTCTGGTGTTAGTACCATTATGGGATGTCACTGTGGGAGAACTGCGGCTCTTCAGCGGGATTACTGAGATTCTTGCTGAAATTGAGCGGAATTGGAAATGTGGCCGGCGGATTCTCTCCCGAGTGATTCTTGCGAAACACTGCCACACACAGACTCTCACACACACCCTTCCATTCATGTTCAAACAAATGCAAATGGACATTTACGCAAATATTTTGCCACAAGTGAAACTCAGGCTTTGAGCAAATGTCAGTTTAAACAACTATGACATTTGTCATCGTTCTTTTGTTTTCATTTCTTCTTCCAGCACGACAATAAATGCAAAGCAGCGCCGCGGCAGTAGCTCAACAGCCTCCACAGTTTCTGATGCATGTTTGCATAGTATGAAATGTGGTGGTTTGTTGTGTTTTTTAAACTCTGCTTGCAAACCAAATTTCCCATAAGGAACAATAGAAGTGAATTTGAATTTAATTAAAATAAATAGAACAGACATGGGTCTAACATGTGAAGGTAAACACAAACTATATTTCTGGAGCATTGTAGTGACAAAATCAATGTACAATGTACAACAGCAGCTATTATGTGGATATTGCTTTAGTATTTGAATGTAGTCCAGAAGGCATTAGTTTGCATTGTAAAACTAAGATTGTTTTTATTCATCAGGACATCTGTGGTACAGTGATGGACAGTAGCCGCTCAGACCAATGTGACTACATGACCACATAAGAAAGGGCCTTTTTTTACAGCTCAGTGCCCTCCCTTCTAATGGGTGTGGGGGTTAATGTATTGAGGCCGCACTCCCTTCTGATGTCCCTTCTCCTGTGTCATAAAATAAACACCCTGGGTGCGACCCTAGTGAGGGTGAACATTAACACCCCAGCCGCCAGCCTGGGGGTCAGCCCGGGGTCAGCAGCCTGCGGTGGAGGGAAGGACAGAGATTATTCTTCCACAATGACAGATGCACCAACATGGCATCAGCGTGTGCAAGAAACTCACTCCCCTGGTCACATGCACATTCTGTGTGAAGGATTAATGGCAGCAAACAGACTCTTTTATGGCATACCGTGGCGATTCACAGACCGTATTCACTTAATTAAGTTATGGGTTGTCGAATATTTAAAGGTATACATTTGTTTTCGATTGAAATTTTCTGCCTCAAAGTTCAGCTACATTATTTGTCTTATTTCTTATAATTACAATTCTGAAGCCGCATAAGTACATGCTACATGCTACAGCCTCAGAATCACACTGGATTTATGATTAGCATTTATACCATCAGCGCATGGGCCAATATCTGTCACAATGCGTAACAGAGAAATTATTTTTTAAATTTCACTTAAAGCTGCAATAACTTCACAGGAATTAAATAGTTTTGGCCAAATTGCGGCAGTGGAAACAGTCTGTAAACACAACCGTGACACATTATTACCCTTTAAGTTGATACGGCGATCATCTGTGTGCTTCACATCCAACAACTTCAGCATTCTTCTGGAGGTACATTCCTGGCCACCTAATGAATACAAGTCCAAAATTAACTCTCATTTTCGATTTTTCTCGACACCAACTTGCTCCACTATGTTCAGCTTGCGTATCTGTCTGATATTTAATGGGCAGATAGCACACGGTGAGATTTTTCACGAAACCAAGCTGCCTGCTGCAGCCAACAACACAACTGATGAAAGCAGCGTGCACCAAAACAGGGAAGTTTTGAGTCCATAAAAACAAAGCAATGACTTAAAAACGCTAAACCGCTCCATGGAGCTGAGTTCATCTATAGAAGTAAGTCGGGTAAAAGTGACAATCAGAAGTCATGTGATCCAATGTAAATATGAAAAATATGTAATATATTCACTCACAACAACAGCTCAAGGTGTACAGTTCAAGGTATTTCCATACAATGTTTGTAGCACATCACAGATCCTGAGACCAGAAGAGGCAGAGCGGAGTCACAGTGGCGCCCTGGTGCATTATTTCGTCTGGCATTCACCCTGACAGTGGGGAGCCACAGATGTCAGACATGGCTAACCAGCTATTGTAGAGAGCAGACACGGACATTAGACCTGCCAAGACTGGTCAGACTTGATGGTGAACTACATATTCTATATTGACAGTAAGAAAGAGGGAGGGAGAGAGCGAAATCTATTATTGACAGCCAAACAACACTCAGACATATTTCTTAAGGTTTGCATTGTATTTAGCTAAGTATGCTATTTGATTGTTTAATTGTATATTCCTACATTCATCATGCATCTATAAGTTTTCTTGTATTTAATTGCATTGCAGGAAAACAAAAAAGAAAGTGAGGAGTTGTAAACTACAAGCTGTAGGATTTACAATGTGCTTATAAAACCTCCCCTGCCACATTTAGGGGGGTATAGATCACATTCATGCCTTTGCAGAGGCCAGATAACAGCACAAAGCTTTGGGACATCTCATTCGCATTGGGAACGGTCTGGGAGATGCTTTACAAGATGGATTTATACGTTGCCAGTGCTGCTTTCTAGTGATTGAATGTCTGTGTGCATGTGTTGAGCTGACTCTGCGTGGATCTGTCAGGGGACTCATAAGGCAGGTTTGAATTAGGCATGAGATAGGAGGAGGACGTGTGTGTGTTTGTCCGGGCGTGCATGTGTGACTCGGAGTACTTTATGGTGAAAGAGCGTGTAAATAGTGACCGGAGACAGATGTGGTCTCATCCCTGAAAGACTGAGGGTACAAGATTATCGGGACGAGACCTCAAGATCAGGGCAGAGCGGGACATTTTCTCAGAGCGGGACATTTTCCAGCATTTTTAAGTGTAAAGGATGCAACGTAAATGGCACAAATACACAGTCTTCTTTCTTTCTATAATGGTATCACTGGCTGATAATATCCAGTTGCACAAAGTGTAATCCAATCTTTGATAATCTTATTCATCTGTGCAGGTTACAGATTTATCTAAGAGGTTAGCTATAGCTCTAAACACCACAACGCCTATAAAACACGAGCTGGAGAGTTGTGAGAGACATAAAAGCAGTTTCTTTTAATGTTATATTGATTTACAAACCGCATGTTAAAACACCTCCCTGTCATGGGTCTTTATTTTCGACCCCTAACGAATTGCACTGGGTGCTGAACTGGAGCCGGTGCACATGAGGCCCTCCACATGTTCAGATCCATATGCACAGGTTTTGGGTGTCCCGGTGTCTAGACAGGAGCAGACAAAGAGCAAAAGCCTGAACTGAAGAAAGACATACAGCCGCAATATCTTGATAAGAACTTGTGAAGCAGTGCTATTAATCATGCATTATCATGGAACAGCTTAAATGTACAATTATGAAGAGACAATCTGATACTTAAAGTCATAATTTTTTTCGTACCATTGCTTTTGTGAGATATGATGATACGAAAAAAATCAGATTAGCGGTCAGGATCGTGTGACTCGTAATACGTGTATTTACTCGAATCTTACACATATTGGTTCAATAAGAATAATTAAAAAAGCTAATGGACTGTCTTCATTTTGACCTCACAACACAGTTAGGTGACAAAAAGGACAACAACAGGGGAGAATTACACCTTTAGTTTCACTTGGTAATGTTTTGATGGTGTTGATGTCAGAAAGAAGCAATATGTTGAAACATGCAAACAGTTTATTGAAACAAAGATATATATTCAAAAAACATATATATATATATACAGTATATATATATTATATATATGTAATTGGGCCTGGTGTTTACACAGTCCAACAATCAATATCAAGACTGATGACTGCCTTTCGATCTCTGACTTCATGAGAAAACAAGAAAAATACATATTAGAGACGCAAATAACAAACCTAATAGGAATAAATCATTTATATAATACAAGAAAAGAGCTGTGAAATAAATCTAAATAGGAACGATTAGTTAAGCCCAATGTATATTAAAACTAATTAAAGATATGTATTATTCGATAAATGGATAACATTTTAAACTTTGCTGGAATTGCTGGAACACTTTAATAGTAGCCGAGCAGGATAGAAAGAAATGCAGCTGTCAAAGTAAACAACTATAAAACAATTGACTGCTTGCTCCTAATTCAACTACTATATAGTAATTAAATAGTAATAAATAATCAAAACGAACTTCTGGATTTGACTGAATTTACTACAATATTTTCCTACATCTGCATATATTTGTAATCAAATGTTTCAAAGTTGAAAAATAAGTATCAAGAAAAATCACAGTGATATTGTATTTCTGGGATTACTATGTTGTCTTCTCAGGGAATTTAAATTATACCACACCTGGTACACATTTAATTGGATTATTTAGGTATTCAGTAAACATAAATGTGATTATTTTAGGTCAACATTTCTCCACCGGAATTTAATTATTATCCATTCATTATTATAACAATGTAAAACGCTTTTAAACAACATTTAGACCTGCATTTTAGGAATAAAATGAACAGAAAATAAATAAAAAAATCTAAATAATTAATGAATTAGCCTGAGTGTTTCTTAAACCGCTGTAGCCGTGGATATAGTAATTGTAGTAGCACTTACTTAATTAAACTGCATTTGCACAGCACCATTCATAAAATAATTCTTGTTCTTAATCGTTTGAAAAACAAGCTGACCTTTCACTGAGTTTCATACCTCTCACCACACAGGCTCAACATGCAACCTATAAACTTAAATATGGCTCCCATTTACATTTTAATTTACCTCCTGGTAAATGCTACCACGTGAGGTTTTACCCCTCGAGGAAAGTTATGTTCTTCATTGCCAAATAGTATTATGTGTTTAGAGGTTCAAAGTGTTTATTTATAATCACAAGCCAGCCAACAACAGTGGTAGCAACTCTTCTTTTACACATTTTATGCAAATGTTTGGAGGAACACTCCCTTCATGCTTTGCTTTCCTGTGGTAACGTAGTATTTACTTTCTTTTTTGTTGTCCATCCGCATCGACTTGTCACTGGGCTGTTTAATGGACCAGTCATTTCCATGCAGGCCATTGGCTGAATCGCTCTCGCTGCTGGAGATGAATATTTACATGGCAGTTAACAGGTGGCGAGTAGTTTAATGGTGGTAATTGCTCCATGGCACGTGTAGCAGGAGAGGAGGTGTAATAAGAGTTGTGTTGCTTGAGGCTGTCCCACTTCTGTGATGATGCATCCCAGGGGATAACGCACATGCGTGTCTGTGTGTGCACCATGTGTTATACATTCAAAGGTCATTTATATGCTGTTCCGCTTGTGTACTATTAAAAAAACAGCACTATGCACTCTGATACAATGTTATAACATCAGCGTTTCACTTCACATTTGTCTTTAAATGTATACATTTTTCTGTACCGTTGTTTGTGTGATAACTACTATTTTTATTTTGTGTGCAAAAGTCTAAAAGTAAATAAGAGTTTCTGCAAACTAACAAGCAGGTGCTTTTAACAGTGAATGAGTATTTGCATTCAAGACCATTTAATTAAGTATGTTCATCATATTCCATAATGCACTTTTAATCTTGTGGCTAAGAACACATTTTCTACATAATCAAGTTTATTAAAGACTATATAATCAAGATCTGGACGAATCCTCAGTTTCCCACATTTAATAAGATCGAGACCTTTTCTAGATCTTTGACACAAGCTTCATTTTTTTCAGCTCAGTGAAGGGAGATTAGGTTTTATTGTCTATCTGACAGCCATGCAAATGTTAAAGCACTGGAATGTTCCACAAACCCGAGCAGATGGACACGACAAGCCCCGACCTTTCACTCTCAAGGAACATGACATCACCGCATATGGTCACTGTGATTGATCTGTCGTTAGGGAGTGATGGCTGGCCGAGTGGAGAGAATGGGGAAGGGTCATCCGCCGAGCAGAGGCGAAGTGTCGGCGTAATGTTTTCCATGGCAAAACTCATACAGTCGTAAGGATGAATGGGTCAATGGCCAAACTGTTTTTTAAGTGGAACGTGTGGTAGTGTTTCTTTTTAATATAATTCAGTTTAGCCTACAGATTACCCTATTTTATGGGTGGTTGTGTTTTTTTGTCTCAGATGCTGCTATCCTCAGAGAAGACATTATCGTTATCACACTTTTATGTCGTAAGATGAATAATAGCACGGCAAAATCTACATATGCATGAAACCTTAAAGTCAAAATATATAATAAAGAAAAATTAAGTCAGATTAAAACAGCAGATCTTTCTTCAAGTTTAGTAGTGCACAAGGTCACAGTGTATAGGATTTACTCTCTTATACTTACAGATGGATGATAATGATAGATGGAAATGCTATGATTAGCAGCAATGAGCATTAATTACGAGCATTAATATAGAGTTATTAATCAAATATCGAACATGATGCAAGTATCCATCCAACATGCAGCTGAGGTGGTTTGTCTATATTCAGAAACTCGAAACAAAGTAACTTAGCCAGAAGATGAAAAAGATGCAAATGCTGATTCAAAGTGAGGAGAGAGAGAGAGAGAGAGAGAGAGGGAGGGAGGGAGAGAGAGAGCGATACAGAGGTGATGATGGGGAGAAAGCAATAGGATGGATATGCAGTTCCAGACACAGAACAGAAGCTGGGAGCTTGTCTTGTCCTGCTGTGCATCTGGCAGATTGCTATGGAGCCTGTCATTGCGGCCAGCAGGGTGTCCAGCCACTACATGGCATTCAGCAGGGGAGCTGAATAAATCACTGGAACACACACAGTCCAGCTTACATTATTCTGACAAAGCCAAGACTGCCCTCTAGTCAAGCCTGTACTTTGTACGGCTGTAGAACAGACACTTTCCTCCTGTAGCACCATTTTCTTAATTCATTTGAACACAAATGTGTGTGAACTGAAAGTTTTGCCTAACGCCCAGAAGCAAATATCATATACAACATACATTTTTATTGTTAGTTCAGATAGATGGAGTGGATTGTCAATGGGAGCAATAGAAACACGGGATATGCAACACTATTATGTTCCTTTAGCAACACATTTAGACTGAAACTGACTGGGCATGTTCATGGTCGGCCCTGTCGAGCTCCTCGACAGGGGTGGACCTGAGGTCTAATTAGGGGTCCAAAAGGAAAGGTCCAGTGTGGGTCCCCTTAAATTCCATCAATGACCCATTTCATCCATTTTTCTATAATTAACCGTCGAAGATTTAGCAGATCAAAATATGCAACTACAGGCCTTCAACTCTAGATTAATATGAACTCATGTCGAAGGATTTAGTGAGTAATGTTATTATTTCAAGAAAAGTTTTTCTCGTTGCTTTCATGCAAAACCTTTTGTATTAGTGAAAAAACCATCCCTTAAGTTTACCAATCGAAAATGTCATCCTCACCGCAATGAAAATAAATAGCTATTGAATAAAATATGTATGTCTTTTGGCAGAGCACTTTACATCCACATGACCTGTGATACAGCTCTCTTTTGAAGCAAGAAGAATAAACTGTACAGATCGAGTTTCACAAATGTTATTCTGGCTTAATGCAGAACTGACATTATTATTACTTCAATTACCAAATATGTATGACATAATTAACATACAGTTGAATCTTAAGACATATTTGATTTCTAATGCATTTAAAGCTATTGTCACTCATCATGTCTGTGAGCAATAAATCAAAATCAAATCCTTTTTTAAAATTCTGTTGCTGAAGACACAGTGACCATGTTTTCCGTTGAAGTTTGGACAGCCTTAAAGCTCGGGTCGTATCTTATCTTATCTTTACTAAAAGTGTGATTATTGTATAGCATTGTGCTAACAACAAGACAATTGTCAAAAATACTTTTGTTCCTGCCTTTATTCGCACAGCATTACAATCTGTTTCAGGAGTTACATTTCAGGGAGAAATTATAAATGATTTCTGCCATTGTCAACTGAGTTTGATATATTATTGTATTGTTCTGGACATATCATTTAGTTACTGGCAGGTTTGTCGTCTCTTTTACAGACAGTATCACATTGAGTTATTTAACAATTAAACTCAAAATCCCATTTAGATAATATCTGCTAGTGCTACGTCTACAAGACTAGCTGGAGGGAACTGGAGTTGTGTGGTCCGGAGTTCACATGCCCCATTTCACAAGGCTTAGAGGGCACAGAGATGTCAGTGTCACCTCTTTTTATCCTGGAAACAACTACGAAAAGCATGAATCTTTGCCAGCAGTCTAGTTAAAACCTTTATTTTTCCACATAACAGCACACATTTTCCTGCAGTTTCATACTAAACATTAAAGATATGCACATGCTGGCATTTGGGAATTTATGTTTGCCATCTTAGCCACATACAGATGACAAGATTTCATTTCATCTACGTGTCCACAGAGATAAAATACATACATTCGGGATGTGTTAAGCCCTTCCTGGAAGCAAACACAACATACAATAAATTTCAATAATATATCAAAGAGGATTTTCGTTACAGTGCAACATTGGGAACCTGAAACTGAGGAAGAACTCAGAAGACACTGTAGATGAGAGAATAGCTCCAGTGTGAAAATTGCTGAAAAAACATAACCATCCCTATACATCAAATGCAAACTACACGTGTACTCTATATCAGGCAGGTTTGGAGTTGTTTGATGCTGACCATGTTGCAGTATTTGATGCATTGGGGTGATAATGTGTTGTCAATGAGCCTTCTCCTTTAAACTTGTAAACAAGGGCAATGATATGTTCAGTCATCATTAAAGAGTGAAAACTGATGTGTTCACAGATTCACTGGCAATAATGAAATAATCCAAAGGCATATTGGGAGATGTAATTGGGAGGAACAAATCAGCCGGCCTCACTGCTCCTCTCCATTTCTCTAAAAGGCCAATGTAAACATCTCTATCAATACAATTCCAAGGAAGAAGAAAACAAGTGTTCACATACAGCTGTGGTGACATACTGTCAAACACTCGCTAACTAGAATGCAATGTTCTATTTATGTCAAGACTATTCTGAAATACACATATTTTGAGGGACACTCAACTCTGTGTTGAACATTGAGAACAACACAATAATGGAGTGATCCCCTGTGGAGAAAAACAGTAGGATTAAGGGACGGAGGGACCGTATGTGAAGCAGAGACGCTCGTGGTCATTTAAAATGACCAGTCATGAACACTTCAGGGTGAATGAGTTCTCTGGCAATTACCAAGCAGATCTCAGTGAGGCTCACCAGAGCTTGGCTTTGTTGGCGCAATAATGGGCAACATGAGGGAAACACGAGTGTTCATGTGTAAAAGTGAGTGTTTTTTCCATCTGCATAATGGGATAGGTGGGTGAGAGAGTGGAACAGGTCGATGGTGTCACTTTTAATTGCTTATCGCTTGGTGTTCTTCATGCTCTCTCCTTTGCTCTTGAGTTTAATTTTCTGTGACTCTGCTGTCCCCTCCTTCTGTCTCTCTTTCCTTCTCTCCTTGTGCTTCCTTTCTCCTTCGCCCTAACGTCAGCAAGTGGCAGCTCAGCATACCATGTTTTTACATAAATTGCCAGTTGGTACTGAGAGCTGCGTGCCAAACAGTTCATGCCAGAATCAAGACTTGGCCCAATCAGCAGAGCTGACAAACTAAAACCTGTTGCCCAATACGTCCAGTGTCTGATTCGTTTCCCCGTGCACAGTTTGCCAAACAGCGCTGGCAAATACATTCAGTTTGTTTTGGCCTATATGTGGCAGATAGTTGACATCACTGTGAGCACCAGTGAATTTAAATAACTTGCATGCGAGTTCATTAAAGTATGACTGAACGATTTGTTGTTCCTGACTGGTCATGGAAACTCAGTGAAAACCGATAATCAGTTTGGCGGCAAAGAAACCTCTGAGGTACCGATGAGCAAAGAGTTTGCACTCTGGACTTTGGCCTCTGTAAGTCTCTTATGTCCATGGCCTCTTGAATGACACATAGACATTCGTGACATCATGTGTCTGTGCATGCCAAACATATTAAAGCATTCGGTCAGGCACACAAATTACTTACTACTAATAATAATAACATATCCTTTTTTGATCCCTGTGGGGAAATTCTTCTCTGCATTTAACCCCTCCCTAGTTATTAAGGCGCAGTGGGCTGCAGTGAAGTGCCCAGGGAGCAACTGGGGGTTTAGGGTCTTGCTCAATGACACTTTGACCTGCAACTGTGGGGAGAGCGGGGATCGAACCGGGTACCTTGTGATTACGGGACGACCGCTCGCCCCACTGTCCGACCACTAAAAGCACGAAACGCAATCCAAACTTTTCAGACCTTTATGAATGTATCTTCTTTAATTCATTTTTAACATTTTGAGACAAGTGTGAGTAGTTTGATTATTCTTGAACACATCTATGCTTAACATATTCCACTGTCTAAATACCTTTACATTGTAATGTTGTTTTTTATATTTTTCGCACCCACTGTCCACTAAATTTAAATTATAATTATTTCATCTAGTTTTTGTCTCTCTCTTTAAGTCTGTTTATTTTTTATATCCATTACATTTAAAGTTTACTCAAATGACAAAACACAATATTTGCTCAATTTGTCCAAGACTCCTTTGCGTATGTTTACTTCAAATTTTTTTTTAATTAACCCTCCTGTTCTGGTTCCAGATGGAGCATTGCCAGCCAAGAAAGGTGTTCGCTACAAACCCAGCTGTGTAAATTGTTAATTTTGAATCCGTAAACAAAAACCTGAGTCGTTCGCTGAGGCAAATATGATAATTGTTTGCGGATTATGGAGATCCGGCTGGCAACACGGCAGAGGCTGTGAGTAAACGGGAAGAAATCTCAGCTCAGTTGCTCAGCCAATGCAGCAGTATAAGGCTTATGGCACACACTGGCGTGATCCATGGGGGAATATCCAGCATGTTGGCTCAGGAGGATCTCGGCTGGGATCATTAAGACACATATGAACACCAACAAATAACTGGATTCTGTATGAACCCTTAAAGCAAAAACATATCAGGACATTCATATACTGGCAGGACTAAACGCAGACTGAGAAAATGGCTGTTGTGGAAAAATCCAGAGGATGTGTGAAGATTTGAACCCACTTGTATTTAGTAAAAACTAGAAAGAAAGAACATAAAATAAATGTACACTTTTATTCATCCTCGTGGGGAAATTCTTCTCTGCATTTGACCAAGGTGGGAAATTAATATCTCCAGTGCAATATAGTATGTACTTGGACATTTAGTTTAGCACACATGGTACAGAAGAGTTAGGTGTCTAACATCGGATCAGATTAATGTCAAAGGTGAGGAAAATATTCTGCTAGCTGGGCATTTAGATATTCAAGATTAATTCAAAAATAGGGAATAATCCAAGATTTTTGGGAACACTTTCCTTCATGTCCTTTCATGACAAGAGTTAAATGAAAAGAACGATACCATGTCTACATGGAAATATTAAGCTACAGCTAACATCTGGTTGGCTTTAGCGTAAATGGCAAAAGTTAACCTATATACAGGACTGTCTCAGAAAATTAGAATATTGTGATAAAGTTCTTTATTTTCTGTAATGCAATTAAAGATTGTTGTCTCAAAAAATTATTATATTGAGTTTTATCTTTTTTTTCTGTAATGAAAATGTCATGCATTCTGGATTCATTACAAATCAACTGAAATATTGCAAGCCTTTTATTCTTTTAATATTAATATTTTGTAATTGCATTACAGAAAATAAAGAACTTCATCACTATATTCTAATTTTCTGAGACAGTCCTGTATACCTTGTCCAAAGGTAACAAATTACACCTGCTCGTGGTAGCTCAAGTCATATCTTGTTTGTTAATTTCTTGGCCGGGCAAAGTTGCTTCCTGGTAACCAGCATCGTCTCGAGGCCAACAAGTAGTCCAGTACATAAACCCCTTCATAGCTCCAATGTGTTTTAATGTATCATTGTTTCCTTATGTTTACAGTTCATGCTGATCTAAAATAACTATCTGCTGGCCGTAGCTTCATATTTACCATGCAGACATGAGTGTGTTATCAATTTTTTTTATCATCTGACTAAAGAAAGATATGCCTATTTCAAAATAATTAAACTGTTGCTTTAAAGGTGTTTTAAATGGAAATGTGCCCCCTAAATGATTTAATGTCAGCATTGAGAAACAGGAAAGTCAGGGAGAAAAGAGGGCTAAATATGCAGAGGATGCCAGCTGTAATTAGATTGCAATGTCTGGGTTATGATGTGCATCTTTAACTACTGAACCACTGGGACGCACTAACTTTGCTATTTTAGCTACAGAATGTGGAGGTAGAAACTTTGCAGTAAATCTACTTTGAAAAACGGAAAATGGTGTCTTCTGTATGCAATAGACTGTATAACCTGAAGTTCGATCGCAGGTATTGAAGTAATATCCACAGTCTTAAACTGCCACACAGTGGTGTTTCTCTGTGTTTATAATGATCAGTTTAAAGCTGGCTGAACTAGCAGGGGAAGGAAACTTTTCTATGACATCAGCTCGCTCAAAAAATAAAATAATGCCATTCCATTATATAATACCACAGGGAAAATGAAATTAACACCGAAAGCAAGAGTCTGCTAATGGCTGCATAATGCACACTTACTTGTTTTTTTAAGCATGACTGACATCTTTCAATACAGCATCTACTGACCTTTAAAGTGGTTGTTGTGAATGGCTGCTCTTTAAAGAATAATTGTCTATCTGATCCTTTTCAAGAATTGAGATAATTCTGTTCAGTGGTGAGACAATCTTAACTCTCCACCACTGGGGCCACATGTCCCAGCAAATATTTGGATCAAAGCCTCCTAGGGACTCCACAACGTGGTATCCGTTGATCGCCTACTCTTTCACAAAAACAAAATGCCCCCTTAGAGTGTGTGAACTGCCCACTCTGGGGAAAATAGAAAAGAGACTTTTATGTATAGATCGACATAAGTAGAGTTGCTCGACACTCTTGTCATTGACACACCGCCGCTGTTTCTGATATATGTGTGAGGCAGTGGTCTTCAAGGATGGGTGGTCTGTCTGGGGCTGAAATCGGACGTGTGTGTAGGGGTGTGTGAGCTCCCTTTATGTTAGGGGAGAGGGGCCTTTGTTCTCTTAACCAGGGAGGTGGGACCAACAGATTAAGCCTTTAGAAGTGCAACCGACCACCATGAGGGCACGCCACAAGGGAGATTGTGTTTAAATGTTGGTGTGTGTGTGTGTTTATGTCTTTGTGTGTATGTACTGTATGTCTCCCTGAATGCACACACAGTGTGCGTTGTGGAATAAGTGTGTAAGTAGTAAGATAGGTGAATGTAGAGAAACCAACCAAAAGAAATGGAGGAAAAGTCAATTTGCATGTGAATTAGCATGAGTTAGTGAGAATCTGATGCAGGTCAGCAGGTCAATAGTTCTTATCCATCTGTCCTTCTGATGGCATGCCTCCCAGGTCAGTTTGATTCCTCTGTGACGGAGCTAATCTCACCCCAGTGCTCAGTGAGCCTCTACAGCGTTCTCTGATCTGCTCCTTCAAACCCCTCTGCTCCCAACACAACAAAATGGGCCTGAGCTGAGGGGAGGAGGGAGACACACACACACACACACACACACACACACACACACACACACACACACACACACACACACACACACACACACACACACCACTACACAGATGGATAGTTAAGACTTTTTGTCCAAATAATTAACATGAAAAGCTAAATAATTACTCCAAAATGAAGACTGGACATCTTTTAAATGTGGTGCAGACATCTAGTAGCTGTTAGCCTGTTACTTCTAAAATTATTTTTGTTAAAGCCTACTGCAAGCATCATCATTGTTAAGGCCTCCAAAAAAAGACTCTTAAAATATTGTCATGAAGTCAGTGACAGTGAAGCATCCCTAACTGTCATTCAAACACGTTACACACACACACACACACACACACACACACCAACAAACACAAACACAAACGGATGGATAGTCAATACTTTTTGTCCAGATGATTAACATCAAAAGATTCTTAATAACTACAAAATTAAAAAGACTGTCATGAAGTTGTCAGTGAAGCATCCCTGTCATTCAAACATGTTCCTCTTGTTGTCTAATTTCCTCACACTCCTGTTGTCCTGTGTGGTGTATTTCATCTTTATAGACAAAGAAAGCCACAACATATGTTAAGAATTATTTTTAAATACTGTTCGACCCATGTTTGCAAAGAGCAAAGCTTTAGGGAATAGGACAAGCACACCATCTGTGTCGTCTTCCATCAGACCTCTGTCTCATGAAACAGCTCAACCTCCTCCTCCTTCTCCTTCAGTTCTCTCTCTCGTTCTTCAGATTTCTTCTCTTCCAGTGTTCCTCCGTCTGTCATGGCGGCTGTCTGAACAAACAAACACACAACGGTACACGGCGAGCCAGACGGCGTGATGTGGGATTGTTTGCTTTGGTTGCTCCCGTGCGGGAGAAAGTTTTCTTAAGAGGCGCACTGAGGTCTGGAGCTCTACGGAGAGACCACAAAACAAATATTTACCCCCCAGCCTCCAGCGCTCGGGGCCTTTCATACCTTCCTTGGACGAGGAACAAGAGAATGGACCCACTTTTGGTTCTGAATAGAAAAAGAGATGTGACACAGAGGAGTTCTGGGTTTCTATTGCTTTTCTAGATGTTCACTTACAGTATTATAGTTATCCTGAGCTCAACATAGAATGATCTTGCTGTCACATACATGATTCATTGATTCTAAAACAGACACAACAACAGGGCTGTAATACTTTTTTCTAGTGTTGAACCTCTTTTTTCTACTAAATATCTTGCCAGTCCTTCCATGCTTCTACTCTTCTACTTGTAATCTCTACTCTTTCCATGCCTTTTTGGCATGATCAAATAGAAATCAACAGATATCACTATCCCTCCAATGCAGCCATTAAGCTCAGCCTCTATCTGAATTTAAATTGTTTCTCCCGGCGCTCCCCTGCTTGTAAATATGCACATGTTTGACTGCAGTGTCAGCCAGGAAGACAGGAACTGGGGAGAAATGCCTACTTCCTGGAGGAGACGGCAGCAGCAGGAGGGCTCTACCAATCATACGTCAGCACAGATACATTCTCGGAGGCACGCTGCCACACATCAGAGATGAACAATAAAGCGTAGAGGTGAGTGAGAAGGCGCTCACAGGAAGTGGATGATTTCACTTGAGGTGTGAGGCCTGTGATGGACAGATATGCAGGTGTTAATATCCTGCAGAAAGGAAGGAGTTGTCGGCCTTACTGACCTCCTCCGATCAGGTGGCGGTCCTCAGTTTGGGCACAGAATTCATAACACAAAAATGCTGGGGCAGTGTTAACTACATTTTAGAGGATCTATGCAAAATGGTGTGATGCTTTATGCATTTACAACACAAAGCAGAAAAGCCACTGAAACGCATCTTCGTTGATGTTCAAAAACATGGAGCCCACGGAGGGAGAAATAATGGAGGAGAAACATAGGAAGATCAGCAGAAGAACTATAGCGCCCTCTTGTGTTTTTATAAAGGACCAACTCGGTTTCCAGCACCTTAGCAGGTTATTTTAAGATGAGCATACTGAGGGCAGAGAGATGGATTTAAGGCAACAGACAGAAACAGAGCAGAGAGTGTGGACTTTGTTGTCATATTTTAGTCTAGTTGTAAGAAAACCATTCAAATATACACATCTAGCTGTTTCTTTCACTACATGTATATTTGCCTCCGTAAAATGTGTCCTAAACTCACCAAAAGTGAGAATAATTAAAATCAATGCTAATAAATAAATAATAACAATGCCAAAACTTATAGTACAACAATATATTCATAATATTAATACTTAAAATATATATTGCACTTTTCTAGACACTCAAAGATGCTTTACTAAATAGAAAGAGTTTGAAAAAGTGGATTTTGAGGGCTTGCTTGGATGATGATAGGGTGGGAGCCTGATGGATGTAGATGAGGACCGCGACTGTTTTCTATTTACTTTGCCACCCTGCTCTCAAGTAGAACAGAAACATATAGTTACTCCAAACATCCATCCCTCTAAGTTAAATATTTTTTTTGCAATTCCAGCATTGTCATATAAGTATTTGGATCATTTATTGCTCAGTCAAAGTCCAACATTAATTCAATTCAATTTTGTTTATGTTGTATAGCCCAAAATTACAAATTTGCCTCAGAGGGCTTTATAATCTGTACAAATATGACATCCCTGTACCAGGACCTCACATCGGATCAGAGAAAAACTTTCACAGGGAATAAAGGGAAGAAACCATCAGGAGTTTAACAGAACAGGATCCCTCTCCCGAGATGGAGCAGAGCAAGAGATGTCATGTGCACAGAATGACTGCGTTACAGAGTTGCAGCACATTCAGTGAATATGACAGAAATGTATGAATGGCATGGACCATGATCCAGACCTCCACAATACATGAAACAGAAGTAGAGTTAGTAATGTGCAATGAAGAGACGTAAATGTGTCCATAAGGAGAGAGAGAAGAGAGGACCTCAGTGTATCCTAAAACTTCCCCCAGCAGCCAATAAGCCTATAGCAGCATATAGGGGCTGGACCAGGTGAACCAAAGCCAGCCCTAACGATAAGCTCTGTCAAAGAGGAAAGTCTTAATTATATTCTTAAATAAAGTGTGTCTGCTTCCTGGACTTAAGGTGGGAGCTGGTTCCATTGAAGAGGAACTTGATAACTGAAGGCTCTTGTTGTCTGCATCAAAGAACCAGTTTGCAGCAGTGAGGTCATGGTGTTCTTTTTGCTGATACTGTTTCTTATGTAGTGTCTCCTTGGTACAAGGCTTTAGGGAAGCCAAACTTATACAGATATGTCTGTAACGGAACCGGTCTGTCCAGTAGTGCAGTTAGTCGTAGTCCAATATTGCAGAAGGGACATATTGTTCTATCTTGTCTAGGGATGGGTATCGTTTGGGTTTTTTCCGATACCGGTGCTAAACCGGTACTTTTAAAATGATACCGGTTTGATGGGCAAAGAGAACAACCAATCAGAGGTACTGAAGATGACAAGTGACAAATAAAGTTTTGCTTCTGACAGCGAGAGTTACACTGAAACAAAGTGATGCCCCACAGTCTTTATTCCTCCGTCATTATATTCCCGGTAACACCGGGTAAACAGCCGGGACCGCTGGACATCAACACATCTGCTAGCAGACTGTCACGCTCGTAGCTAGCGCTAGCTACGAGCTAGCTTAAACATGGTTATAATGGCTAATTTATTATTTCTTGGGCTACTTTAATGAATGCAAGACTTGCAATCAACGATACGGTACTAATCTGAGTTACGGCTGCTCGTCATCATCGGTCTCCCCATCCCGCCCAGCCTGACGCTGGTGTGCTCGACACGGGTTCACGCAGTCACACACGGCGCATGCCTCCGCTCTCAAAGGCTGTGTCTACTACCGGACACTTTACGAAGTACACTGCAATACAGTGCACTGACATCTGTAGTGCACTCCGTCGCTGATAAGTGCTGTATCAAATGGAACACTTACGTTAACCACTTGGCTGAAGTGACGGACGCAAATCTGTTCACAGAACCCGCGAAATTAAGCCGGGATTGACGTACGCAAATCTGCTTGCGATACCCGCGAAACTTAAACTGACAAAATGAATGCACTTCTTGCCCTCTTTTTGTCCCTTGTTTACCCCTTTCTCCACCACACGTGGAAACTGCGATACCTCCACAATCGCAAAGTTTAATGATAGGCTATCGTAACCTGCTGACAGGGCGGAGTCACCAGAGAAGTTCACAACAATGGTTTTTTTCAATTTCAATCGGCTCAGGCACCGGAAAGAAGCACCGAAATGTGCATTGCGTTTCGGTCCGGGTAATACCGGTTGTATTGGAACCGGTACCTGAATAGATCTCAATTTGTCATTCGAAGGGTGTGTGCCCTGCTCATTCAGTACATGGCCCAGGTACTCTATTCAGGCTCA
This sequence comes from Pseudoliparis swirei, assembly GCF_029220125.1. Taxonomy (NCBI): domain Eukaryota; kingdom Metazoa; phylum Chordata; class Actinopteri; order Perciformes; family Liparidae; genus Pseudoliparis; species Pseudoliparis swirei. The sequence continues at coordinate 11,429,328 of NC_079399.1, forward strand.
TCGAGTTGAGGTGCCACACCGTGCACAGGCCACTTAGTAGATGCTGAAAAGCTGGTTGATTATAGGCTACCTTTTACGACACAATTAGCAGCAAGAGCCAAACGTACAAGTAAAATACCATCTTGGGGATGGAATATAATTGCACAACAGTTCAAATGACTCATAGTGTTGTTCCCAGACATGTCTATTATATACAATTGTGTTCTGTATTTTGTCTATGAATAATTGCTGTGCTGTGTTAAGATTAGGGATGGGTATCGTTTGGGTTTTTTCCGATACCTGTGCTAAACCGGTACTTTTAAAACGATACCGGTGCCTAAACGGTGCCTGAACCGATACTTTTTTTTTGTACGCACAATGAGGACATTAAAAACCTCTTTGGCCATATTCCCTGTAGAAGCCGTTATCATGGAGCACTGACAAACAACGGATATCAGACTGTTAACATACACAATATATGTTCTCCATTATATGATGTGATATGTATTGTCATGTGCAGACCTTATAGGGTTAATCCTGTCACTGTGTTGATGGGCAAAGAGAACAACCAATCAGAGGGACTGAAGATGACACGTGACAAATAAAGTTTTGCTTCTGACAGCGAGAGTTACACTGAAACAAAGTGATGCCCCACGGTCTTTATTCCTCCGTCATTATATTCCCGGTAACACCGGGTAAACAGCCGGGATCGCTGTACACCAACACATCTGCTAGCAGACTGTCACGCCAGAGTAGCTAGCGCTAGCTACGAGCTAGCTTAAACATGGTTATAATGGCTAATTTATTATTTCTTGGGCTACTTTAATGAATGCAAGACTTGCAATCAACGATACGGTACTAATCTGAGTTAAGGATGCTCGTCATCATCGGTCTCCCCATCCCGCCCAGCCTGACGCTGGTGTGCTCGACACGGGTTCACGCAGTCACACACGGCGCATGCCTCCGCTCTCAAAGGCTGTGTCTACTACCGGACACTTTACGAAGTACACTGCAATACAGTGCACTGACATCTGTAGTGCACTCCGTCGCTGATAAGTGCTGTATCAAATGGAAGACTTACATTAACCACTTGGCGGAAGTGACGGACGCAAATCTGTTCACGGCACCCGCGAAATTAAGCCGGGAGTGACGTACGCAAATCTGCTTGCGATACCCGCAAAACTTAAACTGACAAAATGAATGCACTTCTTGCCCTCTTTTTGTCCCTTGTTTACCCCTTTCTCCACCACACGTGGAAACTGCGATACCTCCACAATCGCAAAGTTTAATGATAGGCTATCGTAACCTGCTGACAGGGCGGAGTCACCAGAGAAGTTCACAACAATGGTTTTTTTCAATTTCAATCGGCTCAGGCACCGGAAAGAAGCACCGAAATGTGCATTGCGTTTCGGTCCGGGTAATACCGGTTGTATTGGAACCGGTACCTGAATAGCTCTCAATTTGTCATTCGAAGGGTGTGTGCCCTGCTCATTCAGTACATGGCCCAGGTACTCTATTCAGGCTCATCGAGTTGAGGTGCCACACCGTGCACAGGCCACTTAGTAGTTGCTGAAAGGTTGGTTGATTATAGGCTACCTTTTACGACACAATGAGCAGCAAGAGCCAAACGTACAAGTAAAATACCATCTTGGGGATGGAATATAATTGCACAACAGTTCAAATGACTCATAGTGTTGTTCCCAGACATGTCTATTACAGGGCTCTCAAGTCTCACGCATTGAGCGTGAGACTCACGCATTTCGGTCTTATCTCACGCACTCCCGCCACACATCGAATTCCTCACGCTGAAAAAACCTCTTGGCTATTTAATGCTTGAATGCAGGGGTGCTCAACACGCCGATCGATTGTTCCGCTGCAGAGCTCGATGCCGGCTCGATGCCGGCGCGCGCAACGGTCAGCTGTATCGGGTGCTGATGGAAATCTCACGCTTGCCTGTCTTCAAAACTTGAGAGCCCTGCTATTATATACAATTGTGTTCTGTATTTTGTCTATGAATAATTACTGTGCTGTGTTAAGATTGACAATACAACAATACATTCCATTGAGTCGTGTGACATGTGTGTAGCCGTCACTAGTAGGTTCCCCCCCCCTAAAGCACCAACAAGTAGCCAGAGGGATATTCGGTAATAAGGTTTATTCCGACAGCAGACTGTGTCTCTGCTCTCCACGCTCCTCTCCTCTCCTGTCTGTCCAGCTCCTTTATGGAGACAGACTCGAAAACCAACACATATCGTCATCAGCTGGACTGATTACCAATCTGATTACCAATCAGTCCAACTGATGACAATCAGACACCGTTCCCTGAACCACACCCCCGCTCCACCCACTCTGCAGCCGAGCCTTAACACCCCCCGCTGCCACATACCTCCACCGCCCGACTTAGGCCGGGGCAACATCCGGCCTAACCTACTCCCCCTCCCCCCCATGAGAGCGGGAGAGGAAGTCGGCCACGACCATCTGCGTCCCCGGCCTATGAATCACCTTGAAATTAAAAGGCTGTAAAGCCAGATACCACCGAGTGATTCGGGCATTGGTATCTTTCATGCGGTGGAGCCATTGGAGCGGGGCGTGGTCCGACCAGAGGGTGAATGAGCGTCCCAGGAGGTAGTAGCGCAGGGAGTCGACCGACCACCGGATGGCCAGGCACTCCTTCTCCACCGTGCTGTACCTGCCCTCCCTCTCCGACAGCTTGCGGCTGATGTACAGCACGGGGCGGTCAAACCCCTACCTGCTGGGACAAAGCGGCCCCAGCCCTCTGTTCGACGATCGGTCTGCAGAGTAAAGGAGAGAGAAGTTAGTGTGTGAAGGAGTGGTTCCCACAGAGCTTGCTTTACCTCCTCAAACACCAACTGGCACCGCTCCGTCCACTGGACCGGATCTGAGGCACCTTTCCGGGTCAGGTCAGTCAAGGGCTGGTCAGCTCCAAAGTTCGGGATGAACCGCCTGTAATAGCCCGCCAGCCCCAAAAACTGCTTCACCTCTTTTTTAGTCTTGGGCCGCGGGCAGGCTGCGATGGCGGCGGTCTTGTCCACCTGAGGGCGCACCTGCCCGGCACCCAAGTGGTACCCCAGATACCGTACCTCCCTCCGTCCAACTGCACACTTCCCGGGTTGGCGTAGCCCGCCTGCCTCAGGGACTCCAGCACCGCGCCGACCCGCTGCACATGCTCCGCCCAGGTGGTGCTGTGTATGATCACATCATCCAAGTAGGCGGCAGCATATGCAGCGTGCGGACGCAGCACCCGGTCCATGAGGCGTTGAAAGGTGGCCGGGGCCCCGAACAACCCAAAGGGAAGCGTGGTGAATTGGTATAACCCAAACGGAGCGGAGAAGGCCGTTTTTTCCTTAGACTCTGGCGACAGAGGAATCTGCCAGTAGCCCTTGGTTAAATCCAGTGTCGTAAAGAAACGCGCAGTGACCAGTCGGTCCAGGAGCTCGTCGACCCGGGGCATTGGGTAAGCATCGAACCGTGACACATCATTCACCCTGTGATAGTCCACGCAGAACCGTATAAACCCATCCTTCTTGACCACAAGAACAATGGGACTACACCAGGCACTGTGGGACTCTTCTATTACCCCCATCTCCAGCATTGCAGCCAATTCCCGCTGAACCACCTTTCTCTTGTGTTCAGGTAACCTGTAGGGTCGTGACCGCACTGTCACGCCCGGAGGAGTCTGAAGCTCGTGCTATATGAGGTTTGTGCGTCGTGGAAGGAGAGAGAACACATCAGCAAACTGCTTTTGCAACCGGGCAATGTCTGTTTTCTGGGTCCCGGAGAGATGGTCTTCACAAAGGAGCGAGGCCGGATTCGTGGATTTTGGGACCTCAGGCCCCAGCTCCTCTCTCTCAGATACCGAGGACACCAGAGAAACAGACTCCGCCTCCCTCCATGCTTTTAGGAGGTTGAGGTGGTAAATCTGTGTAGCTCCGCCCCTATCAGAACGCACCACCTCATAGTCGACATCCCCCACTCGCCGTGTGACCACAAAGGGCCCTTGCCACTTGGCGAGGAGTTTAGAGCTGGAAGAAAGAAGCAATAGAAGTACCTTCTCTCCCGGTGTGAATTGTCTCAGCCTGGCACCTCTGTTGTACAGCCGCTGCTGACGCTCCTGGGCCTGGAGCAAATTCTCACGTGACAGCTGACCCAGTGTGTGGAGCTTTGCTCGCAGGTCCAGGACGTGTTGGATCTCGTTTTGACTGGTGCTCGGCCCCTCCTCCCAGTTTTCTTTAATGAGGTCGAGCACCCCCCGTGGAGTCCTGCCAAACAACAGTTCAAAGGGAGAAAATCCCGTGGAGGCCTGGGGAACCTCCCGTACTGCAAACAACAGAGTCAAGCCATTTATCCCAATTACGTTCATCGTCATTAATAAATTTACGGATCATGGACTTCAAAGTCTAATTCAGACGCTCCACCAGACCATCGGTCTGTGGGTGGTACACACTGGTCCGAATAGACTTGATGCCCAGTAACCCGTAAAGTTCTCTCAGTGTTCTTGACATGAACTGGGTGCCCTGGTCAGTCAGAATCTCTTTCGGGATTCCGACTCGGGAGATGACCTGAAACAGCGCCTGCGCGACACCCTTTGCAGAAATGTTGCGCAAGGGCACCGCCTCCGGGTATCGTGTTGCGTAATCCACGAAGACTAACACAAAGCGATATCCGCGTGCACTCCGGTGAAATGGCCCGATGAGGTCCATAGCGATTCGCTCAAATGGAACCTACATTAATGGCGGAGGGCGCAAAGGTGCCCTCGGAATGGCCGGAGGGTTTACCAATTGACACTCCGGGCAGGACGCACACCAACGGCGCACATCCGCCCGGATGCCCGGCCAATAGAATCGGGTCATTATCCGGTCCAGAGTTTTATCATACCCCATGTGACCAGCCATCGGGTTATAGTGAGCCGCCTGAAAAATAATTTCCCGGCGGCTCTTCGGCACCAGCAACTGGGTGCTTTCCTGCCCTGTGTAAGTGTCACGGCTCACTCTGTACAGTCTGTCCCTGATCAATGTAAAGTGCGGATATGTCTGCGCTGCGTCAGGGTGCACCAGCTGACCATCAATTCGTATCACTTGGTCAAAGGCTGAGCGTAGAGTATCGTCTCGAGACTGCTCGAGTGGAAAATCCTCCATGGAGTGAAACTCGGGAACCGGAGGAGTCTCCATAGGAGGCTCCGCCGGTTCCCCCTCCCCGTCTGCAGTGTCGGACAACCTCGCGTCACCGCTGAGCACGGCGCACACATCGCATGACCCTGTCTGCTGTGAACGCACCCCCGCAGCCTTCCCCATTAACTTATCAAAGCCCGGCCAATCGGTTCCCAAGATTACGGGGTGCGTAAGGCGGGAGCTAACCGCGACCTTCACGTTATGCTTTTTACCCCCATGTCTAATTTCCGCTGACACTATGGGATACTCTTGAATGTCCCCATGCACACACCTTATCTTCACCCACAATGCCTCCACCAATGCCCCTGGTCGAACCAGGCTCTGGCGGATCATAGACAGTGTACAGCCGGAATTAAGATGGCGCGGCTGTGTCCAGACGCCGTCGAGGTAGCTCCGCGGAGATTGTGCGCTCTTTTAGTTTTTGTGTTTATTTTTAATGTTTTCTTTGCCACAAACACATCGGCACTAACAGCATACGACCGCAGCACACTTTTGGACATAAACTTTTGCGCAAAACAAGGGTTTTTGTCCACTTTTTCCATCGATCCAGCGTGGCCGGCAGAGATCGTACGAGCGAACCACAACAACAACAGTGGAGCCGCTACTACGGGGGGACGACGAAAACATCGAGGGAAACGGAGCGGAATTCGGAACAGACTGAGAGTTCAAGCCCACCGTCCACCTCTGCCCAGCATCCTTCTTGCTAACGTCCAGTCTCTGGAAAATAAGATGGATGATGTTAGGGCAAGGATCAGATTCCAACGGGACATGAGGGACTGTAACATCTTTTGTCTGACGGAAACATGGCTGACCCGCTGGTGCCGGATCGAGTCATATGCCCAACCGAGTCCTTCTCTGTTTTCCGTGCAGACAGAACGGAAGAGTCTGGTAAATCTAAGGGTGGAGGGGTTTGCTTCATGACTAACAACAAATGGTGCGACCCCAAGGACATTAAGACTCTTTCTCGTTCCTGCTCACGAACCTGGAACATCTGACGATCTCATGCCGCCCATTCTACCTTCCCCGGGAGTTCAGCTCGGTCATCACCACAGCCGTCTACATACCACCACAAGCGGACACCGACGTAGCACTATCGGACCTACATGATGTGTTATGTCGGCATCAGAACAAGTATCCCGACGCTGCTGTGGTGGTGGCTGGGGACTTTAATAGGCGAACCTAAAAAGTCATGCCGAACTTTCACCAGCACATTATGTGTGCTACCAGAGGGGAAAGAACGTTGGACCACTGCTATACGCCATTCAAGAGAGGCTACAAGGCTGTCTCTCTCCTCCGCTCGCAAATCAGACCATGCCGCCATTTTTCTGCTTCCGGAGTACCGGCAAAAGATCGCGCGGGAAGCGGTAGTGACGAGGAACGTAAGCGGTGGTCTGACCAATCAGAGACTGAGCTACAGGACGCTCTGCGTGTCGTCGACTGGGACATGATCCAATCCAGTTCCAGTGCGCCAGCGAGTTTTGGAAGTAGCAATGAGCCTCATAGCAACGCTTAGCGGACACCATCGTCCCCACGGTAAAAGTTAGGGTCTTTCCTAACCAAAAGCCGTGGGTTGATAGATCCATCCGTGAAGCTGTGAACGCCTGCATTGCTGCCTATAACTCCGGTCTTGCATCCGCCAACATGGACGAGTACAAGGCAGCGGTCTATGGTCTGAGGAGGGCGGTGAAGGACGCCAAAAGGAGGTACCGGGACAGAGTGGAATCACAGATGGAGCAGCGACACCAGGCGCCTATGGCAGGGGCTACGGACTATCACAGACTACCAGAGCAGACCCGCGCTATGGTGAGTGCCGACGCATCCCTAGCGGACGACCTGAACTCATTTTATGCACGGTTTGAGGCTAGCAACAACAGCGCTAGCTCGCCTAACAACAACACCGTTAGCGTAGCCGAGGTGAGTTCTACTGCTGGGGATGAACACACACTCTCTGTGACCGAGCACAGTGTGAGGAGGGCTCTGTTGAGGGTGAACACCAGGAAAGCTGCAGGTCCAGATGGCATATCTGGGCGAGTACTGAAGACCTGTGCTAACCAGCTAGCTCCAGTGTTCACCACAATATTCAACCTCTCCCTGGCTGAGTCCGTGGTCCCCGCCTGCTTCAAGAGATCCACTATTGTCCCTGTGCCCAAGAATGCTTCTCCAGCATGTATGAATGACTACCGACCGTGGCCCTCACCTCGGTGGTCATGAAATGCTTTGAGAGGCTGATAAAGGACTACATCTGCGCCTTCCTCCCTTCCTCCATGGACCCGCTGCAGTTTGCTTATCGCCCAAACAGATCCACGGATGATGCTGTCTCCCAGGTACTGCACACCACACTCTCTCATCTGGACAGCCAGAGGGGGCTATGTGAGACTGCTGTTCATTGATTATAGTTCAGCTTTCAACACCATAGTCCCTCCAGACTGGCCGGCAAGCTGATTGAGCTGGGACTGAACACCCCTGTGTGCTTGGATCCTGGACTTCCTGACCGCCAGGCCACAGGTGGTCAGGGTGGGCAGACACACCTCCAAATCCCTCACCCTGAACACAGGATCCCCCCAGGGTTGCGTCCTCAGCCCCCTACTGTACTCCCTGTACACACATGACTGTGTGGCCAGGTTCAGCTCCAACACCATCATCAAGTTTGCGGATGACACAGTGGTGGTGGGCCTGATCTCCGACAACCACGAGAAGGCCTACCTGGAGGAAGTTGCTGATCTGTCACTCTGGTGCCAGGACAACAGCCTCATCATGAATGTCACCAAAACTAAGGAGCTGATTGTGGACTTTAGGAGGGTACAACAACAGAGGACGTACTCACCACTGGGGATTAACGGGACTACTGTGGAGAGGGTGAGCGGTATAAATACCTGGGAGTCCACATCACCGAGGATCTGACATGGTCAACAAACACAGACACTCTGGTGAGAAAGGCAAGGCAGCGCCTACCACCTCAGGCAGCTGAGGAAATTTAAAGTTTCCCAGAGGATCCTTCAGTCCTTCTACTCTGGAGCTGTAGAGAGCGTCCTGACAGGAAGCATCACAGCCTGGTTTGGCAACTGCTCCGCTCAGGACAGGAAGGCTCTGCAGAGAGTAGTGCGTTCGGCTGAACGCACTATTGGAATTACACTCCCCACCCTGCAGGACTTGTACACCAGGAGGTGCAGAACCAGAGCCGGCAGGATCATGAAGGATCCTCACCACCCCAACAACAGACTGTTTCAGCTGCTGCGGTCAGGCAGGCGCCTCGTAGTCACGCTGCAAGAACAGAGAGACTGAGACGGAGTTTCTTTCCTCAGGCCATCAGGATTGTGAACTCCGACCTCACCAGGACCCCCACATAGACCCACACAACTGCCCCTCTTAGGCACACACACACACACACACACACACACACACTTACTGTAAATATTGTGTTGTTGTTTTTTATTGTAAATAGTGTGTACTTGTTGCCCTTGCACATTCCTGCTGAGCATTGCCACTTTCATTTCACTGCACACCCTGTGTGTGTATGTGACAAATAAAACATCTTGAATCTTGAATCCACCATTGCCTGATGTATACCCCCCTGGATTGTTACCGGTACGCGGTACGTCGCTCCCGGACCTGGGGAGGGCGTTGGAGAGCCGGCAACCCGGATCACCTGGTGATGGGTGGCGTCAGGAGCTGCGTCGGCCTGGCTGGAGCCAGTGCGCCGCCGCTGTCCACCTGACTGCTGGGATAAACCGCCAGGTGGTCCTCTGCCAGAGTGACGGCGGCCTCCAGCGATGTCGGGCGGTGGCAGCAGACCCACGTTGATGTTTCGGCCGGCAGGCCCCCAACAAACTGCTCCAGGATCACCCGTTCTGCCACTGCCTGCGACTCTCCTGTGGGGAAATGATAAACGAGTCTACACCATGCTGTCATTTGTACTTTGGCATCCAGTCCATAGCACAATTTAATGTAAAAAAGAATATGACAAAGTTTAATGCTGATGTATTAATAGACACAGACTATCCCCAGCTGCTATTTTGGGGCGGCTGTAGCTCAGTGAGGTAAGGGGGTCGTCCTGCAACCCCAAGGTTGTCAGTTCGATCCCGGCTCTCCCCATTAGTTGCAAGTCGAAGTGTCCTTGAGCAAGGCACTGAACCCCCAGTTGCTTCCCGGGCGCATCACTGCAGCCCACTGCTCCTTAATAACTAAGGATGGGTTAAATGCAGAGAACTAATTTCCCCTTGGGGATTAATAAAGTATATATCTTATCTTATCTTATCTATTGAACAGAGGTAGCTATTCTTCTCAAAGGGCAATTCATCAGTGTTTCAAAACACTCACACGTCACATGTTGGATTATCTTTCCAGAAGGACGAAGCGCGAAATTTAAAACAAATAAGAGTATGTTGCACTTTCATGTGTGGGCTGGAAGGGCTTTCTCTAAACTCTTGTTCATGGACATCAAGAGAAAACTTTATTGGAGGCGTTCCTGTATCAGCATATTATATATTCTGTGTCTGCAGGCACAAAAGTCACTTTTGGCAAGCATTGCCAATTTTTCTATTTGATGGCCAAAATATGTATGGGCAGACAGATGCATCTGTCCACATTCTGTCTATTCCTCTTTCAAACTTTCTCTCTGGGGTCTCAATCAGTCTCTCTCTCTCTTTTTCTCTTATACACACACATGCAGGATCACACGCGCACGCGCACACACACACAGTTGGCCGTTTTCTCATCATTTACACTGAGAAACGCCCTGTAAGGACATCCTTATCCTGCAACCCACACTCTGCTGGATGCTCTGTAATAACTCCAGCCGTCCACCATGGAAAGTGAATGGCTCAAGAGGTTTAGTTCATGTTTAAGGTTAAAAACTAAATGCCCCCTTAGAGTGTGTGAACTGCCCACTCTGGGGAAAATGGAAAAGAGACTTTTATGTATAGATCGACATAAGTAGAGTTGCTCGACACTCTTGTCATTGACACACCGCCGCTGTTTCTGATATATGTGTGAGGCGGTGGTCTTCCAGATGGGTGGTCTGTACAGGGGCTGAAATCGGACGTGTGTGTAGAAATTGGTGAGCTCCCTTTGTGATGAGGAGAGGGCCTTTGTTCTCTGCCAACCAGGAGATTGGGACCAACAGATTAAGCCTATATAGAAACAACCGACCACCATGAAGACACGCCTAGGGGTGTGTTTAAATGTTGGTGTGTGTGTTTATGTGTCTTTGTGTGTGTATGTATATGTCCTGTATACACAGTTTCGTTGTGGAATAAGTGTAAGTAGTAAGAAGGTAGATGTAGAAACCAACCAAAAGAAATGGAGGAAAAAGTCAGGTGATATTTGTACCAATTTGTGAATTGTAGGTTAGTCGAGTCTTGATTTACATGCAATCAATTAATGGCAGCAGTCGGGACTGAAATCAGTTATCCGTTTCATGTAAACACCTTTGTCTGACTATGTGATCCGACTTGATCCGATTAACACCCTGAATGGCTTTCGGTCCGGTCAGTTGATAATTAGAGCTCTCGCGGCGTGTTGGTGAATTGGATTAGAGACTGGACTTTGCGTCTTCAACGTATAGAGATCCATGCCCTCCTCCTCCCTCCCCGTAGGTGACCGGAGTGCGAGAAAGGGCGGTAATTCATTATCAAGTGGCGCGTACGGTCTTCTCAGATTATCAGCTCGGCCTATAGGCGCCATTTGCGTTGGCTGTCCTCCTATTAACACTGGAAGAATAGTGGGATGTATTTCGCCTTGCTCTCTGTTAGCCATCTTTCTCGAAATGTTGTTGGTGGTGGTGAGAGAGTTCAATGGAAATGACAACAATCTACAGGTTGTAATGAAAACAGGCGCCAAGCCTATCAGAGTATTCCAAGGATATGACGTAACTTAGGCCAGTTGATTACTCACTGCCATGTGGGATGCTGACAGATCCCAAAAGATAGCATGGTCCAACTAAAGCAAGATTCCGAATTATACCATCATGTAGCACTGGCCCAAGAGAGAATCTGATGCGGGTCAGGTCAATAGTTCTTATCCATCTGTCCTTCTGATGGCGCCTCCCAAGGTCAGTTTGATTCTCTGTGACGGCTAATCTCACCCCAGTGCTCAGTGAGCCTCTACAGCGTCCTCGATCTGCTCCTTCAAACCCCTGCTCCCAGCACACAACAAATGGGCCTGGGCCTTTGGGGAGAGAAGACACACACCACTACTACAGATGATAGTTAAGACTTTGTCCAAATAATTTAACATGAAAAGCTAAATAATTACTCCAAAACTGAAGACTGGACATCTTTTAAATGTGGTGCAGACATCTAGTAATATTACTTCTAAGGTATTTTATTTAAAACTGCAAGCATCATCATTATTAGGCCTCAAAAAGACTTAAAATATTATCATGAAGACGAAATTGAAGCATCCTAACTGTCATTTCAAACATTACACACACCAACAAACAAACACGGATGGATAGTCAATACTGACCAGATGATTAACAAAAAAGATTCAATAACTACAAAATTAAAAAAAGACTGTCATAGAGTTGTCAGTGAAGCTGTCATAGTGAGTCAGGTTTATGCAGCAGAGGACCCAAAAGCACGACATTACTGCACAAACTAATTAAAAAATCACAGACGAACCTGACGACAAAAACGAGACAAAACAGTGAGGCAACACTGGGAATGAGACGAACAGGGTTTACATACACAGGCAAGGTGAGAGGATTGGACAGCGGGGAGCAGATTTGGGTGGACACAATGAGAGTTCAGCAATCACCTGAGAGAAACAGTGGGACCAGGGTGAGACAATCACAGGGAGACAGAAGACACAAAACTGAACCTCAGATCATGACATACCCCCTCAAGGGACGAATTCCAGACAGCCAGCGTTCCTGAGGGTGGGTGGAGGAGCAGGAGGAGGTCAAGGCTGCAGAAGCAGTCCGGGGCGACATGAGGGCGATAACCAAGCAGTAGCTCTGGAGGCGGGCGAGGACAGGCCGGGAGGCAGGACTGAGCTCAGGAGAGGAAGTCCCAAGTACGGTCTGGGGATGGGAGCTCTATGGGACCAGGACCAAGCTGACGAGACATGGGGAACCGGGCTGGGCAGGAGACGAGTCCACGAGGAACCAGGGATGAACCCAGGATGGAGACACAGGGAACGAGATGGACGAGATGGCTCACGAGGCCGAGCTGGCAGGGGCAGGCGGGATGGGGAGAACGAGGCAGGCGGAGCAGGAGGCAGACTCGAGACTGGAACGCCGAGGGGCTGGTGCCAACAGCGGAACACGAGACTAGACATGGGGACAGGAGCGGAACACAGGGGACTCGAACATAAGTGGACTGGAACCTCGGGGTCTGGAGCCTGTGGCCGGAACTCGAGGACTGGAACACAGGGACTCGAACAGGAACATCCGGGGACCCGGAACCCGGTGGTCGGTACAGGACTGGAACCAGAACATCGTGGACTGGAGCGGTGGCAGACACCAGGGACTGGGCCAGCGTCATTGACTCCAGGGCGGAGGACTCCTCCTCGAGAGGAACCTTAGCGCAAGCGGCAGGAAGGAACAGTGCAGCCCAGGAAACTGAGAGCTGGGTCCATTAGTGGCCACGTTCTGTCATGATGAGTCAGGTTATGCATGAAGAGGACTAAGCATGACATTACTGCTGAAACTGTTAATTACAAAATCACAGACCAGACCAGACCACGAGACGACAAAACGCAGACCAAACGGTACAAAAGCCACACTGGGAATGAGACGAACAGGGTTTACATACACAGGCAAGGTGAGAGGATTGGACAACGGGGAACGAGACACAGGTGGACACAATGAGGGCGGGACCAGCAATCACACAGAAGGAAACAATCAGGACATGGGCAGACAATCACAGGGAGACAGACGACACAAGGACTTCAAAACAAGACACAAAACTAGACACAAACTCCAGATCATGACAGTAGCATCCCTGTCATTCAAACATGTTCCTCTTGTTGTCTAATTTCCTCACACTCCTGTTGTCCTGTGTGGTGTATTTCATCTTTATAGACAAAGATAGCCACAACATATGTTAAGAATTATTTTTAAATACAGTTCGACCCATGTTTGCAAAGAACAAAACTTTAGGGAATAGGACAAGCACACCATCTGTGTCGTCTTCCATCAGACCTCTGTCTCATGAAACAGCTCAACCTCCTCCTCCTTCTCCTTCAGTTCTCTCTCTCGTTCTTCAGATTTCTTCTCTTCCAGTGTTCCTCCGTCTGTCATGGCGGCTGTCTGAACAAACAAACACACAACGGTACACGGCGAGCCAGACGGCGTGATGTGGGATTGTTTGCTTTGGTTGATCCCGTGGGAGAAAGTTTTCTTAAGAGGCGCACTGAGGTCTGGAGCTCTACGGAGAGACCACAAAACAAATATTTACCCCCCAGCCTCCAGCGCTCGGGGCCTTTCATACCTTCCTTGGACGAGGAACAAGAGAATGGACCCACTTTTGGTTCTGAATAGAAAAAGAGATGTGACACAGAGGAGTTCTGGGTTTCTATTGCTTTTCTAGATGTTCACTTACAGTATTATAGTTATCCTGAGCTCAACATAGAATGATCTTGCTGTCACATACATGATTCATTGATTCTAAAACAGACACAACAACAGGGCTGTAATACTTTTTTCTAGTGTTGAACCTCTTTTTTCTACTAAATATCTTGCCAGTCCTTCCATGCTTCTACTCTTCTACTTGTAATCTCTACTCTTTCCATGCCTTCTTGGCATGATCAAACAGAAATCAACAGATATCACTATCCCTCCAATGCAGCCATTAAGCTCAGCCTCTATCTGAATTTAAATTGTTTCTCCCGGCGCTCCCCTGCTTGTAAATATGCACATGTTTGACTGCAGTGTCAGCCAGGAAGACAGGAACTGGGCAGAAATGCCTACTTCCTGGAGGAGACGGCAGCAGCAAGAGGGCTCTACCAGTCATACTCAGCACAGATACATTCTCGGAAGCACGCTGCCACACATCAGAGATGAACAATAAAGCGTAGAGGTGAGTGAGAAGGCGCTCACAGGAAGTGGATGATTTCACTTGAGGTGTGAGGCCTGTGATGGACAGATATGCAGGTGTTAATATCCTGCAGAAAGGAAGGAGTTGTCGGCCTTACTGACCTCCTCCGAGCAGGTGGCGGTCCTCAGTTTGGGCACAGAATTCATAACACAAAAATGCTGGGGCAGTGTTAACTACATTTTAGAGGATCTATGCAAAATGGTGTGATGCTTTATGCATTTACAACACAAAGCAGAAAAGCCACTGAAACGCATCTTCGTTGATGTTCAAAAACATGGAGCCCACGGAGGGAGAAATAATGGAGGAGAAACATAGGAAGATCAGCAGAAGAACTATAGCGCCCTCTTGTGTTTTTATAAAGGACCAACTCGGTTTCCAGCACCTTAGCAGGTTATTTTAAGATGAGCATACTGAGGGCAGAGAGATGGATTTAAGGCAACAGACAGAAACAGAGCAGAGAGTGTGGACTTTGTTGTCATATTTTAGTCTAGTTGTAAGAAAACCATTCAAATATACACATATAGCTGTTTCTTTCACTACATGTATATTTGCGTCCGTAAAATGTGTCCTAAACTCACCAAAAGTGAGAATAATTAAAATCAATGCTAATAAATAAATAATAATAATGCCAAAACTTATAGTACAACAATATCTTAATAATATTAATATTTAAATATATATTGCGCTTTTCTAGACACTCAAAGATGCTTTACTAAATAGAAAGAGTTTGAAAAAGTGGATTTTGAGGGCTTGCTTGGATGATGATAGGGTGGGAGCCTGATGGATGTAGATGAGGACCGCGACTGTTTTCTATTTACTTTGCCACCCTGCTCTCAAGTAGAACAGAAACATATAGTTACTCGAAACATCCATCACTCTAAGTTAAATGTTTGTTGCAATTCCAGCATCGTCATAGAAGTATTTGGATCATTTATTGCTAAGTCAAAGTCCAACATTAATTAAATTCAATTTTGTTTATGTTGTATAGCCCAAAATCACAAATTACAAATTTGCCTCAGAGGGCTTTATAATCTGTACAAATATGACATCCCTGTACCAGGACCTCACATCGGATCAGAGAAAAACTTTCACAGGGAATAAAGGGAAGAAACCCTCAGGAGTGCAACAGAACAGGATCCCTCTCCCCAGATGGAGCAGAGCAAGAGATGTCATGTGCACAGAATGACTGCGTTACAGAGTTGCAGCACATTCAGTGAATATGACAGAAATGTATGAATGGCATGGACCATGATCCAGACCTCCACAATACATGAAACAGAAAAAGAGTTAGTAATGTGCAATGAAGAGACGTAAATGTGTCCACAAGGAGAGAGAGAGAAGAGAGGACCTCAGTGTATCCTAAAACTTCCCCCAGCAGCCAATAAGCCTATAGCAGCATATAGGGGCTGGACCAGGTGAACCAAAGCCAGCCCTAACGATAAGCTCTGTCAAAGAGGAAAGTCTTAATTCTATTCTTAAATAAGGTGTGTCTGCTTCCTGGACTTAAGGTGGAAGCTGGTTCCATTGAAGAGGAACTTGATAACTGAAGGCTCTTATTGTCGACATCAAAGAACCAGTTTGCAGCAGTGAGGTCATGGTGTTCTTTTTGCTGATACTGTTTCTTATGTAGTGTCTCCTTGGTAAAAGGCTTTAGGGAAGCCAAACTTATACAGATATGTCTGTAACGGAACCGGTCTGTCCAGTAGTGCAGTTAGTCGTAGTCCAATATTGCAGAAGGGACCTATTGTTCTATCTTGTCACAATTTTCAATGAAGTATGAGGAAGCTTTTGAATTCCTGGCTTGAAGCCTGAACATATCTTTCTGCAAGACCAATTGTTGCTGGATGCCATGGTGCATACGTGTTTTACAGCTCTCCTGAGCCTCATGGCTGTTGCTTGAGAGGTGACCTGTGACATATGAAACACATCCAACCACTTTGTATGTGCATCGACCACAACCTTGAAAATATGATTCAGGAATGATCCAGCAAAGTCTGTGTGTCGTCTCTTACAGGACTGACCCGGTGGCCAGAGTGAATCTTTTTTAACAAAGCTCTTCTCATCTTGGAGGGTACAATGACTCTGCTCCCCCATATGACACAACATTGCTCTGTGGACAACCTATTTATTTTGGTGTAAAACACCTTCAGGTTTTCCTCTACTTGAATGGGCCAGCCTTCCATGACAAACTTATACACTCCTGACAACTCGCTGTCGGTGTGTGTCGTCCTTGCAATCTGTGTTGTGTTGAGTAGTGCTTCTTGTATATGCTTTGCCAGCAGTGAGTGGACTGGAGCTGGCAGGGGACAGCGGGCGAGTCCGTCAGCATTACTGTGTTCTTCTGATTTGCAATAAAGAGTGTGTGAACTGCCCACTCTGGGGGAAATGGAAAAGAGACTTTTATGTATAGATCGACATAAGTAGAGTTGCTCGACACTCTTGTCATTGACACACCGCCGCTGTTTCTGATATATGTGTGAGGCAGTGGTCTTCAAGGATGGGTGGTCTGTCTGGGGCTGAAATCGGACGTGTGTGTAGGGGTGTGTGAGCTCCCTTTATGTTAGGGGAGAGGGGCCTTTGTTCTCTTAACCAGGGAGGTGGGACCAACAGATTAATAATAATAATAATTATTTATTATTATAGCAGCATATAGGGGCTGGACCAGGTGAACCAAAGCCAGCCCTAACGATAAGCTCTATCAAAGAGGAAAGTCTTAATTCTATTCTTAAATAAGGTGTGTCTGCTTCCTGGACTTAAGGTGGAAGCTGGTTCCATTGAAGAGGAACTTGATAACTGAAGGCTCTTGTTGTCGACATCAAAGAACCAGTTTGCAGCAGAGAGGTCATGGTGTTCTTTTTGCTGATACTGTTTCTTATGTAGTGTCTCCTTGGTACAAGGCTTTAGGGAAGCCAAACTTATACAGATATGTCTGTAACGGAACCGGTCTGTCCAGTAGTGCAGTTGGTCGTAGTCCAATATTGCAGAAGGGACATATTGTTCTATCTTGTCACAATTTTCAATGAAGTATGAGGAAGCTTTTGAATTCCTGGCTTGAACGCCTGAACATATCTTTCTGCAAGACCAATTGTTGCTGGATGCCATGGTGCATACGTGTTGTACAGCTCTCTGAGCCTCATGGCTGTTGCTTGAGAGGTGACCTGTGACATATGAAACACATCCAACCACTTTTATGTGCATCGACCACAACCTTGAAAATATGATTCAGGAACGATCCAGCAAAGTCTGTGTGTCGTCTTACAGGACTGACCCGGTGCCCAGAGTGAATCTTTTTAACTGTATAGTTGTTTGGGATGCTTGTGACCAGTAAGTAATGCAGTTTGACCAGATGATGGATGAAAAGTCCAGTGATCACAAAAGTGATTTTAATTAATAATTAATGTGTTTCAGAACTATAATCGTTATCCACTCAATAGAAATATAAACAGTACACTCAAAAGCAGGAATGTCAACTTGCTGGTTGCACTGGTGGAAGGTGGTGAGGGGATCACCAAAGTCAGGAGGATTCATCCTCTGGGGAACAAGAATGTTTTATTTACATATCACACTGTGTTTCTTTTTTTCAAAAGTGACACAACTAAAGGGTTCGTCTGCAGAAACGAAGACCAACCCGACCAGAAGTGTTATGATTATCGCGTTCGTTTCAGCTGCCCTGCCTCTTTCTGTGATAGAGATGGTAATGTAAGTTGTAATTTATATACTTTCAAATGTTGCAACCAACCACCAAATATAAAAATCAATACCTCTTAATAAAACCTCTTTCAAGATGTAATGCCTTGAGCGACTGCTTAAACCGTGAATATAAACTTGTGGAGATGTGGATTCACATTAGTTATATGCTATTCTAATGAGCCCCACGAGGAAACTGGCTTATAGGCACATAATGTCCACTGGTTTCTGCTGAGCCATACTTTATTCTTGTGCTAACTGCTTTGTTTGAGATAACAGCGTCTTTGGGGTTTGGAGAGTAAGAAATAACCCAATTTATTGGTATTCCTTATTCATGGTTACTTTCTTTTAATTGTTGTTGGCTATCTGAGATATTTTGAATTTAAAAAATATTCTACACCCGGCATCAAGAACAACATTTCTAAATATGATAATGAAATTTAATTGAGCAAAAATACTAAATAAATAAATAATAATTCCTGTTTACAACATTTTTCACCCTTAAAAATAAATTGTACTTTCTGTAAATGATTCTGATTATCTTACTGCTTGGAATTCTCTTTTTCAGCTTCTGTCCAAGCAAAGGATTCATTTTCCGGACCGAGGACCAGGAATGTGATAAATGCCTCGACTACAAAGTCCGGTTTGGGTGCTCGTGCTAGAAAAAAGCCCAGACTCTACCACAATCACTGGGGAGAAGAGTCATTATTTCAATTTTGATCACTTGAAATTTTGTCTGATTTTTCTTTCATGTTAAATTTACTTTCATAATGTGCCAGTTGGAGGAAGTACAATAGACCTTTTTCGATCTTAAAAGAATTTATTCGGAAGTGTGGTGTGTTTACGACAGATGATCTGAGCAGTATCTACGTAGTCAGTAGGAGGTACTGGAAAGCAGTTCAATGGTAATTTTATAATTTAAAATACAGATTTAGTTTGCAGTAAAGTAAATGTATACACTCAATCTTATAAAATGCGTGTTTATGTGGGATTAGGGATTGTTAGACTCAGAATAATATGAATATAATGATGATTTAATAAAAGCAATCATGCAATGTTTTTGTCCATTTATTTTGTACTCTTTTAGTTTAAGGCTGAGAATACATTCAGCCGGTACTACTTATTTTCTCCTATTGTAAAATAAAATAGAAACTGACAATAGTCGCATGAAGGTTAGCGATATGTTCTATATGGGTGTATGCTAGAGTGAGAGGTTTGACGGTTGATCCCCAGATCATTTTACAGGTGCTTTCATGCATCAATTTACTAGACTATCTAGAAGGAGAAGGATTCCAAGAATTTCATGTCCTCACCTCTTCTCAGCCTCAGTCCTCCTCCCTCATGCACCAATACCGATACCATGCGCAAGTGTTTTGTTATGAGGCATGTATCTATTCTTGAGAAGCAGACATTAGAATATTTCTTCTCAGACACATATTTCAGCTCCTACGTGTTGTTTATTCGGAACTTGAAAAACACATACAAAACATTTCATATTTAAGATTTATATTCACAATCCCCCTTTTTACATATTTTTTAATGTAAACTAAACAATAAAATAAAGCTACAAAAATGGGCAATATCAGTTCATAATTATGTGTGTGACTTATTTAACAGTGTAAATCTCTAACATTCTAAAAGCCTGTACCTATGTTATGAGGCGCGTATCTATGAGGAAGCAGACAGAATATTTAGGCCACGTTTACACACAGCCGGGTATTTACAGAAACGAAGATTTCTGCCCCTCCGTTTTCGAAAATAACGTTGTACACACAAGGTCGTTTTCAAAAAAGTTTCTGTTTATATGAACCCGCATAAATACGCCCCCGGGCGCCGTTATAACTATGCCAAACCTGTAGTCGGCAGTGTAACGAGAAGGATAAAGACATGCAAACCAATCAGAATTCTCAAGACTCGAGACATCCGAGGAGTATCCTCATGTCAAGGAGGAAATAACTCGGGCGCACCTGACAACGAAAATGAAGGCAGTCGACACTGGACATAGGAGCCAGTGTTGCCAGGTCCGCGGTTTTCCCGCGGAATTGGGCTACTTTTGAAGTGTTGCCGCGGGTTGAATTTGTTGTCCGCTGGTTCGGGTAGACCTATTTTGCATGCAAATTACATGAATATCTTTAAATAAGAATCCATATTTTAAATGAAATAATTTATTTATTCACAAATCCTACCAAACTGACTCCAGATCAGCACGCACACACATGGACATTGGACACGTCCACATACACACACTTTAAAAGCAGTGTATATGGTTTGGCACGGGCATATTTTGAGTTCTGATATTGGGCTGGTACACACAGACCTGGCAACCCTGGTAGGAGCGGCCAAACTAACTGTAAACATAGGACGCTCACATGACGTGAAGCATTTTTAGTCGCATACTGTGACGTTTGACAACCTAAAACTCCGTTTGACCTAGTTCAGACGCAAACACAAAAACGGAGTTTTCAGAGATCTCCACTTTGGCCGGAGTTTTTAGAAATGATCGTTTTCCGTGATAAAACCTCCGTTTTTGTGTAAATGAAAGGCCAAAACGCATGAAAATATATGCGTTTTCCCATCGTGTAAACGGGGCCTAAGACAGATATTTCAGCTGCTACGTGTTGTTATTCTGAACTTGAGTAACCTGACGAACACATAAGAGCATTCAAGATTTATATTAACACTTTACATGTTGTTTCTATGTCTGTTTTGTCAGTGGTCTGTTAAATGGTGAGCATTATATTAAGCCCTAATTAGTTACAAATAGGCACCAAGGGAGCCCATTATAATAATAATCATTTATTTTATATAGCGCTTCTCTAGACACTCGAAGTCGCTTTACAGTCCAGAGTCCAGTAGTCATACACACACACAGTCATCCCGGTGGTGGTAAGCTACATCAGTAGCCACAGCTGCCCTGGGGCAGACTGACGGAAGCGTGGCAGCCAATCAGCGCCTACGGCCCCTCCGACCACCACCAACATTCATTCACATCCATACGAACCGGGGTGAGGCTGCGGTGCATGTCTTTATGATGGTGGGGGAAACCGGAGTACCCGGAGTAAACCCACGCAGACACGAGGAGAACATGCAAACTCCACACAGAAAGGACCTGGAACGACCGGGATTCGAACCCAGGGCCTTCTTGCTGTGAGGCGACAGTGTAACCACTGAGCCACCGCGCTGCCCGTACATATTTTTTTATGTAAACTAAACAATAAAATAAAGCTACAAAAATGGGCAATATCAGTTCATAATTATGTGTGTGTGACTTATTTAACAGTGTAAATCTCTAACATTCTAAAAGCCTGTACCTATGTTATGAGGCGCGTAGCTATGAGGAAGCAGACATCAGGATATTTAATCTCAGACAGATATTTCAACTGCTACGTGTTGTTATTCTGAACTTGAGTAACCTGACGAACACATAAGAGCTGTTGAGTTGTGGAGCACTGTTGCAGCAGCTACCGTTGCATTCGGAGGAAAGAATAAATGATGGATTTATCTTTAGCCGTTGTCGGCGTATTTATTTAGCAAGCTTCTGACACATCAGTCTCACGGTTAGAGCTACTTCAACTGAAACAAAGTAACATATGGCACATTGGCCTTTATAGCCTGAGCCCTAGCGCCACCCTGTGGTGTAACCATATATACATACCACAGTACAGCATTACATTACATATACATCTGAGTACATATCTCAACACCCCCACTTGTACTCAGGTTGCTATACTTCAAGCAAAAGAAACACACAAAAAACAGAATGAATGTGAACCTCTGTCATACATATCACTCTCCAAAAAGAGCACTTGCAAACCTCTTTAGTTTCAACTTACTTACAGGTTTGGTCATCACATCAGCAATCATGTTATCGGTAGAACAATACATCAAAATCACCCTTCCCTCGATCACAGTTGACCTGATAAAGTGGTACTTTATGTCAAAGTGTTTACACCTCTGTCTGTTTACAGGGTTTTTGGCAAGAGCTATTGTCCCCTGATTGTCCTCATGTACAATAGTTTGTGTGTACTTGTAGTTATCTATACCCCCTAATAATTGCTCCAGGTATAGACATTCCTGTATGGTTGAAGCCAGTGCCATGTATTCTGCCTCGCAGGTGGACAGCGCAACTGTGGGTTGTTTTCTAGTCTTCCACGAGACTAGAGAGCTGTTCTGACTAAGACTGACACAGTATCCTGTGGTACTGTGTCTGTCACTGGTATCAACCGCCCAGTCAGCATCACTGTAGGCTAGTATTCCTAGCTCCTCACTGTCATTTCTCCTAAAGTGTAACCCTTTCTCTGCAGTGCCTTTGAGATACCTTAGTACGTGCTTCACAGTGACCCACTGCTCCTCTGTAGGCTCTGCAAAGTACTGTGATAATCTGCTCACTACAAAACTCAAATCTGGTCTGGTACAAGTAGTGAGGTATATAAGACTACCCACAGCCTCCCTGTACATCCTGACATCTTCCATCTTGACTGCATCATCAGTATACTCTAGCTTCTGCTCACAGGGTGTTTCTCTGGTCCTACAATCTTGCATATTAAAACGCTGTAGTATCTTGTTAGTGTACCTTTCCTGTGACATGTTTACACATCCATCTGATTGACTGAAATCAATACCCAGAAATGTTTTGAGTTTGCCTAAATCTTTCATTTTAAACTTTTCTGCGAGCATTTCTTTCACCTCTTTCAGTCTCTATTCATTGCTTGCTGCAATGATCAAGTCATCGACCCATATGATTCCTTCTTTTGACTCTTTGGCATAAACACAGTGGTCGGCTGGGTTTTGTGTGAATCCATCCTCAGTAAGGCAATTGTGCAAAACCCTATTCCAATTTCGGCCGGACTGTTTAAGACCGTAAAGGGATTTCTCTAGCTTATAAACTATACCCTCTTTTTCTTCATAACCCTCTGGTGGATTGATGTAGATCTCATAATCTATGGGAGCGTGCAAGTACGCAGTTTTCACGTCCATTTGGTGTAGGAGTAAATTCTCCTGTGCAGCTTTTTGTAGCACCACCCTTACACTCGTCATGTCTGCCGTGGGTGAAACGTCTTCCCATAGTCTATTCCCATTCTCTGTCTGTAACCCTTGGCCACAAACCTTGCTTTGTATTTGTCTCTCCCATCTGCATCAGTCTTGATGGCGTAAACCCATCTACCCCCCACTGTCTCCTTGCCTATTGGCAGTGATGTCGGGTAAAGGTCTTGTTTTCGTTTAAGGACTGGATTTCCTCATCCATAGCTTTTGTCCATTGTTTTGAGTTAGCTGACCCATTGCCTCCCCAAATGTCTGTGGAATGCCACACCGCTCTACAGCAGTAGTCTACTGTGATATGAAGCGCATCACTGACACCGTTTTCAGTTATGAACTCATCTAAATGACTCGGCTTCCTTCTTTCTCTAGATGGATACCTTTTACTCTCTGGTTCGCCACTTGTCACACTCTGTTGCGTTTGATTATGGTCACTAGACCTCGTTTCTGTACCTGGACTATCACTATTTTCGGTTTTCCTACTCACCCCCTGCGTGGTTTCAGTAGTCCTGGGTCTCACAGTGTCATCATAGCTATCGCTTGGATCTGGCTCACCTGTCTGTGTTTGTTTTTCCACAGTTGACTGCCTCACAAACTTTACTAGTCTGTGTTTTTGTACTTTGTTTGTATCTGGATGATACACCAAATACGCTGGGCTGTTCTTGTCGTGACCTACAAAATGCCCCTGATCACATCTGGAATCAAGCTTCCCTTTGCTCTGTTTGTATGTGTAACATACAGACCCACATTTTTGCATTTTGGATACATTGGGCTTTTTGTCGGTTAGCAGCTCATAAGGAGTCTGCCCTGTACGTTTGTTAAAACATCTGTTCCGTACCATTGCTGCTGTTTGTACAGCGTAGGGCCATAGCTGCTTGGTTAATGCACTTTCAGCTATCATGCACCTACCCATCTCAAAAAGAGTACGCCAACCCCTCTCTGCTGTTCCGTTCTGGTGTGGGGAATAAGGAGCTGACGTTTCATGTCTGATATTATTTTTCCTCAACACTGCTTGAAAATCACTGCATGTAAACTCTGTTCCGTTGTCGGATCTGATGCACCTCACCTTCCCATAAGGGGATACATCTGCTAGGAACTTTTCCGTAGCCTGTGTTTTGTCACTTTTCTTCTTTAGAAAATAAACAAACACTGCGCTTGAGTAATCATCAAATGATTGCACATATTTGTAACCTTCTCTCGACTCAGTGGATACAGGACCTGCCAGATCTGTGTGTACCATCTGTAAGGCAGCCTTTGCTCTGGTATCAGGGTCCCTATTTCTGGTTTGGGCAAACTTTCCCTGAATACACACCTCACACTCTTGTTCGGGCCTACCCGTTTTACCTTTGATCTGCATACCTACAACAACATTTTGCAACTTCGCAACATCGTCATAGTTACAATGGCCTAATATTTCATGCCATGTCTGTATGTCGTGACAGGCATTACACTTATCATTAGATTCACATTCAGTATGCAAATAATACAGCTTTCCATACACATGAATGTTAAACCTGGTACCGCCTCTGGTTATCAGGACATCTTTATCTTCTTTGAAGACAACCGTAGCTCCACTCGTGGTAGCTGCCTTCACCGAGAAGATGCTCTGGGGATATGACGGTACAAACAAAGCATCTCTCAGCGTCGCCTTTCGTCGCTGTCCGTTGCTGTCGATGAGAAACCTCAGCATTCCCCTCCGCTGAGCAATTCCGCTGCATCGGGTGCCGTCTGCCAGCTCGACAATGTGCGTTTCTTGCTTGAACGCGCTGTCGAAACTTTTGAACCAGGTTATGTCAGTGATGACATGAGAGGTAGCTCCTGTGTCCACCATCAGACCCTTCTCCTGGATACTGCACGCTGGCTGCCACTGGGTTCTGGTTCCTCCGTCTCTCACCGTGAGCGCGTGGTCCTCGTCGGCATCTTCTGAGACTTTACTCACACCATCTTGTTTGTCCTTACGCCTACGTGGCATCTTTGTGTGTGTCACTTTTGCAAAAACTACACCATGTCTTCTGTCGACACGCTCTCGCTCTGTGGCCTTTGATGCCACACTTGAAACATGACATTTCTGTGTCTTCTTTGTTCCAGTCACGGGCGACCGTTTTGGCGGGACGCCCACTCTTCCCTTGAGTCTTCATCACACTGTCGCCGACTCAGCTCGTTTAACTTCTCCGTTTCTTCAAAACTTCGTAGTTTAGTCTTGAATTCTGCAAACGTGATGTTATCGTCCGTATGCGCCACATGTATTGCAAATGGCTTAAAACTCTCAGGCAGTCCTTTTAAAACTATAGCCACTAGCAATCCGTCTCCTAACGTTTCACCTGCGTTCCTCAGCGCTGCGATGGCGGTTTCTGCTCTGATGATATAGTCCATTATACTCTCATGGCTTGCCTTCTGAAGCGATGTCAACGTGGTGTACAAGTTGATTATACAGGGCTTTCCCTTCCCTGCATAATACTCTCTCAATATTTTCAGAGCTTTTCTTCCATCATCGGGCGCATCCCTCATTACTAACGAGAGGCTTTTGTCATCCAACAGTAAAATTAGCTCTGCGTATGCGTCAGCATTTTTACCTGCATCTGCTGCTCGCTCTTGCTCTGACGTCGGTTCTCTCAGAATAGTGTCAAATGGATATCAAATGGAGATATTCCAGCGTTTTGGTTTCCCAAATCTCATACTTGGTTTCGTCTCCGTCGAATGTCGGTCGAGGCAACCTGCTCCTCCCTCGTTGTTCCATCATGCAAGCTTGCTCTTCTTCTTAGCTAGCTGCCCGTTAGCACGCGGTTCGTTGCGACTTTCTAACTGTTAAACTTTTCTTCCGAACGACTCCTGGGCCCATAACCTGTTGAGTTGTGGAGCACTGTTGCAGCAGCTACCGTTGCATTCGGAGGAAAGAATAAATGATGGATTTATCTTTAGCCGTTGTCGGCGTATTTATTTAGCAAGCTTCTGACACATCAGTCTCACGGTCAGAGCTACTTCAACTGAAACAAAGTAACATATGGCACATTGGCCTTTATAGCCTGAGCCCTAGCGCCACCCTGTGGTGTAACCATATAGACATACCACAGTACAGCATTACATTACATATACATATACGTCTGAGTACATATCTCAACAAGAGCATTCAATATTTAAGATTTATATTAACACTTTACATGTTGTTTCTATGTCTGTTTTGTCAGTGGTCTGTTAAATGGTGAGCATTATATTAAGCCCTAATTAGTTACAAATAGGCACCAAGGGAGCCCATTAATGAAGCCCCAGATGCATGAACATTAACTTTCCGCTTTTTGGTTACACTTTCATGTGTGGGCTGGAAGGGCTTTCTCTAAACTCTTGTTCATGGACATCAAGAGAAAACTTTATTGGAGGCGTTCCTGTATCAGCATATTATATATTCTGTGTCTGCAGGCACAAAAGTCACTTTTGGCAAGCATTGCCAATTTTTCTATTTGATGGCCAAAATATGTATGGGCAGACAGATGCATCTGTCCACATTCTGTCTATTCCTCTTTCAAACTTTCTCTCTGGGGTCTCAATCAGTCTCTCTCTCTCTCTTTCTCTTATACACACACATGCAGGATCACACGCGCATGCGCACACACACACAGTTGGCCGTTTTCTCATCATTTACACTGAGAAACGCCCTGTAAGGACATCCTTATCCTGCAACCCACACTCT
Organism: Pseudoliparis swirei; assembly: GCF_029220125.1. NCBI lineage: Eukaryota > Metazoa > Chordata > Actinopteri > Perciformes > Liparidae > Pseudoliparis > Pseudoliparis swirei. Next base: position 11,455,943 of record NC_079399.1, read on the forward strand.
GCTGGATGCTCTGTAATAACTCCAGCCGTCCACCATGGAAAGTGAATGGCTCAAGAGGTTTAGTTCATGTTTAAGGTTAAAAACTAAATGCCCCCTTAGAGTGTGTGAACTGCCCACTCTGGGGGAAATGGAAAAGAGACTTTTATGTATAGATCGACAAAAGTAGAGTTGCTCGACACTCTTGTCATTGACACACCGCCGCTGTTTCTGATATATGTGTGAGGCAGTGGTCTTCAAGGATGGGTGGTCTGTCTGGGGCTGAAATCGGACGTGTGTGAGCTCCCTTTATGTTAGGGGAGAGGGGCCTTTGTTCTCTTAACCAGGGAGGTGGGACCAACAGATTAAGCCTATAGAAGTGCAACCGACCACCATGAGGGCACGCCACAAGGGAGATTGTGTTTAAATGTTGGTGTGTGTGTTTATGTCTTTGTGTGTATGTACTGTATGTCTCCCTGTATGCACACACAGTTTGCGTTGTGGAATAAGTGTGTAAGTAGTAAGAAAGGTGAATGTAGAGAAACCAACCAAAAGAAATGGAGGAAAAGTCAGAGTGAGTATTTGTACCAATTTGCATGTGAATTAGCATGAGTTAGTCAGTGAGTTTACATGCAATCGAATTATTGGCTTAGTCGGACTGAAATCGAATTATCCGTTTCATGTAAACACCTTTGTCTGACTATGTGCGGTCCGACTTCGGTCCGATTAACACCCCTGGATAGCTCGGTCCGATCCAGTTGATAATTCGACTCTCGCGGCATGTAACGGTGAATTGGATTAGGAACTGGACTTTGCGTCTTTGCGCATGCTCGAGATCCCGCCGCCCTCCTCCCTCCCTCCCATGTCGTGACCCGGAAGTCGAAAGAGACGATAAATTAAATTATCCGTGTACCTTCGGCGACGGCGTCTTCTCTCCGTTATCAACTCAGCCTATAGCGCCATTTGCATTCGCTGTCCTCCTATTAACACCATGGAAGAATAGTAGAGGGATGTAGCTTCGCCTTGCTCTCTGTTCGCCATCTTTCTCGAAATGTTGTTGGTGGTGGTGAAGAGGTCAAGCGGAAATGGCTGTATCACCACGAGTTGTAATGAAAACAGCGCCGCCTATCGTATTGGATATGACATGCTTTCGGCCAATGATTCGAATTACTCACTGCCATGTATATTGGGATAACAGCAGATCCCCCAAAAGATAGCATAGTCCAACTAAAGCAAGATTCGAATTATACCATCATGTAAACGCACTGACTGAGAATCTGATGCAGGTCAGCAGGTCAATAGTTCTTATCCATCTGTCCTTCTGATGGCATGCCTCCCAGGTCAGTTTGATTCCTCTGTGACGGCGCTAATCTCACCCCAGTGCTCAGTGAGCCTCTACAGCGTCCTCTGATCTGCTCCTTCAAACCCCTCTGCTCCCAACACACAACAAAATGGGCCTGAGCTGAGGGGAGGAGGGAGACACACACCACTACACAGATGATAGTTAAGACTTTGTCCAAATAATTAACATGAAAAGCTAAATAATTACTCCAAAATGAAGACTGGACATCTTTTAAATGTGGTGCAGACATCTAGTAGCTGTTACTTCTAAAATTATTTTTGTTAAAGCCTACTGCAAGCATCATCATTGTTAAGGCCTCCAAAAAAAGACTTAAAATATTGTCATGAAGACAGTGAAGCATCCCTAACTGTCATTCAAACACGTTACACACACCAACAAACAAACACGGATGGATAGTCAATACTTTTTGTCCAGATGATTAACATAAAAAGATTCTTAATAACTACAAAATTAAAAAGACTGTCATGAAGTTGTCAGTGAAGCTGTCATGATGAGTCCAGGTTGTCGCAGCGAGAGAGGACCCAAACGCCGACATTACTGCACAAACTAATTACAAAAATCACAGACCAGACACGAATGACAAAAACGCGGACCAAACAGTACGAGGCAACACTGGGAATGAGACGAACAGGGTTTACATACACAGGCAAGGTGAGAGGATTGGACAACGGGGAACGAGACACAGGTGGACACAATGAGGGCGGGACCAGCAATCACACAGAAGGAAACAATCAGGACCAGGGCAGACAATCACAGGGAGACAGAAGACACAAAACTAGACACAAACTCCAGATCATGACAGTACCCCCCCCCCCTCAAGGGACGAATTCCAGACAGCCAAGCGTTCCACAAGGGTGGGTGGAGGGGAGCCGGAGGAGGGTCCAAGGCTGCAGAAGCAGTCCGGGGGGCGGGCCGCAGGACGATAACCAAGCCGAGGGGCGCGCTCTGGAGGGCGGGCCGGAGGACAAGAGCGGGGAGCTAGGGGACCGGGCTCAGGAGAGGAAGTCCCAGGGGTACCGGGGTCTGGGGATGGGGGCTCTGTGGGACCAGGACCAGGCGACGAGACATGGGGAACCGGGGCTGGACGGGACGAGTCACGGGGAACCGGGGATGGACGGGATGGAACACGGGGAACCGGGGATGGACAGGATGAAACACGGGGAACTGTGACTGACCGGGACGGAGGCGGGATGGGGAGAACCGGGGCCGGGCGGAACGGAGGCAGAATACCGGGGACTGGAACATCGGGGGCTGGTGCCAGCAGCGGAACACCGGGGACTGGAACATCGGGGACAGGAGCCGGAACACCGGGGACTCGAACATCGTGGACTGGAACCTCGGGGTCTGGAGCCTGTGACGGAACTCCGGGGACTGGAACACCGGGGACTCGAACAGGAACATCGGGGACCGGAACCGGTGATGGAACACCGGGGACTGGAACCAGAACATCGTGGACTGGAGCCGGTGACGGAACACCGGGGACTGGAGCCAGCGTCATTGACTCCAGGGCCCGGAGGGACTCCCACATCTCCTCGAGAAGAACCTTAGCGCAAGCTGGCCAGGAAGGAACCGTGCAGCGGAAACTGAAGGCTGGGTCCATTATTGGTGGCTTCGTTCTGTCATGATGAGTCCAGGTTGTCGCAGCGAGAGAGGACACAAACGCCGACATTACTGCACAAACTATTTAATTACAAAAATCACAGACCAGACCAGACACGAACGACAAAAACGCAGACCAAACAGTACAAAGCCACACTGGGAATGAGACGAACAGGGTTTACATACACAGGCAAGGTGAGAGGATTGGACAACGGGGAACGAGACACAGGTGGACACAATGAGGGCGGGACCAGCAATCACACAGAAGGAAACAATCAGGACATGGGCAGACAATCACAGGGAGACAGACGACACAAGGACTTCAAAACAAGACACAAAACTAGACACAAACTCCAGATCATGACAGTAGCATCCCTGTCATTCAAACATGTTCCTCTTGTTGTCTAATTTCCTCACACTCCTGTTGTCCTGTGTGGTGTATTTCATCTTTATAGACAAAGATAGCCACAACATATGTTAAGAATTATTTTTAAATACAGTTCGACCCATGTTTGCAAAGAACAAAACTTTAGGGATTAGGACAAGCACACCATCTGTGTCGTCTTCCATCAGACCTCTGTCTCATGAAACAGCTCAACCTCCTCCTCCTTCTCCTTCAGTTCTCTCTCTCGTTCTTCAGATTTCTTCTCTTCCAGTGTTCCTCCGTCTGTCATGGCGGCTGTCTGAACAAACAAACACACAACGGTACACGGCGAGCCAGACGGCGTGATGTGGGATTGTTTGCTTTGGTTGATCCCGTGCGGGAGAAAGTTTTCTTAAGAGGCGCACTGAGGTCTGGAGCTCTACGGAGAGACCACAAAACAAATATTTACCCCCCAGCCTCCAGCGCTCGGGGCCTTTCATACCTTCCTTGGACGAGGAACAAGAGAATGGACCCACTTTTGGTTCTGAATAGAAAAAGAGATGTGACACAGAGGAGTTCTGGGTTTCTATTGCTTTTCTAGATGTTCACTTACAGTATTATAGTTATCCTGAGCTCAACATAGAATGATCTTGCTGTCACATACATGATTCATTGATTCTAAAACAGACACAACAACAGGGCTGTAATACTTTTTTCTAGTGTTGAACCTCTTTTTTCTACTAAATATCTTGCCAGTCCTTCCATGCTTCTACTCTTCTACTTGTAATCTCTACTCTTTCCATGCCTTCTTGGCATGATCAAACAGAAATCAACAGATATCACTATCCCTCCAATGCAGCCATTAAGCTCAGCCTCTATCTGAATTTAAATTGTTTCTCCCGGCGCTCCCCTGCTTGTAAATATGCACATGTTTGACTGCAGGGTCAGCCAGGAAGACAGGAACTGGGCAGAAATGCCTACTTCCTGGAGGAGACGACAGCAGCAGGAGGGCTCTACCAATCATACGTCAGCACAGATACATTCTCGGAGGCACGCTGCCACACATCAGAGATGAACAATAAAGCGTAGAGGTGAGTGAGAAGGCGCTCACAGGAAGTGGATGATTTCACTTGAGGTGTGAGGCCTGTGATGGACAGATATGCAGGTGTTAATATCCTGCAGAAAGGAAGGAGTTGTCGGCCTTACTGACCTCCTCCGAGCAGGTGGCGGTCCTCAGTTTGGGCACAGAATTCATAACACAAAAATGCTGGGGCAGTGTTAACTACATTTTAGAGGATCTATGCAAAATGGTGTGATGCTTTATGCATTTACAACACAAAGCAGAAAAGCCACTGAAACGCATCTTCGTTGATGTTCAAAAACATGGAGCCCACGGAGGGAGAAATAATGGAGGAGAAACATAGGAAGATCAGCAGAAGAACTATAGCGCCCTCTTGTGTTTTTATAAAGGACCAACTCGGTTTCCAGCACCTTAGCAGGTTATTTTAATCAGAATCAGAATCAGAATCAGAAACAGTTTTATTGCCAGGAATGTTTACACAAACGAGGATTTTTTTTTGGTGGATGAGCATACTGAGGGCAGAGATGGATTTAAGGCAACAGACAGAAACAGAGCAGAGGAGAGTGTGGACTTTGTTGTCATATTTTAGTCTAGTTGTAAGAAAACCATTCAAATATACACATCTAGCTGTTTCTTTCACTACATGTATATTTGTGTCCGTAAAATGTGTCCTAAACTCACCAAAAGTGAGAATAATTAAAATCAATGCTAATAAATAAATAATAACAATGCCAACATTTATAGTACAACAATATATTCATAATATTAATACTTAAAATATATATTGCACTTTTCTAGACACTCAAAGATGCTTTACTAAATAGAAAGAGTTTGAAAAAGTGGATTTTGAGGGCTTGCTTGGATGATGATAGGGTGGGAGCCTGATGGATGTAGATGAGGACCGCGACTGTTTTCTATTTACTTTGCCACCCTGCTCTCAAGTAGAACAGAAACATATAGTTACTCCAAACATCCATCTCTCTAAGTTAAATGTTTGTTGCAATTCCAGCATCATCATATAAGTATTTGGATCATGTATTGCTAAGTCAAAGTCCAACATTAATTCAATTCAATTTTGTTTATGTTGTATAGCCCAAAATCACAAATTACAAATTTGCCTCAGAGGGCTTTATAATCTGTACAAATATGACATTCCTGTACCAGGACCTCACATCGGATCAGAGAAAAACTTTCACAGGGAATAAAAGGAAGAAACCCTCAGGAGTTTAACAGAACAGGATCCCTCTCCCCAGATGGAGCAGAGCAAGAGATGTCATGTGCACAGAATGACTGCGTTACAGAGTTGCAGCACATTCAGTGAATATGACAGAAATGTATGAATGGCATGGACCATGATCCAGACCTCCACAATACATGAAACATAAATAGAGTTCGTAATGTGCAATGAAGAGACGTAAATGTGTCCATAAGGAGAGAGAGAAGAGAGGACCTCAGTGTATCCTAAAACTTCCCCCAGCAGCCAATAAGCCTATAGCAGCATATAGGGGCTGGACCAGGTGAACCAATGCCAGCCCTAACGATAAGCTCTGTCAAAGAGGAAAGTCTTAATTCTATTCTTAAATAAGGTGTGTCTGCTTCCTGGACTTAAGGTGGAAGCTGGTTCCATTGAAGAGGAACTTGATAACTGAAGGCTCTTATTGTCGACATCAAAGAACCAGTTTGCAGCAGTGAGGTCATGGTGTTCTTTTTGCTGATACTGTTTCTTATGTAGTGTCTCCTTGGTACAAGGCTTTAGGGAAGCCAAACTTATACAGATATGTCTGTAACGGAACCGGTCTGTCCAGTAGTGCAGTTGGTCGTAGTCCAATATTGCAGAAGGGACATATTGTTCTATCTTGTCACAATTTTCAATGAAGTATGAGGAAGCTTTTGAATTCCTGGCTTGAACGCCTGAACATATCTTTCTGCAAGACCAATTGTTGCTGGATGCCATGGTGCATACGTGTTGTACAGCTCTCCTGAGCCTCATGGCTGTTGCTTGAGAGGTGACCTGTGACATATGAAACACATCCAACCACTTTTTATGTGCATCGACCACAACCTTGAAAATATGATTCAGGAACGATCCAGCAAAGTCTGTGTGTCGTCTCTTACAGGACTGACCCGGTGCCCAGAGTGAATCTTTTTTAACAAAGCTCTTCTCATCTTGGAGGGTACAATGACTCTGCTCCCCATATGACACAACATTGCTCTGTGGACAACCTATTTATTTTGGTGTAAAACACCTTCAGGTTTTCCTCTACTTGAATGGGCCAGCCTTCCATGACAAACTTATACACTCCTGACAACTCGCTGTCGGTGTGTGTCGTCCTTACAATCTGTGTTGTGTTGAGTAGTGCTTCTTGTATATGCTTTGCCAGCAGTGAGTGGACTGGAGCTGGCAGGGGACAGCGGCGAGTCCGTCAGCATTACTGTGTTCTTCTGATTTGCAATAAAGAGTGTGTGAACTGCCCACTCTGGGAAATGGAAAAGAGACTTTTATGTATAGATCGACATAAGTAGAGTTGCTCGACACTCTTGTCATTGACACACCGCCGCTGTTTCTGATATATGTGTGAGGCAGTGGTCTTCAAGGATGGGTGGTCTGTCTGGGGCTGAAATCGGACGTGTGTGTAGGGTGTGAGCTCCCTTTATGTTAGGGAGAGGGGCCTTGTTCTCTTAACCAGGGAGGTGGGACCAACAGATTAATAATAATAATAATTATTTATTATTATAGCAGCATATAGGGGCTGGACCAGGTGAACCAAAGCCAGCCCTAACGATAAGCTCTATCAAAGAGGAAAGTCTTAATTCTATTCTTAAATAAGGTGTGTCTGCTTCCTGGACTTAAGGTGGAAGCTGGTTCCATTGAAGAGGAACTTGATAACTGAAGGCTCTTGTTGTCGACATCAAAGAACCAGTTTGCAGCAGAGAGGTCATGGTGTTCTTTTGCTGATACTGTTTCTATGTAGTGTCTCCTTGGTACAAGGCTTTAGGAAGCCAAACTTATACAGATATGTCTGTAACGGAACCGGTCTGTCCAGTAGTGCAGTTGGTCGTAGTCCAATATTGCAGAAGGGACATATTGTTCTATCTTGTCACAATTTTCAATGAAGTATGAGGAAGCTTTTGAATTCCTGGCTTGAACGCCTGAACATATCTTTCTGCAAGACCAATTGTTGCTGGATGCCATGGTGCATACGTGTTGTACAGCTCTCCTGAGCCTCATGGCTGTTGCTTGAGAGGTGACCTGTGACATATGAAACACATCCAACCACTTTTATGTGCATCGACCACAACCTTGAAAATATGATTCAGGAACGATCCAGCAAAGTCTGTGTGTCGTCTCTTACAGGACTGACCCGGTGCCCAGAGTGAATCTTTTTTAACAAAGCTCTTCTCATCTTGGAGGTACAATGACTCTGCTCCCCATATGACACAACATTGCTCTGTGGACAACCTATTTATTTTGGTGTAAAACACCTTCAGGTTTTCCTCTACTTGAATGGGCCAGCCTTCCATGACAAACTTATACACTCCTGACAACTCGCTGTCGGTGTGTGTCGTCCTTGCAATCTGTGTTGTGTTGAGTAGTGCTTCTTGTATATGCTTTGCCAGCAGTGAGTGGACTGGAGCTGGCAGGGGACAGCGGCGAGTCCGTCAGCATTACTGTGTTCTTCTGATTTGCAATAAAGAGTGTGTGAACTGCCCACTCTGTGGAAAATGGAAAAGAGACTTTTATGTATAGATCGACATAAGTAGAGTTGCTCGACACTCTTGTCATTGACACACCGCCGCTGTTTCTGATATATGTGTGAGGCAGTGGTCTTCAAGGATGGGTGGTCTGTCTGGGGCTGAAATCGGACGTGTGTGTAGGGGTGTGTGAGCTCCCTTTATGTTAGGGGAGAGGGGCCTTTGTTCTCTTAACCAGGGAGGTGGGACCAACAGATTAATAATAATAATAATTATTTATTATTATAGCAGCATATAGGGGCTGGACCAGGTGAACCAAAGCCAGCCCTAACGATAAGCTCTATCAAAGAGGAAAGTCTTAATTCTATTCTTAAATAAGGTGTGTCTGCTTCCTGGACTTAAGGTGGAAGCTGGTTCCATTGAAGAGGAACTTGATAACTGAAGGCTCTTGTTGTCGACATCAAAGAACCAGTTTGCAGCAGAGAGGTCATGGTGTTCTTTTTGCTGATACTGTTTCTTATGTAGTGTCTCCTTGGTACAAGGCTTTAGGGAAGCCAAACTTATACAGATATGTCTGTAACGGAACCGGTCTGTCCAGTAGTGCAGTTGGTCGTGGTCCAATATTGCAGAAGGGACCTATTGTTCTATCTTGTCACAATTTTCAATGAAGTATGAGGAAGCTTTTGAATTCCTGGCTTGAACGCCTGAACATATCTTTCTGCAAGACCAATTGTTGCTGGATGCCATGGTGCATACGTGTTGTACAGCTCTCCTGAGCCTCATGGCTGTTGCTTGAGAGGTGACCTGTGACATATGAAACACATCCAACCACTTTGTATGTGCATCGACCACAACCTTGAAAATATGATTCAGGAACGATCCAGCAAAGTCTGTGTGTCGTCTCTTACAGGACTGACCCGGTGCCCAGAGTGAATCTTTTTTAACAAAGCTCTTCTCATCTTGGAGGGTACAATGACTCTGCTCCCCCATATGACACAACATTGCTCTGTGGACAACCTATTTATTTTGGTGTAAAACACCTTCAGGTTTTCCTCTACTTGAATGGGCCAGCCTTCCATGACAAACTTATACACTCCTGACAACTCGCTGTCGGTGTGTGTCGTCCTTGCAATCTGTGTTGTGTTGAGTAGTGCTTCTTGTATATGCTTTGCCAGCAGTGAGTGGACTAGAGCTGGCAGGGGACAGCGGGCGAGTCCGTCAGCATTACTGTGTTCTTCTGATTTGCAATAAACAATGTGGTAGTCATACGCTGACAATAAAGTCGCCCAGCACTGAATGTGTGCTGCGGCCAGTGTAAGACGAGCTCTTATGCTCACCAAACAGGGTCGGCATTGGTTTATGGTCAGTCATTAAGTTAAAATGTCTACCCCACAAGTACATAGTGGAATTTAGGTATGCCATATATCAGTCCAAGAGCTGGAGACAATGTACGGGAGGCACAAACCATGGGTTGTTGCTCCCACCTTGCATGGCGTATTGGATAACTGCTCTGATGCTATAGGCAGAGTTATCGCAAGTTAAAGTTCGTGGGCTAACACCCGGTAGTCAACAGTTATGTACACTTGACAAGCTGCCTGTTCAACCTCAGTCCATTTACAAACCACTTGGGCTCTGATCAGTCTGTACAATGCTGCTAAGATTGTGCTTTGATGTGGAAGAAATCTTATATATTCACAAATCCTAAAAACGCTGGAGATGTTTGACATTAAAAGCCGGAGCCTCCTGAATAGGGATGGGTATCGTTTGGGTTTTTCCCGATACCGGTGCTAAACCGGTACTTTAAAAACGATACCGGTGCCTAAATGGTGCCTGAACCGATACTTTTTTTTCTTTAAACGCACAATGAGGACATTAAAAACCTCTTTGGCCATATTCCCTGTAGAAGCCGTTATCATGGAGCACCGACACACAACGGATATCACTGTTAACATACACAATATATGTTCTCCATTATATGATGTGATATGTATTGTCATGTGCAGACGTTATAGGGTTAATCCTGTCACTGTTTTGATGGGCAAATAGAACAACCAATCAGAGGTACTGAAGATGACACGTGACAAATAAAGTTTTGCTTCTGACAGCGAGAGTTACACTGAAATAAAGTGATGCCCCACGGTCTTTATTCCTCCGTCATTATATTCCCGGTAACACCGGGTATACAGCCGGGATCGCTGTACATCAACACATCTGCTAGCAGACTGTCACGCTCGTAGCTCGTAGCTAGCGTTAGCTACGAGCTAGTTTAAACATGGTTATAATGGCAAATTTATTATTTCTTGGGCTACTTTTATGAATGCAAGACTTGCAATCAACGATACGGTACTAATCTGAGTTAAGGCTGCTCGTCATCATCGGTCTCCACGTGTTCAGGGGGACCGTGACGGCGTCTCCCATCGCACCCAGCCTGACGCTGGTGTGCTCGACACGGGTTCACGCAGTCACACACGGCGCATGTCTCCGCTCTCAAAGTTTAATGATAGGCTATCGTAACCTGCTGACAGGGTGGAGTCACCAGAGAAGTTCACAACAATAGTTTTTTTCAATTTTAATCGGCTCAGACACCGGAAAGAAGCACCGAAATGTGCGTTTGATCCGGGTAATACCGGTTGTATTGGAACCGTACCTGAATAGCTCTCACTTCGTCATTCGAAGGGTGTGTGCCCTGCTCATTCAGTACATGGCCCAGGTACTCTATTCAGCAGTGGCGGTGCGTCCATATAGGGGGCGCTAGGGCGCCGGCCCTCTTAAAATTTTGAGATGAACAAAATAAAGAAAAAAAAATACATCCTGTCAAAAAACATATGTCAAATCATTTAAATAGTAAATATACCGTGTTGATGCGCTAAATGTGTGTGGGAGACCGTCAGCCTGTCAACAACCACTTAAGTTAATGTGAAAAAATTAGGGCTGTCAGCGTTAACGCGTTAATCTATGCGATTAATTTGGCCGCGTTAACGCACAAAAATATTTTAACGCAATTAACGCAACTTTGTTTACTTCCGGTGTTCGTTGAAGTTTTTCCTCCTCTGAGTGTCAAACCATGACAGTACGGTTTAACACTGTTTCCGTTTTTAAAACAATTATTTCTCCGCGAAAATAAGGAGCAGAAATCAGTTTAAACTCGTGGATGAATCAGTCGGGTTTCCTCCTGCTCCTCCTTCCTCCCGTCTCCCCTCTGATACACAGATGGAGGGAGAAGCGGCGACGTCGGTGTGGAAAACGCGGACTCGTCACACGAAACCTTCACCGTGATTGGTCAATCCGTTTGTCTGTCAACATTTAGCGAAAATAACAACCAATGAACACTCAGTAAATCACAAAGGACCTCCCACCTCACAGGTAAGGCTCTATAGCAGCCTGTCAGTCAGAGAGCAGAGAACACGGCACGAGGACAACTGAGGCCCCGTTTACACGATGGGAAAACGCATATATTTTCATGCGTTTTGGCCTTTCATTTACACAAAAACGTAGGTTTTATCACGGAAAACGATCATTTCTAAAAACTCCGGCCAAAGTGGAGATTTCTGAAAACTCTGTTTTTGTGTTTGCGTGTGAACTAGGTCAAACGGAGTTTTAGGTTGTCAAACGTCACAGTATGCGACTAAAAATACTTCACTTCATGTGAGCGTCCTATGTTTACAGTTAGTTTGGCCGCTCCTACCAGGGTTGCCAAGTCTGTGTGTACCAGCCCAATATCAGAACTCAAAATATGCCCGAGCCAAACCATATACAGTACACTGCTTTTAAAGTGTGTGTATGTGGACGTGTCCAATGTCCATGTGTGTACGTACTGATCTGGAGTCAGTTTGGTAAGATTTGTGTATAAATAAATTATTTCATTTAAAATATGGATTTTTATTTAAAGATATTCATGTAATTTGCATGCAAAATAGGTCTACCCGAACCAGCGGACAACAAATTCAACCCGCGGCAACACTTCAAAAGTAGCCCAATTCCGCGGGAAAACCGCAGACCTGGCAACACTGGCTCCTACGTCCAGTGTCGACTGCCTTCATTTTCATTGTCAGGTGCGCCTGAGTTATTTCCTCCTTGACATGAGGATACTCCTCGGATGTCTCGAGTCTTGAGAATTCTGATTGGTTTGCATGTCTTTATCCTTCTCGTTACACTGCCGACTACAGGTTTGGCAGAGTTATGATGGCGCCCGGGGGCGTGTTATCGAGTTCATATAAACAGAAACTTTTTTGAAAACGACCTTGTGTGTACGACGTTATTTTCGAAAACGGAGGGGCAGAAATCTTCGTTTCTGTAAATACCCGGCTATGTGTAAACGTGGCCTGAGACTCATTGAATAGAGAGATGAGATTGTTCTGGAATGTTTGATGTAGAACACGTGGGTAGCCTATGTGTCATATGCAAACGCCTTTAAAAGGTGAATTTACATTTTTGTAAAATGTATAAAATGAGCCCAGCCTCCAGAGGGTGAACGTGACATATGTGAATGTCAGTCAGTTACCAAGGCCACTGGTTCTGCTGTTCAGTGTTAAAGATGACAGGACCAATGGGGTCTCAATATACTTTTTTTTTTTACTAATCTGATGTTTCACTGAAGAAACAATTTATCATCCACAATGTTAAATACCTCGCTGGCACTTTATAGGTAGGAGCCTCTTTGAAAACACAGCTCTGTGTGAAGTTTGGTCTTTAAAAAGAATTAACTTTAAACTTTGAATTGCGATTAATCGCGATTAATGAACTTCAAAATGTGCGATTAATTAGTGAATTTTTTTTAATCGATTGACAGCCCTAGAAAAAATATAATATATCGCCACTCATTATCACGGAGAGAAGCCCCTCCCCATTTTCGGGGCACCGCCGTGTGTGTGGCAGCGAGCAAACATTTCACAGTCGTTTCGCAGGACGGCTTCTCATTGGCGGATGAAATGTGCGCTCTGGCCAATGACATCATTTTATTATTTCACGTGATTGGACTATTCGGCAGATCAGAGACCGGTATCGTTCCCTCAGCCAGAGAGCTCCACGGAGCTACGGGAGCAGGTTGCTAACGGAGCTGTCAGCTGGAGCTCAGTGAGTAATGCGCTGTTTAGTTTCCCCTGTCTGTTGTTCGAAAGTCCTGGGACTGAAACTCTCTGGACTACAACGGGTGAGGGATCTAAAGAGCTGCAGACAAGTGTAAGCACGAATCTTGCCGCAGTTATCTAGCTAAGAGCATGAAGCTAACTCGCTAACAGCATGAAGCTAACCAGGGCTCTCAAGTCTCACGCATTGAGCGTGAGACTCACGCATTTCGGTCTTATCTCACGCACTCCCGCCACACATCGAATTCCTCACGCTGAAAAAACCTCTCGGCTATTTAATGCTTGAATGCAGGGATGCTCAATACGCCGATCGATTGTTCCGCTGCAGAGCTCGACGCGGGTCTGCGCGCATTGGGATGGAGCAAACAAATAGTCACTAGCACCCCGTCAACAACTCTTTCGGCTCGATGCCGGTAGCAACGGTCAGCTGTATCGGGTGCTGATGGAAATCTCACGCTTGCCTGTCTTCAAAACTTGAGAGCCCTGAGCTAACCCTGTTTGCAGAGCAGAGCAGCAGAAGGAGACCGAACTGGCATCGAAAACACAACGAAGAAGTTCTGAAAACAGACGCATTCCCTCAAGAATAATGGAAACAGGCTGGTTACAGACATGATTGACTTTAACCAGAGAGTTATGGAGAAGTTTGCCAACTTTAAAGAGAGGAGGCTACTTTTCTTTACACGTAGTGGGGTCTACTCTGTCAAACACCCAATGTAACATGTGATCTCTTTCTGACTCTATTCTGCTCTGAACCTCTTTCATGTGAGGGTGAAACTCTTTTATTTTGCAAACCTCTGAAACCCAACCCAATGTTTCTTAAAGCTGCTCTGAACCTCTCATGCCCAAAGTTACAGTGTGTTGATAGTTGTTATTGGACCGTGTTGAGCACGCTGTGTTCTTGAAATAAAGCTTTGTTTTTTACAACCCCGCCACTGCTATTTAGGCTTATCGAGTTAAGGTGCCACACCCTGCACAGGCCACTTAGTAGATGCTGAAAAGCTGGTTGATTATAGGCTACCTTTTACTACACAATAAGCAGCAAGAGCCAAACGTACAAGTAAAATACCATCTTGGGGATGGAATATAATTGCACAACAGTTCAAATGACTCATAGTGTTGTTCCCAGATATGTCTATTATATACAATTGTGTTCTGCATTTTGTCTATGAATAATTGCTGTGCTGTGTTAAGATTGACAATACATTCCATTGAGTCATTATCTGTTTTTAATTTGTAAAGAGTTGGAAACGATGGGAAGCTTGAAATAAGAAAGTCTGACTTTGACAAAGCAGTTCTGTACTTGTCAGTGTTGATCAAACAGCCATATTATTATGGTGATTCTTGTTTCAAGCATTAACTTGCTCAGAACCAGTACAAAATCTCATTAACAAGATTTAATACCATATTAAAATAATTAAGGACTAAAACGCTTGAAACAAGTGCTCCAAATGCTCCAACAAAAAAACTGCCTGGTAAGAATAAATATCTTGTCAGTCAAAAAACAAGCATACATTGCTTTGATTTAAGATATTTAATTTAGATTTAAATTTTTGAAGTGTAGACGGAGGCCGATTTTGCCCTGACCGGTATTCCTCTGTTTGGTTTTGTTTGCCTTCCCTGTTTGGTTTTAATCGGTTTAGCGTCGGGTGTATTTAAGGCCCTGCCCTCTATTGTTGTTTTGCCATTTAATTTTTATGAATTGACATTGTTCAACCAACTGTTTTTGTTTTATTTGTCTTGATTATTTTGTTATTATTTCCATTTTATTTTAGGCTAAATCCCACCATTTTGCCTAAGTTATGTTGTGGATAGCCTGCAAGAAGCTGTTAGACCACATGACAGTATTTCCCAGGCAGGAGATAGAAATGCAGAAGGTGGTAGCCTATGTGGAACACAAGTAAGTCATGCAACATGTGCATCACGTGTTTCATCAACACGGGTTAGACAGGAAGCACAACATGCAGCCCTGCTAGAGCGTGCTGCAGCACTGAAGAAAAAGCAAGAGCTTGAATTTGAATCTGCAAGAATCCAAGCTGAAAAAGAAGAATTAGAGATGAAAACAGCATTAGCTGAAAGTCAAGCAAAATTAAAGGTGCTTAAAGAATATGAAAGATCTGAAGATGGTTACAGTTACCATATGCCAGTGCAACAATTACAATTCAGGAAAGTGGAGAAGGAAAGGGTTAGCATAAGGATACCGCAACAAGCTAACACAAACGTTCACATTCAACCATCAATGCTGCACTCGCAACCATCACCGTCTCAGTCAGCCACAAGTCATCGGCCTAACACTCAAGTGGACAGAAGTGATGACATACTAAAGGTCATGCAAAGGCAGAATGTAATCACAGAGCTACTTGTAAAACAACAGCAGCTGTCTCAGCTCCCAACAAAGGACATTCCTGTGTTCAAGGGCGACGCGCTACAGTTCAAGTCTTTCATCAGAGCGTTGGAACATGCGATAGAACAGAAGACTGACAATGAACAGGATAAATTGTACTTCTTGGAACAGTATACAGTCGGTGAACCCCAAGAGCTCGTCCGCAGCTGCACTCATATGACACAAAGCAAAGGCTACCTTGAAGCAAAGCGGCTACTTCATCAGCACTACGGGGACGAATTACGGATTGCCAGCGCGTATATTGATAAAGCACTAAAATGGCATAAGTGAGGTCCGAGGATGAAAAGGCACTGAGTGCTTACGCAATGTTCCTGATTGGATGTCTCAACACCATGATGGACATTGAATACTTAGAGGAGATGGACAACCCTACCAATCTACGGACAATGTTGTCCAAATTGCCATACAAAATGAGAGAATGTTGGCGGGCTGTAGCTTTCGATATCAAAGAGCGAAGTGGCAGAAGAGCAAAGTTTGCTGACTTGGTGAAATACATTGACCGTCAAGCTAAAATAGCATTAGATCCACTCTTTGGTAATATACTAGACAGCCGCCCATCTACAAGTGGAAAAACAGAACAGAACGAGAGGTATCCCCCAAAGAAAGTCGTGGAAACAGCTTCGCCACCAATGTTTCAGCAGAAAGCAAAGGGCCTCAAGAAACGCATGCTGAGCCAGCGATCTCAAGCAAAACCACAAGCGCCTTCCATAAGCCGTGTCTATACTGCCAGCAGCCTCACACTCTTGCTGCATGCTGTACAATCAAAGCTCAGCCACACAAAGAACGAGTGGACTTCTTGAAGTCAAAGGGCTTGTGTTTCGGATGTTTAATGCCTGGCCATCTCAGCAAATTCTGCAATAGAAGAAGTGAATGTAAAGAATGTAATTTGAAGCATCCGGACATTCTACACATAATCAAAGAAGGATCTGCTGTGCCTGAAAAGAAAGAAGATGCTCATGGAAGCCAAGTATCGTGTGCTCAGGTTTCTGTCCAACAAGAGTCTTGTAGCCTCACAGGGGCTGGAGAAGCTGAATGTGTGTTGTCAATAGTACCGGTGAAAATTAAATCAAAGAAGAGTAACAAGTGTGAAGAAACATACGCCTTCTTAGACCCGGGAAGCACAGCAACCTTCTGTACGGAAGACCTACAACGAAAACTGAATGTTAAAGGAAAACCGACACGAATACTTCTCAGCACCATGGGACAAGACAAACCTGAAGAACCAAAGCTCATGAACAGTTTAGCTATCTCAGACCTTGAAGTGTGCGGATGGGAAGACACCAGCTTCATTGAGCTGCCGAAGGTGTTCACACACAGAAACATATCCGTGCACTCTGGAAACATACCTAAGCAGTCAGACATCCAGAAGTGGCCTTACCTCAGAGAAGTGAGTTTGCCAGAGATAAAAGCTGACATAGGCCTACTTATTGGAGCCAACTGTTCGAGAGCAATGGAGCCATGGCACGTCATCAACAGTCAAGATGGAGGGCCGTATGCTGTCAAGACCACCATTGGCTGGGTGGTGAACGGACCCATAAGAAAAGAACTGAAAGACGAAGAGAGTGAGTCACGTCATCTTTCAGTGAATAGGATCTCCGTGATGGAAATAGAGAAACTTCTAGTCGAAGAGTACAACACTGATTTTACAGAGCGGAAGTACGACGACAAAGAAGAGATGTCCGAGGAGGACAAGCAGTTTTTGCATTCTGTGTAGAAGACGCCAACATTCGAGAGTGGTCATTACTGTGTTGGATTGCCACTCAGGAACGAGAAGGTCAAAATGCCCAACAACCAATGCGTTGCTGAACATCGCATGACCTGTCTGCGAAGAAAGCTACAGAAGAATCCTGCAGATCAAGCCAGCAGAGGCCTGAAGGCAAAGAACTTGTTCCAAGGGAGAACCTGGCTCAACGGGCCAAGCTTTTTATTGAACAGTGAAAGTGACTGGCCAGAGCAGACAGAAAAGAAGAAAGCCTTCCAAACGATCCGGAAGTCAAGAACAAAGTCAGTCAACGCAATCCAAGTCAAAGAAGATATGGAACCATTGAACGAACTGATAAACTACCATTCAGATTGGCATAAATTGAAAAGATCAGTAGCCTGGATTTTGACAGTAAAGGAAACTCTGTTGAAACTGAAAGAAGAAAGAAAAGAGTTTTCACAAACAATCCATCAATCTGAAAAGGACCCTGAAAAGCAAAAGTCAAAATTAAAACAGCACAGGAAGAAAAGAAGAAAAAAGAAAAAACCCCAGCATGCCTCCCGGCATATTCAGCAAAGACGACACATACACAAGAAGAAGATGGAAACAATTCCAATATCTAGTGGATTTATTCTGGACCAGATGGACACATGAGTATCTTCCACTTCTACAGGAGCGCCAGAAATGGCGGAAGCTTAGAAGAAACTTCATGACCGGAGATGTCGTGCTCCTAGTGGATAGTTCCTCTCCACGCAACTCCTGGGGAAGGTTGTGGAAACATTGCCAGACTTGAATGGAACAGTGAGAAGAGTGAAGATAAAGACTAAAACCAGCACGCTGGAAAGGCCAGTAAACAAGCTGTGCCTATTGGAAGAGGCCATATGTGAAGAGAGAAGATACTAGTTTAATAGTTATGGACAGTTGAAGTATTGTGGCTCTTGTTTGTTGTTATGTTTAAGTATAATTGCTTAGTCCTCCTGTCTAACCAATTAGGGGCCGGGTAATGGAAGAGCCAAATGCATGATTTCATTTGTTATAATAATTTAGTTTTAAAAGATTAAAAAAGGTAACTGAATATAAATCCTTTTCATTGTGACAGGGCTCTCAAGTTTTGAAGACAGGCAAGCGTGAGATTTCCATCAGCACCCGATACAGCTGATCGTTGTGCGCTATTGTTTTGAAGGACAACAGCAGAAAAGCCCAACTCACGGAGGTAGTACCTGGCAAGTCGCCAAGAATCTCGGCTGTCGCGCATGCGCAGGCGTAACCTATTAATGCCGTAACGTAAACATGTACACGAAGGTACAGGCTTTTCAACATTTATTTATTGATGACTTAGTTTTATGTCGGTGTACTTTGAGCTTGTGTAATATGTGAAGTTATCAATAAAGGTATTTCTGCATTTCCCCCTGCGCCCCACCTGTAGTGGTACGTTCCCCTCTTTCGGGGCGCACAGCTGACAACACGGCTGCAGGGCTCTCAAGTCTCACGCATTGAGCGTGAGACTCACGCAATTCGGTCTCATCTCACGCACTCCCGCCACACATCGAATTCCTCACGCTGAAAAAACCTCTCGGCTATTTAATGCTTGAATGCAGGGGTGCTCAATATGCCGATCGATTGTTCCGCTGTAGAGCTCCGACGCCGGTCTGCGCGCATTGGGATGGAGCAAAAAAATAGTCACTAGCACCCCCGTCAACAACTTTTCTCGGTAGAAATAGTCACTAGCCCCGTCAACAACTTTTTTCGGCTCGATGCCGGCGCGCGCAACGGTCAGCTGTATCGGGTGCCGATGGAAATCTCACGCTTGCCTGTCTTCAAAACTTGAGAGCCCTGCGGCTGTGTAAGCGAACCCGTTTTCAGGCGTTCATGAATCAGGCAGAGATCTTTTCTGACGTCAATCTTCCAGTCAGAAAGAAAACATTTCAGAAGACACTTCAGAAATTGTTCGAAAACAAGGAACAATGTGTTTCTGAATTTATTTTCATTTTATTTTGGAGATCGACAGGACTCCGAGATCGACCGGTCGATCGCGATCGACGGGTTGGCGACCACTGCTTTAGACTTGAGGCACCTCACTGACCCCCTCACTGACCCCTCACTGATCCCCTCAACGACCCTCTCACACCCTCACACTCGCTCACACACTCACACATGGGAAGAGGCCCCGGTGTATGGACGACCTTCTGAGTAGATCCAGGCCCCATCCCTGCACAGATAAGGCCCCGAAGGGAGTCTTCTTTAAAGACAGGAACCGAGTAAATCAACTCTCTCCTTCTCACACTTTCTTTCACAAACATGTGCACTCATTGGCAGACGAGAAGAACCAATGAAGGAGCGACAGCGATGGAAGCAGAGGAACAAGAACCAATGAGAAGACACCATCCTCTTTACCTCCTGACCAATTAGAACTGGCCTTGATGGCTACTTAAACCATCGCGCCCTAGTTAAGGGGCCTCTCTCTGGTCTGAGTACTCTAGGTACCAGCCGGAGGGGGGTCCATGCATGATGTCTACTTGTATCCTTATTTCTGAATAAAACGCTAACAAATGTGAAGTAAAAGTCTACGCTGTTTTTCCCAGTGAGTACCGTCCAGGTGGTGTGTCGCTGTCCAACCCAACACTCCAACAGCAATGTCTCGCTTTCGGCGTGAGATCCGGACCATGACAGAATTTCTCCCGGACTCTTGGAGAGTTTGTAGCGAAAACAATCCGGTCTCTAATCATCTCATCAGCGTTAGGGAAGTTGAAGTCCTTTACTAGCAGCTTTAGCTCAGTCACAAACTGGTCGAAACTTTCACAATCCGTTTGTATCTTTTCATGGAATTTATATCGCGAAAATGGGGTTAGCTTTGGGCGTTACATATGCTTCAAACTACCCATAGTACGTTTGGAGTACCTTTCTCTCATCTGCCGTGAGGGTCCATGTGTTATATATATCTCTGCCTTTTTCACCGATCCACAGGAGTAGATAACTGCACTTTTCTTCCTCCTCTTTAGCGGGCTTGGAAAACATTAGCTCCACATGTTGGCGAAACTTTCTCCATGCGTCGGGCAGGTTAGATGACTCCCAATCCATCCATGGCGTGGGGCCGCCTTCTCCATCTTCCGTCGTCAGGTTCGATGAGAAGCAAACTATTCTGACACCATGTATTATTTATGTATACTGACTTTAGTTTGTCTAAAAAACACTCGTACTGTGGTGATCATATACGCTGGTAGTATGCGTCCATTTTATTCTCCGTGATCCGAACCTTGACCTGGATGACATCATTTATAAGCGACACTTACTTGAACCGGAAGTCAAGATACTACAGTAGCAATCCAGCGGGACTGTATTAATGAGCACAAGGCAACATCCAACAAGTGAACAAGTCCATCTTTCTAGAATATTTAGCACATATTTTGTAACCCTCCCATCAGACCTTTTAACCAATGACATCAATTATTTGAAGAGCCGGGCACATGATTTACTCGGTTGGATCAAGGTGACAGTGACCCAACCGCACTAGATAACAAGGGATCGTAGTCCGCATTCAGGAGAACATCTGTTAAATAACCGAGTATCATAGCAAGGTACATAATTATTTATGTTGGCTAACTCTAAGGACTTCAACCAAGGTTATATGATTTTTCCCAACACAGTCCCTCCTCTGGGGGTCTCTGGACCCCCATCCTAATTTCATATAACATTGGTCTGATAGGGCATGTAACCCAAAGTATTGATCTCTTACAGCATGATAACAACGTAGTGGTTATACACTCTATACAGAATCCATGACTGAGTGGTTATGTAAATTATATATATGCTTGATTATATAAGAATATATAACATTTTAATTTAACAAGATAATTTCAAATACATCATGCAATATTAAAGGTTCACTTTCATATAAGGACGAAAAAACCCATAGGTTGCTGTTGCAGGAAAGACTTCCTTATGGTCCTTGCCCGCCAAGCGACCACCATACTGGCATGAAGTGAACCTGTTCTTGCAGACAAACATGCATTTAATAGTAACATACTCTTATTTGTTTTAAATTTCGCGCTTCGTCCTTCTGGAAAGATAATCCAACATGTGACGTGTGAGTGTTTTGAAACACTGATGAATTGCCCTTTGAGAAGAATAGCTACCTCTGTTCAATAGCAGCTGGGGATAGTCTGTGTCGATTAATACATCAGCATTAAACTTTGTCATATTATTTTTTACATTAAATTGTGCTATGGACTGGATGCCAAAGTACAAATGACAGCATGGTGTAGACTCGTTTATCATTTCCCCTCTCTCCAAACATACACACTTCCTCTATCTCTCTACCCCCACACACCCTCAGTCTCTCTCTGTCTCTCTCTCTTTCCCCATCTCCATGGAAATCATTGGTGTCTCCATACTCCTCTGGAGAAAGAGCTGACTGCAAACCTTCTGTTGACTATCAGTTTATACAGATGGAGGTCTGAGAAAACACCATTCTTTAGGGGCTTCACATACCTACAAACTTTCTTGATCATCTATCTTTGTGAGAGCTTTCCACTTACCCATTGACTGCATTCATTTAGTCAATGTGGCCTGTCCACCACATTCATATGGAACCAATTAATAGTATTCAGTAAAGCATTGGAGTGAACTGATGGAGATCAAGTGAAGGATGAGTGTATACTGTTGTAGTCAACACATTGTTATACATATTCATATCTTCATCTGAGATAGTTGGGGTGAATGTGTTATTTTACACTCGCGTTTGCACTGAAATAAAAAAAGGATGTGCCAGGATATTATCTATTCACATTCAAAAGTTGTCAAGGCAACACTCAAACAGGATTATCAGGCAGTTTTGAAGTAACTATGTTTTAATTGAAAAGAAAAACAAGTAATGTTGGGGTTGGATTGAACTGATGATCCAAAGGCAGGCAGTCTACAGGTTTAATTACATGTATTAATGTATTTGCTATAAATTAGTAGCAGCAAGGTTTATGGATAAAACAATGGAGGCATTGTTGCTAAGAAAAGAAAACGTTTGGAACAAAATAATTTTGAAAGGTTGCTAACCAAATTTATACACCAAAAGTTGCCCTAAAGTTCCATGGAACTCTGGGGAACTGCAGAGTCAGGGGTCAAAACGATGTAGGTGTATCCCTAAAGTGTCATCTTTCATAAAAATGTGCTCTAGTGATCTATTTACAAATATGAAAATATTGATTCTCGCCCCTTTAAATATATGCTTGTTCAGTACTGTACGCTCCACAAACAAAATTCCATTCAGCTCCAGGACGAATAACACCAAAGCAATCTGCACTGGCTACACCAGGGACAACATAGTTCAGTTTTTAATTTGTGTGAAATAACACAAATCCCTGAAATGCAGGGTATCATGAAGTGATAGCTATGTTATAACTCCTAATAATACAAGTAGTCTGCTTCATTTATTTAATCCACTGTATACTTTATATATTCTAAACTCTTATCTTCAACTCCACTTCTGAAGCCGGTGCTCTGACAAGTATATACCTTGTCTAAGGCCACGTTTAGACATAGCCGGGTATTTACAGAAACGAAGATTTCTACCCCTCCGTTTTCGAAAATAACGTTGTACACACAAGGTCGTTTTCAAAAAAGTTTCTGTTAATATGAACCCGCATAAATACGCCCCCGGGCGCCGTCATAACTCTGCCAAACCTGTAGTCGGCAGTGTAACGAGAAGGATAAAGACATGCAAACCAATCAGAATTCTCAAGACTCGAGACATCCGAGGAGTATCCTCATGTCAAGGAGGAAATAACTCAGGCGCACCTGACAATGAAAATGAAGGCAGTCGACACTGGACGTAGGAGCCAGTGTTGCCAGGTCCATGGTTTTCCGCGAATTGGGCTACTTTTGAAGTGTTGCCGGTTGAATTTGTTGTCCGCTGGTTCGGTAGACCTATTTTGCATGCAAATTACATGAATATCTTTAAATAAAATCCATATTTAAAATGAAATAATTTATTTATACACAAATCCTACCAAACTGACTCCAGATCAGCACGTACACACATGGACATTGGACACGCCATACACACACTTTAAAAGCAGTGTATATGGTTTGGCACGGGCATATTTTGAGTTCTGATATTGGGCTGGTACACACAGACCTGGCAACCCTGGTAGGAGTGGCCAAACTAACTGTAAACATAGGACGCTCACATGACGTGAAGTATTTTTAGTCGCATACTGTGACGTTTGACAACCTGAAACTCCGTTTGACCTTGTTCACACGCAAACACAAAAACGGAGTTTTCAGAAATCTCCACTTTGGCCGGAGTTTTTAGAAATGATCGTTTTCCGTGATAAAACCTCCGTTTTTGTGTAAATGAAAGGCCAAAACGCATGAAAATATATGCGTTTTCCCATCGTGTAAACGGGGCCTAAATGTCAGTACACACACGTAAATAATACAGCTACATCAAATCATTGTCTCTCTACTCTTCATTTTTGCCACAACAATATTCAAAAAGATAGATTTGTTTATCATGTTGAATGTTGCCTTGTGCTCATTTAACACTAAACATAAACATAACTAAAGTTTACTTTCAATAGAAATCCTTTATGACTCATTTGTAGGGATGAGAATTGATACGATTTTAACGATTCCGATGCCTTATCGATTCCTGCTTATCGATTCGATTCCTGATCGATTCTCTTATCGATTCTCTTATCGATTCTTATTGGGCAAGGGGTGATAAGGACCCGAAGGGAGTCTTCTTTAAAGAGAGGAACCTATTAAATCAACACTCTTCTTTTCTCACACTCTTTCACAACAAATGATCTCATTGGCGGGCCAGAAGAACCAATGAATGAGCGACAGCGATGGAAGCAGAGGAAGAAGAACCAATGAGAAGACACCACCCTCTTTGCTCCCGTCCAATCAGAACTGTCCCTGTTGACTATTTCAATGGCCGAGCGCTCTGCTCTGGGCCTCTGAGTACAATAGGTAACAGGCGGAGGGGGGTCCATGCATGATGTCTACTTGTATCCTGATTTCTGAATAAAACGCTTATAGATGTAACGTAGAAGTCTACCGCTCTTTCTTTCAGTCAGGTCCGTCCGGGTGGTGTGTTCCTGTGTTCCTGTCCTCCAAAACCAACAGTATACTAATGCAATTTAGATTTAGATTTTTTCAATGTACCTAAAAAATACTTTGAACATGTATTTTCTCCTGATTGAACTCTGATCTATGAAGGGGTGAATAACTCAATTCCACTAAAAACGGATTGAATTGTTAGTAATGGTGTTGGTGATGAGGTACAAACTATAGTTTTTAGGATTTTTTTGTTTCTGACCACTTTTGGATGATTCAACATTAACCGGGTCAAATTGACCCGGGAACATCACGGCTGTATGTAAGAAACGAACATAACAGGAGGGTTGCCAAATCAACACCTCTCTGCTCGGCATTTTGGCACAATATTGTGGGAACGTATCTTGCTCAGTTGCATTGTTTCATGATTTCTTTGGTTGTGTTCTGTGTCACACAATTCCAGGAAGCAGGTTTGACAAAGCTTCACTATTTAAATAGCCTCCAAACCGATGATTATTTGGAGAAGCTTGATCAGCCCTACTGAGGTTGACAACACCAAGCTGTTCATCTTGGACGGAGAAACTTGGGTTTTTGCAGAAAAAGGTAACACAGCGTCTCTTCTGAACTTAAGTTTTAGAATGTCATGTAATTTCATAGATACTCTTATACAGGCACGTGCACAGACATTTTGGGGGGCAGGTGCTCAAACCAAAAAAAAGGGCACCCATCGGCAAAATGATATTGATTGCTGTAACTAGAAGTGAGCAAGTAATTGAAACACATTGTGTCATGAGAAGACATGAGAGCTAAACAAAATTAAATTGTTTTCTATTAACAATTACAATTAGTTTTTATTTACAAAATGATAGGAGCGAAAAATGCCATATAACAACTTACTAACCTCGACCGCTCGGTCATGCCGGGAAATATCAAACCTCTGTAAAAGCATTAAAAAACCTCAGTCTGATATTTCCCGGCATGACCTCACTCTGGGTTAGTAAGTAGTTATTACAAGTGTTGTTTACCTTCGCATTGAAAATGCGGAAGGTTATGTTTTGATCGCTGTGTATTTATTTGTTTTTGTGTGTGACGAAGGTATGCGCTTCACCGAAGGCCGCCGTTTCTAGTTTTTCTTGCATTTACTCTTTTCACCCTCTGCAATGCTCATTCAAGATTGATCTTTGTAAAACTGCAACAGACAAAACAAAGAGAAACATACCACATAAAACAATGTGGTACAAGGATAGCAATTATAGTTGAGCTGCAATTTTGTGAATTCTTGTGACATTTATAAAATGAATTAATAAGTTCAACATACTTTAGAAATTGTCTCAATAGCATTTATACTAGTGCTGTGAAAAATAACGCGTTAACTCAGTTAATTCAATTTCAGGTTTAACTAGTTGTTGTTTTTAACGCACGAACATGCGCAGAATGAGCTTCCAATCCGTCTGTTGTTGGTCGTCGGGACGAAAAAAAAGTCACTTGCAAAATGAGCTTCCAATCCACCACTTCAATCTGAACTCTGTCCGCTCTCATGCAGACGGTCTGTTCATCGGTAATGATCCTTCCGCAGGTTCACCTCCGGAAACCTTGTGACGACTTTTACTTCCTGTAGATCAGGGGTCTCAACACGTCGATCGCGACCTGCCAGTCGATCGCGGCGTAGTGTTGGTAGATCGCATGACATTAAAAAGATTGGCCCGCCCCCTGACATGTTCTCTATCGCACATCTTTGTTCTTTTATTAAACTAAACGTCTGTTGTTGATCGTATCTCCACAGCAGCATGTCATCTCTGTCTCTTCGCGTTGCGTTAACACTTATCGATCTCCGTCTCGCGCCACAGAGCTCCGTGCGCGCATCGAGCAAAAAAAAAGTCACTTGTCAATCTGTCCACCTGTCCGTGTCGGTGAGGCTTCAGCTTTGCAGCGGTGTCCCCGCCGTCCCTTTCATCACGGCCCAGTTCATGAAGAAAACCCACACAGTCAGTTTGCCTCAGCAGCTGCTAGAGGAAGACTAGAGGCCTTTAGATTGTATCATGGTGGAGTTAATGGTTGACAAACAAGAGGAAAATGTTCTGTTTAACCCTCCTGTTACCTTTACATTTACTAACATATTTTACCCTCGGGGTCAATTTGACCCCAGCAATTAAAACCTTCAGAAAATTATTAGAATTAATATTGCTTCCCAAGTTTAAGTGTGAGGTACTTTATGTTTGTTTGTTGACTACCTAAATAGCCCTTTAAATAAATAAAAAAGTTGATATTTCTTATATGTTTGACACAGTGAAAAACAGCCTGGGGTCAAATTGACCCCAAAGAACACCGACATTAAACATTGAATGGGGTCAAATTGACCCGAAAGGTAACAGGAGGGTTAAACATTCTGTTTAGGATGAAGATGTATTAATGTTCCATATGGAAGAAAACTGCTAAATAACTGCTGAGTTGCAGCACCATTGTATAGAAGAATGTATAAATGTATATATCCGTCTTTTGTCATAAATCTCTGTTCTCACAAAATATACCGAGAATATCGGTAATATGTGATTAATCATGATTAATCCACAAAAACCTGTGATTAACCCGATTAAAAATTGTAATCGTTTCACAGCCCTAATTTATACAACACAAATAAGATCCTGCCTGGATATCTCTCCCTCTCTCTGTTCACATGACGTCAGTAAACAGCTGGACAAGGCTGTGAAACCACGGAGTTCGTGAGTTTTTTGTTTATTTTCTTCGGACCAGTTGCGACGTCATGTTTTTAGCAGCGCTAATGTCGACGTGGTTAATTTATCACCAAACAACCTCAGGGGACAAACACCGTCATGACCTGTGTGTCTGATGCTGCTGGTCAGAGGAGAAGGAGGTGCACCCGGTTAGCGTGGCGTGAGGAGCACTGCGTGAGCACTAAGTGGAGGAGGAGGTGGGAGGCGGGGGCTCGTGAGCGGCGCGGAGCATGTCGAGGTGAAATTCTCACAAGAACTCAAATAAATGCCCTGTCGGATATC
The DNA here is from genome assembly GCF_029220125.1 of Pseudoliparis swirei. Taxonomy (NCBI): domain Eukaryota; kingdom Metazoa; phylum Chordata; class Actinopteri; order Perciformes; family Liparidae; genus Pseudoliparis; species Pseudoliparis swirei. The sequence continues at coordinate 11,483,273 of NC_079399.1, forward strand.
AAAACACATTTGGGGGGACTTGATGACAGAGAGTCATTTTTATTCTTAAATACTGATGAATGAAAAAAAAAAAAGGGGCTCCAGCAAAAAGGGCACTTTTCTCATCCAGGGCAAAAGGGCTGGTGCTTGAGCACCACTTGTGGTCCATCTGTGCACGTGCCTACTCTTATAGATCAATGTATGTCTTCATAAATTGTCATAATTTAAAAAAAGAAGAGAATTCATGCACAGTGGTGTAGTGGCTAGCACTGTCACCTTATAGCAATGGGGCCAGGGTTTGAATCCTTATCCCGGGTAGATGCTCCTCGTGTTCCAGTGTAGGGTTCTCCGGCTTCCTCCCACAGTCCAAAGACGTGCAGCTCGGGTTAATTGGAGACTCAAAATTACCCGCAGGTGTGGATGTGAGCGTGAATGGTTGTCTATCTCGATATGCAGGCACGTGCACAGATAGACCCCGAGTGGTGCTCAAGCACCAGCCCTTTTGCCCTGGATGAGAAAAGTGCCCTTTTTGCTTGAGCCCACTTTTTTCAGGATTTAAGAATAAAAGTTACTCTTTCTGTCATCAAGTCCTCCCAAATGTGTTTTAATATCCGACGGGGCATTTATTGTCTGAGCACTTTATCTTTATCCTTATCTTACCTTTCTGATACTTAAGTTCACTGTTGCTGTCGTGTTGATTGTTGTTTGTCATGTTTGTCATGTCTAAATGTTGCACCCTCCGCCAAAAAAAATCCTCGTTTGTGTAAACATTCCTGGCAATAAAACTTTCTGATTCTGATTCTGATTTGAGAATTTCGCCCCGACAAGCTCTGCGGCGCTCGCGAGCCCCGCCCCCCCCTCCCCCTCCCTCCTCCACTTCCTCCTCCTCGCAGTGCTCCTCGCGCCACCAAACGGGTGCGCCTCCTTCTTCTCTGACCCGCAGCGTCTGACAAACAGGTCATGATGGTGTTTGTCCTGTGACGTTGTTTTGTGATAAATCAACCACAACATTAGCGCTGCTGAAAACATGATGTCACAACTGGTCCGACGTTTCCTAAACAAAATAAACAAACAAAAACTCATAAAATCCGTGATTTCAAAGCCTTGTCACGCTGTTTACTGACGTTAGTTATGTTTAGAGAATAGAGAGGGAGAGAGAGAGAAGAGAGAGAGAGAGAGAAGAGAGAGAGTATTCTTATTCCGTTCTATTTAACAGGGGCTAGTCTAGGATTTGCGTGGTCAGACTGAAAAAAAATCATAAGGCCTCTTTGGTATTGTTCAGAGGGCCGGGCCAAATGTGGAGGCCGGCCGTATCAGGCCCTCGGGCCTTAGTTTGAGGACCACTGCTCTTGGCTGTTGATGTCTATAAATATCGCTCATTTTGAAAATGACGTCAGAGGGCAATACGGATCCGTATCAGACCAGCGAGGAGGGCGATACGTGGCTGGCATGACGACCCATTAGCCAATCAGAACGCTTGTACTGTTATTGCTATATAATAATTCATCTTTATTCATAAAGAAAATGTAAGCTAGCGGTCTGATGCTGCCAGAGGAAACACAGGTCAAGGACAGCTTCATCAGTGTATTGCTGTTTATGCTTCAACTCTGTCAGAATTTTTTTTTGGCATTGGGTGCCCTTTTTTTTGGTTTGAGCACCTGCCCCCCAAAATGTCTGTGCACGTGCCTGTCGATATGTGCCCTGCGATAAACTGTCGACCTGTGAGGGTGAATGTCAGCTCCTATACGCTGAATAGGATAAGCGGTTTGAATAATGTGATGTCATGTTAATTAAAGAGAGACAGTAAAAATGTGAAATGTTATTTTGAAAATGCACAATTTTATTTATATTACTAAATGCAAACAACTTTCCTTACAATTTTAACAGTGCAGTATCGACAATCAAGATAAACATGGTAACGTATTACATTTTATTTTGTGTCGATGCAGATAATTTACACATGCTGTATGCAGTATGCCATATTCAATGATCGTAACCCTTTTAATTTCTTTAATAGTTAGGTGTTGTCATTTTTTGCGGATTATTCTTTGGTAAGTTCCTGTCAATAACTGCAATGGTCAAGGTCAAATGTACAAATATTGACAATCACATTAAACTAAATTTCCCCCTAAATTACCAGCAAGCCAGCAGCAAGATGGTGTCGCCTTCAAAAGTAAGTAGACCAAAGTAAGATATTCTTTTTAAAAGACAATATTTTAAGCAGCGATAGAACCATTGATTGTTGTTTGGCCTTGCTACTATCCCACCTACAGTATGAGCACATTCATGTTCATTGTAAAGATACTAATGCAAAGATGATATAACCGTCTCTTCATTGTTTGTGTGTATCAGCGTTCATTTAGAATGTTGCTTTTGCTCTGCAGTTTCCCACCAGTCATCCTCTGTCTCTTATTGCTTCTTGCAGTGTGCTGGACCGAGTGGTTTGACCGAGACGATCCCAGTGGATCTGGAGACTGGGAAACCCTTGTCGATCTTCACAAAGTGCACCCAGGAAAGATCTGCCCAAAACCAGCAGCTATTGAGGCCCAAACTCTAACTGGGCTCAGTGTGGCTGCAGCCGGGGAGGTGATTCAAATGTAAGTTCTGACCGAGTATGAATAATTTTAATGAGTCTTATTGTATTCTACTGAATGTGATGCATTAATGTTGGTTCTCGATGTGTTTGTGAGACCAAATATATTTCCACATTTTATTCTGTTATATTGATCATATCTGTACTTGCTAATCACTGAGCATCAGGAAACAGCAGCATACACGTAGAAAAACTATTGAACTATTTGTGTGGAAGTACAATGTAAATATTACTTCTATTCAAAATGTCATTTAGCAGCCACAAACAAATAGTATGTTTAATATTGAATGTTTTAAAATAATTGAAATTTAAAAAGATAGATTCATCATAAGTTATAACACACACTAATGTAGTACAACAAATAATCTGTGTGAGGTTGTAGGACCAGTGATGGTTTGAGCTGAATTCTAACACAATGAAAAAGGGACATGCTGATATTAAGCAGGTATAATGTTTACAATGTGCATCATCTTCGTTTAGCATGTTTGTTTGCATTCTAAGATTGGATAATTATCACTGAACATGAGGTTCAGCTGAGGCTGATAGGAAAGTCTTTAGTTTTGGTGTTTACAAAAGCAAGTTTGACTTGATTTTATTTGAGATGTGCATCACAGAGGCATTTTAATCGTAGCATAAATGTATTCACAACATCTAGATGTACTGTGTTAAGTGTTTGTAAGGAAACACTAATTTACAACCCCTATCCACAGGAGGCTTTTTTCTTCTTCTTCTTTTCCTTGAGAAAAATAAGAAAATACATCCATAAATACATACACAGATACATAGACACATTACAAGTGTGTTTACATGGGTGTTAAGTGTGAGAACAATGTTGTTATTCTTTTATCCATGATGTATTCGCTCTATTAGAAACATTGAAATCGTGTTGCATTTTAAATTCAGTTGGTAGACTGTTCTATAGTTTCGCTCCTTGAACAGAGAAGACTGATTGTCCAAATAAGATCTTGCGCATAGAAATATGACAGTTCCCGTTTACTGAGGCCTGTGTGTTCAGTCTTCTGGTCGGCTGGTGTCTTGTAACAAATTCATTAAGCAGGGAAGGAGCATGACCATGTTGGCATTTAGAAAAAGCTATAAGTTGGAATAGCTCATACAGCATTCAAAGCAGAACATGTTATGTTTTTGCAAGATCTGACAATGGTGCCACCTCATTGATTGTTTTGTCCATGATTTCATATGTCTGGTTATACATATATGATGTGTTGTATAGTTGTTTGGGATGCTTGTGACCAGTAAGTAATGCAGTTTGACCAGATGATGGATGAAAAGTCCAGTGATCATAAAAGTTATTTAAAGTAATAATTAATGTGTTTCAGAACTATAATCGTTATCCACTCAATAGAAATATAAACAGTACACTCAAAAGCAGGAATGTCAACTTGCTGGTTGCACTGGTGGAAGGTGGTGAGGGGATCACCAAAGTCAGGAGGATTCATCCTCTGGGGAACAAGAATGTTTTATTTACATATCACACTGCGTTTCTTTTTTTCAGAAGTGACACAACTTCAGGGTTCGTCTGCAGAAACAAAGACCAACCCGACAAGAGGTGTAATGATTATCGCGTTCGTTTCAGCTGCCCTGCCTCTTTCTGTGATACAGATGGTAATATATGAGCACATTCATGTTCATTGTAAAGATACTAATGCAAAGATGATATAACCGTCTCTTCATTGTTTGTGTGTATCAGCGTTCATTTAGAATGTTGCTTTTGCTCTGCAGTTTCCCACCAGTCATCCTCTGTCTCTTATTGCTTCTTGCAGTGTGCTGGACCAAGTGGTTTGACCGAGACAATCCCAGTGGATCTGGAGACTGGGAAACCCTTGTCTCGCTTCACAAAGAGAACCCAGGAAAGATCTGCCCAAAACCAACAGCTATTGAGGCCCAAACTCTAACTGGGCTCAGTGTGGCTGCAGCCGGGGAGGTGATTCAAATGTAAGTTCTGACCGAGTATGAATAATTTCAATAAGTCTTATTGTATTCTACTGAATGTGATGCATTAATCTTGGTACTCGATGTGTTTGTGAGACCAAATATATTTCCACATTTTATTCTGTTATATTGATCATATCTGTACTTGCTAATCACTGAGCATCAGGAAACAGCAGCATATACGTAGAAAAACTATTGAACTATTTGTGTGGTAGTACAATGTAAATATTACTTCTATTCGAAATGTCATTTAGCAGCCACAAACAAATAGTATGTTTAATATTGAATGTTTTAAAATAATTGAAATTTTAAAAGATAGATTCATCATAAGTTATAACACACACTAATGTAGTACAACAAATAATCTGTGTGAGGTTGTAGGACCAGTGATGGTTTGAGCTGAATTCTAACACAATGAAAAAGGGACATGCTGATATTAAGCAGGTATAATGTTTACAATGTGCATCATCTTCGTTTAGCATGTTTGTTTGCATTCTAAGATTGGATAATTATCACTGAACATGAGGTTCAGCTGAGGCTGATAGGAAAGTCTTTAGTTTTGGTGTTTAAAAAAGCAAGTTTGACTTGACTTTATTTGAGATGTGCATCACAGAGGCATTATAATCGTAGCATAAATGTATTCACAACATCTAGATGTACTGTGTTAAGTGTTTGTAAGGAAACACTAATTTACAACCCCTGTCCACAAGAGGCTTTTTTCTTCTTCTTTTTTTCCTTGAGAAAAATAAGAAAATACATCCATAAATACATACACAGATACATAGACACATTACAAGTGTGTTTACATGGGTGTTAAGTGTGAGAACAATGTTGTTATTCTTTTATCCATGATGTATTAGCTCTATTAGAAACATTGAAATCGTGTTGCATTTTAAATTCAGTTGGTAGACTGTTCTATAGTTTCGCTCCTTGAACAGAGAAGACTGATTGTCCAAATAAGATCTTGCGCATAGAAATACGACAGTTCCCGTTTACTGAGGCCTGTGTGTTCAGTCTTCTAGTCGGCTGGTGTCTTGTAACAAATTCATTAAGCAGGGAAGGAGCATGACCATGTTGGCATTTAGAAAAAGCTTTAAGTTGGAATAGCTCATACAGCATTCAAAGCAGAACATGTTATGTTTTTGCAAGATCTGACAATGGTGCCACCTCATTGATTGTTTTGTCCATGATTTCATATGTCTGGTTATACATATATGATGTGTTGTATAGTTGTTTGGGATGCTTGTGACCAGTAATGCAGTTTGATCAGATGATGGATGAAAAGTCCAGTGATCACAAAAGTGATTTTAATTAATAATTAATGTGTTTCAGAACTATAATCGTTATCCACTCAATAGAAATATAAACAGTACACTCAAAAGCAGGAATGTCAACTTGCTGGTTGCACTGGTGGAAGGTGGTGAGGGGATCACCAAAGTCAGGAAGATTCATCCTCTGGGGAACAAGAATGTTTTATTTACATATCACACTGCGTTTCTTTTTTTCAGAAGTGACACAACTACAGGGTTCGTCTGCAGAAACGAAGACCAACCCGACAAGAGGTGTAATGATTATCGCGTTCGTTTCAGCTGCCCTGCCTCTTTCTGTGATAGAGATGGTAATGTGTGAGCACATTCATGTTCATTGTAAAGATACTAATGCAAAGATGATATAACCGTCTCTTCATTGTTTGTGTGTATCAGCGTTCATTTAGAATGTTGCTTTTGCTCTGCAGTTTCCCACCAGTCATCCTCTGTCTCTTATTGCTTCTTGCAGTGTGCTGGACCAAGTGGTTTGACCGAGACGATCCCAGTGGATCTGGAGACTGGGAAACCCTTGTCGATCTTCACAAAGAGAACCCAGGAAAGATCTGCCCAAAACCAGCAGCTATTGAGGCCCAAACTCTAACTGGGCTCAGTGTGGCTGCAGCCGGGGAGGTGATTCAAATGTAAGTTCTGACCGAGTATGAATAATTTCAATAAGTCTTATTGTATTCTACTGAATGTGATGCATTAATGTTGGTCCTCGATGTGTTTGTGAGACCAAATATATTTCCACATTTTATTCTGTTATATTGATCATATCTGTACTTGCTAATCACTGAGCATCAGGAAACAGCAGCATACACGTAGAAAAACTATTGAACTATTTGTGTGGTGGTACAATGTAAATATTACTTCTATTCAAAATGTCATTTAGCAGCCACAAACAAATAGTATGTTTAATATTGAATGTTTTAAAATAATTGAAATTTAAAAAGATAGATTCATCATAAGTTATAACACACACTAATGTAGTACAACAAATAATCTGTGTGAGGTTGTAGGACCAGTGATGGTTTGAGCTGAATTCTAACACAATGAAAAAGGGACATGCTGATATTAAGCAGGTATAATGTTTACAATGTGCATCATCTTCGTTGAGCATGTTTGTTTGCACTCTAAGATTGGATAATTATCACTGAACATGAGGTTCAGCTGAGGCTGACAGGAAAGTCTTTAGTTTTGGTGTTTAAAAAAGCAAGTTTGACTTGACTATATTTGAGATGTGCATCACAGAGGCATTATAATCGTAGCATAAATGTATTCACAACATCTAGATGTACTGTGTTCAGTGTTTGTAAGGAAACACTAATTTACAACCCCTGTCCACAAGAGGCTTTTTTCTTCTTCTTTTTTTCCTTGAGAAAAATAAGAAAATACATCCATAAATACATACACAGATACATAGACACATTACAAGTGTGTTTACATGGGTGTTAAGTGTGAGAACAATGTTGTTATTCTTTTATCCATGATGTATTAGCTCTATTAGAAACATTGAAATCGTGTTGCATTTTAAATTCAGTTGGTAGACAGTTCTATAGTTTCGCTCTTTGAACAGAGAAGACTGATTGTCCAAATAAGATCTTGCGCATAGAAATATAACAGTTCCCGTTTACTGAGGCCTGTGTGTTCAGTCTTCTAGTCGGCTGGTGTCTTGTAACAAATTCATTAAGCAGGGAAGGAGCATGACCATGTTGGCATTTAGAAAAAGCTATAAGTTGGAATAGCTCATACAGCATTCAAAGCAGAACATGTTATGTTTTTGCAAGATCTGACAATGGTGCCACCTCATTGATTGTTTTGTCCATGATTTCATATATCTGGTTATACATATATGATGTGTTGTATAGTTGTTTGGGATGCTTGTGACCAGTAAGTAATGCAGTTTGACCAGATGATGGATGAAAAGTCCAGTGATCACAAAAGTGATTTTAATTAATAATTAATGTGTTTCAGAACTGTAATCGTTATCCATTCATTAGAAATATAAACAGTACACTCAAAAGCAGGAATGTCAACTTGCTGGTTGCACTGGTGGAAGGTGGTGAGGGGATCACCAAAGTCAGGAGGATTCATCCTCTGGGGAACAAGAATGTTTTATTTACATATCACACTGTGTTTCTTTTTTTCAAAAGTGACACAACTAAAGGGTTCGTCTGCAGAAACAAAGACCAACCCGACCAGAAGTGTAATGATTATCGCGTTCGTTTCAGCTGCCCTGCCTCTTTCTGTGATACAGATGGTAATGTGTGAGCACATTCATGTTCATTGTAAAGATACTAATGCAAAGATGATATAACCGTCTCTTCATTGTTTGTGTGTATCAGCGTTCATTTAGAATGTTGCTTTTGCTCTGCAGTTTCCCACCAGTCATCCTCTGTCTCTTATTGCTTCTTGCAGTGTGCTGGACCGATTGGTATGACCGAGACGATCCCAGTGGAAATGGAGACTGGGAAACCCTTGTCGATCTTCAAAAAGAGAACCCAGGAGAGATCTGTGAACATCCTCTGCACATTGAGGCTGTTACTACTGACACAAATACCCCATCCACCTCAACAGGGGACAAAATCTTTCTGTAAGTTGTAATTTATATACTTTCAAATGTTGCAACCAACCACCAAATATAAAAATCAATACCTCTTAATAAAACCTCTTTCAAGATGTAATGCCTTGAGCGACTGCTTAAACCGTGAATATAAACTTGTGGAGATGTGGATTCACATTAGTTATATGCTATTCTAATGAGCCCCACGAGGAAACTGGCTTATAGGCACATAATGTCCACTGGTTTCTGCTGAGCCATACTTTATTCTTGTGCTAACTGCTTTGTTTGAGATAACAGCGTCTTTGGGGTTTGGAGAGTAAGAAATAACCCAATTTATTGGTATTCCTTATTCATGGTTACTTTCTTTTAATTGTTGTTGGCTATCTGAGATATTTTGAATTTAAAAAATATTCTACACCCGGCATCAAGAACAACATTTCTAAATATGATAATGAAATTTAATTTATCTTTGAGCAAAAATACTAAATAAATAAATAATAATTCCTGTTTACAACATTTTTCACCCTTAAAAATAAATTGTACTTTCTGTAAATGATTCTGATTATCTTACTGCTTGGAATTCTCTTTTTCAGCTTCTGTCCAAGCAAGGGATTCATTTGCCGGAACGAGGACCAGGAATGTGATAAATGCCTCGACTACAAAGTCCGGTTTGGGTGCTCGTGCTAGAAAAAAGCCCAGACTCTACCACAATCACTGGGGAGAAGAGTCATTATTTCAATTTTGATCACTTGAAATTTTGTCTGATTTTTCTTTCATGTTAAATTTACTTTCATAATGTGCCAGGTGGAGGAAGTACAATAGACCTTTTTCGATCTTAAAAGAATTTATTCGGAAGTGTGGTGTGTTTACGACAGATGGTCTGAGCAGTATCTATGTAGTCAGTAGGAGGTACTGGAAAGCAGTTCAATGGTAATTTTATAATTTAAAATACAGATTTAGTTTGCAGTAAAGTAAATGTATACACTCAATCTTATAAAATGCGTGTTTATGTGGGATTAGGGATTGTTCGACTCAGAATAATATGAATATAATGATGATTTATTAAAAGCAATCATGCAATGTTTTTGTCCATTTATTTTTTACTCTTTTAGGTTAAGGCTGAGAATACATTCAGCCGGTACTACTTATTTTCTCCTATTGTAAAAGAAAATAGAAACTGACAATAGTCGCATGAAGGTTAGCGATATGTTCTATATGGGTGTATGCTAGAGTGAGAGGTTTGACGGTTGATCCCCAGATCATTTTACAGGTGCTTTCATGCATCAATTTACTAGACTATCTAGAAGGAGAAGGATTCCAAGAATTTCATGTCCTCACCTCTTCTCAGCCTCAGTCCTCCTCCCTCATGCACCAATACCGATACCATGCGCAAGTGTTTTGTTATGAGGCATGTATCTATTCTTGAGAAGCAGACATTAGAATATTTCTTCTCAGACACATATTTCAGCTCCTACGTGTTGTTTATTCGGAACTTGAAAAACACATACAAAACATTTCATATTTAAGATTTATATTCACAATCCCCCTTTTTACATATTTTTTAATGTAAACTAAACAATAAAATAAAGCTACAAAAATGGGCAATATCAGTTCATAATTATGTGTGTGACTTATTTAACAGTGTAAATCTCTAACATTCTAAAAGCCTGTACCTATGTTATGAGGCGCGTATCTATGAGGAAGCAGACATCAGAATATTTAATCTCAGACAGATATTTCAGCTGCTACGTGTTGTTATTCTGAACTTGAGTAACCTGACGAACACATAAGAGCATTCAATATTTAAGATTTATATTAACACTTTACATGTTGTTTCTATGTCTGTTTTGTCAGTGGTCTGTTAAATGGTGAGCATTATATTAAGCCCTAATTAGTTACAAATAGGCACCAAGGGAGCCCATTAATGAAGCCCCAGATGCATGAACATTAACTTTCCGCTTTTTGGTTACACTTTCATGTGTGGGCTGGAAGGGCTTTCTCTAAACTCTTGTTCATGGACATCAAGAGAAAACTTTATTGGAGGCGTTCCTGTATCAGAATACTATATATTCTGTGTCTGCAGGCACAAAAGTCACTTTTGGCAAGCATTGCCAATATTTCTATTTGATGGCCAAAATATGTACAGGCAGACAGATGCATCTATCCACATTCTGTCTATTCCTCTTTCAAACTTTCTCTCTGGGGTCTCAATCAGTCTCTCTCTCTCTTTTTCTCTTATACACACACATGCAGGATCACACGCGCACGCGCACACACACACAGTTGGCCGTTTTCTCATCATTTACACTGAGAAACGCCCTGTAAGGACATCCTTATCCTGCAACCCACACTCTGCTGGATGCTCTGTAATAACTCCAGCCGTCCACCAGGTTTAGTTCATGTTTAAGGTTAAAAACTAAATGCCCCCTTAGAGTGTGTGAACTGCCCACTCTGGGGAAAATGGAAGAGACTTTTATGTATAGATCGACATAAGTAGAGTTGCTCGACACTCTTGTCATTGACACACCGCCGCTGTTTCTGATATATGTGTGAGGCAGTGGTCTTCAAGGATGGGTGGTCTGTCTGGGGCTGAAATCGGACGTGTGTGTAGGGGTGTGTGAGCTCCCTTTATGTTAGGGGAGAGGGGCATTTGTTCTCTTAACCAGGGAGGTGGGACCAACAGATTAATAATAATAATAATAATTATTATTTATTATTATAGCAGCATATAGGGGCTGGACCAGGTGAACCAAAGCCAGCCCTAACGATAAGCTCTGTCAAAGAGGAAAGTCTTAATTCTATTCTTAACCCTTGTGTTGCCTTAGGGTCATTTTGACCCGAATCAATATTACACCCTCCCCCCGCCTTTGGGTCATTTTGACCCGATTCAATGTTTAACCCTCCTGTTACCTTTATATTTACTAACATATTTTACCCTTTGAGTTCAATTTGACGCCAGCAATTAAAACCTCCAGAAAATTATTAGAATTAATATTGTTTTCCAAGTTTAAGTGTGAGGCACTTTATGTTTGTTTGTTGACTACCGAAAGAACACCGACATTAAACATTGAATGGGGTCAAATTAATCCTAAGGCGGGGGGAGGGTGTAATATTGATTCGGGTCAAAATGACCCTAAGGCAACACAAGGGTTAAATAAGGTGTGTCTGCTTCCTGGACTTAAGGTGGAAGCTGGTTCCATTGAAGAGGAACTTGATAACTGAAGGCTCTTGTTGTCGACATCAAAGAACCAGTTTGCAGCAGTGAGGTCATGGTGTTCTTTTAGCTGATACTGTTTCTTATGTAGTGTCTCCTTGGTAAAAGGCTTTCGGGAAGCCAAACTTATACAGATATGTCTGTAACGGAACCGGTCTGTCCAGTAGTGCAGTTGGTCGTAGTCCAATATTGCAGAAGGGACATATTGTTCTATCTTGTCACAATTTTCAATGAAGTATGAGGAAGCTTTTGTATTCCTGGCTTGAACGCCTGAACATATCTTTCTGCAAGACCAATTGTTGCTGGATGCCATGGTGCATACGTGTTTTACAGCTCTCCTGAGCCTCATGGCTGTTGCTTGAGAGGTGACCTGTGACATATGAAACACATCCAACCACTTTGTATGTGCATCGACCACAACCTTGAAAATATGATTCAGGAACGATCCAGCAAAGTCTGTGTGTCGTCTCTTACAGGACTGACCCGGTGCCCAGAGTGAATCTTTTTTAACAAAGCTCTTCTCATCTTGGAGGGTACAATGACTCTGCTCCCCCATATGACACAACATTGCTCTGTGGACAACCTATTTATTTTGGTGTAAAACTCCTTCAGGTTTTCCTCTACTTGAATGGGCCAGCCTTCCATGACAAACTTATACACTCCTGACAACTCGCTGTCGGTGTGTGTCGTCCTTGCAATCTGTGTTGTGTTGAGTGGTGCTTCTTGTATATGCTTTGCCAGCAGTGAGTGGACTGGAGCTGGCAGGGGACAGCGGGCGAGTCCGTCAGCATTACTGTGTTCTTCTGATTTGCAATAAACAATGTGGTAGTCATACGCTGACAATAAAGTCGCCCAGCACTGAATGTGTGCTGCGGCCAGTGTAGGCAGGCTCTTGTGCTCACCAAACAGGGTCGGCATTGGTTTATGGTCAGTCATTAAGTTAAAATGTCTACCCCACAAGTACATAGTGGAATTTAGGTATGCCATATATCAGTCCAAGAGCTGGAGACAATGTACGGGAGGCACAAACCATGGGTTGTTGCTCCCCACCTTGCATGGCGTATTGGATAACTGCTCTGATGCTATAGGCAGAGTTATCGCAAGCTAAAGGTCGTAGTGGGCTAACACCCGGTCAGTAGTCAACAGTTATGTACACTTGACAAGCTGCCTGTTCAACCTCAGTCCATTTACAAACCACTTGGGCTCTGATCAGTCTGTACAATGCTGCTAAGATTGTGCTTTGATGTGGAAGAAATCTTATATATTCACAAATCCTAAAAACGCTGGAGATGTTTGACATTAAAAGCCGGAGCCTCCTGAATAGGGATGGGTATCGTTTGGGTTTTTCCCGATACCGGTGCTAAACCGGTACTTTAAAAACGATACCGGTGCCTAAATGGTGCCTGAACCAATATATTTTTTTTTTAAACGCACAATGAGGACATTAAAAACCTCTTTGGCCATATTCCCTGTAGAAGCCGTTATCATGGAGCACCGACACACAACGGATATCAGACTGTTAACATACACAATACATGTTCTCCATTATATGATGTGATATGTATTGTCATGTGCAGACGTTATAGGGTTAAACCTGTCACTGTTTTGATGGGCAAATAGAACAACCAATCAGAGGTACTGAAGATGACACGTGACAAATAAAGTTTTGCTTCTGACAGCGAGAGTTACACTGAAATAAAGTGATGCCCCACGGTCTTTATTCCTCCGTCATTATATTCCCGGTAACACCGGGTAAACAGCCGGGATCGCTGTACACCAACACATCTGCGAGCAGACTGTCACGCTCGTAGCTCGTAGCTAGCGTTAGCTACGAGCAGGGTTGGAGTGGGGCCACTTTTCAGCCCGGGAATTTCAGGCTCAAGACCAGCCCACTTTTTTTATGGTAGTGGAAATTGGATAATGCAATGCAAATACTTGCGCCGGCATCGAGCCGAGAAGAGTTGTTGACGGGGTGCAAGTGACTATTTTTTTGCTCCGTCCCGATGCGCGAGACCGGTCGGAGCTCTGCAGCGACCGCGATCAACCTATCGAAGTGTCAACAAATAAAATTCTCGACCGGCCCAGAAGTGAAGCGGCCCACCGGGAACTCTCCCGATTCTCCCGATTACCCACCCCGGGCCTGGCTACGAGCTAGCTTAAACATGGTTATAATGGCTAATTTATTATTTCTTGGGCTACTTTTATGAATGCAAGACTTGCAATCAACGATACGGTACTAATCTGAGTTAAGGCTGCTCGTCATCATCGGTCTCCACGTGTTCAGGGGGACCGGTGACGGTCTCCCCATCGCGCCCAGCCTGACGCTGGTGTGCTCGACACGGGTTCACGCAGTCACACACGGCGCATGTCTCCTCTCTCAAAGTTTAATGATAGGCTATCGTAACCTGCTGACAGGGCGGAGTCACCAGAGAAGTTCACAACAATAGTTTTTTTCAATTTCAATCGGCTCAGACACCGGAAAGAAGCACCGAAATGTGCATTGCGTTTCGGTCCGGGTAATACCGATTGTATTGGAACCGGTACCTGAATAGCTCTCACTTCGTCATTCGAAGGGTGTGTGCCCTGCTCATTCAGTACATGGCCCAGGTACTCTATTCAGCAGTGGCGGTGCGTCCATAGGGGGCGCTAGGGCGCCGCCCCTCTTAAAATTTTGAGATGAAAAAAAGAAAGAAAAATAAATACATTCTGTCAAAAAACATATGCCAAATCATTTAAATAGTAAATATACCGTGTTGATGCGCTAAATGTGTGTGGGAGACCGTCAGCCTGTCAACAACCACTTAAAGGGTACCTGTAGTGCAAAACAACAACGTGCTACATCCATTCGGCGCATCAAATAAATCATATTTACCCCGCCGCTATTGTCAACAAGTCACGCATAGCCCGAGGATTTACATTTCTTTGTCAACATTCCGAGTCCGTGGGCGCAGCCATTTTGCTAGTTATTTACTCCAGCTCAAAGCTAACTATGACGTAGAGTCGTTGAAAGGAATTCAGCCAATCCGGAGCCACTTCTACACGCGTTGCTTCTTGGGATAGATCGGTGGCCTCAAGAATTACACAATCTATATCAGGGTGCTCAATACGTCGATCGCGGCGACCTGCCAGTCGATCGCGCGTAGTATTGGTAGATCGCATGACATTAAAAAAAATTGGCCCGCCCCCCTGTCACTTTCTCTATAGCGCCACATTACAGCAGAAGCACGTCATTTCTGTCTCTACGTGTTGCGTTGACAGTCCTCTGCCCGCCGTCTCGCGCGCGGAGCTCCCGACACCGGTTTGCGCGCATCGGGACGGACGGAGCAAAGAAAAAGTCACTAGCACCCCCGAACATGTCGGCCGAACATTGCATCAATGAAAGACATCTCCAGCGCTGGCTTATGCGCGATGTAGCTATCAAGCTCACTCTTTTGTGTGAAGCAGATTAGGTCTAATGTCACTATATCATCGGACATAAGTTCGTGCTCTTTACAACAAATGCACTCTATGTCTGTTTTCTGTGGCACACATTTCCCACAACTGCACCAAACGTCCGCCGACTTGCGTGCACGGTCCGCTTCAGCATCTGGACCGGCGGTCCTTCGGCATCAACTTCATCAGAATCATCGCTATCATCGCTGTCACAATTCACTAAATGGGGATAGTCTGCTTTTAAAGGTTCAAACAAGTATCCAGTTGCTGAATCAGACAATCTTTCATCGTCCATATTATCAATCTCTCAGCATTTGTTTGCGAGCGCTCGACGTTGTTTATATTGGTATCTGAACACATCCGCTGTGGCTGGCTGTCGATCTATCAACGATCTGACGTCACACCACCCGCGACATATTCAAGCTCCAGTGCAATGTCGCATGTCGGAGTTGAGGACTTTGAACAGCCTAAACTACGTATTGTTATTGAATACTGGACCGTCAGTGCATGAATAACCTTTAGAAACACATTATCTTTTGATCTGGCTACATATTGTTTTGCACTACAGGTACCCTTTAAGTTAATGTGAAAAAATTAGGGCTGTCAGCGTTAACGCGTTAATCTATGCGATTAATTTGGCCGCGTTAACGCACAAAAATATTTTAACGCAATTAACGCAACTTTGTTTACTTCCGGTGTTCGTTGAAGTTTTTTCACTCCTCTAAGTGTCAAACCGCGGCAGTACGGTTTAACACTGTTTCCGTTTTTAAAACAATTATTTCTCCGCGAAAATAAGGAGCAGAAATCAGTTTAAACTCGTGGATGAATCAGTCGGGTTTCCTCCTGCTCCTCCTTCCTCCCGTCTCCCCCTCTGATACACAGAGGAATGGAGGGGTGACGTGTCGGTGACGCGGCGCGGAAAGAACTCGTCACACGAAACCTTCACCGTGATTGGTCAATCCGTTTGTCTGTCAACATTTAGCGAAAATAACAACCAATGAACACTCAGTAAATCACAAAGGACCTCCCACCTCACAGGTAAGGCTCTATAGCAGCCTGTCAGTCAGAGAGCAGAGAACACGGCACAAGGACAACTGAGGCCCCGTTTACACGATGGGAAAACGCATATATTTTCATGCGTTTTGGCCTTTCATTTACACAAAAACGGAGGTTTTATCACGGAAAACGATCATTTCTAAAAACTCCGGCCAAAGTGGAGATTTCTGAAAACTCTGTTTTTGTGTTTGCGTGTGAACTAGGTCAAACGGAGTTTTAGGTTGTCAAACGTCACAGTATGCGACTAAAAATACTTCACGTCATGTGAGCGTCCTATGTTTACAGTTAGTTTGGCCGCTCCTACCAGGGTTGCCAAGTCTGTGTGTACCAGCCCAATATCAGAACTCAAAATATGCCCGAGCCAAACCATATACAGTACACTGCTTTTAAAGTGTGTGTATGTGGACGTGTCCAATGTCCATGTGTGTACGTACTGATCTGGAGTCAGTTTGGTAAGATTTGTGTATAAATAAATTATTTCATTTAAAATATGGATTTTTATTTAAAGATATTCATGTAATTTGCATGCAAAATAGGTCTACCCGAACCAGCGGACAACAAATTCAACCCGCGGCAACACTTCAAAAGTAGCCCAATTCAGCGGAAAACCGCAGACCTGGCAACACTGGCTCCTACGTCCAGTGTCGACTGCCTTCATTTTCGTTGTCAGGTGCGGCCGAGTTATTTCCTCCTTGACATGAGGATACTCCTCGGATGTCTCGAGTCTTGAGAATTCTGATTGGTTTGCATGTCTTTATCCTTCTCGTTACACTGCCGACTACAGGTTTGGCAGAGTTATGACGGCGCCCGGGGGCGTATTTATGCGGGTTCATATAAACAGAAACTTTTTTGAAAACGACCTTGTGTGTACAACGTTATTTTCGAAAACGGAGGGGCAGAAATCTTCGTTTCTGTAAATACCCGGCTATGTGTAAACGTGGCCTGAGACTCATTGAATAGAGAGATGAGATTGTTCTGGAATGTTTGATGTAGAACACGTGGGTAGCCTATGTGTCATATGCAAACGCCTTTAAAAGGTGAATTTACATTTTTTTGTAAAATGTATAAAATGAGCCCAGCCTCCAGAGGGTGAACGTGACATATGTGAATGTCAGTCAGTTACCAAGGCCACTGGTTCTGCTGTTCAGTGTTAAAGATGACAGGACCAATGGGGTCTCAATATACTTCTTTTTTTTTTACTAATCTGATGTTTCACTGAAGAAACAATTTATCATCCACAATGTTAAATACCTCGCTGGCACTTTATAGGTAGGAGCCTCTTTGAAAACACAGCTCTGTGTGAAGTTTGGTCTTTAAAAAGAATTAACTTTAAACTTTGAATTGCGATTAATCGCGATTAATGAACTTCAAAATGTGCGATTAATTAGTGAATTTTTTTTAATCGATTGACAGCCCTAGAAAAAATATAATATATCGCCACTCATTATCACGGAGAGAAGCCCCTCCCCATTTTCGGGGCACCGGCCAAACGTGTGTGTGCGGCAGCGAGCAAACATTTCACAGTCGTTTCGGCAAGGACGGCTTCTCATTGGCGGATGAAATGTGCGCTCTGGCCAATGACATCATTTTATTATTTCACGTGATTGGACTATTCGGCAGATCAGAGACCGGTATCGTTCCCTCAGCCAGAGAGCTCCACGGAGCTACGGGAGCAGGTTGCTAACGGAGCTGTCAGCTGGAGCTCAGTGAGTAATGCGCTGTTTAGTTTCCCCTGTCTGTTGTTCGAAAGTCCTGGGACTGAAACTCTCTGGACTACAACGGGGTGAGGGATCTAAAGAGCTGCAGACAAGTGTAAAGCACGAATCTTGCCGCAGTTATCTAGCTAAGAGCATGAAGCTAACTCGCTAACAGCATGAAGCTAACCAGGGCTCTCAAGTCTCACGCATTGAGCGTGAGACTCACGCATTTCGGTCTTATCTCACGCACTCCCGCCACACATCGAATTCCTCACGCTGAAAAAACCTCTCGGCTATTTAATGCTTGAATGCAGGGATGCTCAATACGCCGATCGATTGTTCCGCTGCAGAGCTCCGACGCCGGTCTGCGCGCATTGGGATGGAGCAAACAAATAGTCACTAGCACCCGTCAACAACTCTTTTCGGCTCGATGCCGGCGCGCGCAACGGTCAGCTGTATCGGGTGCTGATGGAAATCTCACGCTTGCCTGTCTTCAAAACTTGAGAGCCCTGAGCTAACCCTGTTTGCAGAGCAGAGCAGCAGAAGGAGACCGAACTGGCATCGAAAACACAACGAAGAAGTTCTGAAAAACAGACGCATTCCCTCAAGAATAATGGAAACAGGCTGGTTACAGACATGATTGACTTTAACCAGAGAGTTATGGAGAAGTTTGCCAACTTTAAAGAGAGGAGGCTACTTTTCTTTACACGTAGTGGGGTCTACTCTGTCAAACACCCAATGTAACATGTGATCTCTTTCTGACTCTATTCTGCTCTGAACCTCTTTCATGTGAGGGTGAAACTCTTTTATTTTGCAAACCTCTGAAACCCAACCCAATGTTTCTTAAAGCTGCTCTGAACCTCTCATGCCCAAAGTTACAGTGTGTTGATAGTTGTTATTGGACCGTGTTGAGCACGCTGTGTTCTTGAAATAAAGCTTTGTTTTTTACAACCCCGCCACTGCTATTTAGGCTTATCGAGTTAAGGTGCCACACCCTGCACAGGCCACTTAGTAGATGCTGAAAAGCTGGTTGATTATAGGCTACCTTTTACTACACAATAAGCAGCAAGAGCCAAACGTACAAGTAAAATACCATCTTGGGGATGGAATATAATTGCACAACAGTTCAAATGACTCATAGTGTTGTTCCCAGATATGTCTATTATATACAATTGTGTTCTGCATTTTGTCTATGAATAATTGCTGTGCTGTGTTAAGATTGACAATACATTCCATTGAGTCATTATCTGTTTTTAATTTGTAAAGAGTTGGAAACGATGGGAAGCTTGAAATAAGAAAGTCTGACTTTGACAAAGCAGTTCTGTACTTGTCAGTGTTGATCAAACAGCCATATTATTATGGTGATTCTTGTTTCAAGCATTAACTTGCTCAGAACCAGTACAAAATCTCATTAACAAGATTTAATACCATATTAAAATAATTAAGGACTAAAACGCTTGAAACAAGTGCTCCAAATGCTCCAACAAAAAAACTGCCTGGTAAGAATAAATATCTTGTCAGTCAAAAAACAAGCATACATTGCTTTGATTTAAGATATTTAATTTAGATTTAAATTTTTGAAGTGTAGACGGAGGCCGATTTTGCCCTGACCGGTATTCCTCTGTTTGGTTTTGTTTTGCCCTTCCCTGTTTGGTTTTAATCGGTTTAGCGTCGGGTGTATTTAAGGCCCTGCCCTCTATTGTTGTTTTGCCATTTAATTTTTATGAATTGACATTGTTCAACCAACTGTTTTTGTTTTATTTGTCTTGATTATTTTGTTATTATTTCCATTTTATTTTAGGCTAAATCCCACCATTTTGCCTAAGTTATGTTGTGGATAGCCTGCAAGAAGCTGTTAGACCACATGACAGTATTTCCCAGGCAGGAGATAGAAATGCAGAACGTGGTAGTCTATGTGGAACACAAGTAAGTCATGCAACATGTGCATCACGTGTTTCATCAACACGGGTTATACAGGAAGCACAACATGCAGCCCTGCTAGAGCGTGCTGCAGCACTGAAGAAAAAGCAAGAGCTTGAATTTGAATCTGCAAGAATCCAAGCTGAAAAAGAAGAATTAGAGATGAAAACAGCATTAGCTGAAAGTCAAGCAAAATTAAAGGTGCTTAAAGAATATGAAAGATCTGAAGATGGTTACAGTTACCATATGCCAGTGCAACAATTACAATTCAGGAAAGTGGAGAAGGAAAGGGTTAGCATAAGGATACCGCAACAAGCTAACACAAACGTTCACATTCAACCATCAATGCTGCACTCGCAACCATCACCGTCTCAGTCAGCCACAAGTCATCGGCCTAACACTCAAGTGGACAGAAGTGATGACATACTAAAGGTCATGCAAAGGCAGAATGTAATCACAGAGCTACTTGTAAAACAACAGCAGCTGTCTCAGCTACCAACAAAGGACATTCCTGTGTTCAAGGGCGATGCGCTACAGTTCAAGTCTTTCATCAGAGCGTTCGAACATGCGATAGAACAGAAGACTGACAATGAACAGGATAAATTGTACTTCTTAGAACAGTATACAGCTGGTGAACCCCAAGAGCTTGTCCGCAGCTGCACTCATATGACACAAAGCAAAGGCTACCTTGAAGCAAAGCGGCTACTTCATAAGCACTACGGGGACGAATTACGGATTGCCAGCGCGTATATTGAAAAAGCACTAAAATGGCCGCAAGTGAGGTCCGAGGATGAAAAGGCACTGAGTGCTTACGCAATGTTCCTGATTGGATGTCTCAACACCATGATGGACATTGAATACTTAGAGGAGATGGACAACCCTACCAATCTACGGACAATGTTGTCCAAATTGCCATACAAAATGAGAGAATGTTGGCGGGCTGTAGCTTTCGATATCAAAGAGCGAAGTGGCAGAAGAGCAAAGTTTGCTGACTTGGTGAAATACATTGACCGTCAAGCTAAAATAGCATTAGATCCACTCTTTGGTAATATACTAGACAGCCGCCCATCTACAAGTGGAAAAACAGAACAGAACGAGAGGTATCCCCCAAAGAAAGTAATACGTGGAAACAGCTTCGCCACCAATGTTTCAGCAGAAAGCAAAGGGCCTCAAGAAACGCATGCTGAGCCAGCGATCTCAAGCAAAACCACAAGCGCCTTCCATAAGCCGTGTCTATACTGCCAGCAGCCTCACACTCTTGCTGCATGCTGTACAATCAAAGCTCAGCCACACAAAGAACGAGTGGACTTCTTGAAGTCAAAGGGCTTGTGTTTCGGATGTTTAATGCCTGGCCATCTCAGCAAATTCTGCAATAGAAGAAGTGAATGTAAAGAATGTAATTTGAAGCATCCGGACATTCTACACATAATCAAAGAAGGATCTGCTGTGCCTGAAAAGAAAGAAGATGCTCATGGAAGCCAAGTATCGTGTGCTCAGGTTTCTGTCCAACAAGAGTCTTGTAGCCTCACAGGGGCTGGAGAAGCTGAATGTGTGTTGTCAATAGTACCGGTGAAAATTAAATCAAAGAAGAGTAACAAGTGTGAAGAAACATACGCCTTCTTAGACCCGGGAAGCACAGCAACCTTCTGTACGGAAGACCTACAACGAAAACTGAATGTTAAAGGAAAACCGACACGAATACTTCTCAGCACCATGGGACAAGACAAACCTGAAGAACCAAAGCTCATGAACAGTTTAGCTATCTCAGACCTTGAAGTGTGCGGATGGGAAGACACCAGCTTCATTGAGCTGCCGAAGGTGTTCACACACAGAAACATATCCGTGCACTCTGGAAACATACCTAAGCAGTCAGACATCCAGAAGTGGCCTTACCTCAGAGAAGTGAGTTTGCCAGAGATAAAAGCTGACATAGGTCTACTTATTGGAGCCAACTGTTCGAGAGCAATGGAGCCATGGCACGTCATCAACAGTCAAGATGGAGGGCCGTATGCTGTCAAGACCGCCATTGGCTGGGTGGTGAACGGACCCATAAGAAAAGAACTGAAAGACGAAGAGAGTGAGTCACGTCATCTTTCAGTGAATAGGATCTCCGTGATGGAAATAGAGAAACTTCTAGTCGAAGAGTACAACACTGATTTTACAGAGCGGAAGTACGACGACAAAGAAGAGATGTCCGAGGAGGACAAGCAGTTTTTGCATTCTGTGTAGAAGACGCCAACATTCGAGAGTGGTCATTACTGTGTTGGATTGCCACTCAGGAACGAGAAGGTCAAAATGCCCAACAACCAATGCGTTGCTGAACATCGCATGACCTGTCTGCGAAGAAAGCTACAGAAGAATCCTGCAGATCAAGCCAGCAGAGGCCTGAAGGCAAAGAACTTGTTCCAAGGGAGAACCTGGCTCAACGGGCCAAGCTTTTTATTGAACAGTGAAAGTGACTGGCCAGAGCAGCCAGACAGAAAAGAAGAAAGCCTTCCAAACGATCCGGAAGTCAAGAACAAAGTCAGTCAACGCAATCCAAGTCAAAGAAGATATGGAACCATTGAACGAACTGATAAACTACCATTCAGATTGGCATAAATTGAAAAGATCAGTAGCCTGGATTTTGACAGTAAAGGAAACTCTGTTGAAACTGAAAGAAGAAAAGAGTTTTCACAAACAATCCATCAATCTGAAAAGGACCCTGAAAAGCAAAAGTCAAAATTAAAACAGCACAGGAAGAAAAGAAGAAAAAAGAAAAAACCCCAGCATGCCTCCCGGCATATTCAGCAAAGACGACACATACACAAGAAGAAGATGGAAACAATTCCAATATCTAGTGGATTTATTCTGGACCAGATGGACACATGAGTATCTTCCACTTCTACAGGAGCGCCAGAAATGGCGGAAGCTTAGAAGAAACTTCATCAGAATCAGAATCAGAATCAGAAACAGGTTTATTGCCAAAGAATGTTTTCACAAACAAACGAGGAATTTTTTTTGGTGGAAGGTGCAACATTTGGACATGACAAACAACAACAATCAATCATGACGGAAAGACAACAAATAATGTGAGAGTGTTTGGGTGTGTGCTTCAAGTGGTGTGTTTTAGTTAAAGTGCATGTTAAAGTGACGTGTGTGGAGGAGGGAAGAAGAAGGAGAGAGGAGGAGGAGGTGGGAGGAAGAGGAGGAGAGGAGGAAGAGGAAGAGATGTCGTGCTCCTGGTGGATAGTTCCTCTCACGCAACCTCCTGAAGGTTTGTGAAACATTACAGAGACTTGAATGGAAACAGTGAAGAGATAAAGACTAAGACTAAAACCAAGGAATGATAAACAAGCTGCTGCTTGCCTATTGGAAGCCGAGGAAGAAGAGAAGAGAAGATACTAGTTTAATAGTTATGGACAGTTGAAGTATTGTGGCTCTTGTTTGTTGTTATGTTTAAGTATAATTGCTTAGTCCTCCTGTCTAACCAATTAGGGGCCGGGTAATGGAAGAGCCAAATGCATGATTTCATTTGTTATAATAATTTAGTTTTAAAAGATTAAAAAAGGTAACTGAATATAAATCCTTTTCATTGTGACAGGGCTCTCAAGTTTTGAAGACAGGCAAGCGTGAGATTTCCATCAGCACCCGATACAGCTAACCGTTGTGCGCTTTTGTTTTGAAGGACAACAGCAGAAAAGCCCAACTCACGGAGGTAGTACCTGGCAAGTCGCCAAGAATCTCGGCTGTCGCGCATGCGCAGGCGTAACCTATTAATGCCGTAACGTAAACATGTACACGAAGGTACAGGCTTTTCAACATTTATTTATTGATGACTTAGTTTTATGTCGGTGTACTTTGAACTTGTGTAATATGTGAAGTTATCAATAAAGGTATTTCTGCATTTCCCCCTGCGCCCCACCTGTAGTGGTACGTTCCCCTCTTCGGTCGGGGCAGCGCTGCTGACAACACGGCTGCAGGGCTCTCAAGTCTCACGCATTGAGCGTGAGACTCACGCAATTCGGTCTCATCTCACGCACTCCCGCCACACATCGAATTCCTCACGCTGAAAAAACCTCTCGGCTATTTAATGCTTGAATGCAGGGGTGCTCAATATGCCGATCGATTGTTCCGCTGTAGAGCTCCGACGCCGGTCTGCGCGCATTGGGATGGAGCAAAAAAATAGTCACTAGCACCCCGTCAACAACTTTTCTCGGAGTAGAAATAGTCACTAGCACCCCGTCAACAACTTTTTCGGCTCGATGCGGTAGCATAACGGTCAGCTGTATCGGGTGCCGATGGAAATCTCACGCTTGCCTGTCTTCAAAACTTGAGAGCCCTGCGGCTGTGTAAGCGAACCCGTTTTCAGGCGTTCATGAATCAGGCAGAGATCTTTTCTGACGTCAATCTTCCAGTCAGAAAGAAAACATTTCAGAAGACACTTCAGAAATTGTTCGAAAACAAGGAACAATGTGTTTCTGAATTTATTTTCATTTTATTTTGGAGATCGACAGGGAACGTCTCCGAGATCGACCGGTCGATCGCGATCGACGGGTTGGCGACCACTGCTTTAGACACTTGAGGCACCTCACTGACCCCCCTCACTGACCCCCTCACTGATCCCCCTCAACGACCCCTCTCACACCCTCACACTCGCTCACACACTCACACATGGGAAGAGGCCCCCCGGTGTATGGACGACCTTCTGAGTAGATCCAGGCCCCATCCCTGCACAGATAAGGCCCCGAAGGGAGTCTTCTTTAAAGACAGGAACCGAGTAAATCAACTCTCTCCTTCTCACACTTTCTTTCACAAACATGTGCACTCATTGGCAGACGAGAAGAACCAATGAAGGAGCGACAGCGATGGAAGCAGAGGAACAAGAACCAATGAGAAGACACCATCCTCTTTACCTCCTGACCAATTAGAACTGGCCTTGATGGCTATTTAAACCATCGCGCCCTAGTTAAGGGGCCTCTCTCTGGTCTGAGTACTCTAGGTACCAGCTGGAGGGGGGTCCATGCATGATGTCTACTTGTATCCTTATTTCTGAATAAAACGCTAACAAATGTGAAGTAAAAGTCTACCGCTGTTTTTCCCAGTGAGTACCGTCCAGGTGGTGTGTCGCTGTCCAACTCCAACACGCGCAATGTCTATCGCTTTCTCGAGCGTGAGATCCGGACCATGACAGAGTAATTTCTCCCGGACTCTTGGAGAGTTTGTAGCGAAAACAATCCGGTCTCTAATCATCTCATCAGCGTTAGGGAAGTTGAAGTCCTTTACTAGCAGCTTTAGCTCAGTCACAAACTGGTCGAAACTTTCACAATCCGTTTGTATCTTTTCATGGAATTTATATCGCGCGAAAATGGGGTTAGCTTTGGGCGTTACATATGCTTCAAACTACCCATAGTACGTTTGGAGTACCTTTCTCTCATCTGCCGTGAGGGTCCATGTGTTATATATATCTCTGCCTTTTTCACCGATCCACAGGAGTAGATAACTGCACTTTTCTTCCTCCTCTTTAGCGCGTAGCGGGCCGGAAAACATTAGCTCCACATGTTGGCGAAACTTTCTCCATGCGTCGGGCAGGTTAGATGACTCCCAATCCATCCATGGCGTGGGGACGCCTGCGTTCTCCATCTTCCGTCGTCAGGTTCGATGAGAAGCAAACTATTCTGACACCATGTATTATTTATGTGTATACTGACATTTAGTTGTCTAAGTAAAAACACTCGGTACTCGTGTGATCATATACGGCGCAGTATGCGTCCATTTTTATTCTCCGTGATCCGAACCTTGACCTGGATGACATCATTTATAAGCGACACTTACTTGAACCGGAAGTCAAGATACTACAGTAGCAATCCAGCGGGACTGTATTAATGAGCACAAGGCAACATCCAACAAGTGAACAAGTCCATCTTTCTAGAATATTTAGCACATATTTGTCGTGTACATGTAACCCTCCCATCAGACCTTTTAACCAATGACATCAATTATTTGAAGAGCCGGGCACATGATTTACTCCGGTTGGATCAAGGTGACAGTGACCCAACCGCACTAGATAACAAGGGATCGTAGTCCGCATTCAGGAGAACATCTGTTAAATAACCGAGTATCATAGCAAGGTACATAATTATTTATGTTGGCTAACTCTAAGGACTTCAACCAAGGTTATATGATTTTTCCCAACACAGTCCCCCCTCTGGGGGTCTCTGGACCCCCATCCTAATTTCATATAACATTGGTCTGATAGGGCATGTAACCCAAAGTATTGATCTCTTACAGCATGATAACAACGTAGTGGTTATACACTCTATACAGAATCCATGACTGAGTGGTTATGTAAATTATATATATGCTTGATTATATAAGAATATATAACATTTTAATTTAACAAGATAATTTCAAATACATCATGCAATATTAAAGGTTCACTTTCATATAAGGACGAAAAAACCCATAGGTTGCTGTTGTAGGAAAGACTTCCTTATGGTCCTTGCCCGCCAAGCGACCACCATACTGGCATGAAGTGAACCTGTTCTTGCAGACAAACATGCATTTAATAGTAACATACTCTTATTTGTTTTAAATTTCGCGCTTCGTCCTTCTGGAAAGATAATCCAACATGTGACGTGTGAGTGTTTTGAAACACTGATGAATTGCCCTTTGAGAAGAATAGCTACCTCTGTTCAATAGCAGCTGGGGATAGTCTGTGTCGATTAATACATCAGCATTAAACTTTGTCATATTATTTTTTACATTAAATTGTGCTATGGACTGGATGCCAAAGTACAAATGACAGCATGGTGTAGACTCGTTTATCATTTCCCCTCTCTCCAAACATACACACACTTCCCTCTATCTCTCTACCCCCACACACCCTCAGTCTCTCTCTGTCTCTCTCTCTTTCCCCATCTCCATGGAAATCATTGGTGTCTCCATACTCCTCTGGAGAAAGAGCTGACTGCAAACCTTCTGTTGACTATCAGTTTATACAGATGGAGGTCTGAGAAAACACCATTCTTTAGGGGCTTCACATACCTACAAACTTTCTTGATCATCTATCTTTGTGAGAGCTTTCCACTTACCCATTGACTGCATTCATTTAGTCAATGTGGCCTGTCCACCACATTCATATGGAACCAATTAATAGTATTCAGTAAAGCATTGGAGTGAACTGATGGAGATCAAGTGAAGGATGAGTGTATACTGTTGTAGTCAACACATTGTTATACATATTCATATCTTCATCTGAGATAGTTGGGGTGAATGTGTTATTTTACACTCGCGTTTGCACTGAAATAAAAAAAGGATGTGCCAGGATATTATCTATTCACATTCAAAAGTTGTCAAGGCAACACTCAAACAGGATTATCAGGCAGTTTTGAAGTAACTATGTTTTAATTGAAAAGAAAAACAAGTAATGTTGGGGTTGGATTGAACTGATGATCCAAAGGCAGGCAGTCTACAGGTTTAATTACATGTATTAATGTATTTGCTATAAATTAGTAGCAGCAAGGTTTATGGATAAAACAATGGAGGCATTGTTGCTAAGAAAAGAAAACGTTTGGAACAAAATAATTTTGAAAGGTTGCTAACCAAATTTATACACCAAAAGTTGCCCTAAAGTTCCATGGAACTCTGGGGAACTGCAGAGTCAGGGGTCAAAACGATGTAGGTGTATCCCTAAAGTGTCATCTTTCATAAAAATGTGCTCTAGTGATCTATTTACAAATATGAAAATATTGATTCTCGCCCCTTTAAATATATGCTTGTTCAGTACTGTACGCTCCACAAACAAAATTCCATTCAGCTCCAGGACGAATAACACCAAAGCAATCTGCACTGGCTACACCAGGGACAACATAGTTCAGTTTTTAATTTGTGTGAAATAACACAAATCCCTGAAATGCAGGGTATCATGAAGTGATAGCTATGTTATAACTCCTAATAATACAAGTAGTCTGCTTCATTTATTTAATCCACTGTATACTTTACATATTCTAAACTCTTATCTTCAACTCCACTTCTGAAGCCGGTGCTCTGACAAGTATATACCTTGTCTAAGGCCACGTTTAGACATAGCCGGGTATTTACAGAAACGAAGATTTCTACCCCTCCGTTTTCGAAAATAACGTTGTACACACAAGGTCGTTTTCAAAAAAGTTTCTGTTAATATGAACCCGCATAAATACGCCCGGTAGCCGTCATAACTCTGCCAAACCTGTAGTCGGCAGTGTAACGAGAAGGATAAAGACATGCAAACCAATCAGAATTCTCAAGACTCGAGACATCCGAGGAGTATCCTCATGTCAAGGAGGAAATAACTCAGGCGCACCTGACAATGAAAATGAAGGCAGTCGACACTGGACGTAGGGAGCCAGTGTTGCCAGGTCCATGATTTTCCGGAATTGGGCTACTTGAAGTGTTGCCGGGTTGAATTTGTTGTCCGCTGGTTCGGGTAGACCTATTTTGCATGCAAATTACATGAATATCTTTAAATAAAAATCCATATTTAAAATGAAATAATTTATTTATACACAAATCCTACCAAACTGACTCCAGATCAGCACGTACACACATGGACATTGGACACGTCCACATACACACACTTTAAAGCAGTGTATATGGTTTGGCACGGGCATATTTTGAGTTCTGATATTGGGCTGGTACACACAGACCTGGCAACCCTGGTAGGAGTGGCCAAACTAACTGTAAACATAGGACGCTCACATGACGTGAAGTATTTTTAGTCGCATACTGTGACGTTTGACAACCTGAAACTCCGTTTGACCTTGTTCACACGCAAACACAAAACGGAGTTTTCAGAAATCTCCACTTTGGCGGAGTTTTAGAAATGATCGTTTTCCGTGATAAAACCTCCGTTTTGTGTAAATGAAAGGCCAAAACGCATGAAAATATATGCGTTTTCCCATCGTGTAAACGGGGCCTAAATGTCAGTACACACACGTAAATAATACAGCTACATCAAATCATTGTCTCTCTACTCTTCATTTTGCCACAACAATATTCAAAAAGATAGATTTGTTTATCATGTTGAATGTTGCCTTGTGCTCATTTAACACTAAACATAAACATAACTAAAGTTTACTTTCAATAGAAATCCTTTATGGCTCATTTGTAGG
This sequence comes from Pseudoliparis swirei, assembly GCF_029220125.1. Classification (NCBI taxonomy): domain Eukaryota; kingdom Metazoa; phylum Chordata; class Actinopteri; order Perciformes; family Liparidae; genus Pseudoliparis; species Pseudoliparis swirei. The sequence continues at coordinate 11,512,115 of NC_079399.1, forward strand.
GATGAGAATTGATACGATTTTAACGATTCCGATGCCTTATCGATTCCTGCTTATCGATTCGATTCCTGATCGATTCTCTTATCGATTCTCTTATCGATTCTTATTGGGCAAGGGGTGATAAGGACCCGAAGGGAGTCTTCTTTAAAGAGAGGAACCTATTAAATCAACACTCTTCTTTTCTCACACTCTTTCACAACAAATGATCTCATTGGCGGGCCAGAAGAACCAATGAATGAGCGACAGCGATGGAAGCAGAGGAAGAAGAACCAATGAGAAGACACCACCCTCTTTGCTCCCGTCCAATCAGAACTGTCCCTGTTGACTATTTCAATGGCCGAGCGCTCTGCTCTGGGCCTCTGAGTACAATAGGTAACAGGCGGAGGGGGGTCCATGCATGATGTCTACTTGTATCCTGATTTCTGAATAAAACGCTTATAGATGTAACGTAGAAGTCTACCGCTCTTTCTTTCAGTCAGGTCCGTCCGGGTGGTGTGTTCCTGTGTTCCTGTCCTCCAAAACCAACAGTATACTAATGCAATTTAGATTTAGATTTTTTCAATGTTCCCTAAAAAATAGTTTGAACATGTATTTTCTCCTGATTGAACTCTGATCTATGAAGGGATGAATAACTCAATTCCACTAAAAACTGATTGAATTGTTAGTAATGGTGTTGGTGATGAGGTACAAACTATAGTTTTTAGGATTTTTTTGTTTCTGACCACTTTTGGATGATTCAACATTAACCGGGTCAAATTGACCCGGGAACATCACGGCTGTATGTAAGAAACGAACATAACAGGAGGGTTGCCAAATCAACACCTCTCTGCTCGTCATTTTGGCACAATATTGTGGAAACGTATCTTGCTCAGTCGCATTGTTTCATGATTTCTTTGGGTGTGTTCTGTGTCACACAATTCCAGGAAGCAGGTTTGACAAAGCTTCACTATTTAAATAGCCTCCAAACCGATGATAAATTGGAGAAGCTTGATCAGCCCTACTGAGATTGACAACACCAAGCTGTTCATCTTGGACGGAGAAACTTGGGTTTTTGCAGAAAAAGGTAAAACAGTGTCTCTTCTGAACTTAAGTTTTAGAATGTCATGTAATTTCATAGATACTCTTATACAGGCACGTGCACAGACATTTTGGGGGGCAGGTGCTCAAACCAAAAAAAAGGGCACCCATCGGCAAAATGATATTGATTGCTGTAACTAGAAGTGAGCAAGTAATTGAAACACATTGTGTCATGAGAAGACATGAGAGCTAAACAAAATTAAATTGTTTTCTATTAACAATTACAATTAGTTTTTATTTACAAAATGATAGGAGCGAAAAATGCCATATAACAACTTACTAACCTCGACCGCTCGGTCATGCCGGGAAATATCAAACCTCTGTAAAAGCATTAAAAAACCTCAGTCTGATATTTCCCGGCATGACCTCACTCTTGGTTAGTAAGTAGTTATTATAAGTGTTGTTTACCTTCGCATTGAAAATGCGGAAGGTTATGTTTTGATCGCTGTGTATTTATTTGTTTTTGTGTGTGACGAAGGCGAAGGTATGCGCTCTACCGAGTGCCCGTTCTAGTTTTTCTTGCATTTACTCTTTTCACCCTCTGCAATGCTCATTCAAGATTGATCTTTGTAAAACTGCAACAGACAAAACAAAGAGAAACATACCACATAAAACAATGTGGTACAAGGATAGCAATTATAGTTGAGCTGCAATTTTGTGAATTCTTGTGACATTTATAAAATGAATTAATAAGTTCAACATACTTTAGAAATTGTCTCAATAGCATTTATACTAGTGCTGTGAAAAATAACGCGTTAACTCAGTTAATTCAATTTCAGGTTTAACTAGTTGTTGTTTTTTAACGCATTTAACGCATGCGCAGAATGAGCTTCCAATCTGTCTGTTGTTGGTCGTCGGGACGAAAAAAAAGTCACTTGCAAAATGAGCTTCCAATCCACCACTTCAATCTGAACTCTGTCCGCTCTCATGCAGACGGTCTGTTCATCGGTAATGATCCTTCCGCAGGTTCACCTCCGGAAACCTTGTGACGACTTTTTACTTCCTGTAGATCAGGGTCTCCAAAAACCCCCCCCCCCCCCGGGGGGGGGGGAACCCAAAAAAAACCCCCCCCCCTTTTTTTCCCCTTTTTTTTTTTTTTAAAAAAAGGGGGTTTTTTTTTCCCAACCCAACCCCCTTTTTTTTTTTTTTTTTTTTAAATTTCCCCCCGGGCCCCCCTCCCACAAAAAAAAAAAATTTTTTTTTCCCCCTGGGTTTTTTGGGGGGGGGGGGGGTTTTTTTTCCCCCCCTTTTTAGGAAAACCCAAAAAAATTTTAGGGAAAAGGGGGGGTTTTGAATTTTTTTTGGAAAGGGGGAAAAAAAAAAAGGGAAAATTTTTTTTCCCCCCCTTTTTTTTTTTTTCCCCTTTTTTGGGCCCCCCCCCAAAAAAAAAAAAAAAGAAAAATTTTTTTTTAAAAAAATTTTTTTTTTTTTTTTTGTTTTTTAAAACCCCCAAAAAAAAAATTAAAAAAAATTTTTTTTTTTTTAAAAAAATGGGAAAAAAAAAACCCCAAAAAAAATTTTTTAAAAAAAAAAAACCGGAAAGGGAAAATTTTTTTTGGGGGGGGAAATTTTAAGGGAAAAAGGGAAAAAAAAAAATTTTTTAAAAATTTTTTAAAAATTTATAAAGTTTTTTTTTCCTTTTTTCCCCAAAAAAAAAATACCCAAAAATTGGAAAAAATTTTTTTTTAAAAAAAAAAAAACCCTTTTTTTTAAAAAAATTTTTTTAAAAATTTTTTTTTAAAAAAAAAAAAAAAAAAACCCCCCCCCCCCCAAAAAGGGGTGGGGGGAAAACCCCTTTTTTTTTTTATTTTTGGGTTTTTTTTTTTTTTAAAAAAAAACCTGGAATTTTAAAAACCCCCAAAAAAAAAAAAGGGGGGGTTTTTTTCCCCGGGGGGGGGGTTCCCCCGGGGGCCCGGGGGGTTTTCCCCCCCCCCTTGGGGGGGGGGGGGGGACCCCGGGGGGGGGGGTAAGGGTTTTTTTCCAAAAAAAAGGCCCCCCCCCAAAAGGGGGGTTTTCCCCGGGGGGGCCCCCTTTTTTTGGGAAAAAAAAATTTAAAAAAAAAACTTTTTTCCCCCGGGGGGGGTTTTTTTAAAAAGGGGAAAAGGGGGGTTTTCTTTTTTAATTTTTTTTTAAAAAAAATTTTTTTTTTTTTTTGGGGGTTTTTTTTCCTTTTTCCCCCCCCAAAAAAAAAGTTTTAAATTTTTTTCCCCCCTTTTTTAATTTTTGGTTTCCCCCCCCCCCCGGGCCCGGGTTTTCCCCCCTTTTTCCCCCCCGGGGGGGGGGGGCCCCCTTTTTTGCCCCCCGGGGGAAAAAAATTTTTTTGGGGGGGGGGTTTTCCCAAAATTTTTTTTTAAGAAAAAACCCCTTTTTTTTAAAAAATTAAAAAAAAAAAACCCCCCGGGTTTAAAGCCCCACCTTTTTTTCCTTTTTATTTTTAAAAAAAAAGGGGGGGGGGTTTTTTTTTTTTTTTAAAATTTGGACCCCCAAAAAAAAAAAACCCCCCCCTTTTTTTTTTCCGGGCCAAAAAGGGGGGGGCCCCCGGGGTTTTTTTCCCCGCCCCCCCCTTTTTTTTTTTTTTCCCCCCCCCCCGGCCCCAAAGGGCCCCCCCTTTTTTTCCGGGGAAAAACCCCGGGGTTTTTTTTTTTTTAAAAAAAAACCCAAAAAAAAAAATTGGGGAAACCCCGGGCCAAAAAAAAAAAAATTTTTTTTATTTAAAAATTTTCAAATTTTTTTGGCTTGGGGGGTTTTTTTTTGGGGGGGAAAAAAAAAAGGGGAATTTTTTTTTTTTTGGGGAAAAATTGGTTTTGGGGGGGAATTAAAATTTTGGTTTTTGGGGGGTTTAAAAGGGGGAAAAGTTAAAAAAGGGGGAAATTTTTTAAAAACCCTTTTTTTTTTTTTAAATTTAAAAATTTTTAAAAATTTTTGGGGAAAACCCTTAAAAAAAAAAAGGGTTTTCTTTTTTTAAACCCCCCCAAATTTTCGTTTTTATTAAAAAATTTTTTTAAAAAAAATTTTGGGGGGCTTTTTAAAAAAAAATTTTTTTTTTTTTTTGGTTAAATTTAAAATTTTAAAAAATTTTTTTTTGTTTTTTTTAAAAAAACCCCCCCCCTTTTTCCCCCCGGGGTTTTTTTAAAAAAAAAAAAAAATTTTTTTTTTAAAAAAATTAAAAGGGGGTTTTTTTTTAAAAAAAAAAAAAACAAAATTTAAAATTTTTTGAAAAAAATTTTTTTTTATTTTGGGAAAAAATTTTTTTTTTTTTTTGGCCCCTTTGGGAAATTTTTTTATTTTTTGGGGGGTTTTTTTTTAAAAAACCCCCCCCAAAAAAATTTTTTTTTTTAAAAACCCCCTTTTTTTTTTTTAAACCCCCGGGAAAAATTAAAAAAATTAAATTAAAAATTTTAAAAAAAAAAAAATTTTTTTTTTTCCCCCGAAGTTCCCTTTTTTTTTTTTTTTTAAAAAAAAAAAAATTTTTTGTTTTTGGGTTTTTCCCCCAAAAACCCCCCAAAACCCCTTTTTAAAAAAAAAAACAAAAATTTTTTTTGTTTTAAAATTTTTTTTCCTTTTTAAAAATTTTTTTCCCCCTTTTAATTTTTTTTTTTTAAAATTTTTTTTTTGGGGGGTTTTTTTAAAAAAAACCCGGGGGTAAAAAAATTTTTTGGGGTTTAAAAAAGGGGGAAAATTTTTTAAAAAGAAAAAGGGGAAATTTGGGGTTTTTGGGGGGGGTTTTTAAAATTTTTTTTTTTAAAAAAATTTTAAAATTTTGGGTTTTTTTAAAAAAAAATTTTTTTTTTTTAAAAAAAAATTTTTCCCTTTTTTTGTTTTAAAAATTTTTTTTGGAAAAAATTTTTAAAAAAATTTTCGGAAAAATTTTTTAAAAATTTTTTAAAAAAAAAAAATTTTTTTTTCTTTTTCCCCAAAAAAAAAAAATTTTTTTTTTAAAAAAAAAAATTGAAATTTTTAAAAAAAGGGGTTTTGGGGTTTTTAAAAAAAAAGTTGTTTCCTTTTTCCTTTTTTTGGGAAAGGAAATTTTAAAAAATTTTTTTTAAAAAAAAAAGGGAATTTTATTTTGGGGGGGAAAAAAAAAAAATTTTTTTTGGTTTTTTTTTAAAAAAATTTTTTTTTTTGGGTTTTGGGGGGCCCCGGGGGGGGGGTTTTTTTTTTTTTAAAAAGGGGGGGGAAAATTTGGGAAAAAAAAATTAAAAATTTTTTTTTCCCCAAAAAAAATTTTTTTTTTTAAAAAAATTTTTGTTTTAAAAATTTTTTTTTTTTTTAAAAAATTGGGTTTTTTGGGAAAAAAAAGTTTTTTGGGGGTTTTTTGGGGAAAATTTGGGGATTTTAAAAATTTTTTTTTAATTTTTAAAAAAAAATTTTTAAAAAAAAAAATTTAAAAAGGGGGGCCCCCCCCCAAAAAAAAAAATTTGGGATAAAAAAAGGGGGTTTTTTTTGGGGGGGTTTTTTTTTTTTTTTTTTAAAACAAAAGGGTTTTGGGAAAAAGAAAAACCCAAAAGGGGTTTTTTAAGCTTCCAGGTTTTTTTTGGGTTTTTTTTTGTTTTTAAAATTTTTTAAAGGGTTTTAAAAAATTTTTTTTTTGTTTAATTTTTTTTTTGGTTTCCTTTGGGAAACCCCTTTTTTTTTTTTTGGGGGGTTTTTAAAAAAAATTTTAAAAAAAAAACCCTTTCCCCAAAAAAAAAAACCCCCCGGGGGCCCCCGGGGGGAGGGGCCCAAAAAGGGGTTTATTTGGGGGGCCGGGGGGGGGTTTTTTTTTTTTTTTTTTTTATAAAAAAAATTTTTTGGGTTTTTCCCGAAAAAAAAGGGGTTTTTTTTTAACCCTTTTTTTTTTCTTTTTTAAAAATTTTTTTTTAATTTTTTTCCAAAAAAAAGGGAAAAAAAAAAAAACAAAATTTTTTTAAAAAAAAAAAAAATTTTTTTAAAAAACCTTTAAAAAAAAAAAATTTGGGAAAAATTTTTTTTTTTAATTTTAAAATTTTTAAAAAAAAAAATTTTTTTCCCCAAAACCCCCTTTTTTTTTTTTTTTTTTTTTTTGGTTTAAAAACCCCGGGGGGGTTTTTTAAAAAACCCTTTTTTTTTTTTTTAAATTTTTTTTTTTTTTTTTTTTGAAATTTTTAAAAAAAAAAAAAGGGGGGAAAAAAATTTAAATTTTTTTAAAAAAAAAGGAAAAAATTTTTTTAAAAAACCCCAAAAAAAAAAAAAATTAAAATTTTTTTAAAAAAAATTTTTAATTTTTTGGGGGCCCCTTTTTTCCCCCCCAAAAGGGGGTTTTTTTTTTCCCCCGGAAAATTAAAAAACCCCTTTAAAAAAAAAACCCCCCCCAAAAAAATTTTTTTTGGGGGGGGGAAAAAAATTTTTTTTTTTTATATTTTTTTTTTTTTTAAAATTTTTTTTTAATTTTAGGGGGAAAAAACCCCCCCAAAAAAAAAAATTTTTAAAAAAAAAAAAACCCAAAATTTTTTTTTTTATGGGGGTTTTAAAAAAATTAAAAAAAAATTTTTTAAAAAAAAAAAAAATTTTAAAAAAAATTTTTTTTTAAAATTTTTTTTAAAAAAAAAAATTTTTAAAAAAATTTTTTTCCTTTTTTTTTTTTGGGTTTTTGGGGGGGTTTTGGGACCATTAATTTTCCTTTTAAAAAAATGGGGAAAAAAAATTAAAAATTTTTAATTTTAATTTTTTTCAAAAAAATTTTCCCTTAAAAAAAAAAAAAAAATTTTTTCCCCTTTAAAGGGGGGTTTTTCAAAAATTTTTTTACCTCGGGCCCCCTTTTTTTTAAAAAAAATGGGTTTTTTTTTAAAAAAAATTTTTTTAAAAAAAAAAAAAAGGAAAAATTTTTTTTTGGTTTTGGTTTTTTAAAAAAAAAAAAAAAAAATTTATTTCAAATTTTTAAAAAAAAATTTTAAAAACCCCCCCAAAAAAATATTTAAAAAAAAAAATTTTTTTTTTTTTTTGGTTTTTAAAAAAAATTTTTTTTTCCTTTTAAATTTTTGGGGGGTTTTGGGGGGGGTTTTTTTTGGGAAAATTTTGGTTTTTTAAAAAAAGGAAAATTTTTCCAAAAAAAAGGGCCCCCAAAAAAATTTTTTTTCAGGGGGTTTTTCTTTTTTTGGGGGGGTTTTTTTTTAAAAAAAAAAAAAATTTTAAAAAGGGCCCCCCAAAAAAAAAATTTTTTAAAAATATACCCCTTTTTTTTTTTTTTTTTTTAATTTAAATTCCCCCGGAAACCCCCCAAAAAAAAAATTTAAAAAGGGGGGAAATGGGAAAAAACCCAAAAACCCCCCCCCCCAAAAAAAATTTTTTAAAAAAAAAATTTTTTTTTTTTGGGGGAAAAAAAAGGGGGAAAACCCCCCAAAAAAAAAGGGGGGGTTTAAAAAAAAAAGGGGGGGAAAAAAAAAAAACCCCTTTTTTAAAAGGGAAATTTTTTTGGCCCCCTTTTGGAATTTTTTTGGGTTTAAAAAAATTTTTTAAAAAAAACCCGGTTTGGGGAAAAATTTTTTTTTTTTAAAAACCGGTTTAATTTTTAAAAAGAATTTATACAAAAGGGAAAAAAAAAATTTTCCAAAAAAAATTTTTTTTTTTTTTTGGGTTTTTTAAAAAAAATTTTTTTTTTTTTTTCCCCAAAAAAAACCCCCCAAAAAATTAAAATTTTTTTTTTGGGGGGTTTTTTTGGGGGGGTTTTTTAAAAAATTTTTTTATCCAATTTTTTTTTTTTAAAGGGAAATTTTTTTTTTTAAAAAAAAAAAAATTTTTTTTTTTTGGGCCTTTTTCAAAAATTTTTTTTAAAAAAGGGGGCAAAAAAAAGGGGGTTTTTTTGTTTTAAAAAGGGGGGGGGGTTTTTTTTTTTAACCAAAAAAAAAAAAAAGTTTTTGGGGTTTTTTCCGGGAAAAGGGGGGGGGTTTTTTTTCCCCCACGGGGGGGTTTTTTTTTTTGGGGGGGGAAAAAAAATTTTAAAAAAATTTTTAAAAAAGGGTTTGGGTTTTGGGCCCAAAAACCCAAAAAAGGGGGGGGTCCTTTTTTTAAAAAATTTTTTTTTTTAAAATTTTTGGGGGGGGAAAAATTTAAAAAAAAGGAAAAAAGGGAAAGGGCCCGGGGGGGGGGGAAAGGGGGAAAAAAAAGGGGGGGCCCCCGGGCAAAATTTTTTTTTTAAATTTTTCTTTTTTCCCCCCCCCGGGGAAAAAAAAAACCCCCCAAGGGTTAAATTTTTTTTTTCCCCCGTTTTTTTTTTTTTTCCCCCCTTTTTTTTAAAAACTAAAAAAAAAAAACCCCCTTTTTTTTTTTTTTTTGGGTTTTTTTGGGGTTTTTCCCCCCCAAAAAAAACCCCTTTTTTTGGGGGGGGGAAAAGGGGAAAACCCCAAAAAAAAACCCCTTTTTAAAAAAAGGGGGGGAAAAAAAAAAAAAATTTAAGGTTTTTTAAAAAAAAATTTTTTTTTCCCCCCAAAAAAATTTTTTAAATTGGGGAAATTTTTTATTTTTTTAAAAAAAAAAAACCCCAAAAAAAAATTTTAAATTAATTTCCCCTTTTTTAAACCTTTAAAATTTTTGGGGGGGGGTTTTTAAATTTTTTTTAAAAAAAAAAACCCAAAAGGGGTTTTAAAAAAAAAATTTTTTTTTTTTTTTTTTTGGATAAAAATTTTTTTTTAAATTTTTTTAAAAAAAAAAATTTATTTAAATTTTTTTTTTTTTTTTTTTTGGGGAATTTTTTTTTTTTTTTAAAACCCCAAAAAAACCCCCAAAAAAAAAATTTTTTTCTTTTTAAAAAAAAAAAAAAAATTTTTTTTTTTCCCCCCCAAAAAATTTTTTTTTTTAAAAAAACCCCCCAACCTTTTGGAAAAATTTTTTTTTTTTTTTTATAAATTTTTAAAAAAAGGGGGGGGTTTTAAAAAGGGGGAAAAAAAGGGTTTTTTTTAAAAAAAAATTTCCCAAAGGGAAAAAAATTTTTTTTTTTTTGGGGGGTTTTTTTGGGGGGGTTTTTTTTAAATTAGGGGGGGAAAAATTTTTTTTTTAAAAAAAAAAAGGGGGGGCCCCAAATTTGAAATTGGGGGGCCCGGGGGGCACCCCCGGAATTTTTTTTAAAATTTGGGTTTGGGGGTTTTTTTTTAAAAGTTCCTTTTTAAAAAAAAAATTTTTTTTTGGGAATTTTAAAAAGGGGAAAAAGGGGAAAAAAAAAAAAAAGGAAAATTAAATTTTTTTTTAAAAATTTTTTTTTAAAAAATTAGGGGTTTTTTTTAAAAATTTTTTTTTTGGGGGGAAAAAAAAAAGTTTCCCTGAATTTTTTTTTTGGGGGGGAAAAAAAATTTAAGGTTTTCCCCAAAATTTTTTTTTAAAAAAATTTAAACCTTTGGGGGGTAAATAATTGGGGGAAAATTTTAAAAATTTTTTTAAATTTTTTCCCCCTTTTCCCCCCCCCGGGGAAAAAAACCCCCAATTTTTGTTAAAGGGAAAAAAATTTAAACCCCAAAAAAATTTTTTTCCCAAAAAAAAAACCCCCCTCTTTTTTTTTTCCCCCAAAAAAAAAAAAAAATTTTTTTCCCCCCCCCCTTTTTTTTTTTTAAAAAAAAATAAACCCCGGGGGAAATTTTTTTAAATTTTTTTTCCCCCCCCAAAAACCTTTTTAAAGGGGGTTCCCCCCCCTTTTTTTTTTTAAAAAAAAACCCCCCCCAAAAATTTTTTCCCCCGGGGGGGGAACCCAAAAAAAGGGGGCCCAAAAAAAATTTTTAAACCTTTTTTTTATTTTTTCCCCTGGGTTTTAAAAAAAGGTTTTAAACCCAAAAAAAAATAGGAAAAATTTTTTTTTTTAAACCTTTTTTTGGGCCCCCCCTAAATTTTTCCTTTTCCCCCAAAAAAAAAAAAACCGGGGTTTTTTTTTCCCCCAACCCCCCCCCCCCCCCGGGGAACCCCCCCCCCCAAAAAAACCTTTTCCCCCCGGGCCCCCGGGGGGGGGGCCCTTTTTTTGGGGGCCCCCTTTTAAACCCCGGGGGGGAAAAAACCCCCCGGGCCCCCCGGGGGGGGGTTTTGGGGAGGAAAGGGAAACCCCGGCCCCCCGGGGGAAAAAAGGGAAAAAAAACAAAAAAAGCTTTAAAAAAAAATTGTTTTTTTTTTTTTTAAAAAAAAAATTTTAAAAAAAAAAAAAAAAGTTTGAAAACCCTTTTAAAACCCCACCAAAAATTTTTTCCCCGGTTTTTTTCCCCTTTTTTTTCTGAAAGGGCCCCCAAAAAAATTTTAAAAATTTTTAAAATTTTTTTTTTAATTTTTTTTTGGGCCCCAAAAAAACCCCCCCCAAAAAAAAAAAAAAAAATTTGGCCCCCCCCAAAAAAAGAAAAAAAAATTTTTTTTTTTTGGTTTGGGTTTTTTTTTTCAAAAAAAATTTTTTTTTGGGGTTTTTTTAAAATTTTTTAAATTTTAAAAAAACTTTTAAAACCCCCAAAAAATCTTTTTTCCCTAACCCTTTTCCAAAAACCCCCCCCCCCCCCCTTTTTTTTTTTCCCCCCCCAAAAAAAAAAGTTTTTTTTGGGGGAAAAAAAAAAAAAAAAAAAACCCCCGAAGTTGGGGGCTTTTTTTGGGGGGGGGGGGGGAAAAAAACCCCCCCCTTTTAAAAAAAAAAAAAACAAAAACCCCCGGCCCAAAAGGGGGGGGTTTTCCTTCCGGGAAAAAAAAGGAAAATTTTTTCCAAAAAAGGGGGAGGGGAAAAAAGGGGGGGTTTTTTTTTTGGGGGGGGAAAAAAAAAAAAAAAAAAAAGGGGCCCCAAAAAAAAGGGCCCCCTTAAAAAAAAACAAAAAAAAACTTTTTTGGGTTTTTTTCCCCAAAAAAAATTTTTTTTTTTTTCCCCCCCCTTTTTATTTCCTTTTTTTAAAAAAAAGAAAAAAATTTTTTAAAAATTTTTTTTTAAAAATTAACCCCCAAAAAAAATTTTTTTTTTCCCCCCCCGGGTTTTTTTTTAAAAAAAAAAAACCCCCCCCCCTTCCCCCCCCAGGGGCCCCTTCCAGTTTCCCCCGGGGGGGAAAAAAACACAAAGGGAAAAAAAGGGGGTGAAGGGGGGGGTTTTTGGGGGGTTTTTTAAAAAATTTTTTGGGGGGGGGGGGTTTTTTCCCCAAAAAAAAATTTTCCCCCCTTCCCCCCCGGGGGGGTTTTTCCCCCCGGGGGAAAAAAAAACCCAAAAATTTTTGGGGGGGGTTTAAAAAATTTTTTTTTTGGGGGGGGGTTTTTTTTTCCCACAAAAAAAAAAATTTTTTTTCCTTGAAAAACCCAAAAGGGGGGGGAAAAAAAAAAAAAAAAAAAAATTTTTGGTTTTTTTTTTAAAAAAACTTGGCCCCCCTTTTTTTTAAAAATTTTTAAAAATTTTTAAGGAAAAAAAACAAAAAAACCCCCCCCTTTTTTTTTTTAAAAAAAAATTTTTAAAAAAAGGGGCCCCCCCAAAAAATTTTTTTTTGGGGGTCCCAAAAAAAAAGGGGGGGGAAAAAAATTCCAAAAAAAAAAAGGGGGGTTTTTCCCCCTTTTAAAAAATTTTTTTTTCCCCCTTTTAAAAAAAAATTTTAAAAAAAAAGGGTTTTAAAAAGGGGGTTTTTTTTGGGGGGGGGGGGGGGAAAATGGAGGGGGGCCCAAAAAATTTTTTTTTTTCCCCCTGCCCCCCCGGGGGGGGGGTTTTTCCCCCAAAACCCAAAAAAATGTTTTTTTTTAAAATTTTTTTTGGAAAATTTTTGTTTTAAAAACAAAAAAAAAAATTTTTTTTTTTCCCCAAAACCCAAAAAAACCCCCGGGGGTTTTTTTGGGGAAAAAAGGAAACCCCCAAAGGAAAAACCCCCGGGGTTTTTAAAAAAAGGGAAAAAACCCCGGGGAAAAAAACCCCCCCCGGGGGAGGGGAAAAGGAAACCCCAAAAAGAAATTTGGGGGTTTTTCCCCTTTTTTTGGGAAAAAAATTAAAATTCCCCCCTTTTAAAAAAAGGTTGTAAAATTTTTTAAAAACCCAAAAAAAAAAAAAAATAAAAAATTATAAAAAAAAAGAAAAAAATTTCAAAAAAAAGAAAAAAATTTTAAAAAAACCCCCCCCAAAAATTTTTAAAAAAAAGTTTAAAATTTTTGGGGGGGTTTTTTGGGGGGGGGGGGGGGGTTTTTTCTTTCTTTTTCCCCCCAAAAAAAAAAAAAGGGGGTTTTTTTTTCCCCAATTTTTTTTTGGTTTTCCCTTTTTTTTAAAAAAAAAAAAAAAACCCCAAAATTTTTTTTTTTGTTGTAACCCCCAAAAAAAATTTTTTTTTTAAATTTTAAAAAAAATTTCCCCCTTTTTTTTTAAAAAAAAATTTCCCAAAAAAAAAAACCCCGGGGAAAAAAGGTTTTCCCCCCCGGGGGCCCCGGGGGGGGGGGTTTTTTTTAAAAACCCCCATTTGTTTTCCCAAAAAAAAAGGGGGGGGGCCCCCAAATTTGGCCCAAAAAAAAGGGGGGGGGGAAATTTTTTAAAAAAAAAAAGGGGGGGGGGGGGGAAAAATTCCCCCCAAAATTTCCCTTGGGGGTTTTTTTTTTCCCCCCCCCCTTTTTGGGGAAAAAGCAAAAAATAACCCCCAAAAAATTTTTTTGGGGGTTGGGGTTTTTTTTTTGGGGTTTTTTTTGGGCCCCGGGGGGGAACCGGGGGCCCGGGGGGTTTTTTTTTTTCTTTTTTTTAAAACCCTTTTGGGAAAAAGGGGGGGAAAAAAAAAAAGGGGGGGGGGGGCCGGTTTTGGTTTCCCAAAAAGGGGGGGGTTTTTTTTAATTTTAAAATTTTTTTAAAAATAAAGGGGTTTTTTTTGGGGGGAAAAACCCGGGGGAAAACCAAAGGGGGGTTTTTTTCCCCCTTTGGGGGTTTTAAACCCCCTGGCCCCTTTTTTTTGGGGGGGTTTTTAAAAAAAAACCCCCTTTTAAAGGGCCCCCCCCTTTTTTTAAAGGGCCCAAAAAATTTTTTTCCTTTTTGGGGGGGAAAATTTTTTTTTAAAAAATTTTTTATTTTTTGGGAAAAAAAAAAAATTTTCCGGGCCCTTTTGTTGCTGGATGCCATGGCGCATACGTGTTTTACAGCTCTCCTGAGCCTCATGGCTGTTGCTTGAGAGGTGACCTGTGACATATGAAACACATCCAACCACTTTGTATGTGCATCGACCACAACCTTGAAAATATGATTCAGGAATGATCCAGCAAAGTCTGTGTGTCGTCTCTTACAGGACTGACCCGGTGGCCAGAGTGAATCTTTTTTAACAAAGCTCTTCTCATCTTGGAGGGTACAATGACTCTGCTCCCCCATATGACACAACATTGCTCTGTGGACAACCTATTTATTTTGGTGTAAAACTCCTTCAGGTTTTCCTCTACTTGAATGGGCCAGCCTTCCATGACAAACTTATACACTCCTGACAACTCGCTGTCGGTGTGTGTCGTCCTTGCAATCTGTGTTGTGTTGAGTAGTGCTTCTTGTATATGCTTTGCCAGCAGTGAGTGGACTGGAGCTGGCAGGGGACAGCGGGCGAGTCCATCAGCATTACTGTGTTCTTCTGATTTGCAATAAACAATGTGGTAGTCATACGCTGACAATAAAGTCGCCCAGCACTGAATGTGTGCTGCGGCCAGTGTAGGCAGGCTCTTATGCTCACCAAACAGGGTCGGCATTGGTTTATGGTCAGTCATTAAGTTAAAATGTCTACCCCACAAGTACATAGTGGAATTTAGGTATGCCAAGAGCTGGAGACAATGTACGGGAGGCACAAACCATGGGTTGTTGCTCCCCACCTTGCATGGCGTATTGGATAACTGCTCCGATGCTATAGGCAGAGTTATCGCAAGCTAAAGGTCGTAGTGGGCTAACACCCGGTCAGTAGTCAACAGTTATGTACACTTGACAAGCTGCCTGTTCAACCTCAGTGCATTTACAAATCACTTGGGTTCCGATCAGTCTGTACAATGCTGCGAAGATTGTGCTTTGATGTGGAAGAAATCTTATATATTCACTAGGGCTGTGAAACGATTAAAAATTTTAATCGGGTTAATCACAGGTATTCTCGGTATATTTTGTGAGAACATAGAGATTTATGACAAAAGATGGATATATACATTTATACATTCTTCTATACAATGGTGCTGCAACTCAGCAGTTATTTAGCAGTTTTCTTCCATATGGAACATTAATACATCTTCATCCTAAACAGAATGTTTAACCCTCCTGTTACCTTTCGGGTCAATTTGACCCCATTCAATGTTTAATGTCGGTGTTCTTTGGGGTCAATTTGACCCCAGGCTGTTTTTCACTGTGTCAAACATATAAGAAATATCAACTTTTTTATTTATTTAAAGGGCTATTTAGGTAGTCAACAAACAAACATAAAGTACCTCACACTTAAACTTGGGAAGCAATATTAATTCTAATAATTTTCTGGAAGTTTTAATTGCTGGGGTCAAATTGACCCCGAGGGTAAAATATGTTAGTAAATGTAAAGGTAACAGGAGGGTTAAACAGAACATTTTCTCTTGTTTGTCAACCATTAACTCCACCATGATACAATCTAAAGGCCTCTAGTCTTCCTCTAGCAGCTGCTGAGGCAAACTGACTGTGTGGGTTTTCTTCATGAACTGGGCCGTGATGAAAGGGACGGCGGGGACACCGCTGCAAAGCTGAAGCCTCACCGGCCCGGACAGGTGGACAGATTGACAAGTGACTTTTTTTTTGCTCGGTCCCGATGCGCGCGCACGGAGCTCTGTGGCGCGCGAGACGGAGATCGATAAGTGTTAACGCAACGCGAAGAGACAGAAATGACATGCTGCTGTGGAGATACGATCAACAACAGACGTTTAGTTTAATAAAAGAACAAAGACGTGCTATAGAGAACATGTCAGGGGCAGTGGCGTGTCCAGACCTTTTTGACTGGGGTGGCCCAAGTGGGGAACTGACTTATGTAGGGGTGGCATGAAGTACGAGTGCACATCGGGGCGGGGGGCACGGCATAGCATTAATTTACCATTTTTGTCTCTACTATCCATATCTACTTTAATTACTTTATAGTGTCTTACATTCCTGTGTTTAAAGTTTAATTTAAAAGATAAACAGACCTACCAATCTCAACAGAGTGACACCATACAAATGTAATATAAAACTTCCATACTTTATTCTTTAACAACTTGTACAGTACTGTATATACAAAAGAAAATGCACATTCTCAGAGTAAGTGCCAACAAACTTAAAATAAAGTAATAATGCCAACAATATTGAAAACGGTCACAGTATAAAGTAAAGTGCCAATAAAATAAATACAATTAAAAACTGTCACAGTATAAAGTAAAGTGCCAACAAACAACAGCCCAGATACATTTAAAACAGTTGAATTCTCCTGTTCTTGTGTTGGCTTGCAAACAGTTTTATAAAGTCATCCATGTTCAATGCCTTAGCTCTTCTTGACTCAATGCTTAGCACACCTAAATGGCTTAGCCTGCTATCTACCATTGTTGTCCTCAAATGGTTTTAATTAGCTTTAGAGCAGAAAAGCTCCGCTCACAGGCAGCACTGCTGACTGGAAGGGCTACAGCTATTTTGCACAGCCTGAAGAGCTCATGAAACACCTCTTGGTACGGTTCTAAAAACACAGTCAAGTCTAGAATGCTTGCCAACTCTCTTGCCCCACTCTCAGCCTTCCTTTTCAAAATTCTCCTAGCCTGGTGAAGCTCATGAGTAAGATCTTCTTGATCACAACCATACATTTCACCCAAACCAAATACTTGGTTGTCTTGAAGGAATGTACTGCTTTTAGGGTTTAGGGCCTGTAAACCCTTCATTATTAAACAGTTAGGTTTTGAGAACCTTCTTTCCAATTCACCAATCATGGAGTCAAGGATGGGGTAGAGTAGTCTCTGTCTGAATGTATCTTTGTCATCATTACCCTTCCGCAGGCCTATAGTACATGTCACATAAGACCCACCAAGTTTGGAGCTAACTTTTTGTGATCTCTTCTTCTCACTATTCTCAACAGCTATATTACACTGTTTGGCTGTCTCTACTATGTCATGCCACAGTTGATCACAAAATGTCTCAGTCCTGTACTCCTGAAGTGTATCGTGAAGTGACTCCACCATGTCTACTGCCATAGCTAAATCAACTGAGGGTGACTGTAGCAGGTCAGAAAGCAGCTTTGTGTTTCCGAACAGTTTTCGGAAGGTTGCAAGGAGGGATATGAATGTGAGGTCAATCTGTGCAAGCAAACCTCGAGCATCAGTGGATCTGTCTCTATGATTTTCTTCGCTTATATTTTGAAGGACACACAACACAGCTGGTAACCTATCCATGAAGTTCCTGCAAGCCAATGCTCTACATGCCCATCTTGTGTCACTAAGTTTTTGTAACTCCTAGGCTGGCCCCATACATCTCCTTTTGAACATCCAGCCATTTCTGGTGCACATAAGATCCTGACATGTACACATAGAGCTTCTCAAGCAGTGAGAAGAAGCAATCAGCCTCTGGAACTGACTTCACAGTGTCAACTAAGACCAGGTTCAGACAGTGCGCATTACAGTGGACATAAAACGCATGTTTAGCCTCTGTCTTAATTCTGGCTGCCACACCTGTGTGTTTGCCACTCATCACTGAGGCCCCATCATAACCTTGTCCAACAAGATTTTCTTTGTACTGAAGGCCATATCTTTCTAAACACTGGATGATCATTTCGCTGAGCCACTTAGCATCTAGATGTTGGGCATGTTGGAAATCAAGAAAGCTTTCATGCACAGCCCCGTTGTAGTAATACCTAACTACTAATGACAGCTGCTCCTTCTTTTTCAGATCTTTGGTTTCATCAGCAATGACAGAGAATACCACACTCTCCTTCACTTCCTTCACAATCTCATCACGCACCATACTTGCTAAGCACTGCAGAATTTCATTCTGTATGGTATTGCTTGTTTATTTTGCATTGCGTTGTCCCTTCATTTTTTGGGCTACCATAGGATTGTGTTTAGCGATCATTTATAGAATTCCTAAGAAATTCCCTTTGTTGTCATATTCTTCCGATTCACGGTGACCTCTTTGTGCTATATTCTGTGTTGCTGTCAAAAGCAGTACATCTGCAACTGTTTTAATGTAACTGCGATTCTCTTCAACTTTCTTTTTGTACTCTTTGTTAATCATATCTAAGATAGAAGAATCTGTAAGCAATAGCCTCTTGTGCTCATTCCAAGCAAACATGGCATTAATGTGAGACTCAGATTTCTCATGCAACTTAAAGCCAGCATCTTTGTACGTTGCTTTTCCCAGTGTGAAAAGCCTGATTCTGAGGAGAAAACAGATTCTGACCGCCAGGCAGGGAGAAGTGTCTGCATGCGTAACAGTAGGCTGAATCTTTGCTTTGTGAGTATTCAAGCCAGGAATTGTGGTTAAACCACACTGGATTGAACGCCTCCTCTTCTCACCTTGGAGGGTTCTTGGAAAAACCTTTAAACGAGGCTGAGAGGGACCTGCTGCTCTTGACTGTGAAATATCTGAAAGTGACAAAAGCATGAGAATTGGATCAGTGTCATGTACTTGTTGGGACAGAAGTGCTCATTGGGGCATTAGTACAGATGAAAGAATTGAATTAAGTACAATATATTTCATATGAAATATTAAGGCATACCATGAGGTCCAGGTGGGGCCACAAGGGCTGCTGCATCACCATCCCCACGTGTCACTGCATGGCCTGCAGGTACTGCTGGATGGTTCTCAGTGTCAGTGTCATTGTCAGAGAGTGGCTGACTTGACACACCTGAAGTAATATAGGGATTTTAACAGTTGTATCAATTTATTTGTATGTCAAATTAGTCATATTTAGCTTTTTCACACCTGTATTGTTAAAAATAGGGCTTTGCCCTGAATCTCAGTATAAGCCACTATAAGTATAGCAAAAGTGAAACATCTCAAGTCATAGCAGATAGTTTTATAAAGATGCATACATTACATACCCTGATGTGCAAGTGAAGATGAAGGGCCTTCATCACCAGTATCCTTGTCTGAGTCTACAAAAACACATACGTTGTCATCAGAATGATAATAAAATCAGCCTTTTTGTAAGTAGGCTAAGTGGTATCAGGATTTTACATACCCATGTGTACAGCTGAAGCTGGAGGCTCCTGCTGTACATCCCTAGCAGAGTCAAGCTGGCTCTCATCCTCAGACTGACTAGCACTGCTGGCTTCTGCTGCTCTGTCCTGCTCTGTTGTTTTGGATTTCTTTCTTTTGAAGAATCCCTGAATGTTCTGATTTCTTTTCATACTGTAATAGTCGCATGTCATGATGCATGTCACTATATCTTGCACAATACATTTAGCCTAATTATGAATGCATGAATGAATGTGACATGCAAAACTTACTCAGGTCTAATGTTACAAAGTTAGAAGAGATACAAGACAGATTTACATACTGTAACGTTAAGTTAGCTAGCGTTAGCATCAGCGTTAGCATTAGCGTTAGCATTAGCGTTAGCATCGTTGACAATAACCAAACAATGATGACGACAGGTTTGCTAGTAAGCTGAGTCAGGAAATAATAAAATAAGATGGGAAAACGTTTTAGCTTTTAAACCATTCACACATGTGTATCAATAAGTCTACTCACATCTTTCAGGAGCTAAGAATCCCTGGACAGGTTTGCTAGGCAGCAAACTGAGTCAGTCGACACTGTCGACAGTCGCGATGATGACAGACCTGCACCACATATCGTGAAAATCAAAAAACGTTTTAGCTTATTACAGTTCAAACTTTTTAAACCACTGACTCATTATGTGTAACTGTTATCAATAATTCTAGCTACTCACATCTTTCAGGAGCGAGTAGCCGCAATCTCTTGATGTCTTCTTGATGTCTTCTTGTCGGTTGAAAATGAAAGTTCGGTAGTCACACAATTCAAACGTTCCCGCCTCCGTGGGCAGATAGCCAATCATAGTTTAGCATATGGGGTGGCACCTGGGGTGGCCAATCAGATTCCAGGGGTAGCACGTGCCACCCCTGGCCACCCCCTAGACACGCCCCTGGTCAGGGGGCGGGCCAATCTTTTTAATGTCATGCGATCTACCGACACTACGCCGCGATCGACTGGCGGGTCGCGATCGACGTGTTGAGACCCTTGATCTACAGGAAGTAAAAGTCGTAACAAGGTTTCCGTAGGTGAACCTGCGGAAGGATCATTACCGATGAACAGACCGTCTGCATGAGAGCGGACAGAGTTCAGATTGAAGTGGTGGATTGGAAGCTCATTTTGCAAGTGACTTTTTTTCGCCCCGATGTGCGCGCACACGCCGGCATGCGAGCTCTGCGGCACGCGAGACGGAGATCGGAGTCGTGTTAACGCGACACTAGACAGAATGACATGCTGCTGGAGAGACGACCAACAACAGACGGATTGGAAGCTCATTCTGCGCATGCGTTAAAAGCGTTTAAAAAAATAACGAAGTTAAACCTGTAATTTAATTAACTGAGTTAACGCGTTATTTTTCACAGCACTAATATTCACAAATCCTAAAAACACTGGAGGTGTTTGACATTAAAAGCCGGAGCCTTCTGAATAGGGATGGGTATCGTTTGGTTTTTTTCCGATACCGGTGCTAAACCGGTACTTTTAAAACGATACCGGTGCCTAAACGGTGCCTGAACGATATATTTTTTTTTTAAACGCACAATGAGGACATAAAAAACCTCTTTGGCCATATTCCCTGTAGAAGCCGTTATCATGGAGCACCGACACACAACGGATATCAGACTGTTAACATACACAATATGTTCTCCATTATATGATGTGATATGTATTGTCATGTGCAGACTTTATAGGGTTAATCCTGTCACTGTTTTGATGGGCAAAGAGAACAACCAATCAGAGGTGCTGAAGATGACACGTGACAAATAAAGTTTTGCTTCTGACAGCGAGAGTTACTCTGAAACAAAGTGATGCCCCACGGTCTTTATTCCTCCGTCATTATATTCCCGGTAACACCGGGTATACAGCCGGGATCGCTGTACATCAACACATCTGCTAGCAGACTGTCACGCTCGTAGCTCGTAGCTCGCGCTAGCTACGAGCTAGCTTAAACATGGTTATAATGGCTAATTTATTATTTCTTGGGCTACTTTTATGAATGCAAGACTTGCAATCAACGATACGGTACTAATCTGAGTTAAGGCTGCTCGTCATCATCGGTCTCCACGTGTTCAGGGGGACCGGTGACGACACGGGCTCACGCAGTCACACACGGCGCAGCCTCCGCTCTCAAAGTTTAATGATAGGCTATCGTAACCTGCTGACAGCACGGAGTCACCAGAGAAGTTCACAACAATAGTTTTTTTCAATTTTAATCGGCTCAGGGCACTGGAAAGAAGCACCGAAATGTGCGTTTCGTTTCGGTCCGGGTAATACCGGTTGTATTGGAACCGGTACCATATTGGCACCGGTTTTCGGTACCCAACCCTACTGAATAGCTCTCACTTCGTCATTCGAAGGTGTGTGCCCTGCTCATTCAGTACATGGCCCAGGTACTCTATTCAAGCTTTTCCAAACTCACACTTGGACCGTTTAACTCGTAGTCCATTTACTTGAAGCCGTCCACTAAGGGTTTCTATCAACTCCTCGAAACGTGGCAAGGGGTATAGGTTTCGGTTTCAACTGCCCGATTAGCTGACGCTTTATATCCCACACAGGCGGAGCGACTTGTCTTTTTTCTCCACTGGCACTATGTGTGCTGCCCATTTGCTGTGCTTAACTGGAAATATCATGTTAGTTTCCTCCAGCTTCCATAAGCTCTTCTTGTCTTTTTCTAGCTTAAACTCATCAATTCTCCCAAACAGGGCCATCATACTCACTAGTAGCCTACTGACACAGTGTGTCTCTCCTCCCCTGCGTGAACGTACAGTCATTATCCTCGTCGCCAATTGCTGTGGTGTTTTACGAAGCGGACGCACATGTAGCGTTAGTTGCTTCATCCGGCCATGATATCCTATCATTTGCTAAACTGAACTACATCACCGCTTACATCAATTCAGCCTTGACAAGACAGGTGTCTGAGTCATTGGGTCCAGACTGAAGACAGGTGGGGACGGAATCTCATGCAGACATGGCATGATGTTCAGGAAACTGGAACTAAAGGCACGCGTGGTCATCATTACTGCTTGAAGACTCACAAGTCAATCGGTTGTCCACTATGTGACATGATTCTCTCTCCTGCCAGAAAAAAGACAAAATAGGAAAGATTACCAATAACAATAATATAACTTTAAATAGCACTCACACCGTAACAAAGGGGTTCTAAGAATAAAAAATAATAATTGTACAAAATGTTGAAAAAGAGTAGAATAAAAATGTTAAATACATAATAAAAATAGGCATATGTTGACAAAGTCAAAGTTATGTAACATGCATACACTGTTTGAACTGATTTTAACCTGACATTAGTGATAGAGGTTAACATATTTTCAGGTAGATATTACCAATGCAGGAGACTGTGCCTTCCTCGGAAAGACTCGCATGTCCCAGGAACGGATGGACGAAAAAACAAGTTCATAGCTCCATTATTTCTTTTTAAATCATGTTTTATTAACGATTCCCAAATTATTTCCCAGATTATTTGCCTTTTTAAAGGATACCTGCTTTTTGGTTTTATGAGAATTAAATAATACGCAGGCAACATACAACATAAAAAATAATTAAATAAGATTAGAGTACGATTTTTCCAATTAATAACAGCATTGTAGAAAAGCGAGACAACAAACGGCAAATATACGTTGATTAGAGACATCTCAGAGCAAGTATATTTGCAAGTCTCTGATTAATCAGAACCAAATATATGAAAGCTGCCAAAATATTAAAGCTTTAATGCACCCAATTATTTAAAATGAAAGGGAAAAGGGACATGTATCTGAGGTTAAAGATCTCCAGTATTTACGCGGAAAAGTTAGAGACTTCCTAGGTTTCAATGAAGTAAACCGTGCTGTATCAGTCAAATGGCTTGTGATAAATGGTAATAAATCCATGAATCAAAAGTCCATGATCTTTGCCAAAGTACTGAATTGTAAAATGCCAGAATTTGGACTGGTGAAAAACATATTTCTTGTTGATTCTAGGCTTTATTATTTGGAATATCAACCATTTCAAACTGTATGCTTTAATAGCAACGTCATGGCTTATCGAATTGAGGTGCCACACCGTGCACAGGCCACTTAGTAGATGCTGAAAAGCTGGTTGATCTTTTACCACACAATTAGCAGCAAGAGCCAAGCGTACAAGTAAAATACCATCTTGGGGATGGAATATAATTGCACAACAGTTCAAATGACTAATAGTGTTGTTCCCAGATATGTTTATTATATACAATTGTGTTCTGTATTTTGTCTATGAATAATTGCTGTGCTGTGTTAATATTGACAATACAACAATACATTCCATTGAGTCGTCATCTGTTTTAAATTTGTAAAGAGATGGAAAGGATGGGAAGCTTGAAATAAGAAAGTCTGACTTTGACAAAGCAGTTCTGTACTTGTCAGTGTTGATCAAACAGCCTTATTATTATGGTGATTCTTGTTTCAAGCATTAACTTGCTCAGAACCAGTACAAAATCTCATTAACAAGATTTAATACCATATTAAAATAATTAAGGACTAAAACGCTTGAAACAAGTGCTCCAAATGCTCCAACAAAAAAACTGCCTGGTAAGAATAAATATCTTGTCAGTCAAAAAACAAGCATACATTGCTTTGATTTAAGATATTTAATTTAGATTTAAATTTTTGCAGTGTAGACGGAGGCCGATTTTGCCCTGACCGGTATTCATCTGTTTGGTTTTGTTTTGCCCTTCCCTGTTTGGTTTTAATCGTGTATTTAAGGCCCTGCCCTCTATTGTTCTGTTTTGCCATTTAATTTTTATGAATTGACATTGTTCAACCAACTGTTTTTGTTTTATTTGTCTTGATTATTTTGTGAAATCCCACCATTTTGCCTAAATTATGTTGGATCGGACATTTTAGAATATGATAATATAATGTAGTTTTTGGGTTTATAGCAAGGTCTTTTTTGTGAGTAGTATGTAATACATAATTATTTATGATCCATGATTGGGTCTAGTCATTTTAATTTCCTTTCATCGTTTACCTGCACATATAATTATTTTCTGCTGGGAACCTTCTTGAGTTTTAGACAAGGTATATACTTGTCAGAGCACCGGCTTCAGAAGTGGAGTTGAAGATAAGAGTTTAGAATATATAAAGTATACAGTGGATTAAATAAATGAAGCAGATTACTTGTATTATTAGGAGTTATAACATAGCTATCACTTTATGATCCCCTGCATTTCAGGGATTTGTGTTATTTCACACAAATTAAAAACAGAACTATGTTGTCCCTGGTGTAGCCAGTGCAGATTGCTTTGGTGTTATTCGTCCTGGAGCTGAATGGAATTTTGTTTGTGGAGCGTACAGTACTGAACAAGCATATATTTAAAGGGGCGAGAATCAATATATTAATATTTGTAGTGTATATGGTTTGGCACGGGCATATTTTGAGTTCTGATATTGGGCTGGTTTTAATTGGCCATTGGGCTGGTTTTGTCACACAGACCTGGCAACCCTGCGGCGCTCACGAGCCCCCCCCCCCCCCCTCCTCTCCCTTCCCCCGCCGCGCTCCTCCCTCCTCCTCCTCCTCCACTTCCTCCTCCGCGCAGGTCTCCTCTCGCCACCAAACGGGTGCGCCTCCTTTCCCTCTGACCCGCAGCACCAGACACACAGGTCATGACGGTGTTTGTCCCCTGACGTTGTTTTGTGATAAATCAACTACAACATTAGCGCTGCTGAAAACATGACGTCACAACTGGTCCAACGTTTCCTAAAAAAATTTTTTTTTAAACTGTGATTTGAAAGCCTCATCCAGCTGTTTACTGACGTTAGTTATGTTTAGAGAATAGAGAGAGGGAGAGAGAGAAGAGAGAGAGGAGAGAGAGAGAGAGGGAGAGAGAGAAGAGAGAGAGAGAAAAGAGAAAGAGGGAGAGAGAAGAGAGAGGAGAGGAGAGAGAGAAAAGAGAGAGATAATTCTTATTCCGTTCTATTTAACAGGGGCTAGTCTAGGATTTGCGTGGCCAGACTGAAAAAAAAATCATAAAGCCTCTCTTGTTCAGAGGGCCGGGCCAAATGTGGAGGCGGGCCTATCCGGCCCGCGGGCCTTAGTTTGAGGACCACTGCTCTTGGCTGTTGATGTCTATCAATATCACTCATTTTGAAAATGACGTCAGAGGGCAATACGGATCCGTATCAGACCAGTGAGGAGGGCAATACGTGGTTGGCATGACGCCCATTAGCCAATCAGAACGCTTGTACTGTTGTTGCTATATAATAATTCATCTTTATTCATAAAGAAAATGTAAGCGAGTGGTCTGATGTTGCCCAGAGGAAACGCAGGTCGAGGATGTATTGCATCATCAGTGTATTGCTGCTAATGCTTCAACTCTGTCATAATTTTTTTTTTGCATTGGGTGCCCTTTTTTTTGGTTTGAGCACCTGCCCCCCAAAATGTCTGTGCACGTGCCTATGTGTGGGGGTAGAGAGATAGAGGGAAGTGTGTGTATGTTTGGAGAGAGGGGGGATGATAAACGAGTCTACACCATGCTGTCATTTGTACTTTGGCATCCAGTCCATAGCACAATTTAATGTAAAACATAATATGACAAAGTTTAATGCTGATGTATTAATAAACACAGACTATCCCCAGCTGCTATTGAACAGAGGTAGCTATTCTTCTCAAAGGGCAATTCATCAGTGTTTCAAAACACTCACACGTCACTAGGGTTGGGTACCGGAAACCGGTGCCAATATAGTACCGGTTCCAATACAACCGGTATTACCCGGACCGAAACGCAACGCACATTTCGGTGCTTCTTTCCGGTGCCTGAGCCGATTGAAATTGAAAAAAAATATTGTTGTGAACTTCTCTGGTGACTCCGCCCTGTCAGCAGGTCACGAGCCGCTCATATTTAACGTTGACAGCGGAGGCTGCGCCGTGTGTGACTACGTGAACCCGTGTCGAGCACACCAGCGTCAGGCTGGGCGCGATGGGGAGACCGTCACCGGTCCCCCTGAACACGTGGAGACCGCTGATGACGAGCAGCTTTAACTCAGATTAGTACCGTATCGTTGATTGCAAGTCTTGTATTCATAAAAGTAGCCCAAGAAATAATAAATTAGCCATTATAACCATGTTTGGCTAGTTTCGAGCTTCTGAGCTGACAGTCTGCTTCAGATGTGTTGATGTACAGCGGTCCCGGCTGTATACCCGGTGTTACCGGGAATATAATGACGGAGGAATAAAGACCGTGGGGCATCACTTTATTTCAGTGTAACTCTCGCTGTCAGAAGCAAAACTTTATTTGTCACGTGTCATCTTCAGTCCCTCTGATTGGTTGTTCTCTTTGCCCATCAAAACAGTGACAGGATTAACCCTATAAAGTCTGCACATGACAATACATATCACATCATATAATGGAGAACATGTGTTGTGTATGTTAACAGTCTGATATCCGTTGTTTGTCAGTGCTCCATGATAACGGCTTCTACAGGGAATATGGCCAAAGAGGTTTTTAATGTCCTCATTGTGCGTTAAAAAAAAAAGAAGTATCGTTCAGGCACCGTTTAGGCACCGGTATCGTTTTAAAAGTACCGGTTTAGCACCGGTATCGGAAAAAACCCAAACGATACCCATCCCTGTTTATGATACCCTGCATTTCATGGATTTGTGTTATTTCACACAAATTAAAAACTGAACTATGTTGTCCCTGGTGTAGCCAGTGCAGATTGCTTTGGTGTTATTCGTCCTGGAGCTGAATGGTATTTTGTTTGTGGAGCGTACAGGACTGAACAAGCATATATTTAAAGGGGCGAGAATCAATATATTAATATTTGTAAATAGATCACTAGAGCACATTTTTATGAAAGATGACACTTTAAGGGATACACCTACATCGTTTTGACCCCTGACTCTGCAGTTCCCCAGAGTTCCATCGAACTTTAGGGCAACTTTTGGTGTATAAATTTGGTTAGCAACCTTTCAAAATGATTTTGTTCCAAACGTTTTCTTTTCTTAGCAACAATGCCTCCATTGTTTTATCCATCAACCTTGCTGCTACTAATTTATAGCAAATACATTAATACATGTAATTAAACCTGTAGACTGCCTGCCTTTGGATCATCAGTTCAATCCAACCCCAACATTACTTGTTTTTCTTTTCAATTAAAACATAGTTACTTCAAAACTGCCTGATAATCCTGTTTGAGTGTTGCCTTGACAACTTTTGAATGTGAATAGATAATATCCTGGCACATCCTTTTTTTATTTCAGAGCAAACGCGAGTGTAAAATAACACATTCACCCCAACTATCTCAGATGAAGATATGAATATGTATAACAATGTGTTGACTACAACAGTATACACTCATCCTTCACTTGATCTCCATCAGTTCACTCCAATGCTTTACTGAATACTATTAATTGGTTCCATATGAATGTGGTGGACAGGCCACGTTGACTAAATGAATGCAGTCAATGGGTAAGTGGAAAGCTCTCACAAAGATAGAAGATCAAGAAAGTGTGTAGGTATGTGAAGCCCCTAAAGAATGGTGTTTTCTCAGACCTCCATCTTTATAAACTGATGGTCAACAGAAGGTTTGCAGTCAGCTCTTTCTCCAGAGGAGTATGGAGACACCAATGATTTCCATGGAGATGGGGAGAGAGAGAGACAGAGAGAGACTGAGGGTGTGTGGGGGTAGAGAGATAGAGGGAAGTGTGTGTATGTTTGGAGAGAGGGGGGATGATAAACGAGTCTACACCATGCTGTCATTTGTACTTTGGCATCCAGTCCATAGCACAATTTAATGTAAAACATAATATGACAAAGTTTAATGCTGATGTATTAATAGACACAGACTATCCCCAGCTGCTATTGAACAGAGGTAGCTATTCTTCTCAAAGGGCAATTCATCAGTGTTTCGAAACACTCACACGTCACTAGGGATGGGCATCGAGAACCGGTTCTGTTTTAGAACCGGTTCCCAGTGAACCAATTGTTTGGGATCGTCAGCCACATTCTTTAACGGTTCTGCTAACGGTCCTCTGTGGCGTTGCGCATGCGCAAACTTTTTTAGTTTCTTCTTCAGACTGCAGCAAACATGGCAACTAGGCAGAGGCGTTCTAAAGTTTGGCTCTATTTCACACGACAAAAAGTGCTCGTGTGAGGTGAGAGTGTGCTCACCTGTGTGCGCGCATTACGGCTGAGCGCTGTGAGCGCTGCGCGTGCAGACAGCATTTAACGGAGCGGAGCAGCGTGTGCGCTCTGATCGCTCTTTTAATGAAGTATCGATACTAAAAATATGCTAAATCATATTGTTTTTAACGTACGGATACTTTGTTAGTATCGCTACACCGTGCAGCGTGACAGCAGCAGATGTAGCGGACTAACATTGAAGCTAACCTAACTTCCCAAACGCTGTGGACATCTGAACGCTGATTGGCCGAGACGCGACACGTCCCATCAAAGATGTTTTATTGCGAAGAGCACCACTTCACATTTTCTCCGCGTCTCACTGCAATCTCAACGGCAGCGGGCAGGGTGAAAAAAATAATAAATCGGTACGCGTCTCTGGTATTGTTTAGTGGTCCGGTCCAAATGTGGAGGCGGGCCGTAGTTTGGGGACCACTGGTCCAAGGTAAACTCCTCAAAAGTGATCACAACCACTCACTGTGTGAAGCAATTTGCCTTTATTGTGTGTAGTCAATCAAGTTATCTTCTGTCCCTTCGTTTGAATCATACATTTTAGCTCCGGCATTGGTCTCCCATTATTGATCACTTCACGTTTGGATAGTAATTTATAGGAACATGTTTAAATTAAACAATACATTTTATTTAAGTTATGTAAGTTTTATATTAAGTTCAAGAGGAATATGTATAAATGTTTTTGGTTATTTAAAAAAATGTAAATGTGTATGTATACATACTGTATATGGTGTGTGCAGCATTATAGAAAATTATATAAAAGAAAATTAATGTAAATAAACCCGTTTGTGCTCTTTTTTTCACCCATTGCCCAATAAGAATCGATAAAAGAATCGATAAGGAATCGAATCGATAAGCAGGAATCGATAAATCGATAAGGCATCGGAATCGTTAGAATCTTATCAATTCTCATCCCTACACGTCACATGTTGGATTATCTTTCCAGAAGGACGAAGCGCGAAATTTAAAACAAATAAGAGTATGTTACTATTAAATGCATGTTTGTCTGCAAGAACAGGTTCACTTCATGCCAGTATGGTGGTCGCTTGGCGGGCAAGGACCATAAGGAAGTCTTTCCTGCAACAGCAACCTATGGGTTTTTTCGTCCTTATATGAAAGTGAACCTTTAATATTGCATGATGTATTTGAAATTATCTTGTTAAATTAAAATGTTATGTATTCTTATATAATCAAGCATATATAATTTACATAACCACTCAGTCATGGATTCTGTATAGAGTGTATAACCACTACGTTGTTATCATGCTGTAAGAGATCAATACTTTGGGTTCCATGTCCTATCAGACCAATGTTATATGAAATTAGGATGGGGGTCCAGAGACTCCCAGAGGGGGGACTATGTTGGGGAAATCATATAACCTTGGTTGAACTCCTTAGAGTTAGCCAACATAAATAATTATGTACCTTGCTATGATACTCGGTTATTTAACAGATGTTCTCCTGAATGCGGACTACGATCCCTTGTTATCTAGTGCGGTTGGGTCACTGTCACCTTGATCCAACCGGAGTAAATCATGTGTCCGGCTCTTCAAATAATTGATGTCATTGGTTAAAAGGTCTGATGGGAGGGTTACATTTACACTACAAATATGTGCGAAATATTCTAGAAAGACGGATTTGTTCACTTGTTGGATGTTGCCTTGTGCTCATTAATACAGTCCCGCTGGATTGCTACATCAAATCATTGTCTCTCTACTCTTCATTTTTGCCACAACAATATTCAAAAAGATAGATTTGTTTATCATGTTGAATGTTGCCTTGTGCTCATTTAACACTAAACATAAACATAACTAAAGTTTACTTTCAATAGAAATCCTTTATGACTCATTTGGCTTGATTATGACCCTGAACAGCACAGGCGTCTCATCTCTATTTATCTACATCACCACATGATTTTTTTTTTTACAAAATGCTAATACAATTTCGGAGAAAATACATGTTACGGTATACTAATGCAATTTAGATTTAGATTTTTTCAATGTACCTAAAAAATACTTTGAACATGTATTTTCTCCTGATTGAACTCTGATCTATGAAGGGGTGAATAACTCAATTCCACTAAAAACGGATTGAATTGTTAGTAATGGTGTTGGTGATGAGGTACAAACTATAGTTTTTAGGATTTTTTTGTTTCTGACCACTTTTGGATGATTCAACATTAACCGGGTCAAATTGACCCGGGAGCATCACGGCTGTATGTAAGAAACGAACATAACAGGAGGGTTGCCAAATCAACACCTCTCTGCTCGTCATTTTGGCACAATATTGTGGAAACGTATCTTGCTCAGTCGCATTGTTTCATGATTTCTTTGGGTGTGTTCTGTGTCACACAATTCCAGTCAGCAGGTTTGACAAGTTTCACTATTTAAATAGCCTCCAAACCGATGATAAATTGGAGAAGCTTGATCAGCCCTACTGAGATTGACAAAACCAAACTGTTCATCTTGGACGGAGAAACTTTTGTTTTTGCAGAAAAAGGTAACACAGTGTCTCTTCTGAACTTAAGTTTTAGAATTTCATGTAATTTCATAGATACTCTTATACAGGCACGTGCACAGACATTTTGGGGGGCAGGTGCTCAAACCAAAAAAAGGGGCACCCATCGGCAAAATGATTTTTATATTGATTGCTGTAACTAGAAGTTAGCAAGTAATTGAAACACATTGTGTTGTGAGAAGACATGAGAGCTAAACAAAATGAAATTGTTTTCTATGAACAATTACAATTAGTTTTTATTTACAAAATGATAGGAGCAAAAAATGCCATATAATAAACAACTTACTAACCTCGACCACTCGGTCATGCCGGGAAATACCAAACCTCTGTAAAAGCATTAAAAAGCCTCAGTCTGATATTTCCCGGCATGACCTCACTCTGGGTTAGTAAGTAGTTATTACAAGTGTTGTTTACCTTCGCATTGAAAATGCGGAAGGTTATGTTTTGATCGCTGTGTATTTATTTGTATTTGTGTGTGTGTTTGTGTGTGTGTTTGTGTGTGTCTTTGTGTGTTATTCGCATAACTAAAAAAGTATTAAACCGAATCGCATGAAATTTGGTGGGATGATTGGTTATTATCCGGGGACCATTTGATTAGATTTTGGGATCGATCGGCTTAAAGGTCAAGGTCATGAAAAGGTCAAAATCTTCTTTTTTCCATAGCACGGTCAATTTGTATCCAATTGGCATGCAACTAATGCCAACATGTTCACATGACATCAAGCTCACCACACTCTCATGCCAAGTACCAAAAAAGTGGCTGCGGCGAAGGTATGCGCTCTACCGAGTGCCCGTTCTAGTTTTTCTTGCGTTTACTCTTTTCACCCTCTGCAATGCTCATACAAGATTGATCTTTGTAAAACTGGAACAGACAAAACAAAGAGAAACATACCACATAAAACAATGTGGTACAAGGATAGCAATCATAGTTTAGCTGCAATTTTCTAGCTGTGAATTCTTGTGACATTCATAAAATGAATTAATAAGTTCAACATACTTTCGAAATTGTCTCAATAGCATTTATACAACACAAATAAGATGCCTGCCTGGATATCTCTCCCTCTCTTTGTTCACATGACGTCAGTAAACAGCTGGACAAGGCTGTGAAACCACGGATTTCGTGAGTTTTTTGTTTATTTTCTTCGGACCAGTTGCGACGTCATGTTTTTACCAGCGCTAATGTCGACGTGGTTAATTTATCACCAAACAACGTCAGGGGACAAACACCGTCATGACCTGTGTGTCTGATGCTGCTGGTCAGAGGAGAAGGAGGTGCACCCGGTTAGCGTGGCGTGAGGAGCACTGCGCGAGCACTAAGTGGAGGAGGAGGAGGGAGGCGGGGGCTCGTGAGCGGCGCGGAGCATGTCGGGGTGAAATTCTCACAAGAACTCAAATAAATGCCCTGTCGGATATCAAAACACATTTGGGGGGACTTGATGACAGAGAGTCATTTTTATTCTTAAATACTGATGAATTTTTAAAAAAGGGGCTCCAGCAAAAAGAGCACTTTTCTCATCCAGGGCAAAAGGGCTGGTGCTTGAGCACCACTTGGGGTCTATCTGTGCACGTGCCTACTCTTATAGATCAATGTATGTCTTTATAAATTGTCATTTTTAAAAAAAGAAGAGAATTCATGCACAGTGGTGTAGTGGCTAGCACTGTCACCTTATAGCAATGGGGCCAGGGTTTGATACCTTATCCCGGGTAGATGCTCCTCGTGTTCCAGTGTAGGGTTCTCCGGCTTCCTCCCACAGTCCAAAGACGTGCAGCTCGGGTTAATTGGAGACTCAAAATTACCCGCAGGTGTGGATGTGAGAGTGAATGGTTGTCTATCTCGATATGTGCCCTGCGATAAACTGTCGACCTGTGAGGGTGAATGTCAGCTCCTATATGCTGAATAGGATAAGCGGTTTGAATAATGTGATGTCATGTTAATTAAAGAGAGACAGTAAAAATGTGAAATGTTATTTTGAAAATGCACAATTTTATTTATATTACTAAATGCAAACAACTTTCCTTACAATTTTAACAGTGCAGTATCTACAATCAAGATAAACATGGTAACGTATTACATTTTATCTTGTGTCGATGCAGATAATTTACACATGCTGTATGCAGTATGCCATATTCAATGATCGTAACCCTTTTAATTTCTTTAATAGTTAGGTGTTGTCATTTTTTGCGGATTATTCTTTGGTAAGTTCCTGTCAATAACTGCAATGGTCAAGGTCAAATGTACAAATATTGACAATCACATTAAACTAAATTTCCCCCTAAATTACCAGCAAGCCAGCAGCAAGATGGTGTCGCCTTCAAAAGTAAGTAGACCAAAGTAAGATATTCTTTTTAAAAGACAATATTTTAAGCAGCGATAGAACCATTGATTGTTGTTTTTGGCCTTGCTACTATCCCACCTATATTCATAAGAAGATTCCACCTCTTTGTTTTTACTATTATTTAATCTTCTCGCTATATTTTGATAACATTTGACCAACCAACATGTGTAATGACTGAAAAATGTCAAATGTCTTATTGGTAAATGGTCTAAACTTGAAAACCTTAATGCAGATTGCTGGACCAAGTGGTTTGACCGAGACAATCCCAGTGGAAATGGAGACTGGGAAACCCTTGTCCATCTTCACAAAGAGAACCCAGGACAGATCTGCCCAAAACCAGCAGCTATTGAGGCCCAAACTCTAACTGGGCTCAGTGTGGCTGCAGCCGGGGAGGTGATTCAAATGTAAGTTCTGACCGAGTATGAATAATTTCAATAAGTCTTATTGTATTCTACTGAATGTGATGCATTAATGTTGGTACTCGATGTGTTTGTGAGACTAAATATATTTCGACATTTTATTCTGTTATATTGATCATATCTGTACTTGCTAATCACTGAGCATCAGGAAACAGCAGCATATACGTAGAAAAACTATTGAACTATTTGTGTGGTAGTACAATGTAAATATTACTTCTATTAAAAATGTCATTGAGCAGCCACAAACAAATAGTATGTTTAATATTGAATTTTTTTAAATAATTGAAATTTAAAAAGATAGATTCATCATAAGTTATAACACACACTAATTTAGTACAACAAATAATCTGTGTGAGGTTGTAGGACCAGTGATGGTTTGAGCTGAATTCTAACACAATGAAAAAGGGACATGCTGATATTAAGCAGGTATAATGTTTACAATGTGCATCATCTTCGTTTAGCATGTTTGTTTGCATTCTAAGATTGGATAATTATCAATGAACATGAGGTTCAGCTGAGGCTGATAGGAAAGTCTTTCGTTTTGGTGTTTAAAAAAGCAAGTTTGACTTGACTATATTTGAGATGTGCATCACAGAGGCATTATAATCGTAGCATAAATGTATTCACAACATCTAGATGTACTGTGTTAAGTGTTTGTAAGGAAACACTAATTTGCAACCCTTGTCCACAAGAGGCTTTTTTCTTCTTCTTTTTTTCCTTGAGAAAAATAAGAAAATACATCCATAAATACATACACAGATACATAGACACATTACAAGTGTGTTTACATGGGTGTTAAGTGTGAGAACAATGTTGTTATTCTTTTATCCATGATGTATTAGCTCTATTAGAAACATTGAAATCGTGTTGCATTTTAAATTCAGTTGGTAGACTGTTCTATAGTTTCGCTCCTTGAACAGAGAAGACTGATTGTCCAAATAAGATCTTGCGCATAGAAATATGACAGTTCCCGTTTACTGAGGCCTGTGTGTTCAGTCTACTGGTCGGCTGGTGTCTTGTTTCAAATTCATTAAGCAGGGAAGGAGCATGACCATGTTGGCATTTAGAAAAAGCTTTAAGTTGGAATAGCTCATACAGCATTCAAAGCAGAACATGTTATGTTTTTGCAAGATCTGACAATGGTGCCACATCATTGATTGTTTTGTCCATGATTTCATATGTCTGGTTATACATATATGATGTGTTGTATAGTTGTTTGGGATGCTTGTGACCAGTAAGTAATGCAGTTTGACCAGATGATGGATGAAAAGTCCAGTGATCACAAAAGTGATTTTAATTAATAATTAATGTGTTTCAGAACTATAATCGTTATCCACTCAATAGAAATATAAACAGTACACTCAAAAGCAGGAATGTCAACTTGCTGGTTGCACTGGTGGAAGGTGGTGAGGGGATCACCAAAGTCAGGAGGATTCATCCTCTGGGGAACAAGAATGTTTTATTTACATATCACACTGTGTTTCTTTTTTTCAGAAGTGACACAACTTCAGGGTTCG
Organism: Pseudoliparis swirei; assembly: GCF_029220125.1. NCBI lineage: Eukaryota > Metazoa > Chordata > Actinopteri > Perciformes > Liparidae > Pseudoliparis > Pseudoliparis swirei. The sequence goes on from NC_079399.1 coordinate 11,546,245, forward strand.
TCTGCAGAAACAAAGACCAACCCGACAAGAAGTGTTATGATTATCGCGTTCGTTTCAGCTGCCCTCCCTCTTACTGTGATACAGATGGTAATATATGAGCACATTCATGTTCATTGGAAAGATACTAATGCAAAGATGATATAACCGTCTCTTCATTTTTTGTGTGTATCAGCGTTCATTTAGAATGTTGCTTTTGATCTGCAGTTTACCACCAGTCATCCTCTGTCTCTTATTGCTTCTTGCAGTGTGCTGGACCGAGTTTTATGACCGAGACAATCCCAGTGGAACTGGAGACTGGGAAACCCTTGTCGATCTTCACAAAGAGAACCCAGGAAAGATCTGTGAACATCCTCTGTACATTGAGGCTGTTACTACTGACACAAATACCCCATCCACCTCCACAGGGGACATAATCTTTCTGTAAGTTGTAATTTATATACTTTCAAATGTTGCTACCAACGACCAAATATAAAAATTAGGGCTGTCAATCGGTTACTTTTTTTTCTTCTAATTAATCGCACATTTTGAAATTCATTAATCGCGATTAAAAGTTTTTTTTCTTCAAAAGACTAAATCTTCTAAATGAACGAGTAATCCCTTCAGACAGCGTGTATTTTAGACACTTGTTTAATTGTATTCTTTTTTAAAGACAAAACTTCACACAGAGCTGTGTTTTCAAAGAGGCTTCTACCTATAAAGTGCCAGCGAGGTATTTAATATCGTAGATGATAAATTGTTTCTTCAGTGAAACATCCAGATTAGTAAGAAAAGGTGTATTAGAGACCCCATTGGTCCTGTCATCTTTAACATTGAACAGCAGCAGAACCAGTGGCCTTGGTAAACTGACAAATATGTAATGTTAACCCTCTGGAGTCTGGGCTCATTTTCTCGATTTTACAAAAAAAATTAAATTCACCTTTTAAAGGCTTTTGCATGTGACACATCCCAGTGTTTCCCCCACCATTCTATCAGCATATATTCAGCATGTCATTCTGTCTCGACGTGTCGCATTAACATTTCTCGGCTCGCCGTCTCGCGTGCGGCAGAGCTCCATGCCGGCGTGTCTACGCGCGCATCGGGCGGAGAAAGAAAAAAAATGTCACCTGCACCTTCCGCCCCGCGTCACCGACACGTCGCCCTCTGTTTCTCTGTGAATATCGAGGAGCAGACGGGAGGAAGGAGGCGGACTGCCGCGGCTTGACACTCACAGGAGTGCAACAACTTCAATGCACAAGGAAGTAAACAAAGTTGCGTTAATTGCGTTAAAATATTTTAGTGCGTTAATCGCGGCCAAATTAATCGCATAGATTAACGTGTTAACGCTGACAGCCCTAATAAAAATCAATACCTCTTAATAAAACCTCTTTCAAGATGTAATGCCTTGAGCGACTGCTTAAACCGTGAATATAAACTTGTGTAGATGTGGATTCACATTAGTTATATGCTATTCTAATGAGCCCCACGAGGAAACTGGCTTATAGGCACATAATGTCCACTGGTTTCTGCTGAGTCATATTTTATTCTTGTGCTAACTGCTTTGTTTGAGATAACAGCATCTTTGGGGTTTGGAGAGTAAGAAATAACCCAATTTATTGGTATTCCTTATTCATGGTTACTTTCTTTTAATTGTTGTTTGCTATCTGAGATATTTTGAATTTAAAAAATATTCTACACCCGGCATCAAGAACAAAATTTCTAAATATGATAATGAAATTTAATTTATATTTGAGCAAAAATACTAAATAAATAAATAATAATTCCTGTTTTCAACATTTTTCACCCTTAGCAATAAATTGTACTTACTTTAAATGATACTGATTATCTTACTGCTTGGAATTCTCTTTTTCAGCTCCTGTCCAATCAAGGGATTCATTTGCCGCAACGAGGACCAGGAATGTGGTAAATGCCTCAACTACAAAGTCCGGTTTGGGTGCTCGTGCTAGAAAAAAGCCCAGACTCTACCACAATCACTGGGGAGAAGAGTCATTATTTCAATTTTGATCACTTGAAATTTTGTCTGATTTTTCTTTCATGTTAAATTTACTTTCATAATGTGCCAGGTGGAGGAAGTACAATAGACCTTTTTCGATCTTAAAAGAATTTATTCGGAAGTGTGGTGTGTTTACGACAGATGGTCTGAGCAGTATCTACGTAGTCAGTAGGAGGTACTGGAAAGCAGTTCAATGGTAATTTTATAATTTAAAATACAGATTTAGTTTGCAGTAAAGTAAATGTATACACTCAATCTTATAAAATGCGTGTTTATGTGGGATTAGGGATTGTTAGACTCAGAATAATATGAATATAATGATGATTTATTAAAAGCAATCATGCAATGTTTTTGTCCATTTATTTTTTACTCTTTTAGGTTAAGGCTGAGAATACATTCAACCGGTACTACTTATTTTCTCCTATTGTAAAAGAAAATAGAAACTCACAATAGTCGCATGAAGGTTAGCGATATGTTCTATATGGGTGTATGCTAGAGTGAGAGGTTTGACGGTTGATCCCCAGATCATTTTACAGGTGCTTTCATGCATCAATTTACATTGACCTCGGATTGGCACTAGACTATCTCGAGGGTCGCTGCATTATAATAATTATAATGCCGATATTATTTCAGTATAGAAATACAAGGCACCTTTTAGGCATGTATATCACAAAACAGGCAGAATAAGAGTTATATTTAATTGCTAAAAAAAAGTTACGATGGTGCCCACCCCAAAAAAAAAAATAATACACATTCAACTTCCCAAGCTCGCCGTGGGTGCCCTTTCCTCTCTCAGTGGCTTGACGAACTTTGACAGGCCACTGTCAAAAAGACAACAGGAGTCAGGGGCAGAAAAAAGGAAAAGAAAGAAACTGCGAGATGATGCCCGTGCATCACTTTCAGGTTAGTCCATGTTTAATCATTGATAAATACGAGAAATGTGCTGGTAATTTAATGGTTAGCCTATGCATAAACCTCAAACTAGCTGACGTTATTGCTAATGTTAGCACACTCAAATATGTTATAACTTAGGTGCAAGTAGGGTTGCCAACCGTCCCGAATTGTCCGGGACATCCCGAATTATGGGATCTAGTAGCGGCACTGACAATGCCCCAGCTGCGCTCACAGGCTGCTCACACGCTCTCTCCGTTTGGCAGCACATATCTGTGTGAACAACTGTTCTCTTGAATGAATATCAACAAAACTTCACACAGCACTCGTCTTACTGATGAGCACCTTCACTCAACCCTGAGGATTTCCTCAGCTCAGAGCAGCCTGACCCCAGATATTGATGCACTTGTATCCAAGATGAGACACCAAGTGTCTGGCCCAGAACAGTGAGCATCACACAGCAGCAAACGGTGCTTTGACGCATTTTCAGTTTTTAATGTAGTTTAATTTTTGCATTTTTTTTCTCTTGCTACTACAAGACATTTGATTTAAGTAAATTATTTTTGGTTGTTGTTTGCCTGTAGAAAATTGTGGCAGCGGGGGTGTTTAGGCTCGGCTGCAGAGTGGGTGGAGCGGGGGTGTGGTTCAGGGAACGGTATCTGATTGTCATCAGCTGGACTGATTGGTAATCAGATTGGTAATCAGTCCAGCTGATGACGATCTGTGTTTGTGTATCTGAGTCTGTCTCCATAAAGGAGCTGGACAGACGGAAGATCAGGAGCGTGGAGAGCAGAGACACAGTCTGCGGGCCTAAGACAATAAAAGTTATTCTGGAACATCACTCTGGCTGCTCATTCTTTGGTGCTAAGAGGGGAACCTACTGGTGAAGGCTAGAAACCTGAAACAAAAATGTTTTCACTTGTATTATGTTTTCGCAATTACTCTGGAGAATCTGCAGATAGAACCATAAGCAATTAATGAAACAGATTTTATTACTTTCATTTGTATTTATCTATGTATTATTTATAATTTGTATTTCATTTATTTCATAATTAATGTTTTATAGGCAATACTCTATAGGCGTTGTTAGTTCCAGGTTCAATATGTGTACAAAGGTTCTTTCAATACGTTTTCAATAAACGTTGAACCCATCTGGTCCTTGACTTGTATACATTTTTTTATTTCGGCTAACTGTGTATTTGAGTTTGACACCCCTGCCTTAAAGTAAAAGAGAAAAGTACTGTAGAGCAGTTGATAACTATTTTCACCACTGGGTGTCAGCTTAGTTTTACTTTACTGCAGAGGCATCAGCAGGAATCTGACATTACTGCTTTAGAGTTCACAAATAATGAATACACAGCTTTACATCCAGTGTTATGATACAAATGCATGAGTTGTTTACTAATAATATACAATAATATACCCTACATGACTCCTTTTTAAATCTTTCTCTTTGTTCTCATACATTGCCAATAACCCTCTAACCATCAACATATCCCACAATTATGAAAACATTACATGATATTGTATGATAGATTATCATTTTACAGTTTTTTAAGGAATTAACAACATATATCATTACATGTACTTACGGCTCACATAATCCAGTCAATGTATATCCATTGGAATGTATTTCTTTGCACTATAGCGCTGTTGTCCTTGTCCAGAGTTGTTTATTTCTTTGTTTGTGCAGGTACATTACAAGAGATGCAAAAAAATTCATTGAATGTGTTTGGAAAGATGATTCTCATGATGATACATCAACATGTTTTTATTTTTATAAATGTGTTTATGAGATTGCCACAACCCGGCTCCTAGGCAATGGCGAATACGGCGCAGACACAGCAGTTGGTTGTAAGGTATAATGTTTATTTAACTTAATAAATAGTTAATGCTATGGAGCGTGGTATTCTGTAACATCAGTAGTGTCAATATGAATGTGTGTGTAATGGAGTGTAGGTGTTGTCAGCCAAACCGAAGGAAACTGTTAAGTTACAATAGTTGATTTTGAAGTTTTATGCTTTAAATTAATACATATAGGAAGATATTATATATTCGGAAATATGAGGGCAAATATTATTATGAATCCCGAGACCCCCAAACCTGACCTGCTCCACCCCCAGGCGCGCCTTGATATGCTGTCCATGAAAATCACAAACAGGACCGGTGATAAAGGGCAGCCCTGGCGGAGACCAACACCTACTGGGAACGTGTCTGACTTAATGCCGAGAATGCGAACACAGCTCTTCCTGCAGGCGTACAGAGACCGGATAGCCGGTAGCAACGAGTCCGGAAACCCATACTCCCGCAGCACCCCCCACAACAATCCCCAAGGAACACGGTCAAAAGCCTTCTTCAAGTCCACAAAGCGCATGTAGACTGGTTGGGCAAACTCCCAGGACCCCTCGAGGATTCTTGCGAGGGTAAAGAGCTGGTCCACAGTTCCACGACCGGGTCGTAATCCGCACTGCTGGTCTTGAATCTGAGGTTCGACCAATGGTCGGAGCCTCCTTTCCAGCACCCTGGCAAAAACTTTCCCCAGGAGGCTGAGAAGTGTGATACCACAATAGTTCGAGCACACTCTCCGGTCCCCCTTTTTAAAAGCTACATTATTACTTTACCAGACATCCAATTTTGGAAAAACGTTACACCTGTCAGCTGCTTCAGGAGACCTCTGGGCCAGCCAGGCCCGGAAGGCCTCCTTCAGCTTGACAGCTTCTCTGACCCCCGGTGTCCACCACCGGGTTCTTGGGTTGCCGCAACGACAGGCACCGATGACCTTTCGACCACAGCTCCCGTCCGCCGCTTCCACAATAGAGGCTTTGAACATGGTCCACTCGGATTGCATGTCCCGATCCTCCCTCAGGATGTGTGAGAAGTTCATCCAGAGGTGGGAGTTGAGGACCTCCCGGACAAAAACAAAAACTCACGAAATCCGTGATTTCAAAGCCTTGCAGCAGTTTACTGACGTCATGTTTAATGAAGAGAGAGAGAGAGAGAGAGAGATTCGCCAGGCATCTTCTTTGTGTTGTATAAATGCTGTTTAGACAATTTCGAAATTATGTTGAAAGTATGTTTATATAAATGTCACGAGAATTTACTGCTAGAAAATAGCAGTTGGACTATGCTAACAATGCTAGCTCCAACTGCACCGGACGGCCGCCTCGGTGTGTTGGTGCGCGATGTTTTTTGTTGTTTTCGTTTTAAATACTGTTTTCTGCTGTGATTCCCAGAGCTCTTTCACCAGAGAAGAGCTCATGAACATCAGGGGAACAACTCCAGCGGATTTATTTCCAACGTTTTTAACTTCTGTGGAGTTACTGGACATTTTTGTAAAAGGTGTGCTCACCTTCGCCCTGGTGAAACGCCGGCGGAGAGAAGCGCTCAGGGCGCTTATGCGGCTACGAGCGGGGATCTCGTACAGCGCTGCGGGCATATTTCTCTCAACGTCCGCTCACTGTGCAACAAACTGGACGAACTCCAGCTGCTGGTGGGAGAGACAGAGACTTCTCCTCATCCTCCGCCCTGTGTTTCACGGAATCATGGCTTAGTGGATCGATACCAGATTCTGCGCTCCAGCTCGCTGGCTTCCAGCTGTTCGAGCGGACGGGACACAGAGCTCTCCGGAAAAGCAAAGGGTGGAGGAATCTGCTTTTACCTCAACAACGGCTGGTGCAACGACGTAACGGTGATCCTACAGCACTGTTCGCCGGACCTGGAATCTTTATCATTCACTGCAAACCCTTCTACTCCCCGTGAGTTCGCTTCATTCATCCTGGCGGAGTTTACATGCCGCGCGGGAACGTGAACGAGGCACAGCGGACCCTCGCCGAACAGATACGGTGTGTGGGCGGACCTTCCCGGACTCTTTAGTTATTGTACTCGGGATTTTAACAAAGGAAACCTCAGCCACGAACTCCTAAATATAGACAGTTAATAAAATGCCCTACTAGAGAAGAGCATTCTGGACCACTGCTACACAACAATCAGCAGGGCCTATCACGCCGTCCCTCGAGCTGCACTGGGAAACTCTGACCACGTCATGGTTCATCTGATTCCCTCATACAGGCAGAGACTAAAGCTCTGCAAACCTGTGGTGAGGAAGTTCAAGAAGTGGACCAGTGAGGCTCTGGAGGATCTACAGGCGTGCTTGGACTGTACTGACTGGGATGTCTTCAGGACTGCTACCAACAGCCTGGATGAGTACACAGAGGCTGTAACTTCCTACATCAGCTTCTGTGAGGACAGCTGTATTCCATCCAGCTCCAGGGTGAGTTATAACAACGACAAACCCTGGTTCACAGCGGAGCTCAGGAAGCTAAGACTGCAGAAGGACCAGGCATTCAGGAGTGGGGACAAGGACCTGTACACAGAGTCCAAATACAGGTTTAGCAAGGCGGTGAGAGATGCTAAATGTCTGTACTCTGAGAAACTGCAACAGCAGCTCTCAGCAAACGACTCTGCTTCTGTCTGGAGAGGGCTCAGGCAGATCACCAACTACAAGCCCAAATCACCCCACTCCATGAACAATGTGCTTCTGGCAGGCAGGCTAAATGAGTTCTACTGCCGCTTTGAAAGACAATGGAGCAGTCCTGAGACCATCCCCACAGCCACATCAACAAGCCACAGACCATCAGCACATCCTCCTCCAGCCCATCAGGTGCTCACACCTCTGGAGCACCCTCCATCAACTCAGCGACGACCCTCGTCATCCTGGAGAGACGTCAATAGGCTGTTCAAAAGCAGAACCCCGCAAAGCAGCGGGCCCGGACTCCGTCTCCCCTCCACCCTGAAGCACTGTGCAGACCAGCTGTCTCCGGTGTTCACCGACATCTTCAACACCTCCCTGGAGACATGCCACGTTCCAGCCTGCTTCAAGGCCTCCACCATCATCCCGTCCCCAAAAACCCAAGATCACAGGACTCAATGACTACAGGCCCATCGCCCTGACCTCTGTGGTCATGAAGTCCTTGAACGCTTGGTCCTGTCACACCTCAAGACCATCACCGACCCACTCCTGGACCCCTGCAGTTCGCCTACAGAGCCAACAGGTCTGTAGACGATGCAGTCAACATGGCCCTTCACTACATCCTCCAGCATCTGGACTCCCCAGGAACCTACGCCAGGATCCTGTTTGTGGACTTCAGCTCTGCTTTCAATACAATCATCCCGTCCCTGCTGCAGGACAAGCTCTCCCAGCTGCACGTGCCCGACTCCACCTGCAGGTGGATCACAGACTTCCTGACCGACAGGAAGCAGCACGTGAGGCTGGGGAAACACGTCTCAGGCTCCCGGACCACCAGCACGGGTTCCCCCAAGGCTGTGTTCTCTCCCTCTGCTGTTCTCCTGTACACCAACAGCTGCACCTCCAGTCACCAGTCCGTCAAGCTCCTAAAGTTCGCGGATGACACCACCCTCATTGGACTCATCTCTGGTGGGGACGAGACCGCCTACAGGTGGGAGACTGACCACCTGGTGACCTGGTGCAGCCAGAACAACCTGGAGCTCAACGCTCTAAAGACAGTGGAGATGGTTGTGGATTTCAGGAGGAATGCAGCCCCACCCGCCCCTCTCATCCTGTGTGACTCCCCCGTCGGCCCTGTGGAGTCCTACCGCTTCCTGGGCTCCATCATCTCCCAGGACCTCAAGTGGGAGCTGAACATCCGCTCCATCACCAAGAAGGCCCAGCAGAGGATGTTCTTCCTGAGGCAGCTGAGGAAATTCAACCTGCCAGGAGAATGATGGTACAATTCTACGGCCATCGTTGAGTCCATCATCTGCTCCTCCATCACCGTCTGGCACCCTGCAGCCACAGCCAAAGACAAGCGCAGGCTGCAGAGCATCATCCGCTCGGCCGAGAGGGTTATCGGTTGCAATCTGCCTTCCCTCCAGGTCCTGTTCACTTCCAGGTCACTGAAGCGGGCCAGAAAGATTGTCGCTGACCCCTCCCACCCTGGACACTCCTGTTCGAGTCCCTCCCTCGGGAGGAGGCTGCAGTCCATCAGGACAAAGACCACCCGCCACACCAAAGTTTTTTCCCGTCGGCAGTCGGGCTCATCAATGGAACCCGGACTGACTGACTGTCACCCCCAGGACTACCACCTCTTCTTCCTCCTTCTTCCCGCTCCTTCCTCTTCCTCCTCCTCCTCACTCCTCCTCCCTCCTCCTTCTTCTTCCCTCCTCCACACACGTCACTTTAACATGCACTTTAACTAAAACACACCACTTGAAGCACACACCCAAACACTTCACATTATTTGTTGTCTTTCTGTCGTGTTGATTGTTGTTTGTTTTGTCATGTCCAAATGTTGCACCTTCCACCAAAAAAAATTCCTCGTTTGTTTGTGAAAACATTCCTGGCAATAAAACTGTTTCTGATTCTGATTCTGATGCTATCCTTGTGCCTCATTGTTTTATGTGTTATCTCTTTGTTTGGTCTGTTCCAGTCTTACAACGACCAATCTTGTAGAAAACGGACAACACGGCTCGGCAAAAATGTATTTAAATTTACAGTAAAGTAACAACACAAGTGATGCAGCAGTGCCGTATAATGGGAGCGCAAGCAACCCAGAGCGCTTCATAGGGGGCTGTATATCGCTGCCGTATCCTATGCGTGGAGCTGTGTAGCCCCTCTCCAACCCTTTCCAGTACCTACCTACAGCCCATGCTTGGGTTCCCCCCTCCCCACTGGAATCGTACCCCTCGACATGGATGTCCCGCCGTCCCTTGACCCGGAGGATTGTTGCTTCTTGGCGCAGTGAAGGAGAAGGAGAAAGGGAAGGGGAAGGAATCATGCCGGGACTGCTAATGGATTTAGGGAAAGTGCGAGTGACAATACCGTATTTGGGGGGAATAAGAGAATGGACCTAATTTTGGTCCTGAATAGAAGAAGAGATGTGGTCAAGAGTCTTACAGACACATAGTCGTTCTGGGTTTTTATTGGTTTTCTAGATGTTCAGTTATTATAGTTAATTCTGAGCTGAACATAGAAGAATCTCGCCGGCACACACGTTATTCCTTGATTCTAAAAGAGACACAACAGGGCTATAATACTTTTTTCCAAGTCTTAAACACTAGCATGTTCTGAGCTATAGCGCCCTCTTGTGTTTTTATAATGCACCAACTCTGTGTTTTTTTCTAGCACCTTAGCAGGCTATTTTAAGATGAGATACTGAGGGCACAGAGATGGATATTTCAGTCTGGTGTTAAGAAAACCATTCAAACATACACATGTATGTGTTGCGTTTGTATATGTGTCCTAAATTCACCAAAAATAAGAATAATAACCTAAATGAATGATGCAAAACTTGTATTACAAAAATGTATTGATTTAATGTAAATAATCACCTGGGGAAGTTTCATTCACGTTTTACCCTCATACTTTTAAAGGGAAATCTTGGCATTTCAAGAGCTTTTTAAGGCAAAGAAGTGGAATGTTCTGCGATGGCCAAGTCAATCACCTGACATGAATCCAATGGAGCTGCATTTCACTTGCTGAAGAGCAAACTGAAGGCAAAATGCCCCAAGAAGCATCAGGAAGTGAAGACAGTGGCAGTAGAGGCCTGACAGAGCATCACCAGGGATGAAACCCAACGTCTGGTGATGTCTCTGGGTTCCAGACTTCAGGCGTCATTGACTGCAAAGGATTTCCAACAAAGTATCAAAATTGACAATTTCAATGATGATTATATTAGTTTGTCCAATTACTTTTGATCCCTCAAAAAGGAGGTGCCACATATAAAATGTGTTGTAATCCCTACAGCGTTCACCTGATGTGGATGTAAATTCCCTCAAATTAAAGCTGAAAGTCTGCTCTTAAAGCACATCATGATTGTTTCATTCAAAATCCATTATGGTGGTGTACAGAGCCCAAATGATGAAAATGGTGTCAATGTCCAAATATTTATGGACCTGACTGTATAGAAAGATATTATATATTAAGACATATTATGGGAGAATAGTATTGTGAATGTATTATGAAGCATAAGGGAAAGACTGTTTTCTCTATGCAAATGTTAAATGTGAATAGCAAGAGGTACTGTTTATATGTATGTTGCATGGGGACGAATGTTAGTTAGTATTTAAGAAATGTCGAAGCCGGTTGTAACCCGTTATTTTAATCCGGAAAATAACATACTGGACTTTTATTGTGAAGGGACATTTTTACTCAGCTGACCGAAAGTGCGCCTTCGCAGTGACGTGACGTTTAACCCTGCCATGTTGTAGTATTAGATTAGCCAACCGGAATTTTCAATTCAATTCAGTTTATTTGTATAGCCCAATTTCACAAATTACAAATTTGTCTCGGAGTGCTTTACAATCTGGACACATAGACATCCCTGCCCCAAAACCTCGCATCGGATCAGGAAAAACTCCCAAATAACCCTTCAGGGGGAAAAAAAGGGAAGAAACCTTCAGGAGAGCAACAGAGGAGGATCCCTCTCCAGGATGGACAGGTGCAATAGATGTAATGTGTACAGAAGGACATATTTAGAGTTAAAATACATTCAATGAATATGACAGAGTGTATGAATAGTTCATAGTAGGCATATTCCACGATGGAGACCTCCACGATCCATCAGGCAGATGGCGGTAGAGAGGAGGAGTGGGCGGAGTCTCAACAGGGCAGTGGCATAGTCAGTAGCAGGAATTCCACGACCCAGACCTCGATGATCCATCAGGCAGATAGGATCTATGCCGTCTCATAGGGTCCGATGACCCCATGAGACGTGAAGTCACAAGGACTCCGGGGAGAAAGCAGAGTTCGTAACGTGTGTCCCCTCCCTGACCCCCACCCCCTATTATCTTCTCAGATGTATGCAGCAGCACAGCGCTGACTGGCTCTGACAGGACTCTCCTCGGACCTCTCCTCCGGGCCATTTGTCAGCAGCCCCACACAACAGGACAGATTGACAGTTGGCTGTTACACGGTTCACAGCCCTTATGGTGCATAGGCATCGTGAGGGCTGTGAATGAGAAATAATACAGATCGGAGCCGAGTAAACATGATCCTCTGGCATAATGAATCAGGTCGTATCATTTGCTTGACCACAGAGGCCTGTCGGGTATGAATGAAAAGACATGAATACATATTCTCCATGGTTAATATTTTATCACATTTGATGAACCAGCATTCATGAATGGTGACCATAAGTTGTTCCACATTTTCATGTGAGAAGCAAGGCTCGTTTTTAGAATACTCTTCTTCAAAGGTGATCACAATTTCAGAGATAACGCCGTGGGAAAGAAACTCCTAATTCTCCTGAGTGTTTTGTTTTGTTTGCTGTTCAGCACCCTTGAAACTCCGGCAGCAAAAGAGTTTCATTGATCAACCATTCAGCAGCTGGATACTTAAACCACAGCTGGTGTTAAAGCATGGATGACAAGTGTTTTTATGGATAAAAATGGAGATATGCGCTTCTAATTAGACCACTGGCTATCTCAGCGGACCTCCTGTCACTGGCAGTGCACAAATGCTCACTTTAATTACTGTGACGGAGGCGGAGCCTGTCTTTCGTGGCGGGGGCGGAGCCTGTCTTTCGTGACGGGGGCGGAGCCTGTCTTTCGTGACGGGGGCGGAGCCTGTCTTTCGTGACGGGGGCGGGGCCTGTCTTTTGTGACGGGGGCGGAGCCTGTCTTTCGTTACGGGGGCGGAGTTATAGTGATAGGTGAAGGCTATGTGAACATTAAATGAATTTGCTGAAAATATGAAGATACTGTAAGCTTTTTAAAGTTGTAGATTTTCTCCATAGGATCTGATGAATTACAAATAACATTAAAGTATTTAAAAATACAGAAAAGTCTTTCCCCTCTATTCTTGAAGAAGCTGAATATTTTTATATTTGAATGGTTCAAATAGCTGAATATATGAAGGACTAGAAGAGGGACAAAAAAGGTACGGAATAAATAGAATAATAAGTTTATTAAAGAAGACAAGAACAATAGTTGGACTGCTGAAGCATTCCAACTAATTAAAAGGAGGCTTCATGTAGGATAGAATATAACTTTATTCAGCAGCAGGGGGACATTTAGTGAAGCAGCAGCAACCATGTTTAAACATATACACTACAATAAAATAGCAGGGCAGTGTATCAAATTTAAAAGTGAAAGCAATGCAAGGATTATCGATGTACACTTGCTGGATGACTTGAGACTACAGCACTGGGAAGGGGCCACATGATTTTAGTGATTGCATGAATTTTCCACTAGCATTTTCGGCGTTGTGGTTTGTGTGAAATGACCAGTGGTGGCTGGCCAATAGAGGGCCATGAGGCCTGGCCCCACCCACCACAAAAAGAAAAGTTACAAGTTAAAACAATTTGAATAATCGTATCAATTTTATTTATAATGATACAAATTGTCAATAGATGTGAGTTCCTGGGACAGGGATGTCGTTTGTGTACAGATTGTAAAAAGCCCTTTGAGGCAAATTTGTAATTTGTGATATTGGGTTAAACAAAATAAACTGAATTGAAAATTGAAGATACTTTTCAGAGCACTGGCTTTAGAGCTGGGGGTGAAGATAAGAGTTAAGAATATATAAAGTATACAGTGGATTACATGAATGAAGCATTATTATTGTATGTATTATTAGGAGTTACAACATATTAGCTCCCACTTTATGATACCCTACATGTCAGGATAGTTGGGTTATATCACACAAATTGAAAACAAAACTATGTTGTCCCTGGTGAAGCTAGTGCAGATATATTTGGTGTTATTTGTCCTGGAGCTGAATGACATTTTACGAACAAGCATACATTTAGAGGGGCGACAATCAATATATTACACTTTTAAGGATGAACCTAAATAGTTCTGACCCCTGACTCTGCAGTTCCCCAGAGCTCAATGGAACTTTATAGCAACTTTTGGTGTATTATTTTGGTTAGCAGCCTTCAACTTTGGATGAAAGAATTTTTTTATTTTAAATTTCACGTTCAACGTTTTCTTTTCTTAGCAACAATGCCTCAATTGTTTAATCCACAAACCTTTCTGCTTTTACTTTATAGAAAATACATTAATACATGTAATTAAAACAAACTGTAGACTGCCTTTTGATCATCAAACTGCCTTTGAATCATCATTTCAATCCAACCCCAAAATTACTTGTTTGTCTTCTCAATTAAAACACAGCTTGTGTAACAACAAATCCTGTTTGAGCGTTGCAACTTTTTAATGAGAATAGATCAAGGAAGTAAGATTGGTCACAGCATTGGCACTGCCAGCCAAAATGTTTTAGCCATTGCACATAGTAGTTGGGTGTGAACTGACATTTTCTCCAATGCATTTGTTGTTACAGCATGATGGTGTTCTTTACTCACTTGAAGGCAATTAAAGCTTTTAATTAAAAAAATGTAAATACTAAAACAATTTAAACAGAAGGCTAGGTCATTCTTTTTTCCAGAGTGGTCTTTTAGATGGTGTATGCTTTGACACACAAAAAAAGTGCCTTTTTAAATGTAGGGCTCTAATGCAGCCACAGTTACTGACTATACCACTTTGCCTGAAACCGTAACTTATTGTGCTGAAGTTGCTGTACGCTGATGAATTTCGGATCAGGCTGGTATGGTTCACTCCTCATGTCCAAGGCACTGCTACACTCACTTCCTTGATGGTCACTGTCGCTGACTGTTCCCTAAAGAGCAAAACAAACGTACATGTTTTAACATAACAATAATTTACATAAAACGGGTAGACAATGTTAACACTGTCAGCTGTCATAATCCACCACAACACAGAATCAATGTAAGACCTCACCTGAAGCCCTGATGGTCCGGCTGCTGCTTGCTCAACCTGCACTACATCTTCACTGGATTTCTGAGTTTCCTGAATCCATTTCAAAATAATGCCTTAATGAATAAATGTAGACCTTATATGAGTAGTATATGTATTAATGTTGAAAGCAATTTAAAATACTTGGGTAATATTTTCAGGCTTTATGGAACAACTTTGCTTTTTTTATTCTACATAATTCACAATCCAAAAGAGTTCTGACATTAGGTCAGATTCCCCAAACGCCCTTCAGTTTCATTGCTAATGCATGGTAATTCTTCACAAAATGCCATGAGTAAGACTTCACCTGAAGCCCTGATGGTCCCGCTGCTGCTTTCTCAACCTGCACTATATCTGCACTGGATTTCTGAGTTTCCTGAATGCATATAAAAATGATGCAGGTTGGCACTGTGTGGGTAGTTAGCCTACTAACGTTAAATACCTCAAAAACTGAAGGGGGCGCTAAAAGGGAAAAACTACATAATGGAACTTTAACTGACAACGGCCTGGGCTTCATGATAGCTACTTACCCTCGGGATGTTGAACAAACTTTGGATATCTCTTTTCTTTTTTGTTAGCATTTTCCTATCTACAAAGCACAACAGGGTCAACAATACCAATGCTGAGACCAAACGAAATACTAATATGAGGCTTTATTATTTCCTGGCATATTTAGCAGCTTACTGTGACTGATACTTTTTTATTTAAGAGCAAACGTGAGTGTAACATAACACACTCATCACAACTATCCCAGGCCTCACAATCAAGATGAAGATATGTATACTTGTGAAAATATGTGTTGACTACAACAGTATACACTCATCCTTCACTTGATCTACATCAGTTCTCTCCAATACTTTACTGAATAATATTAGATCCAACTTTTATTACAGACTCAAGGTCCAGATAGTACAACACATTAAAATATAATATAATACATACAAAAACACAAGTAAAAAACAAACAAAGAACTACACATGCTTTATAAATAGACAGCTGTACCAGTGTCTCCACAGCTGGGACTGCTATCGTGTAGTGCTGAATTTTATATTTGATAAAAACATGATCTCATTTTCTGAGTCATGAACATGGCAGATAAACTTGTGCATTAGATTTCTTAAAACCGCATTGAATGTCTTGACTCCTGCAGCCACAAACATCCCATTGGCACTAGTCCACCTCGGTCTCTTCAACAGTATCCTCATGGCATCATTGTAGGACACTTGCGTTCTCCTTAGGCTTGCTTTTTTGTAGTTCGACCAAAAGTGTGCTGTGCACAGAGGTGTACAGTACGCTTTAAACAGAGACATCTTCACTTTGTCGGTACACATACCAAACCTGCGCGTGAGAATGTTTGCTTGCGCATACATCATTCGGCATAGCCGATAGATGTCTTCGACATCGGTCATCTGTGCTGTGATGAAATGTCTTAGATATTTGACTTTTTCACAGCAAATTGGTTCCATATGAATGTGGTGGACAGGCCACGTTGACGAGATGAATGCAGTCAATGGGTAAGTGGAAAGCTCTCACAAAGATAGAAGATCAAGAAAGTGTGTAGGTATGTGAAGCCCCTAAAAAATGGTGTTTTCTCAGACCTCCATCTGTATAAACTGATGGTCAACAGAAGGTCTGCAGTCAGCTCTTTCTCCAAAGGAGTATGGAGACACCAATGATTTCCATGGAGATGGGGAAAGAGAGAGAGACAGAGAGAGACTGAGGGTGTGTGGGGGTAGAGAGATAGAGGGAAGTGTGTGTATGTTTGGAGAGAGGGGGGATGATAAACGAGTCTACACCATGCTGTCATTTGTACTTTGGCATCCAGTCCATACCACACATTAATGTAAAAAATGACACTGGCCCCTTCATATGACAAAGTTTAATGCTGATGTATAAATAGACAAAGACTATCCCCAGCTGCTATTGAACAGAGGTAGCTATTCTTCTCAAAGGGCAATTTATTAGTGTTTAAGCAAGCACTGCAGAGGGTGGATCCTGAAATTTGGCAGCAACGTGTTGTGTGCTTCACAACGAAATTCAAAAAAAGAAACACTTGAGAACAAATGAAATATAGCATTTTGACACAATGAATCACATTTTTATGACAAATGGATACGTAGAGGTTTTTGCTTTTCTAAAATTATGTTGTGAAATCTTTCTATAATTGCAGCACAACCGTATAACTGAATATAATCCTTTGTAGAAATACACATACACAGTATTTCATATATTTTATATATATGTATATATATATGTATATATATACATATATATTTATCATTTTTTTGAAGTAATATTTAATTGAGAATAAAAAATGGTCAACACAAACATGCATTCAGCGATATTTAGTGTTGATCGACTTTCATCAGATGAACCAGAACATTGCCACTAAATGTCTCTGAAGGCAAGGGAAGAAGACAATGGAGGAGATTTGTTTTCTTTTTTTCTATATTGTCTTCTCTTAGTATTCTCATGTCGACCTGCTGCAAATGTTTACTCTTTTTAACTGTAAGAAAATTATGGAAACTCAAATTTTTTAAAGGAGAACTTAGGAAGATTTTACTAAAGCAGGTTATAGTTTAACCTCTCAAACTGAAGGACTTTTGATGTACCCAGGCCATAAAGAGGTTATGTTACAAATGATCCGTTTCTTATAAATAACTTTAATGCTGGTAAAGTTGCTACAAAGCCCTTGTTCCCATCAGATACTTGCACATGAATCACCCTTTTATAATTGCAGCCAAATTTCTTTCTGGGTTAACATTGGTTTATGGCATTCGCTTTGCAATTTCAGCCACTGTTTTGGAAAGGCCAACATGGTAACTACTCTGGTATTAAATGTTCATATTCTCATAGTCTAAAGCCTTGATCTATCTTATCTATTTAGCCATCCAGCCATTCATATGACGTATTACAGTTTCTCAATATTGTATATGAACAAAATCAACAAAAAGTCTCTAGGCCACTAAACTCTAAGCACAATTAAATAGTTTTTTTTTTAAATAGAACATTTTAATCAATCGTGACTGAGAAGTTTCAGATGACCGAGTAACAGTATGCAGAGTTCAAAATGATACATGCTATAATTCAGAGATACATTAATAACAAAGGAAAGAAATGTTGACAATTTGGCTGCTACTGCACAAAGAGGTTAGAATATATATACAGCACCATTATCAACAGTAAAATGGATCATTGAGGTTCATTTGAGGTACTTCTCTCTTTGAGATTAATACTCTCGGAAATGATGGGAGTTATCGCTCCTGTCCTGGCTGACCCGAATGCAACAACTCATTTGTGACCTCATCACTCCTGGTGTGAACTTTCTGGGCATTCCACACCTATTATCACATCTGAATAGGTCCCAAAATATGCAGTGGAAGAAGCCTGCAGCATATTAGGCAGTGTGCTAGCCTTGTGCCGCAGACACATTGAATAAAACCACATATTGTGTTCCCCTCCAGCTCAGACAGAGGAACAGGATACATTATCTTTTGACCTATTGTATACATATACATGTAACTGATGTATGTCTCCATAAAGTGTAATTTGTTAAAAGTGTTAATTCATGCATGATGAATGGCTGAATGAGTGGCTATATGGGGCCAGGGTTCGATCCCTTATCCTGCAAGTGTGGATGTGAGCGTGAATGGTTGTCATGTTAAATAAAGAGAGAAAGTAAAAATGTGAAACATATCACTGAATATGTTCTTATTTTGAAAATGCACGATTTTGTTTATATTCCTAAACGCAAACAACATTCCTTACAGTTTCAACACTGCAGTATCTACAATCATGATCAACATGGTAACGTATTATATTAAAAATCTTTGTCGATGCAGATAATTTACACATTCTGTATGCAGTATGCCATATTTAGTGATCGTAACCCTTTAATTTTCTTTGATAGTTAAGTGTTGCCATTTTTTGCGGATTGTTCATCGGTAAGTTCCTGTCAATAACTGCAATGGTCAAGATCAAATGTACACAAATTGACAATCACATTAAACTCAATTTGTCCCTAAATTACCAGCAAGCCAGCAGTCTTCTCGTGACACCAAAGATGGTAAGTGGACCAAAGTAAGATATTCTTTTTAGAGGCAATCATGATATTCAAAGCAAAGACAGAACCAATCATTGTTGTTTTTTTAGTTTGAAATTACATTTAGGATGGCCTTGCTATTATCCCACCTATATTCAGACGAATATTCCACCTTTTTGTTTTTACATTTATTTAATCTGTCTTGGTATCTTTTGAGAACATTTGACAAAACAACATGTGCACTGATTGAAAAATGTCACGTGGCTTGTTGGTAGATGGTCTAAATTTAAAAACCTTGATTCAGTATGCTGGACCCCGTGGTTTGACTGAGACAATCCCAGTGGAAGTGGAGACTGGGAAACTCTCTCCGCTCTTTAAACTGAGCACCCAGGAAAGATCTGCCCAAATCCAACCGCAATTGAGTTCGAAACTCTAAATGGACTCAGTGCGGCTGACACCGGGGATGTGATTTATAGGTAAGTGATGCAGTGATGACAAAAGTGATTTTAATTCATTAATTAATTAATTAATTAATGTTTTTCAGAATTGTAATTCTTATCCATTCAATAGAAATCAAAAGATTCCACTCAAAATCAGGAATCTCAACTTGCTGGTTGCACTGGTGGAAGGTGGTGAGGGGATCACCAAATTCAGGAGGATTCATCTTCTGGGGACAAGAATGTTTTATTTACGTACCTCTCTGTGTTTCCCTTTATCAGAGATGAACCAACTTCAGGGTTCGTCTGCAGAAACGAAGACCAACCCAACAACAAGAGGTGTAATGATTATCGCGTTCATTTCAGCTGCCCTGCCTCTTACTGTGATACAGATGGTAATGTGTGAGCACATTCATGTTCATTGTAAAGATACTAATGCAAAGATGATATAACCGTCTCTTCATTGTTTGTGTGTATCAGCGTTCATTTAGAATGTTGCTTTTGCTCTGCAGTTTCCCACCAGTCATCCTCTCTCTTTTATTGCTTCCTGGAGTGTGCTGGACCGATTGGTATAACCGAGATGATCCCAAAGGAAGTGGAGACAAAGAAACTCTCTCTTATCTTCACAAAGACTACAAAGGAAGGATTTGTAAAAACCCTCTGTCTATTGAGGCTGTTACCGTTGACCAAAATACCCCAGCCACCTCCACAGGGGACGTATTCAAAACGTAAGTTGTAATGTATATACTTTCACCAAATAACCACGAAATAAAAAAATCATTACTTCTTAATAAAACCTCTTTCCCAAAATTGTGAATATAAACTTTTGTAGATGTGGATTCACATTAGTTAGATGGCATTTTAATGAGCCCCACGAGGCTTCTAGGCACATACTGTCTCAGGGTTTCTGCTGAGCCATACTTTATTCTTGTGCTAACTGCTTTGTTTGAGATAACAGCGTCTTTGGGCTTTGAAGTGTAAGAAACACTAATAACCCAAATCATTGTATTTCTTATTCATGGGTACTTTCTTCTAATTGTTGTTGGCTATCTGAGATATTTTGAATTTGAAAATATTCTACACCTGGCATCAAGAACAAAATGAGAAAAAATAATGAAGAGACAATACTAAATAAATAAATAATAATTTATGTTTTCAAAATCTGTCACCACTAATAATAAATTGTCCTTGCTTTAAATGATACTGATTATCTTACTGTTTGGAATTTTGTTTTCAGCTTAAGTCCAAGCAAGGGATTGGAGTGCCGCAACAAGGACCAGAAGTCTGGATCTAATTGCAAAGACTACAAAGTCCGGTTTGGCTGCCCGTGCTAGAAAAAAAAAGCCCCAATAAGAAGAGAAAAAATTTACATTTTGATCACTACAAATGTCTGATTTTTCATTCATGTTATATTTTATTTAATATTGTGCCAGGTGGAGGAAGTATAATAGACCTTTTTCGATCTTACTAGGAATTTATCCGGAAGTGTAGGAGGTACTGGATAGCTGTTCAACAGTAATGTTTGATTTAAAATATGATTTTTTTAGCAGTAAAGTAAATGTATACTCTCAATATTATAAGATGTGTGTTTATGTGATGGGTGTAATCATGTAAAGGGATTGTTAATTATATGCAGAATAATATGAATATAATGAGGATTTATTAAAAGCAAGCGTTCAATATTTGTGTCCATTTATTTTTTACTCTTAGGTCAAGGCTGAGAATAGATTCAGTCGGTACTGATTTGCTCTTATTGTAAAGGAAACTAGAAACTGACAATAGTTGCAGCTTAGGCATATGCTCTTTATGGGTGTATGCCAGAGTGAGAGGTTTAAGGGTATCCGGAAGCTTCAGGGAGTCAAAAAGGGATATGTTTTATTTTTTTAAATGTTGTTTAAAAAATATGTATATTGTCATCTTCTTCATTTGACTCTCACAGTTCAAACCAGCCCTATACAAAATGAACTAACTGAAATTAAATTAAAAAACGTTACATCATTTTTTTGCCGACTATATATTCAAAATGGAAAATCCCTAGAAATCAAAAATAGAGAGTCCATCGCTGGAACATTTAAGATTCCAATAACCCAATCAAAAAGATTAAAATACTGAACTACATTAAAAAAAGAGAGTGCGGATATAGTTTTTTTTTTATACCAGAGACCCATTTAACCAAGGTGGAGCATGATGAACTTAACCCTTGTGTTGCCTTCGGGTCAAAATGACCCGAAGGCAACACAAGGGTTAAAAAAGACAGGGCAGGTCAGGTGTATTCTGCATCTTATTCCACCAAAAGAGGAGATGCAATTATCATGAGGAACAAATTACCTTTTTCTATTTACTACCCACTATTTCATGAGCAAATATGACAATGACTGTTCTGGTGTATGGTTAATACAATTTTAGCAGCATGTTGGTAACCATATGCATTTAATGTGGCTCTGTCTGAAAATTCACAAGATTTGAGTTCAAATTGGAAACCTAATAACTTCTATAATACAATGTCCATTTCTATTCTTTCCTTAAAGGTAAACGGAGTACAGCCATAGTTTATTAATTAATTAAAGCTTGTGCTTTTTTCATGCCAAACAATCTTGTGAAATAAAGCCCAATATTTTCTTTATCAGTCTCTCTTTTCACCTTTTTTTTCTAGTGCTTATTACTGTAAATAGTTATCTTGTGTTGTAAGAAATCAATAAAACTGCAGAATAACCAGCAAATCTCTTTTGTCTTTAAGTTTTACTTACAACTATCGTCTTAGGAATTTATTAGGAAGTTAGGATTTGGTGTGTTTACAACAGATGGTTTGAGCAGATATGATATACAGACAGTAGGAGGTGCTGAAGAGCAGTTCACCAGTAATGTTAGATCTAAGAAAAACAGTGTCAGTAAATCTCAAGGTTTTACAAGAACAGTTATAATTGTAAAGAACATTAAAAGAATGGAGAAAATGTTTCTACCAGCTTATCTGTCCTCCAGTAAGACCATGTTGCTAGAGGGAAAGAACAGACATAGAAGAAGAGGAGAGAAGGAGCTAACTGAATCTGGGTAACTTTCCCTATTAAATCTGCACTGACAACCAAAAGTGTTGAAGTTCAGCGCATATTATGGTGTTCAATTCTCTCACATTAATCTCCCAATATTCCATGGCAGTGAAGGCCTATTTATAGACCAGGGGATGATTAAGCAGTGACGCACTGTGCCATACAGGGAACCAAGCTCATTTTCTCTTCCTTTTCTCTATATCTTACTCATTTTCTCTTCCTGTTCTCTATTTCTTAACAAATGTTCTACCTACTTCTCTTTATTTCCCTCCCTCAGCGAGTTTAACTTTTTTCTCACCATCTTCTCGCTCTTCCTCTCCTCTTTTTTTCATGAGCTCATATACTATATTATACATCGACGTCCTTTCACATGGTATAGTTGCCATGCAGTGAAATTGTGTTTGACTCAAGGGGGTACGAATAAATTCTTTAATTCCATTTTTTCCGATTAAGCGTTTGACAAAAGGGCTTATGGAAGTGTTAATTATAATGAGGTGACAGAAGAAAGAGTGACAGCCTGAACAAGAGAGGGTAAAGCCACATCATGAATATTATAAGTCAAGCGGGCTTAAGACTGAAGGCTGCCCACTGGAAAAACAGAAGGAAAATATGTACAGAGATCCTTCTTGTACCTGCTAATACAAGGTGTCCTTGAGTGGAAGTAGAGCACTGCACAGGAAGAAAGGTTAGGCTCATGTTCATGTGTGCAGTCATGATTAATGGGGGAGAGGGGAGGAGGAGAGGAGGAGTAACCTCACCAAGCTCAAGACCGGCCTCATTTCATCACCTCCAGAACAGTGAGAGCATAAATGAGATCAAACCTGTCTTTATGTTTCCATATAAAAGCTGGTTGCCATCCACATTTTTTCTTCCGTTTTCCAGAAGCTTAGTTTGCAACATTTTACTGCGGGGTGGATTTTGTACAGGGCTTACTGTAGATGCTGAGGACCTTTGGAACAAGTATTTGTCTTTTACAATTCCTGCAAGGATTTTTTTCACGGCATAGAAACAACTGAAAGTAATTCAGAAGATTTGAGACTTGAATACCTTAAAATTATCATTTATTCCACCAGAAAAGCAAGTGTCTGCATATATTTGTAAGTGGGATTTTCAGAATTCCATATCGAGAGTTTATGAAGCCATCTATAAATTATGAATTGTATTGTTTTCATGAGCAAAAGGAAGTTTGGGATTGAAAGTGGAGAAATGTATTGTGACTAAACACATGTCATATGTCCTTAATCTCTCACAGTTCTTTGCAACCACCAAACAACCATTTTGCTTGACAGATTTGTACTTCAGTTTGTCCATGTACCTTGAGTTATTTTAAATTTACCCCCTGATAAATTTGCTAATTCTCAATAACAATGCGTCAAATGCTATTTAATATAAAGACACATTTGTCACATTTATGATGGAATACATTTTATTCATTCTGTATTATTTGTAAATGATAGCTCTAACATACATCATTCCACTCTGTGGGGAGGGACAAAGCAACTTTAATCCCTCTTACCAAACAAATATGAACCTGAAAAGCTATTAGAGCATGACGCCTGAGAGATGAACAGGATAAAACCATTATGCCTTTACCTTTCCGTAAAGTGAGAAGAATACCAGACTATTTTCACTCTGACAAGCCATATTAGTCGTGCCAGCTTTTGTCTGCCGGCAACTGATGGCTGTCTGGGACATTTTACTTCCATTCACAGTATAGCTGATCCCTTGATTGAAAACATTGAATGCTGAGAAGGTGTTATCCCTGTTTGGAGTTTCTGATCCCGGATGTTTGAGGGGAATGCTGGGCCCTTTCAACTCCTCCTGCAACAGTTGATCCCAAGATCTTTGTGGAAACCGAGTGGATTGCATTCCTGAGATGGAGGTCAGGGATGTGTGCCTGCTATAACTCATCCCTGACAAGACTTTTGCAGGTGCTTTCATGCATCAATTCACATGGGTCAACATAACATACTGACCTGTTGTTGTGTACCTTTCCATGTTGTTTCTATGTTTGTTTTGGCAGTGGTCTGTAAAATGGTGAGTATTAGATCAAGGTCTAATTAGTTACAAATAGGCACCAAGGGAGTCCATTAAGGAAGCCCCAGATGTTTGAACATTAGGGGTGCATGTCCGCTCTTTGTTTACACTTCCATGTGTGGGCTGGAAGGGCCTTCTCTAAACTCTTGTTCATGGACACCAAGAGAAAACTTTATTGGTCATTTTCCTGTATCAGAATGTTAAGCCTTTTGAGCCTCACTTATTCTCCATTCTGTCTCTGCAGGCAAATCCTTGGCAGCTAAGAGTCCATCGGGAAAAGTCACTTTTTGCAAGCATTGCCAAGATTTCTATTTGATGGCCAAAATATGTAGGCAGACAGATGCATCTGTCCACATTCTGTCTATTCCTCTACCAAACTTTCTCTCTGGGGTCTCAATCAGTCTTTCTCTCTTTCTCTTATACAGACACACGCAGGATCACACACACATGCCCCCCCCCCCCCCCCCCCACACACACACACAGTAGGCTGTTTCCTCATCGTTCACACTGAGAAACGCCCTGTAAGGACATCCTTATCCTGCAACCCAGACTTCGCTGGATGCTCTGTAATAACAACTCCAGCCATCCACCATCCAATCAGCCGAGCTGTTTGCTGTGTGTGTGTGTGTGTGTGTGTGTGTGTGTGTGTGTGTGTGTGTGTGTGTGTGTGTGTGTGAAAGAGTGTGTTGTGTCTGTGCATATGTATGATTTATTTTCTAAGATCTGAAACCACAAAGAGCAGAAAGCATTTAAAACCTGTTAAAACATTTATAACATATTCTTTCCACGGATGTCAACTAATTGGGATGTATTTACTGCTATAATACTAAAGCATGATCATTTAGTCACTGCAGTCATGATAAAGACTCTGGTACTGCCAGTGACAAAGGTGATTTGGATATGGTAATATTACTTTACCATCATGTTACTGACCTTACTGTATTTCAATGACATGTTTTGAAAGTATAACCATTGTAAACGTATATTATTACAGATGGCTATCGATAGTGTGCAACTCCAGAAGAAAGTCTGCCAGACTGCAATCGCTAGAGGGGGGGGGGGGTCGTCAGCACTAACTGAAAGTGACAGTTTGCAGAGAGGTCCTAATTACTGTCTCATTTGACTTATCGTCATCTCTGAAGAATGTCTTCCCACTGAGGTCTCTGGGATCTCATTGACAGCACCTCGTAAGACATAGAGGCCAGTGCTGACTTCGGCATGCTGTTTTGTCCAAAGCCATTTGCTAAAGAAAAGCCACAAGTGGGAAATATATGTTGAACTCAAAGCTGCCATGATTACAGGCTCAAGTGAGTCATGCATTTCCAAGTATGAACGCTGTTCTATAGCAGCAAGATAAGGAACAGGTTTAAAGGTTTTCTATGTTGGAGTGTGAAATGAGTAGCCTAAGTGTATGTGTTTGTGTAGGGCCCTTCTTCAACTTGCCAACATGTTAAGGCATCCTCAGCTACAGTTATCTTGACACAATGGTCTGATGAAGTGAGACCAGTGTTGGCTTTCTGGAGCATGTTAGAATAAACTTGTAGCATTTAGAATAATGCAGAAGTGATGAGTATTTAGTACAGGCGGACTGAATTGAATGAATGTCTTCTCTTTCAGGGTCTTACCATTCAAAGTGCATCAGCTTCTCGTTTCCATGGTTTCCCTCCCTGTGCCAATGCTATCGTTCCACCAGTCTGCCTGGGCAAAAGAGTGAACAAGGGTGGAGGAGAGAGAGAGAGGGAGAGAGATAGAGTGAGAGAGTAAGAAAGAAACAGAAAGACAGACAGAAGGGTTTTAGCAGTGGTTATCTCTCCTTTGCATAAAGTCCCCTTTGCATTACGCAGTGCATGAATGGTGTCTGAATAAACACACCAGCTAGCTCATGTGGAAGCCTCTCTGGGTTACAAGCAGGTGGGTGTGTATAAAGTAATCTAATTTGTGGTCTCCTTAAAAAATGACACAGTTTGATCACAGATGAAAAAAAGAGTACATCTCCCAAATGGTATTTTCCTATTATTCACAATGAGCTAACGTACCTTCCTTTCACGTCCTTTTTCCAACTGGTTTACAGAGTTATGTTATGCTGACTGTATTATTGGAAAGGGAAAAGTGTGTTCAACTAAATTACAAAACAAAAAGCAACCAGCGATATTTAAACGGGAGCATGCTGTCGTCCTTAAATATACTATGCTGATGTACACACTATACTGTTTAGAGTAATATCGTAACTTTAAGTCAGAATAATCTGTGACAGCCTTTATTTAATTCTTCTAATTAAAGTATGGGTGCATTAACTATAGAGGCGTCTGAGGGCTTTTTGGGTGCAATACTTTAGGATTTAGCCAGAGGGCACTGTGACTTTAAGAGGAAACCAATGTTCCTGTCTGTTGTCTTCTCCCTGAGCTCAATGAGCATTCCTTTCATGCTGTGCGAAGCTCTGCTGACTTATACGAAAACCCTGCTTTTTTCCCATAATTATGCTAATGGCCAGATGGTGGCACGATGAGTGCCATTCTCTTTGATATTCTCACACTGCAGACTGCTGGTGTGCAGACCCCCGCAAACTGACACGCGTTCAAAGTCAGTGTTCACACCATCTACTTGATCCCATGTAATTACCTTGTGTTTCCTTTAGCTGATACAAGAACCCTCTTCGCTATTAAATGCATTTGCTTCTATTAATGAATTGGGATTTGACAGATCCGGTAACGTATTATGGAGTAGCACTCCAATAAAAGAGAGGTATAAGTTTGCTTATCCCCACATTTACTTGTAATAGAACTGGTCTGCAGTCTAATAAATGTACAACACAGGCACCAGCAATGTGATTCAGAATTAATAAATGTATCAATATATGCCAAGATTTCCTGGAGGATATATTTGAATACGCTATAAGGCCATACAGGAATGTTGTAGTGAATTTATTTTTGAGTATAGTTCTAAAACATACACACACATACATGCAGATACAGGCTCGCCATTCACACTTCAGTGACACAATGACTGTGTTCATCCAGGCTTTTGACTACTCTGGTGCCGCTGTTTAAAGACCTCCTTTCTGTTGCTGTTGAACTCTCTTGGGGCAGGGCGCCCCACTGTACCTGTAGCCCCATCTGGTTGATGAGGGCCTTGTACTGTAAAAATCAATAGCATGTCGACGTACACAAGAGCTTCAGATTATCCATCTTCTCGATGCATATGGATACACCCTTGTTTGAACTTGCTAATCAGATAAACACGATAGGCAGTTACCATCTCGAGAGTATTTCCCTGTGAAATTTAGTGGAGCCTTTTTGCAGAGGCCATATGCACCTTCACGTCGGAAGAGGGCTCACGCTCGAGAATTGGCTGTTGCTGGAAGGCTTTCAAGTCTAAAGTGGAGCTATTTGCATAGGTTAAATATTCACGCCTTTCAGAAGCTTCTGTCGATTTTACGGATTTGTTCTGCCAATTTTAGTTTCGTTCATCCCACTTCTCTCACATTTCTGGAAAGATTGTGGAGTGTGGCTTGAAACCACGTTGAAGAGGTTTAGAAAGGGAAGTTATGATTGACAGAAGCAAATGACTCGAATGTACGGGAGAGAGAAAAAACAGTGATAGGCATAATATTATATCGCAGAAGTTGGAAACGTGTTGTGTTCACGTCCGTGTGTGAATAGTTATGTCTTCATGTGCCCATACAGGAAAGTGCCTCTAGAATTAGCCAAAGATGAAAACATATTTATTGGAACATTGACTAAATAATGACTGATTATTTGAACCCTGTCAAAGACTATTTCTGTCAGACTCTCATTGCGTTGTGCGGTTTGCTGAGTCTGTCCATAATGCTGAATATCGATCCTGCGCTAAAGCGAAACACACACAAACACACACAGATACATAAATATATAACCTCTATTTATAGTTTTATGTATATATATATATATATATATATATATATATATATATATACTGTATATATTATATATACATACAATAGAGGTTGCTGTTGCCCCTTATCACTTGTCACTGAATTATAAATTCACCACACTTTGTTTTCATGATATACATTTTCACATTAAAGATGCTTGTGTTATGTGGTGGTCATCGAAATGATTGTAAGTGGGTTAAGGGTTCACGCTGAAATTACTGTTACGTACATCTGAGAGATTGCCTCTTTAACGACACATCTCTGAATGCAAGGAAGCTTGAGTGGAAGTTTTGAGGCTAAGAGAGAAACAGCCAGGGAGAAAGTTTCCGCCCCATTATTTATCTCCGTCAGTCTCCCTCCATCCATCTCCCTCTAACTAAATGATCCTCTCTTTTTCATGTCTTTCTATATGTATATGTATCTCCCTTCTCTCGCCTTCTCTCTCCTTCTTCCTCACTAGCCCCTCTCTCTCTCTCCCTCTCTCTCTCTTGGTGCGCGTTCACAACACTAACCTTGGCTCGACGTCAGAGTCTGTGCAGCAGTGCAGTATAATGGGAGCGCAAGCAACCCAGAGCGCTTCATAGGGGGCTGTATATCGCTGCCGTATCCTATGCGTGGAGCTGTGTAGCGTAGCCCCTCTCCAACCCTTTCCAGTACCTACCTACAGCCCATGCTTGGGTTCCCCCCTCCCCACTGGAATCGTACCCCTCGACATGGATGTCCCGCCGTCCCTTGACCCGGAGGATTGTTGCTTCTTGGCGCAGTGAAAGAGAAGGAGAAAGGGAAGGGGAAGGAATCATGCCGGGACTGCTAATGGATTTAGGGAAAGCGCGAGTGACCATGCCGTGATCTTGCGCATCCAGGGCCGCCGTCACCCTGCTTTCCCCAGCGAGCGTAAACAAATTACGGGGGAATGAAACCCGCGCACCGGGGGGATTAAACCAGTGTGCTTTTTTTTAAACAACATGAAGATTACCTCCCATCATCTGATGATAAGCAGTCTTGTTTTCAGGTCCAACCTCAGGCTGATCCCGCTTCTGCTGCTGTTTCTTGGTCACTCTCGCGGGATGCCACACGTTTTAAGATTTGGTAAGAATGTGTTTGTTTATTATACGGCAGCATCTGTAATCCTGTCTGACCACACGCTGCCCGTATACTTGTCGACAGAAAATGCATGAAATCACGGGATGCACAAGCAGATGTATCGAGACATTTTCTCCCACTATTCCCTTGTTTTAGTTGGCAAAACAATTTTACTGGCACTCTAAAAATACATCTACGTTGATGAATAGTTTACAGTTGTATCGTTCTAATCTCATCATGTTTAGTATCGTTCTAATCTCATCATGTTTAGTGATGGTATTTTGAAGGCTTTTACACCATGAAGGATGCATAGTGTTTTCTACGAACCTCGGAACCAATGTTAGAGTAACTTTGAAAGAAAACCCACTGTAGTTTAGCCGTAAAAGAAGGAGCATACACATGCAACAGTTTACGGATAACAATATCTCGTTGCTCACGGAGCCTTGAATCTCCGCGGCTTTTTGAACACCCCAACATGTCCTCGACAGATGTAAACATTACACCCGGAGTACAGATCAATCACTGATCTGTCACAAGGTCCAATCAATATGCCGGGCAGTATAGGCTACTTTTGATCCTTAATCCCACTGAACTGCTATCCAATGTGGTTTTGCTTATTTATACTATCGATCAAACTAATAGTCATGTTTCTCAATGGAGATTGGCTGAGTCACGTTGTGAGCCAAATGTATCAAAAGTTAAATACTCTTACATCAAATAATACCTCATAACTTGTGTTAATCAGCATGCATTCTCCGCTTCTCTTTGAAAACCACTTTGCTTGGTGGCATAATTATATCTAAGGTTGATTATTAAAGTAGTTACTCAACAGTTACAACTACATTGGTGCTGATTCATAACCTCAAAATGCTGCTATCAATATCTGTGTCAACCAAATCATGGCCTCCTGAGGTTTTTCCCGTTGAGACCCATCTCAGGAAGGCTGTGTTCTCGCTTTCCGTTGAGAGCCCCCCCCCCCCCCCCCGCATCACCTCCCTCACATCGGATGTCATAGCCTTACAATCCCCAACTCCCCAGAGTGTCCTGTTTAAGAGTCAGGCTGCGTCCGCAAAAGCCGCCACTATGGCAACGGAATGTGCTTGTCTTCCTCCTGCATCCTCATCCCAAAGAGCGATCTCCCGTCTCACTCGATGTCTGATAGTCGCCGGTAGTCAATTCAGTAATTCTTGGGGGACAACACTAAGTCCCTGCATGGTATAGCATCTAACACAAAAGTTTCGACGCCGACAAATAAGGAGTACAATTCCTGGGAAAACCGACGTGGGGGAAATTGATAAGATATGTGTGACACCTCGGAGGGAATTCGGGTAATTGATATCGCGGTAATTTCATAATGCCAATATCAGATTAGATTCGGAGTCATAGTTGACTGTGCGTATACATATATACATGTTTCTCATGCAATGCAGCCGGCATCAGTGGCACGACAGGAAAAAACCGGTGCAATATGATCTGAGGTAAAGCTCATGTCTGATGTTGTGTGTTCTGGGGCCAGGAGCGACTGAAATGAGGCTAAATATCGGCGGGTCTCTGTCCATGGTCCTGATACTGCAACCAAACAAGCCGCTGTTCAGGGCCATGGACAGCGACACTGGCAGCGCGGCCTGCTGCCTGTTGCTCAACAAAAAGCATAATCCATATGCTTTTCAAAAGACTATGATGTGTTGTGTAAAAGCTTAAGTGCCTGGGTTTTTGGACAGCATCAGTCAAAAAGCAGCCACGCCAAATATTTCAGTCAGATGACTCAATTGCATGTTGTGTATTGATGAGCTGAGTTTCCAAAAGAGAAAGATAGATAAAGATAGACTTGTGAGAGACGATGGAGCCCAATGGTCCTTCTCCCGTCATTTCCTGTCCTGCAGGATGTGCTTGCTCAGCAGATAATCCCAGCTGCTTGCAAGAAACTGGCTTAACGAAGGGGTCAGCTCCCCTGGGTCTGGCTGTTCCTGCCCCAAGTTCCATTCTGCCCAGACGGGCAGGTCATATTGTACAACCACTGTTCTCCTGTCAGGCTGAGACCTTTACACACACACACTACACACACACACATTACACACACACACACACACAAACACACCCACACAACCACGCACAAACTGGTGTATCAAAACGTAGTCAGCTCTTTGTATTCACAGCACCGGCTCTATGTAGAGCGACAAGTGTCAGAGAAAAAAGTATTCTGGCCAGCTGCAGGTAAAAGTGCTGAGCTAATTTCCACACAGAAATGATTGATTCTGTCCAATGTTCCTCATTTATCAATCTTACAAGAAATTCATTTTTATTTTATTCAGAAATGGGCCCGAGACAGCCATAGACGGTGAAATAAGATACGTTGGAGATAAGATTGTCTTTTTATTATAATGTTGCACTCGCTTTTTGGGAGCACTGAAAGAGACTTTGTAGCTGCTGATACTGCTAAGGGTCTCCCCGAACAAGATCTTCTTTTTCAATTACCACTTTGTTATTTTCTCCGCATCCATTCGTGAAATGTCTGCTGAAGAAAAAAAAGCTGTAAAATGTCCACCTCAAAACCTGAAATGTCACAACTTAGTTCGGTTGCAGAAACAACTGAAAGTTTAAACTATGTTGGCTAACATCATTCTCTTCCTTTCAGTTATGATAGATGACCTGTCAGACTTCACTGAGGTGGAAATGGAGGGTTGCATTATATTCTATAGCTCTATTCATCAGCTAACTGCAGGCTGAATTGAAAGGAGCTCATTTGGCAGTCTTCCACGATACGTACATGATCTTATTTAGCTGTCCCCGTTACAAATACTCAGTCATTCAAGCAATGAGTCATCACATCTGCCATTCTATCAATGCTAACTAAGTTTTACCAACATGTGTCTAATTCATAAAACGCTCCAGGAAGAACTTCAACAGAGGGAAAATCAACAGTGAAATAGAGACAGTATTTAATGTTGATGACCAGAGTTGGTCTGCGGCTGTGAGGTTGAGTGAAAACACTATCGGCACCATCTTTAAACCGCTTTGGCAGACGCATGTCCCTGGGCTGCTGCTGAACGCATTGTTGACTTTGAGCTGCTCATTGTGTTTGTTCATTTCATAGTTATGTTTATATGTTTCCCAATACAGACATATGTGTGAATATTTATGACTACAACACTGATTTTCATTTTAGAAAGGAATCAAGGCTTTTCTTTCAGTCTTCTGGCAAATGACAGTATCGCCTCATGGTGAACGCTTTATCTTACTATTCCCACAATGCGGTGCCAGGATGAAGGCCCTTCTTTGCATTTATAATGCTTAACACTGTTTTCATGCCATCAGCTCTGTTCATGGAGTCAAACTTACAAGGTTGTCAAGAACAAGCAAGGGCAGAGGGAACACATTTAAGGGGAGTTTGTCATTAATTGACTTTATTTGCTTTCCGCCAGCCGGAATTATCAGCATGGAGTTTAGTTTGGGATTGCAGGAAATAAGGATAAAACCCTGTGCCCTGGCCGACTGCCAGCGTGTTCACAGTAAACACATTTAAATAGGCAGAAAGCTGCTTAAAATATTCATGTGTCACTTGGTCGCGCTGTAGCTTATAGAAATATGAAACCTTCTCCTCTCTACTGGCAAATGATTTACATGGTTTAAAAATATCCACTGTGGGTTTCAAGAACAAAAAGGAGATCTCTCTCACATTAGCATGCAGCACATACATGGGCTTGAAGCAGAAAACTATCTAGATGGATGTCTTAAATATGTTTATATTCCTGAGACTTTGAAGGTCTCGCTGTCATGCCTCAGTTACAAAAGGCTCGGTGGTGATTATTCTTGGTACACACTTCTTGGCATTTTGAAATGAAAAATATCTGTGAGGTATGAAATTACTTCTCTTGTTTAGCATAGTGTTTACTCATTTATTTGAGATTCACCAGCTTCATTGGAACATTTTATTTGCTTTCAGAGAGGAGGCTTTAGATGATTGACCTTGTTTGCAAGGTAACCATATTTAGCATAATGCCTCCTCTGATATATTGTCTATTTTTAAAAATCAAATACATCTGAGTCCTGTATTCTTCTACTGCCTTGTGGAAGGTTTGACTACTGCATTGGCTTTCATTATTCACAGCATATCACTCCTTGGCATTGCCACTCAGGCATTTCTCTGTGTATTAGAAGGGTTTTAAGGATTATATTTGCAATTGTTCTGTGAAACTATCCCTTGAGAAGACGCGGCAGCATGTCTTGCTGTCTGGTTGTCTGGCTCAGAGCTGACTGAAGGTCAAAGCTGAAAACCCTTACAAGGAATCTTTATTTTTGTATTCCTTTGTTTTCTTTAACTTTTTAGCACATGTGGAGCTAAACTTCTCACAATCCCACCTAGGGAGATGGAAGAACATCTAAAGTCAATGAGAGGTGTAAGAAAAACAATATTTTTTAGAGAAGGAAAAACAGTGAGAGAGGGAGTCTGTGTAAAGTGAGAGCGAGTAGAAGAACAGTGAGTGTTGAGGCCAGCTGATACAAAGTAAAGATAGATTAGTTCGCCTCTGAGCAGTCCACTCTCAGCCCACTCTCAGTCAAGGTCTTTTATTACTGTTTTCTGATGGTTTCTGTGAGGAGACACAGAAAGGACAGTAGAGTGTTGTGTGGGAATACAGGGGAGGCCAGGAGTCATGCACTGCAGCTCTGAATAAATGTCAGCATGATATAGTATTAGCAAGCCGGGACAATAAGCATGAAATAGCTTTTACAGGACAGAAAAATGGTAAAAGAAAATGTAAAACTGTGGTAACTCATACATCCTCCTACGTAGTTTCTCAGGGAACTAAACCCAAACGTTCTTTTCATTAGGATCTCATGAATGTATTTGTATTGTCTCCACTTCTCTTAGACTGTAACATTGTGGGAATCAATCCAAATCAATGAGTTTTTATTGCTAAGAGGAATCGTGAAAAAAAAGGCAGAAACTGGCAGCAGGTGTATTGCCGCGTCCCGGTTGGCTTCCCCCTGTTTGTATCCATCACTGGTTACCATCTGTGAGAATGATGTCGACAATATGACATTTCTATCATAGATCTGACATATTCTAAACACGTTGGAATATTTAATTTACTGTCTGCAGAAGTGTCTGCGATTTAAATGGTATATTCTTTCCACTTGCTGCAATATTGTGCCATGCTTTGTGTGATGTGTAGGAGTACCACGAGACTTTTAACTTCATATAGGAGCCGAGCTGTTGTAATGAACTATTAATTGTTTGCGTAATGGAGGGAAACAAATGTTTTATTTTGGAAGCTGGTGATAGTGCTGATGGAGAGACGGATTGAGTGTTTACTGTATTTGCTCTAATTATTAATACATGGTCATGTGTTGGATGCGTTTGTTACCGCTCAGTGGTAAGTATGTAGAATTTAAACTGTGCCACCATGTATACATTTTAAAAAACTGTCTTAACATTTCAGGTTTAAAGAAGAGTAATTCCAAGAAATAGGTCAAATCTCCTGGAAGCGCAAGTCAAGATGTTACAAGAGGCACGATTGAAACGACTTGCTACTGAGAACAATTAAAGCATTTTTGATGAAAAGATTTTGTGTTACATCTGTGTGCCATATTTAGTTATGCTTCAAGCATTTTAGCCACTCAAAAACACCTTAGTGTTTGATGACAAAGCCTGTGGGGGCTGACATTCTGATTTGATGTCAATTTGATGTCAATTTGATGTACCTAAGAGAAACAGGTCAAAGTATAGAGACAATAACTTCATGTAACCAGTAGTTAGCGCTAGAACTATGATTACAAATTGGCATACGTAAGATATATAGATAGATATGTAAGCATACAGAATGTCTTCATATTGCTACTAGGTGGCTATATTATTATTACTCTAAATTGCCATATGAATGTCTTCAGGGTCTGGATGATACGACGTACCAGAGTTTTGAAACCGATTAGATTACAAACGGATGATTTACAACAACTTCCTATTACATGGCGAATGGTGTTCCCCACCCACCTCTTCAGGGATGTACAGTACGATAGTGTATGATCTTTTGATGACTTTTCACCACCAAGGTAAAAATAAACAACAACAAAACCTTTCCCAATTAACCATGGCACCATTTCTAAAACAATTCCAAGTTGTGGCAGCTGCAACATGTAAACTAGTAAATATATGTTCAGGGTATATATCTGTGATTGTTTATCTGTGGTTTATAATAGCTGCAATGACATAAATCAAGCTTCAAGCTCTCCCTACTGCCTCCCCTAAACTACTGTCCTGTTGAGACAGAAATAGTAACATAAAGTATGAACATAGATATACAGTAGCTACCAGTCAAAAGTTTGGAAACACTTTCTCATTGA
The DNA here is from genome assembly GCF_029220125.1 of Pseudoliparis swirei. NCBI lineage: Eukaryota > Metazoa > Chordata > Actinopteri > Perciformes > Liparidae > Pseudoliparis > Pseudoliparis swirei. The sequence continues at coordinate 11,581,793 of NC_079399.1, forward strand.
ATTGAATGAAATAATGTGTCCACATCTTAGACTGACGCTTTATTCTTAATGTTACGATGCATCTTATCAATATTGACAATTTGCCTGAAAGTGTTTGTCATTGCCATAGCAAGAAGTAGCCTACCAACTGATGTTAGCTGAAATTAGCCTAGCTGAACTAAAACGGGCAGCCATACGCTCACATGACGTCCAAACGACGAGAACCCAATTGATTCCAGGAGCTCTCCTGTGTTGGCTACGATGTGAGGCACCGATCAGGTTAGGATGTTGTGATGTACCTTCATCTCCCGCCAACTGAATAAAGAAGTGGGAGGAGAGTGAGCGACTGACTGAAAGAGAGAAAGCAGAATACGGACTGCAATCCGCAACACCGCCAGTCGGACATATGAACGTGTTTCTGTGTGAACAAAGGACTCGAGGGGAAACGGGCTCTGTGGGAGGACGTATTGAGGCAGGCTGACCTAAAATCATGTTCTTTGAATCAGCATGACACTCTATTGTCCACATCCACCAGGGCTATGTAAATTGTCTCCTGCTACGTTGAATTAATTTCCTTTTCCTCAGAGGAAGTGTTTGTACAGGTTTTTCTAAATCAGTCTTATATTTGCTTTGAAAGTCTTTGTGCCAGGAAAGGTGAAAGGTGGAACTCGAACCGGAAAGAAACCATTTGTGTCAGTTTAGCTCATGGAAACAGACACGAGCACCAGAGTCGGTGAAGGTGATACATTTAAACTCATCTAAAACTTGTATTTTCAAGCTGTTGTTAAGTGCTGTCGTCCACACTGGAAACAACGCACTTCCCCATCTGTTTGATATGACCCTCCAATCCCTTATCCACATGCCAAGCATCACAACAGACTGAAACGCACGTTGATTAAATTCTCATTTGGTGCAATCTGTTTTAAGATTTTGAGTAGACACATTGAGGCCAGTTGACTCCATTTCCCTCACAGAGCTTCCAACGAGGTAAACTAACACCCGGTCATTGCTTTGTTGAACATGACAAAAGACACTGGATTTTCTACCCTGCGAGGGGTGAATACATGTGTGAAACTGCCGAAAGAAAGATTTGAATTTTTTATATCCCACCTATTTCCCCCCTATTGTTTTTTTATATTCATCCTCAATAGATCTTTTCTTATTTTTTGAGGAGACAAAATTGAGCAAGCATATTTGAGGAGCTCCGGTACACCTCTGGCTATTTTCCTTTGCAAATTCAGTGTGCAGGTCTCTTTCATGTATTTCTCTCTCTGCCACTGTAATTGCCTGTGTGTGTGTGTAGAGCAAGCCAGAACAATTGGCACACTATTGCAGCGAAGGGTTGCATATTGACTTACCTGTAGCGCTGATTATCAACTTGTGTACTGCAGTGAATGATGGGAGGCTGATGAACCCCAACCGGTAGCTGACATTTTCCTGCCTTGTAGCTGAAGGAGAGGAGGGGAAAGATGCAGGTGTCCGTGCAGGTCTAATGGGCTATCCATTCAGCCGTTTAATTGAGTGTCATTTATCTGCCTCCTGTGACCTCTTTTTATCCCCATTTCTCCCTTTTTTTTTCTTCGCTCATCGATTGTTTTCTTGCCCCACCATGCTCCTGTATTTGGCCACCATCTGTTATTTTCTAAACACAACTGAATAGCTGTGAGGTGAGGCACTTTCAGCATCAAATCAATATACAGGAAAAAAAAGTCAATTTTCTCTTTCATTTCTCTTTCCTCCATTTCTTTCCGCCTTTGTCCTCCGCTGTCCTTCTCTCTGCTTGTCTCCTGGTCCTTCACCTCTACGTTGTTCTCTCTTACTATCATCAAGTCTTGGATCATTTCTTTTCTCAGTGTCCTTGCACACAAAAGCACAAATCCTCCTATGACATAGACATTCCAAACCTGTATTTTCGACGGTGCCGTGGAAATTTTAAAAAAAGGAATAGTTTTTTCAGTTTCTTTGGACTTTTGCTGATCCTGGAATAGAACACTGTGCTGTAGCTCTTATGACCAAGACTTACTTGGTTATGTGTCCACAACTTAAAACCAACCCTTCTATTGTCTTCTCTAGTTTCCATAGTATTGTCATTACAGAAATGGCTTTACCATATGGATTAACTGTGCTGAAGGAACTCTAGTTTAAATGTACTAGCCACTAGAAATTAATCTGCATAATTGTAGTTTAATGTGTGTGTGAGAACATCATTGCCATATCTGTATATAAGGATACTTTACTTTATATATGTTCTGTATATTATTTACCAGCATTACTTATCTGAAAATTATCCACCAAATCCACCTTCTGCACAAGTAATCTCAACATTTTTAAGATAAAGAATTATTCTAATCAGATTATTAAAATCCTGCTGTGAGCTTTAACAAGCCGACTCCTGAATTAATTCTTGACCTTTGCTCTGATGGAGATAACAGCTGCCCTTCTACAAGAAAGAGTCTTATATTACAGTCATTTTGCTCAAAATGACAATAGACATCGTGTAATACAGGGCCATTTTGATTAGCGGGAGAACCGTGAGAATTGGAATGAGAGCAGCGGAGGGAGCAAAGGGGACGATGGCGTCTTGTCCAATTTGCTGTGACCTAATTGCAACATTATAAATTAAGTTTATTTTTAGCTGTATTGCAAGGTTTATACATGCTAAATGTATGTTAGAGATGTTTATCATCTCACTCTTTTCAGATAAGAGCTGCAGTTCAGTCAGAAATGGCACAATAGTGAGGGAGAGATTTAGGAAAATGTGCTGAGAGACAGCTAGAAATCCCTCTACTTACTTTTGGAGAGTTTGTGTTAAGACTCCAAGATTACTGGTAGTCAAGTTTTCATCTATATTTATTTTGGTGAGTGATACAGCTGGCTACGGCTGGAATATTTAGGGGAGCTTGAGACACTATAATGCCTACTTCTCAGCTGCAATGCCATAAATGAATGAAAATGCTTTATATCACAACAGGAACAATGATAAAAGGGATGCACATGCATAGTCATACGGTTTTTGAAGCTGGACTCTTGCCCCTCTTAGCCTGCAGTGGATAATTAGCAGCTCTCACACATGCTTAGGCTTGATTAAAACTCGGTTTACAGTGAGCAGTGCTGTGAGGTTGCCATCTGTCACCTGCCGAGGCCACCATGAGACGTACTCTAGTTAGTGGGAGTGAGGAAGGCGGTCTGTATGTGTGTGGTCGTTTGATAAAGGAAAGAAAAAAATGGGGCACGGAAGGATAAATGGCAGAGAAGGGTGAAGCGTAGAGCTTCAGAAAGCATTCATTCAATAACAGGTCCCACTCTCTCCCTATGGCCTGTTTATTAGAGTGTTGGCAGGATAAAGCTTCTGACTGCAGTTCTGGGATTTCTGTTGTTTAGTTAAACTTCATAACCTTGTGACGGCAGTGTTGGGAATACTCATGTTTATACTCGGAACTTGAAGGCTCATAAAACCAACAGTGTGTAGAAGTCATTGTATTTTTTCCCAAAATGCAAGTGCATCAATCAAATAATAGGATTTTTATTTCTCACTAAAGCACAGCTGCGATATACAGTGTGTCATAACTGCATGGAGTATATTTGTTATGTTGATGAAAAATTATATTACCACATTTATTGAGGACATTTAGATCGTGTGCTATTGTGACACGCAGTACAACATTGGCAGTTATATGCTAATAGAAATGTGTTCCTGTGATGTGTATGAATATTGTTTCTATGGTAATGCCCTGAATGTGTATATGTTATACCCTGGAATATTTTGGCAGGTCGGAAAAGATTTCCAAAGTGACCCACAGAAACACAACATGAAGAAAAGAAATCTACGCTTGCAAAGATCTCTAAACGTGTTGCAGCATTCTGAGTAAACAACTGTTGTTGTCCGTGCTCCTGTTTATGTGTGTGCATGAGAAGTTTGAGTTATTGTACTCATTGCATGTAAGGAGCTTATGGATGCTGTGACTACAGACCTGATAATAACATGTGATTTGTACTGAATGAGTTCTAGCAAGTAAAAATGACATTTAGCACAATATTTATATTTATAATTTCGACAGACACATTTAGATGTATTTACATGTATTGCCTAGTTTACTTTAGTATTGAAAATAATTTTTAAAAAAGGACTCAACATCAACATCGATGAGTTGATCAACAGAAAAATGTTTTGAAGGTCAGACAAAACAAGCTATTTTACGAGGTCACCGAGCGCATTAAGGGGTCATGAATGGACATATACTGTATATTACGAACCATACAATTAATCGAATGACACGATTGCAAGATAAACTGATATCAAGTTACAACCCAAAATAGGATTATCTGCCTCTGTTGTAAAATATTGTGTGATGATTAACAGGAAATTGAATTGTCTTTGTACATGTGGGAAACAAAGCCTCTCCTTGTACTGACACTACAAAACATGTGCATATCTCTCCCTGAGTTTCTATTTTTTGTCCAGCTATTTAAAACTCACGACAATGGCTCTGAGCTTTGCAACATTCACACTCCACACCACAGCCTCAGTGGGTCTGCGAGTTTCCATGAGTCAAATGAGTTTATACGGAAGTTGGTCCGCTACAAGGGTAACAATGGCAACGGTAAAATTGTCCGCTGCTCTGACCCTCCTGTCATCCTGCTATGTTGAGAGATGATGTCCAGTCCTATTCTATTTCTATGATTTGACTACAGCTGCACTGCGCTATTTATTTAAAGAAATCATCTGTCACAAAAGCTGTGCATATGGTTGTGTGTGTGTGCACATCCATGTGTGTGTGTGTGTGTGTGTGTGTGTGTGTGTGTATACTTAGTGGTTTTACATCCTATTTTCACAGGGGTTAGTATTTCTTTGCAGTTGGATTCACAATTCGAGTGCAGTGGAGAGGTTTGAAACTGGAAGCAGACAGAAGTCATTTGGGACTTCAGCAATTCAAGGCCTGTGTAAGTGTACTCACAGTTTGGCACAATTAGTGTCAAAAGGGGTCCCTGCTTGACAAATTAGCACACAAAATGTCAGCCGGTAGTTTAGCACATCAACAATGCGCCCTTGCAAATTAGCACATATTTTGAGGAGGGAGCTGGCACATTGTTATGAATAGAGAGAGCCAGGCAAATTAGCACATCTGTTGCCAGCGCTCGGAATAAATACATGTTTCATGATCACTGGTTTCCTGCTTAGAGCTGGGTCAGGGATGAGGGTGGTGGCACCCATTTCTAATTGAAGAAGATTGAATTGACCTTTTGGAAATGTTAATTAGTGTAACATTAAATTGAATTTGAAAGGTATCTCTGAATGCTTTAAATTCTCACATCATTCACATTTTTAATTTACGCTCAATCTTAAGAGTGCGTGAGTGTATGTGTTCACACGAGTATGTTGCCGTGTGAGTCAGCATGAGGCTTAACGGGGAGCAGTGGCAGGTGACAGTCCAGTCCAGTGGAATGAGGCTTTAGGAGGACGAGTGATTCCACCCTGGAGAAAAAACACACAACTAGCCGAACAAATCAGATTACAAGTCAGATTACAAATCAGAACAAGTCGGATTATAAATCAGAACAAGTCGGATTACAACAGTTAAACTGTTGAAGATGCTTTCTAATGGTTTCATGTTCAGTTTCCATAACTCTAGAGTGATTGATTGATGAGTCACGGTACTGGTTGACTTTTCTTGTGCTTGTTTGTGTTTTTAGCTGTTTTCTCTTGGGTTGCAGAAGTTTTTATGTCTTGGTATTTTAAAACCTGAATTTATATTCAGCTCTTTACTATATTATTTTCTAATACTAGTATTTCACTCCATTGATTTTACTTATATATCCTTAATTTGATTTAGACTGAAGTTTTGCTTCTAAACCAGTTTACTAAACTCAAGAAAGATCGTTATCACGTGTCAGCTTATAAAATATACCTCTGTTAACCAAGTGTAATGCTTTCTACGGCTCTGTAGAACAATATTAAAGAAGCATGTAGAATATAGAACACAATCAAATGTCAGTCCTCAGCCCAAAAAAATATATATTGTAAGCCAGGACTTAATTCCCTTGAAATAAAGCTTTGTTTGTGTGATGTACATGCTCCAGAGCATCCGGTACAGTTGATGTATTCTATGCCCTGGTCAGATTTCTGGCCCGTGTGCAGCATGCGAAGGTCAGTCCACCGCAAAGGGATCTTCAGATTAATGACCAGGGGCGGCGACTCTCTGCAGGACTTAATGCATCATGTCCCATTCACCGCCAAACATGTCAGGGAGCGCTCCCACCGGGAATTTCAGGGCTATTCATGGAGCTTTTCCATCACCTTTGCCTCTTGTCTATTGGCTCCAAGCGCCAGCTGAAAGGCGGAAGGAGATATAAATAGTCCAGGGTTTTAGGGTGTGGTGGCTGGAGGTCCTGCTTAACGGAGCAACTTCACGTTCATACTTGGGCCACTTGCATTACCGACTGCTCGCCCAGTTGCCATGGCACCCACCTGACAGCCCACCACTATCCTGCTGCTGCACTGCTGGCCATTAGTCATAGAGACAGGCTGTCCGCACAATTACTACGCCCTTCCTCCACCAATCAGCTGCCCAGATTTCACAACTGCCGATGCCTCTCAGCCATAGCATATATGCATGAGTCGCCATGGCAACATATCTGATTCTCATCTTCCAGTGAACAAGAGCATCCTTGAGTGGAGAGGGCTAATTGTATTTTCCTTCGTGGTTTTGTTCATAAGTATTTTTCTTTCACTACTAAATTCACTTTTTGTACTCGTAATTACAGAGAACTGAAGTCACTGAAAGATGGTGTACGTTGTAATTCTTGTTCAGAGCAGCATGTGAGCAGTGGAATATATTTTACCATCAGTGACACATCCTTACATCACCTGTCCATATACTAAAAGATCTGTTCATTACTATTGCTTGGGATGTATAAATTGTTTATATTCAAAATTAAACTATTATTGACACTTTACAATCTTAACTGTGAACAAACATTAAAAGAGAGTCAACTTTAAGTCCCCCCTCTTTTATTTTACACTTTCTGCTCAGGCTCTCTACACACACACACACACACACACACAGACACACTCACTAGGCCTATTTTCTCGTCAGGTTGATTATCCAGCTCATAACTCACTCAGAGCTTTCATTTGCACTATAATTCACACCCTTTCCAAAGATGGCACCATAATTCACACACGTGTGGACACACACACACACACTGATTATCTCAGCTGTAAATCACACACCTGCAATCAGATGGACTACAACATTAACTAGTCAGAGGAGGTTGGGTAGATGGTGAATACACAAGCTAAATTACTGGCAAAATTCACTTTGGGAAGGGAGCTTGATGTTACATTCATCATTTAGTTTAAACAATACTCGAGATATATTCTCATATTACTCTTATGTTACACTCCAAGAAGCATCGACTAAAACCAAAAACATTTCCTTTTCTTGAATGCAATGTTTGAAATCTCCTTGGAAATATTTAATGAAACCGCTTGTGGACTGAGATACGCAGTCCGTTTCCAACGAGCATGCCAACGAAATTAAATGAGGATGACTTAATATCCTTCTGCTCATTGTCAAACTCGTTGAACAGGCCAGTGGAGCTCAGTTTGCTCCCTCGAGGCAATAGTGTAATAATTATCCATTAGGTCAAACTGACACGATTTCAATCATCTTTAATGATGATTCTCTGGTATTCGCTTTTTTTTTAGATTAGTATGCAATTTCAATGAAATTAAATGCCATGAATAGCAGCATGTTCACATCCCATCACTGTATATGAGGACCAATGCATAATAACCTCATTATTATCACTCAATGACGGTGAAGCACAAAACATATACTAAAGTGCCGTTACAAGTTTATTCTCATCTTCCACGGCGACATCCATCCCTCTTTTCCTCTTCATCTCACTTTCTTCAATTCTCTAATGTACAATACTTGTAGAATAAAATACTTTAACATAAAGTAAGGAAGCACAGCATATATGTGAGCAATGGTGATGGTGATAAAACAAAAATTAATGACATCTTCTTTTCCCTACTGCATTCCCTCTCTATCCCTTCCTGCCATGACCGGCCGCTATTTATATCTGCTGTGACTATTACAGTACAGCTCTCACTCTTTCTCCGCGGCCTCACTCCCTTTGTCTTCTTCTCTTCCATTCTCTTTCCCCTCCCTCTCTGTAATTGAATCGATGAACAGGCTTTAAACTTTTTTTCAGTTTGGATTTTGTCAAACTGACTCTCCATCCTCCAAGAGGATGGGCGCCGTGGACGGGCTGCTGGACTCAGCTCTTGACTGCAAGAGCTTTTCTCAGGGCCGCTCTCACAACCTCCTTCAGCTTTTATTTGTACCTCACGTCATACATTCTCTTTAAAGTTTGATTTCTGTAAAGGTTTCTCAGGATTTTGTCCATTCTTAACGTTTGTACCAGCTTTCATAACATTGGTTAGCTTTTTTATTATGTTTTTTTTTTAAGTTTGATGAAGACATTGTTACATTGAAAAATGTAATATTGCGTATTGCACCACTTACAACATGAAATTCCCTCTTTCTAATTATGTATGTGTAAAAATACTCATCATTATTCTCTATGACCTCAATAACACCTCTATGTCCTAGTTTGTATATACAGGACTGTCTCAGAAAATTAGAATATTGTGATGAAGTTCTTTATTTTCTGTAATGCAATTAAAAAAACAAAAAAGTCATGCATTCTGGATTCATTACAAATCAACTGAAATATTGCAAGCCTTTTATTCTGATTTATTGCTGATTATGGCTTACAGCTTAAGAAAACTCAAATATCCTATCTCTAAATATTAGAATATCATGAAAAAGTATACTAGTAGGGTATTAAACAAATCACTTGAATTGTCTAATTAACTCGAAACACCTGCAAGGGTTTCCTGAGCCTTGACAAACACTCAGCTGTTATATATCTTTTTTTTTACTTGGTCTGAGGAAATATTAAAATTTTATGAGATAGGATTTTAGAGTTTTCTTAAGCTGTAAGCCATAATCAGCAATATTAAAAGAATAAAAGGCTTGCAATATTTCAGTTGATTTGTAATGAATCCAGAATGCATGACATTTTTGTTTTTTTAATTGCATTACAGAAAATAAAGAACTTTATCACAATATTCTAATTTTCTGAGACAGTCCTGTATATATATATATGGATGGAAACTAAACAATATACATTACAATATATCCTTATAAAGTTGGATTCAGATTTATTGACATTGCCTTCCTTAGTTTCGGATTTTTAACCAAATTTATGGACCATCTGGAGCTTTATTCGGTTTCTTCAGCTCAAAATAATTGACAAGTCTGAAAGGAGTTGTTTTAAGTTGACACCACCTTACTTTGCGATGGTAATTATATTGTCTGGCTCTTGCGGTGTGGTGAAACAGCATGTATTGTTTATTCTTGTGTTGTAGGCTTTTACTTTGACAACTAATGAGCATCCCGAGGTGTGAATCACATATATCTAAAAGTTAACAAGATTTCTCAGGCAGACACAGCATGAACCTCCCTTCAGGATGCTCTCCCATTTAAAATCAATAGTCAAATATGTTGCAGAAATAATTATTTCAACCTCCGAGTCGAGTTGTTTTTAATGAGTATAATTAAAAGCTTCCTGATGCTTTCTGATTAGATTGGCCTTCACCTTCACTTTGTCTGTTTGTGTTCTTTCCCTTTTTTCTATTCCTCGTTATATATCAGACTGGTTCTTCCCATGCCTGTTTTTCCTTTCCTCAACTGTGTTTGTCTTTATTTCCCCTCCTTTCTCTGCTCCCTGCGCTCGAGTCTTTCTTTGCTCTCCTCTCATTTGAGAATCATTGAAATCAATGGAACAAAGTGGAAGAGTGAACCTTTCTGTCAAGGCTGACTGAGGGAGTTTAACAAGGGCACTCACCCCTGAACTCACCTCCTAATGTAACTAATAGCCTACAATTACACTGACAACTGCCACAGAATGCAAATTAGCTAAGATCCAGACGCCCTTTCGGCACTGTAAATCAGTTCCATGTCAACGTCCGACTGAGCCGTCTAAAACGTTGAACAAATTAGCACCAATTTTAAAAACGATAACTGCCTCAGCTGTAATTGCCTTCATCATATCGACCATTTACTTGAATGTCAATTGTGTTAATTCAGGGAATCTGTTGTTATTACAGGAGAAGTAAGTGGTTATTCAGAGGGCTTGTTCTCAGCTGTTACTGTTTTCACTTCACCCTCAGGAGGAATATTTGAATCCATTGAGAGCGGCCCTTCCGGACCAGAGGAACTAGCCTTTAAATTTGCCTTGAACACAATCAACAGGAACCGCACCTTGCTCCCTAACACCACGCTGACCTATGACATCCAGAGAATAAACATCTTTGACAGCTTTGAAGCCTCCAGGAAAGGTGAGTTGCGAGAGCGGCTATTAAAATTGTTTAACAGATATTTTGGGTTGCAACAACTTATTTTTCCGAAATGAAGAAATAAATGGTTAGTCATGTGCCTCCGATGCATTTGAGAAACATGCTCTTAACAGGGAAGACCAGATTTACAACGAGTAAGGAACAAATCATCCAAAACTCGGTTCCAACATGTTTCTGCAAAACAAATTCAAATGTCTGCTATTGACTTTAATAATTTACATATTTTGTGGATCGAACATTAAACACCAAAGAGTGCAGACAAACAGAGAAAATCCATTTAGACGCTCACTGTCTGTGTCTGAGATCCGACTCAATGGTGCATTTAGTTTACAAATATTCTGATTGTAAAACGTATGCACGATCATGCATTAGTAGACGGACACCCTTTAAACACCACTTTAGTAAAAGTGGAATTAGTGGAATGAACTAAAACTCTTGCCAGAGATGTGTATTCCATTACCTATGTGCTCGTGTCCATGCATGTATGTTCTCACATTAAAGCATTACGCTAACTTGTTCCCTCTTCCCGTTGTTGCCCGACTAGCATGTGATCAGCTTTCCCTCGGGGTGGCGGCCATTTTTGGACCCTCACACAGCTCATCGGCCAATGCAGTCCAATCCATCTGCAATGCTCTGGGCGTGCCCCACGTCCAGACCAAATGGAAGCATCAAGTGTCAGACAACAGGGATTCGTACTATGTCAGCCTGTTTCCCGACTTCTCCTCCTTCAGTCGAGCCATCCTCGACCTGGTGCACTTCTTCAAGTGGAGAACAGTCACTGTGGTGTATGACGACAGCACAGGTACAGGTACAGTCGGTGGCCGTCTTCATCTCTCAGTGGGGCTTCTGCTTTGCCTGCTCATTATGACAGTGTTTAAAACCTGCAGTCTTCACCCCGTAAAATGTTCAGAAGAAAAGAGGTACGAGGTGAACCACAAAAGAAGCGCTGCAGCTCAGAGTTCAGTGAGTGCTTTGTAACCTGTCAAGTTAATTCAGAAATCGATAGCTTACTGTTCCGCCTCAGTCCTGCAGGTGCTGCCCATGTCAGTCTTCCAGCAGAGAAAGCAGCAGCATGGAGGGAAAAAAGAACGCTGGTACCCAGAATGACCCAGTGTCTCTTCAGATTAATGCAATGCAGAGTTGTGGGGGCTGACAACACACGTTAATAACACGGAGACGCTTGATTCCTAAAGGGCGGCGATCAAATGTCTCTGTGAGCCACGTTGTCTGTCCTGTGACTTTGTGAAGAGGCTCATAATTCATATTTCAAAAGACAAGTCGTATTTTATCTTGCGTGCAGGGATATTTTTATGCGAGTAATCGCTCCAGAGAAGATACAAATATTTGAATGCTCATTCACAATTCATGAGCTATTTGTCATGTTGTGGTTGACAGCTTCATGCAGGTAAATTAGACTGAGTTGAGAGGAGGTTTACATTTTAGACAGGTTGCTTAATTAATTCACTCCCTGCTCTGAGCAAATTAGTATTATCTTGGAGTTGACATCCTATATTGGGCGACTAAATAGACACGTTAAACCAGTTTTTTTTCTCCTTTTAACAAGCAGTGTGATAGTTTTACTGCTATTTTGCTTCCTCCATCATCTCTATGACCGCCAATCCTGCAGCATGCTAGCGCCCGTACGCTAACCTCGAACGATATATCCCGATGACTCGTCCCACTTGCCACATTATTCTGATTCATCTGCTTGACCTCTCTTTGCTTCCTGCCTTGGAGCTCAGTATGTTAACACCCTCATTCTCCAGCAAACTGCCCCAGTGAGGTGACCTCCCGCCTCTCTCTCTGTCAGAGTGAAGTGACGCGGGCCTCCTCTGTGGAGTGTTTCAGCCATAACACACCTGACGCCCTGAAAAGTGCGACAGCTGTATAGCCACGTTGCTTTCCCCCACCGCTTCCACCTGGTCCCGGGCTGTAATCACACAGCTTCATGCTCCAGGGCCCCGCACTGCTGATTGGAGCCTATCTGACGGCTGGCAGGAAAAACTATCGGAGGGGATAAAATATTCACACACAGCCGTTAGGAGATCCAGGGGGAAAGTCTGAAGGCATTAGTCAGAGCCCGCCAACAAAGACACTGACAGTGTTGCTCAAATGTTGAACTCCCTTGACAGTTTTTTTCTTTCTTGCTGAACACCTCCCAAAGTGTGGGCACACAAACAGGGAGATGTGGACCGGCCCTAGAGTAGGGATCTATTGGGATTACCTGAAAACATCTCTAGGTGGGTCAGTGTTCCTTAGAATAGTACCTTTCACAAGAAGACCTGCATGTTCCTTTTTCAAACCAATCCTTCTATAGGCCTCAGGTAGACCGAGCCCCACTCACAGTAAGGCCATTAAACTGCTCACACAACACTCCATTAAAAAATATTAAATAGGCTGAGCTATCTTGAAGTGGTTCCACACAACAACAAAAAACTGTCTCTCTACAGTTCCCTCTACAACTGTCCTCACTGCTCCATCCATTTCTATACCCATGACAAGTAATCATCTCTCCCATCAATTCAGCCTCTTTCATCCCGCACTCTGAAGTTCTTTACGGAGGGAGAAACTCGTTGTAATCCCATCGCAGTATCTCCCGGAGAGCTTTCTCCCTGAGTGTGTGGCCGAGAAATGAAAGGTGAAGATTGTAGCTCAATATGTGACGGCGGCGTCGGGCTCCCTCGGGGCAAGTACAAGCTGGGCAAACAGAGCCTCTCTCATCAGAGCACATCTGAAGTGTGTGAGAGAGACCGGAGAGGCGGGATTGATCACAGCTTTCCATCAGGACAAAATTGAACCTTTTCCATGCTGCTGTTTGGTATCATGGAAGACAAGACCAAATTAACATTTTGGAGGCTTCTATGGGATTGGGAGTTTCAGTAGGAGGGTGCAGATTGAGGTTCTTTCCATTTTGTGCTTTCGGTACAAAAGGGTGCAATGTGCTGGGTTGGTGTTAATTCTCTTGATAGGTCTGGAGCAGTTTGTTTGCTTGCCAAGCATGAGTAGGAGGATCAATAGACTGTGGATTAGGAAGGCATATGAGCCTTTTTTCTGCTGAGAAAACCTGAATCCAGATGTTTTTTGTAGCCTCCTCGGAATCGTGGATACTTAAAAAATGGCAGCAGATCAAACACGATCTGGCTGCGTCTTTACAATTCCTTTTTCGCAATATGTGTCCTCTTTGTCTGCAGGTCTGATTCGACTGCAGGAGTTGATCAAGGCACCGTCACGATACAACATTCGTTTGAAGATCCGACAGCTGCCCACGGAGAGCAAAGATGCCAAGCCACTTCTGAAGGAGATGAAGAAGGCAAAGGAGTTCCATGTCATCTTTGATTGTGGACACGAGATGGCTGCCTGGATCCTGAAACAGGTATGAGCCCAGTTCAATGAGCCAGCATAGTAGTCCATTCACTGGAACAAAGGCGAACCCGGGGACTATTTATAGCACCCAGAATTAATTCATATGAAATAAATTGATTAATTAATTAATTAATCTTAAATTAATTGAGAATATTATGAGAATATGTTGTGGAATTAATTTATTATATGTATATTAATTATGTAAAGCTATGAAATTAGTACATTAATACATTTAAAAAATGTATATTACATATATTTATTAAAAAATAATTAACAGTTTGGGGATCCAAAATATTGACATTTAAGTTAAATATGTAAAGTAAAAGCAGTTAAATGAATGCAACAGTGTGCTACATTTATACATAGGATGAGCAAATGTATAATAGGGTTTCCTGAATAAAATGAAAACGGAATTACTTTAAATGTACAGAATTTCCCTTTATAGAAACGTGGTCCTCAATACATGGACTCAAAGTCATTATGTGTATGCTCTGAAACAATAAACGTATTCAGTCTAGTGTTCCCTTTATTACTCCTTCTCTCTTTAAGCACTAATGCAAATTATTTAGATCCTACGCTCTGCTCTGTGTCCTTAATCTCTTTCTAGAATATTAGATCTCTACCACTGACCCATCATAATGAAAGCTCTCCATTGCACAATACTGGTTTTTTAATTAGAAAGTCTAATTCTGCTCACAGGCATGTTAAATTAATTTTACAGAGGCATATTATTTATGAGAATGGTGGGGGTTCTAATTGAACTGAAGCATATTGTAATGTGTGAATTGTCACAGCCTTATTACAGCTATGTCTATGGGACGCAACAATAATTATATTTATTTTTGGTGAATACTTTGTCATAAACAGTTTGACAAGCTTATAACACACTGAAAAAAGCTTACAGTGTTTAGAGAGTACTTTTTTATCCAATAACTGCAACTTTTTGTCAAATTTCTTATGGCCACAATATTTCTCTTAATCAATGACCAATTCAAAATGGTCTCAACATGCCTCTGGTGTCTTCTAATGTAAAACATGATTCTTTTCTCAGAGATGCTATATACACTCAAAGAAATGACTCATTGGATGAACTCAATTAAATTGTTGGCAGGTTTTCCATCCAATAATTATATGCAACTCCAACTCAAATTTAGCACATCAGTGCAATAAAATGTAATTAAGTTAGTCCAACTCATTTGTATCAAATACATCTAAAATAAAATAACGATATTCATTAAATTAAATTAATTTATGTTTGTCCAACTCAAAATATAAACTAACTAACAAAATATGCAAACTCCACACAGAAGGAACGCCCCGACTGGGAATTGAACCCACAGCCCTCTGGCTTTGAGGCGACAGTGCTAGCCACTACACCACCGTACAGCCCTGAAAGTGTGTTCACCTCATGTAAACAACTGATTTTCAGCTGGCGCATGCGCAAAGGATAGTCCCCAATGAAACACATTTATTTTGAGTTGATATGCACACCATCTAACCTAAATAAATCTAATAAATGAAAGTATTCATACATTTTGTGTTACACCCATTAACTATAAACATCTATTTTTGTAATTGATTTATTTAAATGTATCAAACAATATTTAAATGTGTCACCTCGAAGAAGGGCTTGAATCGTTTTTGTGAGTGTAACCTAAATAAATCTAATAAATGAAAGTATTCATACATTTTGTGTTACACCCATTCAATATAAATATCTTCGTTTTGTAATTGATTTATTTAAATGTATCAAACAATATTTAAATGTGTCACCTCTAAGAAGGGCTTGAATCGTTTTTTTTAGTGTATACAGGTTATAGACTAAATGAAGAATTCAAATGATATGAATAGTCATATGTTGATTAAGCTATATATCTTTGATTTTTAGTTACTACCTAATGGTTTCTTTTCCCGTAGGCCCTGGCCATGGGTATGATGACAGAGTACTACCATTATATTTTTACTACCCTGGTGAGTACGCTAGCACTCCTTTTATTATTTTTCGAAAAAGGCAATTATATATCATTCTGTGTAAGTACTATCTACTTGAACATGTCTTTGGTTTGGATTTTTTCCTGTTTTTTTGCAGAGCGTGTTGTCATGCGATAATACACCATCTGTATGTGTCTGAAAGCAGTTTTCCTCTGAGAATAAAATGATCTATGACTCAACCTACAACCTGAATTTGTGCTGATAGCAATAATTAACATTGAAAAGCTGACTCAATGTCATGCATTTGATTATAAATATACTCTTTGCATTTGAAAGTATGAGATCTGAAAGTGGAACTCAATGCTACACCTACCATCTCCCCGCATGTGGCTTTCCACAACCTTGAGTGTAGGAAACAAAAACAGTTGGATCTATTTTACTCTGACTCTGGCAGCGATTGAGGTTCTCCAAAGTTCTTTGATCTATCCACTACAAAGATTGCTTGCTACATTTCAGATAAACAGCAGCTCATCTTTGCTGAGCCCAGTGAAGACCAAGAGCTCAGATAATAGCCCTGAGCAAATGAGACCATCTCCCATGTTGTTCATTATAGCTAACAAACAAATGGCATGCTGTGTTGTTTGGAGCAAAAATGGAAGGTCTGAGGGGAAGGTCGAATAAAACTGACCTGAAAAAAACATTTACCAGTGCACAGCACATCTATCCTTTGTGCATCCACATAACAACATGGCTAGATAAAAGGGGAGTGAGTGACAGCAGGTATGTCATTGGGAAAGAAAAGAGAATAACGATTATGGGCCTCTGTCAGCTGCATGCTGCCGCTTGTCGGGGTGGAAACATGCCTACATTATTAAAATCAGCCAGTGTTTGGCCAGTTCGAGGGCACTGTGCCGGCCAAAGCTGCTGTATACTGGTACCGAGCCATCCATTCGGCTTTAGGAGTAGGACAGCAAACATTGACCGTGGCACCCCCCATTCTGCGCCCATCGCCTGCTGTTGTTCTGTCAACTGTGTTGTTGCATCCCAAAGACATCTGCCTGGTGAGATGCCAGACATGCTGTATGCAGGACGATTGGGTTGTCCTTTAACTTTCACATGATAGATGGCAGTCCACCAAAACCCTGCCCATAACCTTGAACACGTTGAGTTCATCAAGGCTGCTGTCTCAGCATGAGATAAAATAGGTCCTTTAATACCTTCAACCGCGATCTTATGCAATCACTTGTTAAAGCTGCCACTCAAATCGCTGATCTTGATTGTTGAGGACAGGTGAGAGGTGTACAAGCAAAGATGATACATTAATCACATTTTGCAGCCTAACCATATCTAGACTTTCATCTTTATGCATTCAGGACCTTTTTGCTCTCGACATGGAGCCCTATCGGTACAGCGGGGTCAACATGACTGGGTTTCAACTCCTCAACACAGAAAGCGCTCAGGTGTCGTCAATCATCGAGAAGTGGTCAATGGAGCGGCTACAAGCCCCACCCAAACCGGACTCAGGCCTGCTGGATGGATTCATGACAGTAGGCTCAAACTCTCACATGCTGCTTACGCAATGCACATGTTATGCTGTGTATGCAAAAAACATGTTTACAGCTGCAATTCATTCTGATATGTTGAAATGACCCGATCAATCTGAAACCGACAACTTTGGGGGATTCATCTGCCAGCACGTGTGTGTGTAGAATGATCTTTATGAGGCAATGTGACTGTACATATCAAAAATTGTTAATGTAAAGTTATCAATCACAAGTCACATGGTACAGGGCTCCTAGGCTGGGCATAGGAGCACCATGAACACCCTCTGTGTGGCGCTCATGGGTCTAAATGCTCCGTAATGAGGCGGTGTGAATGGTAATTGGCGTTTATCTGCCCTCCTGCCTCTCACAACTCTCCTCTGGGAGCGTTGCCAAAATGTGACAATCTGTCAGTGTTCATGCAGAGAGAGGGAACAAATTGGATGGAAATAATGGCCTTGGATTTTTAGGATGGCATCCAAAAAATCATGGGATAAGGAGATTTGAAAGTGAAAAAGGGAATGAGACATTCAAGGTCTCTCTCTGGGTGTTGTTGTACACAGTGAATTTACTCCGCCTCCCCCATAGTGCCTTCCCTTGCAGACAAACACCTTCTTTTTCCTGCTTGAAGCCAGCTTTTCTTTCTTATGGCTGGCTAAAATCTGTTATCATTAATCTGAGTAAAGAAAGACACACTATATATATAGTTCACTGTAAATATACAGTAGAAACTGCTGTAAATATAGTAATATCATATCTATTTCCCTCAAACAGTATGTGTATTCTTTTTCTCAAACTCAAGCAAAGCACTTCCTTTATGTATGCAAAAAGATTTAATGCAATGCACAAAGAGGTTAAATCGCTTGAATTTTTTTTCCATCGTGGAGAACGTTGAATTGATTTATTAGCATTGCATGAATCATTTTGTCAGATCCTATACTACATATTGACATATCTCACTGGACTAGAACCGCCGTTAAATAATGAATAACGCGTCCAAAGGCTCCTGCAAGCTTGACAAAGTACTTCATTAGAGTGCTCTTTTTATAAATCCCAGCTGTGGTGTATTTTATTCTTGAGAGTGTTTCGCCCTAAGAGGATTCCTTAGATCGCGTCAATGCAGGAACAGCATTATGAATATGAAAACATTGTCATTTTATTGGTAGAATAAAGGATTAATGGAAAAACAGTTCTGCTGGTGAATTCGACCAATAGCACATACCTACATTATAAACGTCTGAAATAGAATAATGTATATTTTTCTCTGCAACTAAAATGGACTTAATTAATTTACAGATCTGCTACAGTGCTCGTTGATGAAAAGCCACCTTGAAGGGAATCATTCAATTAAAGGGGGGAAGGTGTTTGACCTTCCCCCCTCTGCCGACCCTCCTTCCAGCCTTTTATTTCTCTTCTCTCATACCTTGTTCTCATTCTCTCCAACACAGAAGCCTTGCTGGGTTCCGGGCTTGTTTGTGCTCGGTGACCAGGCAACAGTTTTGTAACGATGGTTACCAAGGCAACGCCATCCGTGTCACCTTGTGATTTCATGAAGGATTGATTGACTGAGATGGGAGGAGGAGGAGGGTTAGAGGGGTGGAGAAGGTGAGATGGCGGCAGCAGGAGGGGGTTGATGAGAATGAGGAGAACGGGCAGGAAAGATGGGGGGGGGGGGGTATTACGCGCGTGGGGAGGTGCGTGTGATGTGTTATCATGTCACTTGGCTCGCATTAATGCGGGATATATATATAATCACAGTGACACTTTGAGCCTTGGGTGAGGCCGAGTGTGGCTTCTCAGGGTAGGATACATCATAAGAAGCCCCTCTTCGGCCCAGTGCACGCTCGCAGCCACAAACACACTCGGACGTGTGTGTGTCTCTGTGTGCGTGTGTGTGTGTGTGAATTAACAGCAGTTAGGGACCAAACCTGCTTAATAGAATCTTAAAAGATAGATAGATAGACAGATAGATAGATATATAGAGAGATAGATAGATAGATAATTGTATTATTGTAGTATATATCCCATCTGTGCCTAATTATTGCCTGCAGCTAATGAGCTATTTGGTTTTAATGCTTCATTGTAATTAGCATTTTTTTAATCCCCATTCACTGAGCTAAGTATATACTTGGATTTAATTGAGGCAAAGTAAAACAAAAAATACAAAAAACAGTTTGGGCCAGATATCTTTTAGCTATAATTATTACAACAGAGTCAACACTGCTGTGATAGCTCATAATAATGACTCTCTTTTAGGTAGAGATCGGTTATTTGAGTAATATGTTGAACATTATTATATGGTTGCTGTTTTAGTTGGCATGGGACACTGTGAAAAGCCTGATAGCTTCAAATAAACTAAACAGTCGCATGAAGATTCTCAAGATACTCACAAACCAATAAAGACAATCCGCAAATGTAACTTTTTTTTTCTCTCCATCAGCAGCTATTACTGAGATGTCCTACGGCAAGGCCTTTTACTTCTAATCAGCAGAAGGACATGCGTACTCGGCAAACTTTCCCAGGATACTGCACAGGAAATAATTGATAATGACAATGATTACAAATTAAAAGAAACACACACAGAATGTGTCCCCAACTCAGAAAAGCAACTTGCCTTTTTATGTTCTAAAAACCCTGTTTGACGGCACGCATTACACATAAAAGCTACTTTTGGTGATACAAAGATGAGGAAAGAGGGAATGGGAAAGACAGATGCATAGAAATGCCGAAGTAAAAATGTTGTACAGTATATTTTTCATACTTAATGTATATGGTTCTAGTGCTTAATATTTTAATTATGTAATGCTGTTTATGGCCCGCCTTCTTTTCAGCAGTAGCTTTGCATTATGTAACTGCCTCCCTATGTACTCGTTCACGGTAGTCTGCCTTCCCCGGATACAAAGTGCATACCCATACGCAAAAGATTGACACAAAATGATGCATGCTGGGTGCCATTTCAGTAAATTTGCAACATAAGATAATTTCCTCTCACAAAAATCAAGACCAACTCTCTACTTCTGACGCGTGGCTGATTGTTTGGGAAGCGAGGCGCTGCCACTGTTCGCAATCTGCATGTAAGCAGTGCTTGAGAATCACGGACCCCTGAATTTAGCTCTTGAGATAACATCCAGAGCGTGCATGCTTTTTACAAAAAGGCAAATCGATTATTTTTTCACTGGATTTCCTCATCAGAAATGGATTAAAAGAATTACACAATAAATCCCCCCAGCAACAGTTTGGTTGCTAATCTTCTTTCACTCAAGGTGTTTTCTGTCCTCACTGGCCGATATACGTTATTATGAACTGAACTCTGGGAACTCTATTATTGAAGAACACTTGCTGGTACTAAATAAATAAATACTCAAATCATATCCACATGGTTTAATGTAATGTTATAACTATTTATGTAGATGTCATATTAACAAGGATGCTTATTGAGAACTACAATATGTATGTTTTTATTAATGCATCTGGAGTAAGTGATACTGTGTACTCAGGAATAGAAACAGGGAGGGACCAGGGTTGCAGAGAAATGTCCAGTGGGACGGACAGACGGGGCGAGACAACGGGAGAGGACAGATGCTTTTCTGCATCAACAAGGACTGCTGGGAATAGAGTAGGGGCCACCCACGCAGTGCGGGATAAAGGAATTTGCTAGATGGCAGCTCCGTTCTGGTTAGAAGGTGTTTCGCCATGCATGTTTACATACACGTGTTTGTTTGTTTTGTACTCCATGTAAGTGTGAGGCACAAATTGTAAGATGTGTGATTCAATTCCAAGTTCGGTGGAGACTTGGCTCAGCACACGGCTGCTTGGAATCTAAAGAGAATGGATGGATATTTAAAGTTTAACAATAATTTATTTACAGTTGCATATTGAAATAGTGCAAAGTCTTTTTGGTGATTGGAATCTATCCTGAATTTGGATAAGCCAGAGGTAGAGATGTTGATATCTGCGAAGGCAGAATCCCCCCATGGAGTCCAGACACTGGTGGTGGTGTAGAAGAAGAGGAGGAGGGTCGCATCGCTTTGAGCTGAAACGCATCTGACGGCGGCAGAGAGAACATATTTAAAAGTGTTGCCAACGAGGCTGTGATTGGCTTACAGAACTGCGCTGCCTCTAATTGGTTGGTTCATTCATCGTGCCCGCCCGCAATCAGATGATGGAGTAATCGCTGCAAGACTAAGAGACTGCTTATTATGAATGAACCAGTGTGTAAAGAGTGTCTTCCTGACTGAACTTTTGCTTGAGCTACATGTGAACTTCATTCATGCAGCCTTTTCCCAAAATGTGGGTCCTCTTTTTGGCTGAGTTCCCCAGTCAATATGATATTGAATAAAGGACACATTCTGTAATTTTGCCTGATAGAACACTATAAAGTGAACATTTTATTTGTATTTGTGTTTTCCCCATGCAGCTGAAATAATTATACAGTGCATTGAAAGTGCTCGCAGTAAATATCGACGTCGTAGTATCTTGCAGACAGATTCATTTGACTCAGTGCCCGGCTGATGCATCAACATATCAGCACAATTTAAATGTAATATTATTATCAAAGTACTGTATCTGTCAGCTAATTAGCTTACAACATTGAAGTAAATTACAAAAACTGTCTAGAAATAGTGAAGCAATGAAAAAGTTTTCAAATATTTTTCAACTTTAAAATATCCCACTCAGTGCATGTCTTGGATTGATCGCCAAATCGAAGGGGCCGTTAAGAAAAATAGTTTATTTGTCATGTGTTTAAATCAAATAACATACATCACAGATGTTTGGTCCTCCATGTTTGGGTATATTTTACGCTCTATTAAGGTGTTATTACAACCTGCTCTCCAGTGCTTTGCTAACGCACATATTATGTGCAGCTACGTTGAATACCACGATGCGTTGATGTTGAATGTGTTATACAGAGCTAACAGACTGCAATCCAGACAGGTTCACAGGTTGGTTGTGTCCATTACAGCAATGTGATCTCCCTCCCTCTGATCCCCGTTGGCAGAGGAGAGGGCCTTTTAAAGACCGCAACTGTGGAGAGCAGACACTCGATGCCCTGTGCCGGGCAGCACCAGCTGGGCTTGGCACAGCATCAACATTATTAGCGCCGACACTCCTTTGGTCCATAGAAGCCTTTTGTGAGCAAAAACCAGCAGCCGGAGAGAGACCGATAGAAGGGAATTTGGAAAGAGATAAATTATCTGTGCCCTTGATTTTGCTAACACACTTTACTTCAATGTCTCGTTTGTTTATTGCCTTGACATTATAAACCAAACCCGTCAGCCAAACGGATTTTCTAACAATATCCTTTGAATTCAAAAAGCTTTGTCACTCTGTAAATGTTGGGAAGTGTATGTCACTGATGAAGTGAGGGGAGAAGAAACGTGTATATCTACGAGCTTCTTGAGCTAAATGTGACTCATATGTAATCAGCCGATTACATATGAGGAAAGCCTATGATGTTAAACAGCTAATTATTCAGATGTAGGTTGAGCAGTGTGGTGGTAATAAGAGTGGACTCTGAAGTGGACAGTGGATTGTTGCCCTGAAGGGTCTGCATGGTGGGACACCACTGCTCAATGCATTCTCAGCCTCTTTGGTCAGACTTTATCAAATAGTTATCCATGGATCATATTTGATGTTTTCCATTTGCACTTGCTATAATAATTTGGCCATGGTCTGAAATTAGCACTGTACTCGCTAAATGTGTGTAAATTGTTGGCAGTGGCCAAAAAAGATCCGAAGTCCATGCAACACTTTAGCGGACAGAGAAAAGGTACAACCCAAAGACACGTTTAATAAGGTCAGCGTATGATTGAATGGAGGTGCATGGCCACTCGTTACTGTATCAACTTCACCAGCTATCAGGTGTCAATGTCCACTGAAGGAATAGCTCAGTGCATAGTGAGTGTGTGGTTGAGCCAGAGAGAAAGTGTGTGTGCGTATGTGAATAATTGTCTGTTCCCTCAGCTAAATATTCTCTGTATAAAAGTGAAAAGTTTTTTATAAATTGCACATATTGCATATACATATATGTGTGTATTTATATAGCATGTGTGTATTTATATGTGTACGTGCCACAATAGCAGGCAATGCAGGCAAAACATTTAATTTATTTTTAACATGCTAAAATGACTATTGCTGGCAGCATAGGTCCATCAGTCCCCTCTAGATTGCTGGCAGTTGTGGATGTGAGTGTGTATGGTTGTGTCTATAGATATCAGCCCTGTGAGTCTGGTGACCGTCATCCAGCTGTCCTTTGTGTTTGTGTTACTAACTAGCCAATGTCACCATGCCAACATGCTTAACTAAGATGATGAATATGTTAAACGTAATACCTGCTGAACAAGCATTGCCATTGGGAAAAAAAAGAACATATACTGAAATGCTCAAAGCAGCTATGTTTATGAGTACAGCCTCAGAGCTGCTACTTTGGCTGTAGACTCTTCATTGTGTTACATATTCAATTTATATACTGAGCGAATGGCTTTCACACAAAATAAGACCATTGTTATAGGGATGCAACTGATTTGCAAAAAAAATCTTTCTGGTAGCAGCATCATGGGTTTGTTTATGACAGACAGGAGAGGTAGCATGAGCAGTCTGTGGATGTTTGGTTCTCCCATTCAGCTTATAGTTTGATACGGGACACAACCTTTCTTTCTCGCCTTTGACATTTTTCCAAGTTCAATTTATATTTATTGGCATTACAGGGTTAAAAAAAAATCAGTAAGGAGGCAAATTATACAAAAAGATCACTAAGATATTGATGAGAGTACATTGTGAGGATAGAAAGGAGATTTTGTCAATATGTTTATATTTCTCAATATTCGATTGGATGTGCATGCTTTAATTGCACCATTACTGAATACAAAAACTCTCCAATGTAGTCCTTTAAGGGTTCTTAAATCTACAATAAAACCCGAACGTGCTTTCACATGAATCCAGGACCAATGGAAGTGAATCCTCATCCGAAGAAGCCAGTCTTACTTTACTATGGAAAATAAAATCATTACAAAATGCAACAAGGCTGCTCTGTTGCCTCAGCATGTGGAAATGCAATGTGAGAAAGGGATTAAACCTAAAACATAAAAAAGAGGAAGAACGACAGTGACTACACGAACAAAGCTCCCCATATACCCACACTGAGCCACACTCACGCACAGCTCAGTGGAATACTGTAGAGAGCAACCGGGGAAGGCAGAAATAAAGATGAAAGCTCGGGACTGAGGAGAGACAGGGGCAGAACATCGGCAGCCAGAAAGAACGAGACGAAAGAGACCGAGAGTAAAAGTTATGGACCGAAAGAGATGACACCATTCTGAGCTGCAGTCACCTTCTGACTTTTCCCCCACCAAGAGGCTGTGACACCGCCGGCTTTCCCTTCCCTGCTACGAGGCCGGAAACAGCCATACTATTCCCCATAAATCACATGTGTCACATTTTGGTTTTTCAACTTCTTTTCATCACATTTTTGTTCTGGAAGTAACAGTTTGCATAGTTCTCAGTGCACTGGCAATTCAATTATTCATTAATTTTCTTTTCATTGAGCAAGGTCTCACACACCAATACCAGCAAAACATGGTGTAGCAGCTCCATGGCCACTACCCGTGGGTTTCCCCCCCCAGCACCAAGGATCAGCCCGCAACCACGAGGTTTTGTTGAAAGCCATCATTTATTTGTCAGCAAACAACTCAGAAGCAGACCGCAAAACCTGCGCCTCTGCTCACTATCCCTTCCCTCCAGCTCTGCTGCCCTTTTATACAGGCAGCATCGGCTGCTGACTGATTGCCAATCAGTCAGAGCAGCTGACTGATTGTCAACCAGCCAGCAGCCGAGGCCAGATTGGGGACAGCTGCCACACATGGTCACATCTCACAATAGTGCGAAGTAAAAAGCAAAAACGCAATAATAGAGACGATTTTGAAGGATCAGAAACATCTGTACACTGTATGCTTCTTGGACTTAAAATAAAGAGGTCGTATTCCTTGCTAAAAGTGAAATGTATCCCCAGTCATGTATAAGCAATTTCCCACCAGTGTCGATTCTCCTCATCCTATATTTCATCTTGGCAGAAAGAAGAAGAAAAAATGCAGTATCTCACTAAGTGAGGAGTGGGTGAGATTATGGTTTGGTGTATTTTTTAGAGAAAGCCCTACTTGACAAGTGAATATTTAATTACTAAACATAATAAAGTTTAGAAAAGCACTCGTGTATCAAGACAGCAGAAATTGGCACTCAAATACTGGCACCAACTGTGCAGTGAAGCAGCACAAATACATATAAACTATGGAGTGGAATGAATAATTACCTCCTTCTATCAAATCATCAAACCCCATGGGTCTGTCTGTGATCTGAGGGCAGAGTGACTTCGGCTCCAAGAAAACAATGAGCTTCTCTCTCTCCCGCTGACACTGTGACTCTGATGCTGATGGCAATGCTGCTGGTGCATGTGTGTGTGTGTGTGTGCCTGGCAGATGCAGCCCAGTGATGCATGGTGAATAACAGGTCAGTGCTAATCTCATTAGGGCTAATCAGATGTATATGATATGTATAAACAGTGGAGCTCCTCTGTACACAAGCAGTTTGCATTACACGTCCATCTAAAGACAGGAAGTAAAGTGTGTGTGTGAGGGGTGGGGGGTGGGGGGGTAGACGAATGCTTGTGGAAAGGACGCCTGATTGAGAAAGAGAGATGTCCTTTTTCATGGTGCAGCATTATGAGAGGAATTTTGGAATTATGCACAGGTGGAGAGCTAGTGTGAATACTAATGCAGTGAAAATGAATATATTTGCGTGAACTCACAGACACATCGACATAAACACAGCAGCTAGTTCAGTCGAGTTTGCGGTCCACCTTATCTAAGTGAGGAAACTGCATGCAACTATCACAAATGAGGCTTTAGGTGTGTCACTGTGCCTGATTGCATGTGTTGTGCGTGTGGTGCAAACACATGTTGCTATTTGTTTTTTGCACATGTGTGTCTCTGTATGTGTCTCACGTGTCACTTTTCTGAGAGAGGGAATATGCAGAGATGAACTAAGACATCAAGGGCTGGAAAGAAAGATGTAAGGCGTAGGGGGGGAAAGTGAGTCATCAAATGTAGAAAAAGGGCATCTGGGCTGGTACTTGATGCAAAGGGAGATGTGTGATTGCAGATGGTTATGTGGGTGTTTGAGGGAGAGAGAGAGGCCAGAAAGACGAGGCAATACTGTTGGCCATCTTGTCTAGAACCCTGTCCCCTCTCTGCGTGTCTCAGGGGTTCGAGATTGGTTTCACTTCAAACACTTAAAACACTCTGCAGGACCATGGTTGGCTCTGAAATAAATATCAAGATCACTCTTTGATTGTTTTTGAATTGAATGCAATCTGCCAGAGCTGTGAGCCATCATCTCACCCCCTTCTCTTGATCTCTCCTTCCACTTGATGCCAGCCACTCGTTGTTTCCATCACAAAGATGTTTTCAGGAATTGTTCTGCTCCAAAAGGCACCAAAAAAATCATTTGAGCCAGACAATGTTTGATACATCGTGCATATCAAAAGTTAAATATGGAGGAAATATGTTTCAGAAATGGTTGATAAGTCGGAGGAGACGCTAATAGAATAATAAGAATATGAAACATACATCCTATAAACACAAAGGGTGATTGGGGATTCTGTGGAGATTTAAATTAGCTTAAATTAGCAAATAGACTTATATATCTCTGATGCGCAGATTTAAAAAATAACTTTATTTTAAGAACTGTTAATTGTATGTTTTTTCTTTGTTTTTAAATAAGATATGGTGAGCAGCCTCTGATTAATCATAATGTATCTGTCATTTACAAAATTCTAGAGTTATTAACTTTCAGTCACACATCAATGGTATGATCATTAAATATCCCAGCTGGATTTAATGTTCCATATTCCAGCAGTAGTCTTTCAAACTATTTTACAAATCAAGTTGTCAGATGTATTTCCCCACGATATATTTATTGGTATATCAATGTTCATAGAACATACTGTTGGCCCTGATGAATAAAGAGTGAGATAAAAGAATAAGAATTCAATATTGATTGATTATTTTGAAGGAAAAACTCACAATTGAAGGTCAAAAGCAAAAAGTGAAGAGGGAGGCATTCAAAAAGAGAAAGGATCAGTTGGTGGCAGCAGGGATTTCATTTGAATTGCATGAATTCAACCTCAAATCATTCATCCAGTCAATTTGTTGAATACATTAATTAAAAATGCATCATGTAGTACTGGACTGAAACTGTACGTGAAAATTACAACTAAATCAGACTGTAATGCTTTTTAAAAATACATCCGTAAAATCGTTCAAATGAGCCTACAAGTCTTTGTATATTTATACAATAATTAGATGATTGGACACGATGAACTTTCCTTTCAGGCGATAAAATAGTTTTTTCGATGCTGACTGTGTAGAACTCCCCTTCACTATTCAACTAAATAGATTAGCAAAATTACACTTTTTGTCCTATTCAGCATTTGCTATGGACACTAGCACACACACACACACACAGACACACATGTCCCCACACTGCCTGCACTGTGAGAGCAGATTTGGCATGAGGTGTTCCCTTTCCCAGGGAAGCAGAGGGGATGAAAGAGAGCAGCGATGGCCCCTCATCCTCTGATCTGCTGCTGCCTTTGACATCAGCAGTCGCCAACTTCCAAAAGCACAGGAGAACTGGGGGACCAGCTACAAACTGACAAGTCCCCCCACCACTGCAACGACATATATCTCTGCCCTCCTCCATATCTTGAATTTATTTTATTTTCCTTGCTGCCGGAAGTAAGAGTTATTTCTTTAATTGACCTGCCGCTATGAATATAAGTTGGATGTATTGTACATGTAGTATCATTTCTGCCCCTCCCAGACCCTTCCTGCTTTCATGTTCTCCTTCATGGATGGCATTGATGCTCCACTGACAACATCAGTAACCGATATGAACTGAACAGCAGCTCGCTGGCCTCCTGCGGTGCGACTCGCTGTGCCCAAGCGCTGCTCATATTCTTTGACAGCCAACACATCCACAGAGACCCTATAGCTGCGAATACTTTGCAGTCTCAAAGTAATTATTCATACTCCCTCACAGGTTGGTCATCTAGGGCCTGTCAAATATGATCACCACAGTGTGTTTCAGACTGTGTGGGATCTAAGCTATGCTGTAATGTGTTGACTTGGGTGAATGTAAAGTGTCTCAAACTGTGAGAGCAGACGGTATGAAAAGAACTGAAGGTCGAAAGTAGAGATAAACCTCAGCGTCTCAGAGTCACAGTGAAACCTCTTTTAGCTTGAGCATTTACTCACTTTGATGACTTATTACTGGGGCTATGTGGATGGCTTTCATTGGTGCTTTTAATGCAATTAGCCAGGTGTCCTAGCGCTGCTTTGTGCTGTGTACTTAGCATGTTACACCAAGTATGCACTGGTGCCTGTTTTGCATTCCCTCTCTCCAGAAAACAGGCACACCTATCAGGAACCATTAGTCTTCACAGTGACAGGCCGGCCTTCCTCTGAGCGACTCTCCCTGGCGGAGCTTTCTCGTTGCCTCAGACAGTGGTCTCGTGTTTTCACTAACAGGCTGAGACCCACTGTCATTTGTGTGGGGCATTAACCGCCGGCATTACTTCCAATGTGTGTTCTCTTTTCCTGACAAAAGAATAAAGCAAGTCACCTGAGACTTCACACGGCTTCTTATATTCCTCCGCAGGTGAACAAACGGACGGATTAAAGGTCATGTGGACAGATGTATTGGCAGGTGTTGTAAACATGTCTAATGATATGACCTTCCTGTCTGCAGACAGATGCAGCACTGATGTACGACGCCGTGCATGTGGTGGCGGTGGCGGTGCAGCAATCACAGCAGATCACCGTCAGCTCTCTGCAGTGTAATCGCCACAAGCCGTGGCGCTTCGGAGGACGCTTCATCAGCCTCATCAAAGAGGTACAAGGCCATCCGTGCTATCAACTCAAAGTCTTGACCTCTGACCTATGGAATCTTCTGAACACTGTCGCTCGGGCATGTTATATTGATCAGTGCAATCGCATGTCCTTTGGGAATCACTGGAGCGCTTCACGTGAACTGAGTTGCACATTTAGCATTTTTTACTTTCTCTTGTAGAACATCACAATCATCATTATAAAACCCATACAAACATACTTGGTGGGTAGCATCTATTTGCTGAAATGGAATATAATATTCATAACTATGTAGTCATTAGTGTATAAATTACCTGTCACAAAGAATTGTGATGATCATGTTGTTGCGTTAGCTTAGATTGGGGCCCGTTGTATCCACAACGGGAGCAAGTTCTCTTCACAGAGTCCGATGATTGCGCCACAGAGTGTCTACAGTAGCCCAAAATGCAACAACTAAACACTGGCTCCTTCGAGAGCCGTGTTTTAACTTTACCTGAAGGTGACCTTAGTTCTCTGACACAGAGTGCAACTTCCACCAGTCACTGTCTGACCTCCGTTGCTCCTTGAGTAGTGTTATGATGGTACGAATGGACTCCGAGCCAGGCGAACTGTCTCACAACAATACTCGTCAGCTCAC
Source organism: Pseudoliparis swirei (assembly GCF_029220125.1). Classification (NCBI taxonomy): domain Eukaryota; kingdom Metazoa; phylum Chordata; class Actinopteri; order Perciformes; family Liparidae; genus Pseudoliparis; species Pseudoliparis swirei. Next base: position 11,611,598 of record NC_079399.1, read on the forward strand.
GTTACCAAAGTCTTGAGGAGTGAGCGGATCAGAGAGTGAAGCTTTGTTTATACTCGCGGCATATCGCGAGCTTCCTTCCACAGATGGCGCTCCGAGCACGAACGGAGGTGTTTACGTGTTTAAGCTGTGCGCTGCAATATTCTCCAAAACACCAGAGGGCTTACAAACAAAATTAACTATGAAAAAAAAAGGCAATGTAACCCATAGATATGCCCATAGACTGTTGGTGTCACCGGCAAAAAGCCATAAACCAACATCCACAATGCTTGTAATTATTTATAAACTCATATCTCATATTCACGGGGTACTGAATTAAAGTGGAGTATTACATGCATTCGAAAGAAAAGAAGGTTGAATATCCTGTGAACAATTTCATTTGACTGCAAACATTAAGATGTATAACACCCTCTGTTCTTTTGAAAGCATCTACAAAATAATTGGCCTATTTTGTAAAATCCCTAGAAATGTAAGATGCTTTTATCAGTGAACTATTTGTGATCGCACGCCCCACGTTACAAAGATTCAGAGGTAATTACATCATGTTCGGGCTTGCGCGCCTCGCACCGTCTTCATTAAGACGAATAGAAACAAAGCTTGACACACTGTCCAAAGTATATGGCTTATTCTTAACACTTAAATGATATTTATAATGTAATCTGAATAGCCATCGCATTATCCACAGCAAATACACGTATTTGTTGTGATGTTTTGCTTTCTCCCACATTCTCTCTGTGCATAATATATTCACCCGTGTTCATATCAAAGCCTCTGTGTGTCTTCTTAACTGTAGTCGGGGTCAGCCATTTGCTTTGTTCCTCAAAGCTCTTGCATTCTGTGGATGGTATCATTGCAGGTCATTTTCAGATTGAGCCATTGTCTTAGCTGGCGCTTCCTCCCCCTCCTGTCTCTGCTTTCGCTCTCCATGTCCGTCTGTTTCTCCAATGGCTTTGAAGAAAAACATCAAGCACAAAGAACCACCTGCATAATGAACTCTTACCTGTCAAACTGCTTCTATTCCGGCTGCTTCATTGTTTCTTGTTGTGTTTTTGGGATACACAGCGAGGCGAGAATCAGACCAAATTCCTAATTGGGACAGAAAAAGTTTTACGGGTAGCGGTTAAGATTGATGCTGTTGCGAAAGGTAACTGAAGGTTAATGGGATGACTGTGCTGAGGATTTTGATTTATTAGGATGTGCGCTTCTGTCCGCAGGCGAACTGGGACGGTTTGACAGGACGTGTTCTCTTCAACAAGTCCAATGGACTGAGGACAGATTTCGACCTGGATGTCATCAGTCTGAAGGAGGATGGGCTGGAAAAGGTGTGTCAAACCGTGGTGTAGTTGATGAAGTGTGACTTCTGAGTCTTAAATGGGAAAAGAAGGAAAGGTTTGGATTGGATCCGTTAAAGCATTATTGTTCCTGACGTTAGACAAGGTGATACAAACTTGACACTGAATTGTTTCAACAGATTGGAACATGGGATCCTCCCAGCGGTCTGAATATGACAGAGTCTCACAAAAGCAAGACATCCAACATCACAGATTCTTTGGCCAACAAATCCCTACGTGTATCCACCATCCTGGTAGACACAGACAAATGCGAACACAAGCAGCACAAACTCAAATACACAGAGAAAATAAATGCACAGAAAAAAAGCTTGACTTATTTTCTCTGTACAGGAGGAGCCATATGTGATGTTTAAGAAGTCAGACAAGCCTCTGTATGGGAATGACCGTTTTGAGGGCTACTGTATCGACCTGCTGAGGGAGCTCTCTGGCATCCTAGGCTTCCACTACGAGGTGCGCTTGGTGGAAGATGGGAAGTATGGAGCGCTGGATGAGAGCACGGGCCAATGGAACGGCATGGTGCGGGAGCTAATGGACCATGTGAGTCACTAATCGGCAGGAGTGCACATAGGAAGGTGCAGAAAATGCAACACACAAAAAAAATGCTAATATTCGACTGTAAATCTCTAAAAGTTTCATTACTTGCATCACCCAACAAGGCAATGTACCAAACAAGCCTGAGACATAGAGGTAATTGATTGCTTCCGTAAGTTGTTCCATGTGCTGCTCCACCACTGACTAGTAGTGTTTTAATTGGCATGAACAGTAGAAAAAAGGAAGCGTGCCACCTGCACAATCTAAATCATCGACAGTAACAGAAAGTCTTGCAAAGAAAGTAACCACAATGATGCTAATTTTCGTTTTAGGTGACTCGTGGATAACAGAATAATCTAATTCTAAAAAAAATTGCCTTCGTAACACCACATGAGAAGGATCAGACATATAACCTGAAATTTCCAGAAAAACTCTACCACCTACCTGCTAAACCGTCTGAATTACTATTCATTTCCTCTCCTCCGTCATGGCTCTTTCTCCTGTACATACTGAACAGACCAGCTGTTGATGGAAATTAGTGGTTTATTCAATTGGTTGATATTTTATTGGTTATTCATAACCCTCACACTGACACACCGGCACTATTATCTCACTGCAGAAAGCAGACCTGGCAGTGTCTCCTCTGGCCATCACCTACGTCAGGGAGAAGGTCATCGACTTCTCCAAGCCCTTCATGACGCTGGGGATAAGTATCCTGTACCGCAAGCCCAACGGCACCAACCCTGGGGTCTTCTCCTTCCTCAACCCCCTCTCCCCCGATATCTGGATGTATATTCTGCTGGCTTGCTTGGGTGTCAGTTGTGTGCTGTTTGTCATAGCCAGGTAACATGACAAGCCCCCCACTCAAACCCCCTTTCACTTTCTTCCTTCTTGCATGTCCTTCTTCCCTACACTCAAAGAAATGACTCATTGGATGAACTCAATTAAATTGTTGGCAGGTTTTCCATCCAATAATTATATGCAACTCCAACTCAAATTTAGCACATCAGTGCAATAAAATGTAATTAAGTTAGTCCAACTCATTTGTATCAAATACATCTAAAATAAAATAACGATGTTCATTAAATTAAATTAATTTGTGTTTGTCCAACTCAAAATATAAACTAACTAACTAAAAAAATATGCAAACTACACACAGAAGGATCACCCCGACTGGGAATTGAACCCACGGCCCTCTGGCTGGGAGGCGACAGTGCTAGCCACTACACCACCGTACAGCCCTGAAAGTGTCTTCACCTTGTAAACAACTGATTTTCAGAAGGCGCATGCGCAAAGGGTAGTCCCCAATGAAACACATTTATTTTGAGTTTATATGCACACCATCTAACCTAAATAAATCTAATAAATGAAAGTATTCATACATTTTGTGTTACACCCATTAAATATAAATATCTATTTTTGTAATTGATTTATTTAAATGTATCAAACAATATTTAAATGTGTCACCTCTAAGAAGGGCTTGAATCGTTTTTATGAGTGTACTTGTCTGCTTGTTTTCACAAACACAGTTGTTGCTCCCTCCGGGCATCAAGCTGTGACTGGTGGCAAAATCAGTCCAGCAAGAGGCAGTCCATGCCTCATTATTAGATGACTTCAGCAATGTAGATATGTTCTCCAACAAAATAATAGCTCTTAATATCGATCATACCAGTGTTTTCACAGATATGCTTATGATTGACTTTACTGTTGATAGATTTTGTAAGCATACTGTAGTTTAGGGGTGGACTAAAAGTCAGGAAGTGTAGACTGTGAATGACAAAAAATTAAAAACCTCCCACCAGCACCTGAACTCACCACCAAGAGAAGTTTTTTTTTTAAACGTAAAGCTTTGATGAAAAGAATTAAAATGATTAAATGTTGGTTTCATTACCTGCAGTGCCTTATAGCCAATGAGGTCAAACAAGGTCAAACACTGGTGTGTCATTCAAATACCTCCTCACACTATTCATGACATATTTGCACCAGCAACTGTACAACAAGCTATCCATTTTATATCTCTTTAGATGCTGTAAATAATGTGCAGGTACAATTCGTACAGATATCGTGATGAATCCACCCTCCTAAAACTTCAGATGCATGACTGTTGTTGAAAGATGTGTGTTAAGCCCAGGGCTCCTCTTCTTCTGCTCCTATTCCGAGAGGCTTGGGTTTAATGCACATTTCATCTAATGTTACCGGCACAATGATCAAATGAGAGGAAAGCAGCAACTGTCACCTAAGTTAGTCCAGAATATGCAAAGCATACCCATAGCCCTTTGTTTCCACGGTTGGTCAAGGTAAGTGATGAGCATGCAAATATATTGATAATCTTCTGATTGTGATGAAATGGTCTCGGTAATCTTATTAAATTAGAATGCTCTTGTCCCTGTGCATGCATTGTGGCATTATCTTTTGCTAACCATGGCAACAATGGTGCTTGTTCTCACACTATTTGACCAAAAGCATTCAGCAAAGTTTAAATCTGTACAGTGTTTTTCCTTCAGTACGCTGAGCTAGTTCTCTCATAATTGTAGTATTGATTGCACAGCCACCGATTTTGGTCAATTCCCTAAGTGCTGAGTATACCATTTTCTTTAATCCCCTGCAAACAGAGTGAGTTGAGTGAGTTTATGAAGTACTGGTGTTGCACAATAAAACACTAAACACCTCAATCTCAGCAGGGATTGATGTCATTATACTGCTTTCCACACACACACAAACACCATTTTTTCTGAGTTAATAAGTTTCTCATTTCAAGCTCCGGAGAAATACATTTCACTCAGTCGTTCCTTCTAGCTCTGTTTGTGGTTGAATTGATTCCTCTCTTTATTAAGAACATAAACGGTATTCTCTGGGATTGCAAAACCTTTTCGAGTCCAGAAAATGTCCACCTGCCAAAAAGAATGGATGCAATGAATTGTATAATAAAAGTTTACATGTAATTTCAGGATGTCGCAGTTTTGCAGCCCGAGTCCCAGATACCTATGATTTTAACTTCCCCAACACAGCCTCTTCCCTAGGCCTTAAGAGAAGCAAGGCAGCAGATCCATAATGCCAGTCCGAGTAATTGAATCCAACAGACAGTTAGTGGAGGGAGCGTGTTGTGTTCTTGAGGCCGGGGGACGGACGAAGGAGAAGAGGAACGAGAGAGGGATAATCTTTTTAGAATTCTGTGTGCAATACGACATGTCCCTCCTGCTTGGTGTGAGGAGGTGACCTTACGTCTGCATGTTGCACGTCCCCTTCTTCCTGGTGATCGGTGTGCAGAACACGGCATGCAGGAATACGGGCCGGCTGCAGGCAAAGGTCGTACAGAGGAGCCATCGGTGCGGGTGCACACGGAATACACATGTAGACATTGAGAAGGACAAACGCAATGCAATCACGAGCATGTTACATAGATTTACACAGACGTACACCACCTCACTATGCCACATGTCGGATGTTAGCAACAATTGGCCTCGGGCTGCATTATAGATTGACATTATATGTAACGTCTGGGAACGGCAACATAAATAAATCATCACAGAGATATTTGACTTTGAGATAGATTTGATTTAGCAAATGCAAACACACAGTTGCTACCACAGACAAGTGCACACCCACACAGCTAAAGGCACATGCGCAAACATTCATGCGCCAGAGGCTTGATACACACAGGCATACAAGCAGACACAAAAACAAACACGTGAGAGCGCACACACTGCATTCTGCAAAGCTCCAAACGGCCGTTGTGCCATTTCAGTCGCCTCTAGTTCCAGGGAAGCCAAGCTCATTGGCATTCCGGCAAATCCAACATCCTGATGGGGTTGACCGGAAGAATTATAGTGTGTCATCACAACCATGTCAATGTCGATGATTCTCAAGGGGACAGCATAGGAAATGGCTTTAAAGTAAGAGCGCTACGACAAAAATGTTGCCGTGTTCCCAATGCGTGTAAAATAGGGCTGGTAATTAGGCTGCTGCAGCAACAAGGAGGGACCAAATTACACATCAGTGTGAAGATCCACAGCATCAAGTCTCTGCTGTCAAATAACATTGGGTTTGGTAATAATGTGAAATGCTGCTCTCTGTGTGCTACACGGTAAATGCGGTATATTTATATATAAGTCGATGCGTCTCTAAAAGCTGCAGCTGACAAATTGCGTCACATTTCTGCGCAGCCTGAACCTTTAAGACTCGGCCCACAGGCTTATTAGCATGCGGCATGTTGCGGGGGGGGGGGGCTGCTAAACAGCCTTACCTGATGGGCGCCTCAACTCTGCATAAGCAATGTTCCCGCTATCACCCACTTCAGCACAAACTCAATCAGTTTCTGATGCTTAACACTAACCCAATCACCCTGCGCTAATGCCATGCCACTTCTGCTTAGGATAATAAATGAGAAATGTCCACAACTGACCTGAAGACACTGACAATCAGCCAAAGCTGGGGGGGGGGGGGGGGGGGGGGGGAGCAAGGCAATTAGGGGAAAGTATATGGTGTCTGGTGTAGGATGGGGAAAAGAGATGATGGTGTAGGATGGAGTGAGAGAAAAGAAGAAAAGCAGCTGGAGGGTGGATGAACGCATGTTGAGAAACCAAAAAGAAAAAAGAAGAAGACAAGGGCCGTGTTCGGGGGCGTGAGGAGGAGTTGGCATCAGCGGAGTAGCCGTGATTGCAGTTGCTGTAGGTTAACACATAAACGCTCCTGAGTCAGTGAATCCGGATGAGTTACAAAGATCGTTTCGCACGAAGACATTATCATCAGTGACAGTGTTATTCAAGCCTATTGATCTGTTCGCACAATAAACTGATGGCATTTGAATATGCCAATACGTTGATCTCAGCGAAAGTCTGAATGATTTGCTCTGACCCCGAGGCCACGGTTCAGGATTCTCACACATTTACATTCCCTTTGTTCCTGCTCACACTGTTTTAAAATGTATGTTTGATGTGCTATTTAATCTGCAACAGTGAACACAGTGTGCTTTGCTTTGTGCTGACATAACTGTCTCTGTGCTCTTTCTTCTTGTAGGTTTAGCCCTTACGAGTGGTACAACCCGCATCCATGCAACCCAGACTCGGATGTAGTGGAAAACAATTTTACGCTGCTCAATAGTTTCTGGTTTGGAGTTGGGGCTCTCATGCAGCAAGGTAGTTGCCTCAGCCTGTGGCTGCTGTTGCTCTTTGGAGCTGGAGCTCTGTACATCCCACTGTCTCTGAGGGTTTGGTTTTTTGACCTAGCCGGCGGCAACCAAGAGAGATCCCTGCGTTTCGACTGGTAGAAAGATGAAACTTAAGTAAATGCAGATGTAAGGTGTTTGTTCTTTAATCAATTTAGGTAATGAGAGAATATAGTTTATTTTTATGAGAGGTATTGATTTGAAAAGAGTCAAATATTTAAAAATAAATTCTATTACAATTCAGATTGCAATTTGTATTTATAGTTTTTTAAATATTTTTTGTAATAATTATTATTTTATTTTTTAATCAACAGCTGCTAAAATTACTTGTCGTGTGATATTTATTTAAATAACATACTGATAACTAGAATGGGCACTCGGTAGAGCGCATACCTTCGCATATCACAAGATTGGGCATTGAATTATGAACATTTTGGCATTAGTTGCATGCCAATTGGACAAAAATGTATCGTGCTATGGTAAAAAAAAGAGTTTGACCTTTCCATGACCTTGACCTTGACCTTTGACCCGATTGATCCCAAAATCTAATCAACTGGTCCCCGGATAATAACCAATCATCCCACCAATTTCATGCGATTCAAGAACATTTTGACCTGTTCATGACCTTTGACCTTGACCTTTGACCCGATCGATCCCAAAATCTAATCAACTGGTCCCCGGATAATAAACAATCATCCCACCAAATTTCATGCGATTCGGTTCAATACTTTTTGAGTTCTGCGAAAGATTTTGACCTGTTCATGACCTTTGACCCGATCGATCCCAAAATCTAATCAACTGGTCCCCGGATAATAAACAATCATCCCACTAAATTGCATGCGATTCGGTTCAATACTTTTTGAGTTTTGCGAATAACACGCATACAAATAAATAAATAAATAAATAAATACACGGCGATCAAAACATAACCTTCCGGCATTTTCAATGCGAAGGTAATGATAGTACTGTAATACCCAGTGTCCTCTCTTCTTGCCCTTGGCCAGTCAACACCTGGAGATCAGTGGGGTGTGCAGTCAGGATGCGAGGGTACCTTGGGTACACGACTCTCCCAAACAGCCTGTCACTTCTCCACGCTGCTCTGAATGATGGATATTGAATATCTTTGATTTGATGGGGTTAATACATGGAAACACATTATTCTCATTAAAATAGTTTTTGTTGTTTTTCCGGCGCTATTTAAAGAATTGAATTGACCTTGTCTGAAATCCCAAACTCATCTTGTCTAGAGAGCTCACTCTCACGGTTTCATCTTTGAGCGAGTGGTGCTTCTTCCTGAGCGGAAAACTTGTTTGACTATCTTTAAATGAACTAATCTTATCTTGTTGTTTTGCATGTTGAAAATGAACAATGCCTCCTGCCCTCACCCCAGGCTCAGAGCTCATGCCCAAGGCCTTGTCGACACGAATAGTGGGAGGCATTTGGTGGTTCTTCACCCTCATCATCATTTCCTCCTATACGGCCAACTTGGCTGCCTTCCTGACTGTGGAGAGGATGGAGTCGCCCATAGACTCGGCCGATGACCTGGCCAAGCAAACTAAAATCCTGTACGGGGTGGTGGAGGACGGTGCCACCATGACTTTCTTCAAGGTAGCTAGGTCTGCCAGGGTGTTTACCGGGTATTTTTTATATGAAATCTTTCTTTCTAACTTATCACATTTATAATCCTTAAGATTTTAGTCACATGTGGTAACAGTTACTTTAAGCAGCGTATACTTTGCCATAAATGCAATCCAAGAGTACTGGGGTCAGTTTGCTGGACAGCCAAATAAACTCACGTTGTTTTAATATAGATATCAATCATATTTCAACAGCAATTGTCCTTTATATATCTAAAACTGATCTGCTGTTTAAAAATGAGTATGTCCTGTAGCACTCTAGCACTAACTGTAGTGACGAGCAAATATAATTTTCTGTAACTACTTCACAATAAAGGCACTACGTGTTTTGGCAGCTTAGTTTGCGTTAGTAATTTAATACTGCTCTTATACGATGCTACGAGAGTGAACAAACAGCTGTGATTTTTTTATTTTATTTAAAAATATATATTATTTAACCAGGAAATGCCTCATTGAGATGAACAATCTCCTTTACAAGAGTGTCCTGGTCAAGACAGCAGCAGTAGCACATTACACAAAGTTAAAGACAATACAACATGAAACAGTGACAGACAATATATATATATTTTTTAAAGAAAGATAGTTTTTTTAAGATCACAGCACGAATAAAACCAAAACTAAGACTCAAGTCATCATAACCCAGTTCCCACAGGTGCACAAAGAAAACATCTACAACCAGATGAGCCTACCTCCAACTCTTTCAATCTGATATCCATGAAAATCAAATTGAAAACATAAACGTTGGATTATTTAAATATATTCAATACAAATAAATAAAGACGTTTAATTTTTTGGCATTAGTCAAAACAGACATATGGCATATGGCATATGCACTACCATACTATTACAATCAAAGGAGCTATTTGAGACTGTGTTGAGCTGATAGTGTCGTGGCATTTAAAAGGTAATGTAATGTAAAAAAACAAAAAAAGCAAGAAGAAAGTAGGAACAGCTAGTCCACATGGCAGCTCATGTGGACTAGCTGTTCATGGCTTCCAGACTGAATGGAGCCCAAGAGGAAGCCTCTAGAAGTGAGGAGGCAATAGGTACTATCCTCCATGATGTCTGGGCAGAATGAGACTCGGCTTTGGGGTTCATTTTGTAACAGGTGTTTAATATGGTTAAGAGGTCGTTTCTGTTTTTGACAGTGACGGATGGAAACTAACATATGAAAGAGAAACACAAAATACTCTATGAAGGACCGTTAGATGATTTAGTGGATGGGTTTTGAACTCTAAATAATTTCCATTTTCTAAAGAACTATTGACGCTGGTGTGCTTTCTTCACTACGGCTTCTGTGTTTAGCTTTTTTGTGTGTGCATTTTGACTGATGGCAAAACAAGCTTTAATGTGTATGCATGTATGTGAAGCCAAAGACAAATTGAACCCGTAAGCCGCTATTAATATATGTATACTGGCCCAGAACATATTACAACAACAATCATTTTGTATAACCGCTGGGTCCCTAGGAATCTCCCTCCTGAAATCAATAACAATCTCCTTAGTCTTGGCGACATTCATCTCCAGCATGTTCTCACCACTAAACCAGTGAGTTTGGGTTCATGTATCTATACCAAGTCGTCCTCGAATTTTATGGCGTGATGGTTACAATGGACGCTCTTATAGCCCTTAGTGGAGAGAATGAACATGCATACACATGCATTGTGTCTTGTGAATACCTCGTGTGAACCGCGGCAATTTGAAAATAGTATAACAAATATGAAGGATTATAACTATAAATTCTTTTCTTGTCATAGCAATACGAAGTTCTTTTTCTCTGACTTTGACACAAATTATTATAGCTGGAGAATTTAGGGTTTGACCACCGTATTTATTCCTAATAGGCCACCATTCTCATTTCACCTCTATTCTTTGGTATCTCGTAGAAAACAAAAATCTCCACCTACGACAAGATGTGGGAATTCATGAACAATAGAAGGCAATCTGTGATGGTCAAGAACGTGGATGAGGGCATCCAGCGCGCCTTGACTTCAGACTACGCCTTCCTCATGGAGTCCACCACCATCGAGTTTGTCACCCAGCGCAACTGCAACCTCACAAAGGTTGGAGGCCTCATAGACTCCAGAGCCTACGGAGTGGGAACACCTATGGGTAAATATCCTCAAACCTCTACAGTATTCGCCTCTGTGAGGTGCTCATAAACCGGTTTGAAAAGCTTTTGGTAAGAAAGAAACTGCAGATACTGTGTGGCAGATAACGGTTCTGTGAAAAGTGCGGATGATTGATAAGCTCTGAGAGCGAAAAAGGTTGACCTTTATTGATAGGGTCACAGGTATAATGATTCAACAGTGCCAGGTGTAAAAGGGTTGTCCTAATGAAAAGTGAATGGCTGAAGAGGTTGAATTTATGTTTACGGTTAAATTGTGCCCGGGGCTCATGAAACAGGTGCCGTTGGAGCTTTCCTTTAGACGGGTTTCATTGCTTTTATTTCTCGCCATGATGATTTAGAGGAGTATTTACAGAGAAGAGAATCAAACCTGGGTTAAACAATCACAATACTTTAATGGTGTGTTCCAGCCCACTTTGCAGTCACACAAGGCAATAAGTGCAAGACCGTGAAACAATCACAGAAACCAACCCGTAAGTCAACTTAATGCAATTCCCTGTGAATTACTTAAGACCATCTGAATTGTGAGCTTCAAACCACAACAAGGAAGCACTTCAGAGAATATAAAACAGGCACCAAGACATTTGCACACTTGGTTATGTATCCCCGCTCCTGTCAATAAATTACATTCCGGCATTTTGAGGTTCCATCCTATGATTAGGCAGAGGAACCAAAACCACTTTCCACTTCCTGTAGGATGATAACAATTGTGTTGCATATAAAATGTTGTCCTGTTTAATCAACGTGTAGCTTTACAACCCTGACACTCCAGGGCACCCTCCCGTAAAGCTGTGTCGCAGAGGTTAGAGTGGTCATGACGAGGCCACAGAGAGCCTTCAACCAGCCGAAATAGCCACATCCATCATGACTGATATGAAGGCCATCAAAATATGGAGGATTGATTCTGGCCATCCACATCTACTGCTGATGAGTATGGGGCAGTTATAGATCTGCAGGGATGCCGTGGCTGCCGTGGTTGTAACAAAGCTGAAGTGGTGCTGTGACGTACAGTCCTCCCGTGGCCCATATAAGAGCAGAAGTACTAACACTGATGCCTTTGAGATGGACACAGAGAGAACGTGGATCCGCTGTCTATTTATGTAATGACGGAGTGTATCAAATATGACGATTAAATATCAAATATGGCTCCAAAATATACCCCAAATCAAATGTTACTACGCAATAAGCCGGTTAGTATTCATAAGCATAAGAAAATTAATGATTTAAAGATGTCAGCTTTTCAAAGTTATTACTGCCCTCCAAATCATTTCAATCTCTAATGCTGATGTTCATTGCTCAATATTTTAGAAATAAAGTTGATCAAAGCCTCTTAAATGTTTCTTCAGTTGCTCGCATCGTTAATTTTGAAATAAGTTCTGTTTTAATGCCACCAGTCCTCTTGGAATAATAGGAATATTATTATTTCAGAAGGAGGCAGTCTCCTTGTTTCCTTGTTCCAAACCCCCCTCAGCCTTCATGTCAGCCTCTGTTCTACAACGTTTGCCGTGCGTGACACGGCGTTGCAGCGCATTCCCTGTTGGGCTGTTGCAGCAATAAACCAGAGCAGGCTGTAAAATAAGACTTAACCTTTTAGCTCTTGATGATGTTCACACTACCTTTTTCCAAAACGCAAATGCATCATCTACAGCGATCGACTTAAACTGTGATCACATGAATACTTGAGGCCAGACAGCGTGGGATTGATGGATGTCCTCTAGTGTTTAACATCTGTCAGGTAGTTGTGTATGCACAGTGTGTCAAGCGCAGCGCTTTTCCATTTGCCCGGGCCCCGCTCTCCATATCCTCCCCTCTAAGGACCCATCCTATTAACATTTATCCAAGGCCTGCTTTGTTAGGCCATCATTAATCATTTGAAATATGAGGGGAACCTGAATCAAGGGACTCGGATACTTGATAGATTACTCATCTCTAAATGCAGCAAGCATATGCTTTTCACATGCACGTGCACATGCATATACACAACTGCATAGTCAGAGCTGAACGTGCACGCACAGAATGGATTCATGTATATTACGTGCTTCGCTGTCTCAAAGTCTGCATGTCACAAAGAGATGTACTGATAAACACAGGTACACTCACAAAAATAGACTATTTATGATGAAAGAAGTAATTGTTGACGTGCTGTTAAAAAGAATCAGTGGCACTTGGAGTACTTTTCTGTTGATGTATTATTGTTCACTTTGTCAGTCTACATACACAGAGAGCTGGAGATGAAAGGATGATGGATGGCAATAGGTAAATGATAGATGAGACATCGGGAATCATCTGGCGGGGGCTGACAGGTAAAACTGACAAAGTGATGCTACCTGCTACCTGGGGCCATGTGGAGTTCCTCTCCCCCGGAGTTTGAGCACAAAATGTTCCTGTGTTCATAAAAATATTTCAATTAGCCCACATTATAATATTTTTACATTTTACTACGTTTTCGTCTCTTTTAAGTCACTTCATGTAATGTAGTCATTATCTGTCAGTATTCACTTTTGAATTACTAGGTACTTTCATTCCATGCATCACAGGTAAAAAAATTGTTTTCGCATACATGACATTCAAATAGCATTTTAAACATAGAATATTCATTTAATTAAGCATCGTAACAAATGTCTGCCCTGCTAAAAGTACCAGTTTCACCATAATGCGTTTAGTTTTTCCTTTGGCTAAATTGTAAGTGAAGAAAATAGCTGGCATATCTGTATAAGTGTGTGTGTGTGTGTGTGTGTGTGTGTGTGTGTGTGTGTGTGTGTGTGTGTGTGTGTGTGTGTGCACTGCCTATGAAGTAGTTATTGCAATACATTATAACAATTTTACATTTTACTACTTTTTCGTCTCTTTTAAGTCACTAAATGAGCAGATGAAATGGAAATGTACAACCAGGCTTCATAATGTATGAGGTCTGTAATCATATAAATACACTAACAAGCTTTTGAACCAGTTTATAAATGAAACATGAATGCGCACAGCAAGTATTAATCTTTCCCGGCCTGGTTCGGAGCAGAGAGTGTGTGCTGCGCCTCGATCGGCCGTGTGCTGCGTGACACACGCTGTGGATGGCAGAGGAACACGACCCCACTCCGGTACCCTGCAACAATTACTCCTCCTTTGATCAAACCAGCACCTGCTGGGTCTTAATGCCTTGTCGCTAATTCTGGCGCCCCCCCCCCCCCCCATCTGTGGATGTGGGTTCAGTTACTCATCGGGATATTAACATGCATATAAACCCAGTGACAGAAGCAACCCTATCTCAGATACACACATGTATTCACCAACACTCTAACCCATGTAATGTAGACTCGACTGGGCTTCTCTGTTTTTATTCCAGTTCATGCGCACCATTGCTGGCGTCTAAAGCGTGTGCAAAAAGCAGCTAATTCGTCAGAATCAACAGCAGCTCTGCTGCACAAAGTCTTCGTTGCCAACTCGCTGTGCATTATAACTCACACACTGCAGAGAGGAGTGAGCATGTTGCAGTCACTCTGTAAATATCGGGATAAGTGGGATTTGACGACGGAGTTACAAAAAAACTCCCTCTAAGCAGCCAACAAAAACATGACAGGTTATATGATCAAATGCAAGCCAGAGTGTGTTTCATACACCCACCACCATGAGTTATATATACACATGTACTCAACTACTTTCAAAGGCATAATCCGCTTCGATCATATCGTGCAATTATCCACGCCCACTAATCTTTTTTAAATTTTTTTAAATGGTTTATTAAATAAGGGACAGTGCACATTGATAAAAACATTGCAGTAAATGTGCCAGAGTTAGCCAAGAGGCTATTTTTCATCTGTAGTCCCAATCTCACGTTGTTTTTCTCGCAGGATCTCCGTACAGAGACAAGATCACGATAGCCATCCTGCAGCTCCAGGAGGAAGGGAAGCTGCACATGATGAAGGAGAAGTGGTGGAGAGGAAACGGCTGTCCGGAGGAGGAGAGCAAGGAGGCCAGCGCTCTGGGGGTGCAGAACATCGGCGGGATCTTCATCGTGCTGGCAGCAGGGCTGGTGCTGTCGGTGTTTGTGGCCGTCGGGGAGGTGCTTTACAAGTCTAAGCAGAACGCCCAGCTGGAAAAGGTACTGGAGTCCTTTTTGATGCATGTTGAGAATCACATTCAATATATTTGGCCATATATTCTTTGTCTTAGAGAATTGTTCTTTCTTTTGTTCTGTATCATCTTCTCCAACGCACCTGGCAACCTACTTGATCCTTTTTTTTGGTCAACTAAATTCTTCATTAATTACATGAGTTGGAGATGAATCAATACTCATGCTGACAGTATATGTATGCCAGTCCTTGGTCGCTGTGATGTCCCCTCCTGACCATACTGGCCGTGAAGAGATCCCATGAACTAAAGCCAATAAGAAGTTTCATCCATCTGAGTTAGCCAAATCATATTTTGCAAAGTAGTAGTGCAGGACAAGTAAAGGATTATTTTATAGTCCCTGTCGCACAAAAATCCTTCTTGCATGTCAGACCGTGCTGAGTTCCTTCCTGAGCTGCAGTGGAGAGATAAAGGGACATCGTGTTGTACTTTTAAGACTGTAACTTTGGTAGCTGGGGCCCCTACTTATTGTAAGCTGACATTGACAATGTATTTTTGTTTGGATGGAGGTCTGTGGATCTGAAGTCGCATCAGGAATGGATCCCTGCATAGTCAGTGTGGACGAGAGGAATTATGACAGCGACAGAAAGCTGCATGTGAATGTTGTTTAGAAGACTTGGAACAAAAGAATGTGAACTGGGCATTCACCAGTCAGTGCAGCACATTGCAGCCTTATTTTCTTTCCCCCTCTGGTTATAATTCTTTCTAGCAAGGTACTGAATATATTTAAGACTGTTCTATCTGTGCTCTATTTTAGTATTGAGTGCAAATGATTCATCACACACTATGGAGTATATATTTTAGAGCTCTTTAACTCGTAAGATGATGTTTCCACATAATTGTGAAAGTCCTTTTGCTGGCGTGCTTTAATTGGTTACATCTACTGAATTAGCACAGTGCAGCGGTGTCTTATTTCAAAGCAACAGTAATACGCTTCTGGCTTCTTCTTTTTTTGGTCTGCTGTGTATATTTTAGAGCACATCTCAGCTATCATTAATCATAAGCCGCAGGACGGGGTCACAATATTCAGATAATTTGCAAATGCCACAATCTCTCGGCCACCACGGCGTTAGTAATCTACATGCAGATAAACAGCTTCTCTATTTACTTTCCCTGCGATTCTCCTCCACCCTAACGTCATCAGCTTGTTTCAGCCCCTTCATTCTGCATTTCTCTATCACTCTAATCCATTTCCCCTCACGACTCCTGTAATCACTCATCACCTTGAGTATACAAAATACCTCATTCATGCGCAAGACAAATAGATGTAAGAATTGAGAGAGGAAAAAAGGCGCCCTCTGTACAAGCCACCAACTGATATCCATCTCACACACCTACACACAAACACAAACATCAAAATAATAGCTTCATACTTTACTGCTCTTCCTCCTCTTTCACATCTTCTCTCTTCCTACACCCTCTAAGAATTATAATTAGATTGTGCATAATCAGAGTGAATGTATTGGAATATGCCGTGGCAATGTTGACGCAAAAGCATATTGACATTTATAGGATTTCACAACACATACATAATGCAGGGACAACAGAGGCACATCTTATTGATGTGACATGACACGTGTCACTCTGTGAGCAAGTGATTGATGTTTTCAAAGAAGGTACCAATATTCTGAGATGTATTCTGCTGAAGTGGATATTTTGCCCTTTATTCTATCTTATTATGTTGTCTACTTGCAAGCTAACATTGGCAGGTGATGTATGTTTCTCTTTTTTCTTGGTGCAAAAGGATCTCAAACTGCATTCAAACTTTTTTGTAACAGTACAGCTGAAAAGAGGGAAATCTGAGAAACAGGGCTTTTAAATGAAGGCCTGCTTTAAAGAAATGCATTTTCGGAGACACATTTAACTTATTTTCAAAGTTATTATTCAATCATTGACTTCTGCTACATCTTCATTAATCTTCCACGGGTTGTAAATGATACTACTCAATTAGCATTTAAGACTACTTTGATGGTGTTTTGATGGGGGGGGGGGGGTCCAAATACTTGTTTGATGATATAAACACAGAAACAATATCAACAGGCTAGAATCTCTATCACACAACTCATATCAGGAGTGAATCTTTTTTTTCTATGGCCAATATTCAATATGTTTTAATAATAAAATGTTGGCTGATGGTTATATTTTGTGCAGTTGAGTTTGTTTGAGCGGTGTGGCGAAAAGCATGCTGCCCGCGATAACTCTTCCCTCTTTCCTGTTGCCTTCTGCAGCGATCCTTCTGCAGCGCCATGATGGATGAGCTGCGCGTGTCTCTGAAGCGCCAACGTCGTCTCAAACAGAAGCCTCAGCCGCCCGCCATTGTTAAGACAGAGGAGGTCATCAACATGCACACATTCAACGACCGCAGACTCCCAGGAAAGGAAACCATGGCATGAACGTTAAGCATACCCCGAACACACACCATGACTAAAACCCATGGAGGGGAGACGGGGTCAAATTAATGCTGACTTAATCACAGACTGAGGTTAGCAGTCAAAACAGGATTCCCTTTTGGACCCACTTGCTTATGTAGACAGATGTTTCCTGTGGAAATATAGATACCTGAGCGATGTCACATCACTGTGACGTTCACTTGTTGAAGGGAGCTGGAAAGGATCTTGAAAGTATATACATTGAAAAGGGATCCAAGCAGCTTTGGGTCAAAATGTAAGTCTGGTCCACACTAGAAGTGGACTTAAACACACACACACACACACAGACACACAGACACACAGACACACACACACACTCTCTCTCTCATCTGACACCTGTGCAGAAGGGAAAACTCTATTGTGACAGTTACACCAGATGTAGTTTTCTGTTGATGTCAAAGCCCTTTTGTCTTACCTCCATGTGTGTTTGGCCCAATCGGTCCCTCTCGTCGGTGGCTTGAGTTTCTTTCGAATGATTTAAACAAACACTAATCTCCCACCAACAAAGGGAGTGGTAGTCAGTGCCAAATGGTTTACTATGACCCTATGTATAAAAGTGATATTTGGTTTGGAATCATCAACGCTGACCTTGTTGTATACCGATCATTTTCTTCTGTAATGCCTTTCTTGTGCCAAAGTTCTGCCATTGTGAAGAACGTTCTACCATGCCTAATATTATGTTCAAAGCCTCTACAAGCAATGTATACTGTCAAAGTCCTTATTCATGTTCGTCCTTACATGCGGTCTGCAGTTTTCACTCTGTATCAGTTGTTGTTTAAAAATGCAGGATTTCTACAAAAATGTTTGTTTTTGTACAAGAACAAGAAGTTTTGTAGTACTTTGTATCACGGTAGCCCCGCCTGTGGACAAAATATGTAGCAGATACCAACTCAGCCCTCACATTCTGTCAACTGGTGGCTGTGGGGCTTCAAACTCTGCTGTGTAGGGTTCATTTCTCTCATCAATCAGAGATTGAGTCTTTTTTCTGTCCGTATCAAGCTGTACATAATGTCTGGGGACAATGTGGTGGTTGTTGGTGGGTAAGAACAATGGAACTGTAAACTAAGTGGGGCTCAAAGTAGGGAAGGAAATAGGAATTCTCTCAGCAAACCACTGAGGACACCAAGTGAGGTTAACTACCTGTAGCTGCGATGAGTCACCATGACATACATAGTAAAACATGCAAATGTTGCTCGTGTTCAAACATAACTGTTGTTACCAAGCTACATGTACATGGCAGCCCTAGTAGGCCAAGTGGAATTCAAATTTTTCATGGGATCTTTGACAGTGACAAGCTCTAAAGTACTTTTAATTCATACGGCAAACTGCTGGACTAGAAGAGGAAAAATGTCACTTGATTTTAGAACATTATTTAAACTAGAGTGAAGAAAGGGGTTGAAATAATCTCAAAGAACAGGGGGAAAAAGTATTTTGAAAAACTCAATTTTTGACAAAATGAATAACTGGCTATTTATAACATAATGTCAACAGAAGGTCCATTTAGTAGCTGATCTGGAGCCTTTATTCATATCATACAATCTTCATCCGCTTCTAAAATGTGCTCAGTTGCCATGAAAACTTCTCATTGCATTCGTCCGCTTGTTGAACCGTTCCAACTCGCCAACTCTTATCTGATCATGTGATGTGATGTGAAGCTCGAGAGCAGCGACTAAGTGGTGAGCTTGTTTCCTCACCTGATGTTTCCATGTGCAGGAATGCATTTTGAACCTCAGTGACGGGCGACCTGTGAATGTATGCAACGGTACAACTGCAGTAAATGTGATGTGGAAACGATCAGCGGCTTCGAGGCACTTCCTGTATGTCTCACTTTGGCTTGTTGCTTCACTTCTGTTTCCTGAAGGGGACTCGAGTGACCCATGGGGGTGTGGTTGATGGTCACCTGTGGGCGGAGCAGATCACGTATCCACTAATTGTCTCCAGATTGTTTCGACAAAGTGGCACAATCACATTTGGCCCGACGACATGTCTTGTCCGTTCACTTCATCTGTTGTGAAATGACAAGCATACTTGGTAGATTACTTCTTCACTCCTGTCTTCTTCCACTACTCAGTTAAGCATTGGATCCGATTTCAGTGACAAAAGACAACCACACACACAGTCTAATGCAAGTCATGACATCTTTGCTGTACATGAATGGAATGAGTCGAACACTTATTTAAAACATCCACGTATGCACATTTCAACAATTGACAGGGAAGACATCATCCTGAAAATGTGTCGCTTGTTATTTTCCATGCAGCTAGATCTAGTGGTGCGAGCTGAGGAGATTGAATACCTGGAAACATGTATTAAAAACATCTTCAGAGGCGTGGCTGTCCTATCAAAAACAAATACTGTGTGAGTTCATGGAATTTGACATTGATGCAAGGTTTTACAAATAATGTAATTAAAAATGTTTAATTGTAGTTTGGCCTCACATTATTCCGTCATCTGTTTTATTTGTTTGGGAAGAAATTAACTGAAGACAGGATATGTTTAGGTAATCTATTTTACTGAAGCATTAAGCATAATGATGACTTGCAATATTCGGAAATGTCATCCTTTTCTAATTAATTGAAGGAGGACATTTGGCAATTGCTAAATGTTTAATCAAATCATGAAAAAATATTTTTCTGACTAGTCCACCTCGCTGTGTATCAGACTCTCTGACCAATGAGTTTCTGAAATAACCCCGAAATCCAGATGACCGTGAGTATCGAAAATACACGATACGTGGGAGACTGCACACACAAAAAGGGCCCAAGAATGTTCTACGACGCCTAACTCTGATGTTTCATTGTTTATGGTGATTTGCCTCCCACAGACAAGGTTTTCTGGAAGTAATGATAAAAACTGTTTCTGCAGAACCACAACGTAAATGCCCACCCTGTCTGCCCTCCAGATTGACAGGGAAGGTCAGAGCACGCGTCAATGCGTTCAGCGGCGACCATTTAGTCTGCCACACTCATTTCCATCATATTAAGTCCTCTTCCTAAGTGGTCATTGGAATGGCATCCTTGAATAACATCTTGTTCATTAGCAATTAATGTCCAAGATTGCGTTGTGGATGGAAAATTGCTTTCTGAATGTGACTTTGGTTTGTCATACAGATATAAGCCACCTGCCAGGAAAGTTTTTGTGAGGGAGGAAATGTATCACTCACCTCATTTCCCAATGCTTTTAATAATTCAGGATACCAGATTAAGAATCATGGAAATCCACCTTTTTCTCTTTAATTAAACAAGTTAATGCACTTAAAGTCATCAGAGTAGGGGTGGGTGATATAACGATGTCAGAGATTTTCACAAAGTTCTTAGCAATGGTACAAATTAATGAACAGGACTACTTTATTTTAAAATTATATTTTTATATAGTTTTTACATACATTTTTCTGTCACATATTTACCATAAAACTGACTTTTTTGTTCTGCTATTGTATCCTCAGTTGTTATTAGCCATTGGTCGGTCCACAGTCCCGAGACAATAAATCCTAATTCTTTTGGTGACTTTCCATTTGTACCAACAGTCATGTGACCCTCAGGATACGTTGTAATATCTTGATACCCTGAGTTTACACTTATTGTCAAAATCAATCAATAAAATGTTAATTTGTCCAACACTTTGATTTGTGACTAAATACTTGCAAAACTAATATCATTCCCTTCAGCCTCAGCTGTACTTTGTGTCTAGTGCTAATCTGCAAATGACATTATAATACCAAGATGGTTAACATGGTAAACATTATATCTGCTAAACATTAACATGTTAGCACTTTCCTTATGCTCCCGTTAGCATGCTGACGTTAGCATTAAGCTCAAAGTAGCGGACAGTTCAGAGCTGAGAGCAAGACTAAACTATCTTAGTTTCATTCACTTCATTATCCATTATATTTATACTATCCCAGTACATATGGATATGATTAGATGATATTGGTCATAAGGGGCAAAGCCCCACTTGCTGGTAAGATGAAGAAGTGAAGTTTTAGTGGTACGAGACTGAGTAAATGGAATTTTGGATTAGCATGATAATATGAAAATGCTTGGTGTTGGGATTAATCATTATTCTACAATTTAAGGCCAGTGGCTGTAAATAGTGTAGAAACACCCCATGCTGACAATAGTGCTGCAGGAAGGACTTATTTTTGAAAGCCAACTTGGAAGTTACCTCGACAAAAAGACGATGTCAAAGAGAATGTTTCTAATAGGATGTGGATTCTGCAGAAAATAAACTCTGTGGCAAAATAAAGTTTACAGTACTTGCACATTTCTTCCAAGAAGATAATCTTAAAAAATGATGAAGCAGAGTTTCCAAAAGAAAAAGTTTTAGGGTTGGTGTAAACAAACTAGACTACGGTCACATGATTGTTTTGTTTAGTGTGATGATGTGTACGTCCTCAATAATAACAGTAATATCATTTAGTCACTTGCTAGCAACTGCGTTTTTTAAGACACAAAAAAGCTGAAAATCTAATTTTATGTTGTTGAACTAAATGTGAAAATCTTAATGAAATTAAATCTCTTAAGCTTGTGTGTATGTCAAGTGCCCGAGTGTGGGAGTACAACAATGAACATGCCCAAAGCATTTCGCAACACATCTGGATGACACAGATATGTTGCTATTTGGGCCTCGTTGCCTGGCACCCCCTCTGTAATTTGATTGGCTATATGACAAGCAAATTGTTGTTGTTGTTTGCTCATAGTTAGCAGTCGCCAGCTGTAGTGGTTACAGCACATGCTTTAGTGTGATACTCTCCTCCACTCACGAGCACGCATTCATTCGCCCATTGAAATGTTGCACAACTGACACACACTTTTCATCAGTCCTGTATCATTCCAGCAAGCACAGACCCTGAAAAGAGCTCGACATTTTCAAGGAATACAATTGTCTGTTGGCACAAAGCGCCGGTCACGACGCCGCGGTACATATGTCCTCTGAACTCATCACATTGGGAATGTCTCTCCCCGCCTGCCTGTAGGCCTGGGAGAATAGCTATTCAATATGCCTCATGGGGCCATGTGTTCACATAACATGCCAATGCACGAACTTGGCAGAGCGGAACAATGACTTTGCCCCCATTTCCCCCACAGGGCAGAAGACAAAGACATTCGGCTGTATAACCCTGCACCTGAAAGAACTCCTTAAGTTCTTGGGAACAAAAAGGGGATTTGGTCCGAGGGTACCACCATTACAGTCACCACAAAGCATCAAGCAGCTGAGTGCACCGACAGGATCGTTAGTTCACACACTTTCTGAAGCGTGTAAGCAAACACTTTTTTAGTCAGCGCAGTCAGAAAAGATGTCTTGAATTACAACCTTTAGAGAGGAGAGCTCCAGAGGCTGAAGGGGACTCTTTTCGAGAGACTCGTACACCAATGACAGTTTCCACTGTGGGGAGGAGGTTGTGCGTCCTCTGGTGACCATGGAGCCGCCTGATGCCAAAAAACCCTCGTGGCAAGAAGAAATGGCTACCGCATGAACATAAACTGTGGCGTCAGACGGACCTCTATCCATCAGACACCGCAGAGAGGGTCTGCACCAGCTGAACAGACAGTCCAGTCCTCCGCAGCCTGTCCCCTCGGGAGCCAAGCCTGGAGAAGACGACCCCTATTGGGCAGCACCGGGCCTATTTCACCCACTCCTGAGAAAGAGCCTTCAATGGCATCAATCTTGAGCTCTGGTTCGCTCGCATTGCGGCAAAGAATCACAGAATCTCAGCAATGCAGCAAGGCTTTGTAGCAAAGTGTCGAAAACGATCCCACCGCTGTTGCCCTGTCTCTATGATTACCTATTATACCCTGTCTCTGTATCTCTTTTAGTACTCCCTGAATCGTATTATCTACTGAGAGCCTATTTCAGCAGGATCATTTCCAGATACTGATCTTTCTCCTTGTGTTTAGTTTGTTGAAATCTTATCTTGAAGTTTAGGTTCACATAGTTTTCTCACCACCACCCTGCTACTGAGTTATAACAAAGTATTATATAATTGTATGTCAATAAAAATAAAAAACCTAATAATCCTAGGAACGTGTGGAAAAAAGACACATGTAGTACGTCAAAACAGTCAGAAAGAAGTCATACTAGTATTAGGAAAAAGACATGAAAAGTCATAGTATACTACGTCATAGTCTTTGTAAAGTTTGTCAAAAACAGTCACATTAAAAAAGTGTCAAAATGTAGTCGTAGTGTCAAATAAGAAAAGATACAACATTTACAAAACAGTAATTTAAAGGTCAGTGTCATAGAATGTCATAAGAAGTCTTGTGTTTCGATCGTACAACTGAATCATTGTATGGTATATCATTAAAAGTCGTCAGAGGTGTGACACTACAATATGATGGTATCGGCTGTTTAATAAATTTAAAAAAGTAAAACTATAGTCATGAATTGTCATGAAAGCAATATTGTAGAGCATGTCATAAAATATCATAAAAAGTTCCGTATGCTATGTCACAAAAAAGTAAAAATATGCTATATCATCAAAATGACGTAAAAAGTATATGCATAGGATATAATAAAAACGTTATCGTACACAGTGTAACCTGAGTGAATAACACCATAGCTTAGTGTCCCGTTAAACTATGCGGCAAATGTTAAATGGTGCATTTGTAAAAATGTGAAATGTGTTTTTCCATCTGCGCAAAGTAACAACTATACTCATCTCACTCAACTCAAAATCTATTATTTTTTTCGTTTGAACTTTTCAAACATCTGACCAGCACACACATAACTCTAAAAGTCCCCCATAATACAAGTGTGTTATTTGTGTGTGTGAGCATGTGCACAGTCACCTGTCTGTGTGTTTCTGCTCGTGCCCAGGGGGACACACCCTGTTTCCACTGCACATTAATATCATTTGGAAGAAGTGATCTTTTGTGTCATTTAGCAATTTGTTTGAATGTGATTTCTATCTGGATGTTTTCTCCCAGTGGCAGATGTGTTGTGGTGGGTGGCAGCTGCAAAATGGAGGCGCACAGCTTGCTAAGTGATTCACCCGGCTCCTGGCGTCTCCGTTACCCCATGAGTCTTTTCACTGACAACGGTTTCATTTCTATTTGCTTTATGTGTAACTAGGATGGTTGAGCTCGACGCTTTGACGGCTCCGTCAGGAGGATGACCATGCTGCTTTTCTCTTAGAGTAGAGGTGAGAGAAACTAATGGGATGTTCGCACAGCTATTTCATTTTCATGACATATTCTTTAATACACATCTTGATGCTGCTCATGATGCAAATGCCCAGACGGATTCTGCAAATGAGCTCACTATCTGATAACATCTGCTGCATTTCTTTTTGATGTAGACACTGAAAATAACATTGTCTAACCAGTCACATGTCCTGACAGGGGAATCACTGTGTTGTTCACTGCTGTCAAAGAGCACTCTCTTTTCTCACCCAAATCCCCCCATTAGGTTCTCTGAAACAAATGTTCTCTCCCTCCCCCTCTCTCTGCCTTTGAGTCATTCATACTGTTGATTCCACCTCTGGAGAAATACATCAGGCATAACGCCCTTTTCTTTCATCAGTGCAGCAGCTTTAAAGTAATTTCCCTCCTCTCATAGAGAGCCAAGCGGAGACGGGAAGATGTCGATTCTCTCATCTCTTTGTCTGTCCCCTTTGATCTCCCTCAACATGAATTCCCAATGCAAAGAAAGTAAATGGGAGTTTTTCTTCTTCTCCGGAGCATGGTTGATCATACAAAATTGACCACAAATGACTTCTAAAGACCCGTGTGTTTTGCTCCTGAAAAAAAAGTATACCCCAAAACATGCTCCTGGCTATCATTATGCATAGTGCATTTTAATGAAGGATGAATAATTCAGGGTGCACTTGTACACGCAACAGCCCAGTGATGCTGATGCTGAGAACATCTTTATGGTTGCATGGCCATCTGTATGTATGTATCTGTTTTTGGAGGATGGGGAGGATTTCATCAGAAAGGACAAAGGTTTTAGCGGTGCCTGCATGCCAGTGTGTGTTTCTGTCTGTTGCGTTAACCGACTGCAGTCGTGATTTATCTTGTATTCCCAGTGCAGGGGCCCCCTCTATCTCACTGGAAAGGTTAAAGCATACAGCCTGAAGGCGGTACTACAAAGGTCAACATGCAGTTTAGGAATGAGGAATAGGACAGATAGACAAGACAAAGAAGAAATGTACTCCTATCTTAGTCTGTGCATCTGACATCCTGGAAACACACACTGCACTGTTTGCAGCCGAGGCCCAGCAATTGTATTCTTCAGTTCTCTCTATCCTTTCTCATGTCTTCTTCCTATCACCGCCTCCCCGTGATACCTCCCATATCACATGCCATAAAATCAGCGGACCTTGAAAAAAAAAAAATCATCTCCAGAGATTGTATATGAAAAAGGGGAGACGTATAGGAAAATGATGGTGGGTAACAAAGGGAAACTGTAAACAAAGAGACATCATTTAATGGACCCCCCGGCCCCACAAGAGGTGCTTAGCAGAGAGGCTGAGAGAGGGCCAGCTGGTTATAAAAAGCAAAGACATGGGCCATTAAAGAGGAGCAGGCACATATAGAGAGGAATGTGAAGAAACACCAGCTTCTTTGGTGAGTCAGATGTGATGAAGTGATTAATCTGCACTAGCCGAGTCCTTCATGGGCCTGAGGGGGAGGACTGATACAGTGGCTCTAGGTGGCCCCCTAGTGGAGAAGAAGGGAAACTGAATCATGAAATCTATCTTAACTTTGAGTTGTCATCACTTACTTTGAGCTTCAGTGTCAGGTCGGTGCTGTGATTGATGCATCTTACTGTTTTCTTTATTGAACTGGCTTCAAAAGGTTCTTGAAGAAAAACAAGTTGTAGAATACAGCAGCTAACTTCAGTGTAAGTGATACATTGCATTTTTAAGGGTTGAATAAGAATAATTATTTCATTACAAACTCATTTCGAAATTATTTTAAATGTAAAATGAATAAAAAAGGAAATGATCCTCACGAGGAGTCGTGTGTCTGTCAGTTTATCGTCTCCAAAATATAGGCCAAAATTATAAAATGATTTGCATTTTAAAAATGTGTTTGTCTAAAACCCAAATATATTTCTCCGTTATATAAAACATATTTGTGAAGCAAGTGCCAGCAAAAGTCTGGGCTTTTTGCAGGTTACCACCATTGTTTCTTACTAATTTCATGTCAGCGAACCAGCCCATTAAGTTTGTTATTGACACGTATGTCTTATACATTTATACATAAAAGGCAAATTAATAAATCAAGACATACACTACCGTTCAAAAGTTTGGGATCACTTAGAAATGACTTTATTTTTCAAAGAAAAGCACTGTTTTTTCAATAAAGATAACATTAAATTAATCAGAAATACACTCTCTACATTGTTAATGTGGTAAATGACTATTCGAGGTGGAAGTGTCTGGTTTCTAATGAAATATCTCCACAGGTGTATAGAGGCCCATTTCCATCAACTATCACTCCAGTGTTCTAATGGTACATTGTGTTTGCTGATCGCCTTAGAAGACTAATGTCTGATTAGAAAACCCGTGCAATTATGTTAGCACAGCTGAAAACAGTTATGCTGGTGATATAAGCTATACAACTGGCCTTCCTTTGAGCTTGAAGTTTGTAGAACAAAATTAATATTTCAAATATTAATCATTATTTCTAACCTTGTCAATGTCTTGATTATATTTTATATTCATTTGATAAATAAAAGTGTGATTTTTCATGGAAGACACGAAATTGTCTGGGTGATCCCAAACTTTTGAACGGTAGTGTATTTATATATCTTGATTTATTAATTTGCCTTTTATGTAGTGTCCGTGTAGAACCTGTGAAGAAATCCACCACATTGTATTTCAGGTTAATAGGAAAACCTTTTTTTTTTTTAATTGCAGGATTTCAAGAAAATAATAACGCATGCGGGTAATTGAAATTAATATGATGATTATAATGTGAAAACTAGGTATGTTTGGGAAATGCAAAACAAAATGTAACTTGATTTAGTATTGCACTTACGGTTGAGTGACTTCAAATACAGTAATTACATTATTACTTATTGTTTCATAAATACCACCTTAAAGAATTCCAGAAGCCAAATGTGTATGAAAGTGATTTTTACAATCTGATTCACAGAGAATAATATAGCACTTTGATGTCTAGTAGGAAAGTATACATACGTTAATGCCAATATAATAGGTTTATTTTCCAATCAAGTAAAACATTTAAGACATATTTAAAAATCCAGTCCAAGATTCGTAGAAATAAAAAAGGCAGTACACTTACATTAGGGAGAATGAGTGATATGCACAGAGAAGAGCATTTTCTCCCCAATCAAAAGCAATCAGTGCTTGGCTTTCGACATACTCCAGAGAAGGAGAGCACAGAAGATTCCCTCTGGCCACGATGCAGAGATTAAAAACATAAACAAACATGAACATGTGAGGTTACTCGTCAACACAAGGAGGTGTCTGCCCTATAAGCTGCCTTGGTTGGATGTATAGGTCCGTTTGAGGTCTGATGTTTTAGTATGACTTCATGTGCATGTACACAATATGAATCAGTGAAAAAAAAAAACACCCTAAATGATATTCCCCTAGATTACATCGTTTCTCCAGTCAAGGCAGAGCAGCTGACAAAGGCAACGCAGCGAACAGCCGCCAGAGGGAGCAGTGAGACAGGCAGCTGAGGGGTCCCTCGTGGATCATGTACATCCTGTCTGTCTGCCAAGGCTGTGAGACACTGTTAAGGATAATTCAGTCTTAAATATGGCCTAAAAATGATTTTTATACAATTATTTTGGGTTTAAGGTTCGTCTTTGGCTCAGTGTGCATGGTTTGATTTTAGCCATTGATTTGCCGATTCACTCTCCAATGAAAACCTTTGAACACCCAGTGAGTGTTTGAATGCTCCTCTCGGGTTTGAGAAAAAGCCAATAAAACCCTCTAAAATTCGAACAGATTATCTTGAAAATACAAAGCCGAGTGAGCTGTTACCTCTCCTATGCTAAACTAAGCCAAGCTACGGCTAAAGCTGGCAAAGCAGCATATATTAACGGGCCAAAGTGAGACTGATATCTATCTTTTAGTATTATGGCAGACTCCTTAAAAAGGACCTGCTCCCAATATATATATATATTTATATATACTGCTTATTCTAAGCTAATGAACAAAAGTATTCTTAGCTTCAAGGGATTTTACACAAATGAAAACTGTGTTGAAGACTGTTTTCAATTTCCACAAGTACATCCCTGTAACTCCCCGTACACGCTGTTCCCCATATTTAAAACAGTTGTTTTACTATAGTTTTAAGACAGGTTTGACTTTGAGATAAATGTTTTACACTGTATATAGCGACAATATCAGGCCAATTTAAAATACATTTCTGAAAGTTTCCACAGAGCCAAACACGATGAGCTACGAGTTATTATCCTGAGAGTTGAAGGGTTCAGTTCAAGAGCTTCAAACCAAAATCAAATGGATGTTTTTTAACAACGCTATAACGTAAAGTAACAGCCTTAAAAATAGAGCAGCTCAACTGCCATGTCTCGTGGCTTGTTTTATATGTTACGGACAGTGTTTTTTGAAAAATGATCCCATGTCGTTTATTCAATGTTTATAGCGGTCTTTGACAGGAAGGACGTCAAGAGCGAGTCGAGTTGTCACAGCGCTCGGACACGTCTGTGAATACTGCAGGGACAGACATTCATGTGACAAAACATCCTGAATTATCCTTTTAACAAGTCCTGTTCGTGAAATAAAAAATTAAAACCAAGTTCTTTGTTTTTGAAGTGAATCTAATTCATCCCGTTTTTTAAATAAATATCACAATCTTTCTTAACATGGTGTCATGCGAGTGACGTCATCTCGTCAATGCCTTTGAGCACCGCAGAACTCCACATAGCAGGTGAATCCCTCTTCATCCGACATGCTCCTCATTAACATAACCAATAGCTCGTCGTCATTTGGATGGAGGTCAATGTGTGACCCCACGAGATCTCTCTGGTTTGGACCTGCTGCTGAAATAAGACACAAAGGTACATTCATGTTTACCTTTGTTTGGTTGTATTGCTCTACCAATATGTAATCCTACATGTAGCCTTGACAAAACCGTAACACTAACCATTTTACTCTTCCTACCATAAGGCGGCCATGAGAGGGTGTCTTGGCTGTGTTGAATACCGAACAGGACAATTAACAAGAGATCAATCAGTAGTTACATTGATTGGAAGAAAATATGAAGCCACTAACACTAATAATATCACTATATTTGACCGCGGCCGTGTATTTTATTCGGAACTGGCATAAACAAGCGTTCAGTTTCATACGTAGGCCACTGCAACATGAACTGTAATACGGCAGCCAGATGCCAAATCAAGCGTTGATCTCGTGAGTTAGGTTTTTTTTTAAAGCACTTTTAACAACATTCATCTCCATAAACATTTTTTTAGAATGACGTCAATGCAATGTCACCATAAGTACAAAATCTACTGATTTCTTACAAATGTAGTTTGTAACAAAAAGGGGCGTCGTCTCCAAACCACACAGCTTCTGATTATCTGAGGCTGTAAAAGTGGCTGGCAAAGGCCATTTATTACCTTGGAGCCCAAAAACAGGAAATATCTATTTGGTAATAGGACAATCAAAACATAGAGATAGGCACTCCTTGTGCGAAGAACAATCCTATTCTTCTCCACCTCAAGCCCATCACATGAAGTGGTGACAAAAACAGTTCAGATCAAATACTTATAAAACTAAGAAACAAAAGACTGTGTCTTTTCAAACTGTGTTCACATGGAAACGTTAAATATTTCATATTCAACATGTCTCTTCGCCACTAACGTGAGGTAAACTGGCTGGCGGTCTGCAGATAAGTGATGAGTGTATATTGAGTGGGGCACAGAGCTGGCAGGAAGAAATGGCCCTGCGTGTCTGAGACGTCGTGAACACTGTCGTACCTTCGGCGGGGCTTTACGGTGAGACGCATTCGGAGTCACGAGGACGAGCCACATCGGGGCCGATTCGCTGAAAACGCAGTATGACTCGAGTGCGACGCGTGGCAATTTAATGAAGAAACAACCGCGTGGAGGAGGTGTAGGGCGTCTGGGAGGAGGTAAGGAGTTTGTGGAGGAACAGCGCATATGAGGTAGGGTTTTGCTGTAAACGAAAAGAGAGAAAAGCTCAGCGGTAAAAGAAAAAAGGTAACTTGAAGCCCAGGGAGTGTGCGGCAACACGAGGGAACTTCTCACACTTTAGTACAATACAGACCTGCAGTTAATCATACAAGCTCGTCAGAAATATACAAAGCAAAAGGAAATGAACAACTATGTATAACACAAGAGGTAGTTGCTAATATCAGAACATGAATCGGTTACATACGTCTCTTCATTGCTTGATAGAGTTTTTAGAGTCAGTCAGTGGATGATTCCCAAAAGAATAAAATACACTTTTTTGGTTAATTCCCTGAGAACAGTTCATCATCCTGAGAGGAATTGTGTGTAAAAATGTACAAATACGTCATACAAAAAGATGTTGTTTCCGTAAAGATTTGAGCATTTGGGCCGTGCTCCTCGCGTGGAGCACAGCCCAAACATTCAAAAAGCTGCACTTAAAAAAACAGAATCTAACCTCTGCGCTTTTAGCAAGAACTCCCTCTTATTCTGAAAGACCGAGTGCCTTCAAAAAATAAAGCCAAACTGTTTGGTATAGAAATATACCGAAAGAGTTGGTTGTCTACTTAGAGCTTTTATAAACACACGCGAGAGTTTGAATTCATCATACAAAGTTATTTGATTTGTCAGAACATTACGATATAACTCTGAAGCGACCCGACATGAACTTTGTGAGGAGTCGACTTCAGATAAGCTCTTTTCACATTCAATATGGTCAGAGAAGAGCTATTAGGTCACAAATAAGTGCCACTAAAGCCATGCCTGGAATTCAAGTCATACCAAAAGCATCTCTCTCTCTCTCTCTCTCTCTCTGAAACAGCAGCAGTGACGGCCTCTCATACTAACGAGGAGTGCGCATTACCTGCCTGGTGTGACCTAACAACTGGTCGGCACAGATGGAGAAGGAGCCGGTGGTTTGACCTCACTGCACCACAGCTGGCCGCTGTGAGACATCCGTGTGCGTGAGGTGTTAAGTGGGGGGAGCATCTGTGAGGACACTGTCACAAGGTGTGTCCGTGTGCTGGGTCAGAGGTTGATGCTGACTATTTAAAGAAGGCGGTTGGTCAAAGTTTTTTTTCCTTTTCTTATTTCTTTTAAAGGTCTGTTTCATTTGTCATAGATGAAATTAAAGTTAAATAGAGAGAGAGCTACAAGTTTTCACACAACTACAAAGTATCCCATGCAATATACTGGGCTAATCACCTATGTCAGAGCTAATTCCTTTTATATGCATTACTTAAAGTTAATATTATTTCAATTATATCTTGTGACTTTACATATATATCTATATATATATAGATATATATATATATATATATTACTTATACTATGATTTATAAGCTGTAATGTTATTTTCATTCAATTAGGCAACAACCAAAATGGAAGTCTAATGATGGATCCACTACCTGGAATATAAACTTTATCGAGCGGGATTATACAGTGTGTTATCTAAGATGGTCTATGTCTAATAATAGGAAACCCAAACGTTAATAGTGATGACTAACAACTGCAGAAGTGGCCAGTGTGGACATTATGCTTTCTTTCTGACCATGCACAACTCACACATACAAACACACACCTTCTCATTTCCTCTAAGTCTTGCATACGCATGCACAAACACACACGCTCACTCTGTGACAATCAGCTGGTCCGGTCTATTCCATGGAGGAGAGAGGTTTGTTGCGAGTGTTAAAGGATAACGAGGATCTGTTTAGCAGCTCACTGTCTTTTTAAAATGGTCCCACTGGAATCCATAAAGTTTCCCGAAAGATCTCCGTAAACCGAGCTAACAACCCTAAAGGTCTGGATTATCGCTCAGAGGGTCTCGAGCTTTTAAAAGACTTCTTCTAATCCTTCTTAAAATGAGCTACCGTGTGTGCTAAAAGGATGCAACGTCAATTTTGGAATGATTAAGCCTACAGGATAGAAATGTGTGGCTTTAAATTCGAGAACATCTCAAAAGAAACAAGCATTAAAAATGGCCAACACTTAGGTCCAAGGAGAAAGGAAAAAAAAAATTGAAAAACAAGACTCATACCACGTTGTTTCACTTTTGAGCTGCACCGATTGAAACAAGAAAAAAGAAAAAGAATGTCCGTCCCTGCGGTCACTATTCCAGCAGTGGTTGCCATAGCTGCACCAGACGACTGCAAGATAGTCACACACACATTCACTCACGTCCGTACCCCGTTGGTCATTGCCATAGCTGCGCTGTTAGAAAAAAAATACAAATAAAAGCAAAGTCATGAAATCAAGACCTCCCATTTTGTTCATAAATGTGAGGTAGATGAGGGGGGGGTGGGGGGGGGGCTTCAGGTATCCTTGATTGAGGGGAGACAATGGCGGCAAGGGGTTAGCGGTGAAACGGTTCCCCTGTATTCAAGATTTCCTCCACCTCTGGGTGCGTGGGCCGCAGTGTGTGTGTGGCTCCTCGGGGGAAGAGGAGGAGCCCTCCAGGGGAGACGAGCCAGAGCGCTCCCCCTCCTCCGGGGGGCAGAGGAAGGCCGAGGTAGACGCGTGTTGGTCCTGAGAGCCTGAGGCGGGCGCCAGCGCCTTGTGGGGACACTGAGCCACCATGTGCGTGATGCTCTGGCAGTAGTGGCATTTCTTTGGCTGGGGGGGCAGGCCACACTCCTTGGCGTGGTGATCCAGACCTCCACAGTTATAACAGCTGCAGAGGGGAGGAAGCCAGGGGTCAGGACGAGATGTCTGCGTAGCACGGTGACACATGTGTTCAAGAGCAACACAAAGTAGAAACCCTGATCACACCATTCCTTTATGTCACGAAACCGAAGAAATAATATAAAGTTTTAAATGACAATTGTGGGTAGCTTTTTTTTTTTTTTTTTCTTGGGAGAAATAAATACAAGCGAAAAAGATACTGATACAGATTCAGCACTAGATGGCAGTATGCCCCCTGATATTGTTCTGGATCAAACGTGAGAAGAGCTCTTCTTCAATTTGACCAAAGCAATTGGATGCTGACAGAATACAATATATATAAGAAAAGAGTAAGAAAAGAAAACACCGTTAGGATGTCCCAACTAGGATGTCAGTCAACTGGCGTTAGATGTTTGTAGTAAAAGCAGTGCTTTTGTTTTTGCTCTGCTTTTTATAATTTATTTCATATTTATGTCTACTTCCATTAAAAGTTGAATATTTCATCGAACACCTTATAAGACCTAAAAACCCACAGAGAGCACGAGGACTAAAGTTAATAGTTGTGTTTACAACAGAGTGACCAGCAGGGGTGGGAGCGTCGTAACTGCTCACAAAGACACAGAAGACATCCCAGACACCGACCGGCCATCTCTGAATCCAAGACTGTCGCGTTACCACCTTAGGAGAAGGTCGAGACATTTGACGGAACACTGGACCAATTATCCCAAAATAAACTGAGATATTCAGCCATGTACAACAATCAGTGAGCCTTCTCTCCCAGATTCGGTTTCCTCCTTTGGAACAAAAGCTTTTCTTTTCACCCCTCATGAGACGGGACATCCCACGGTGGCTTTCACGTCGATGCAGCCGTGTGGTCATGTGACGCCCTCCTATGAGATGCAGCACATACTTGCTTAACATCGTTCCATGTCAACAGGAGGACATGCGACACTTCCCGCTTCAGCCACCAGGTGTTTTCAAGTCTCTCCATATGCTACCTGTGACAGACTTTAGCAGCGCACGCTTCAGGATTTGTGCTGAGTGCAAAACAATTGACATGAACCCAATGCATCCCTGTGCTAATGCGGTCTCTAATGTAAAGGCTGGCAAATTGATTTTAAATAGCGGCATAGGAAGCCAAAGTGCCCTATTCAATTCCTTATCGCTGTGCAGAATAACCATAGCAACAGACATGTCCTCGGGCATATTGAATAGATTTAATCTATAACCTCAGCCCACTCAGAAACGGCTCACTGCAGTGAGATGTACACATTACATATGTCTCCTTCTCCTATAGGCAGCCCTGCTTTTCTGAAAGCAAGCTGCCAACGCTCACATATTTTGAGTGCTGCATATGAATCATTACATTGTTTTGTAAAGAGCATTACTTTTGTTGTTTCCACATTTCTTTATTATATCACACTCACCGGTCTCCCTTTGGTTTGCGTTTCTGGACCGGGACCTTCCCTTTGGGTCTCCTCTCGCTGCCTGCGCAGGGTCCCCCACCAGGTCCGGTCACCCGGTGGGCCTCCAGGCCCTTAGAGGACTTTTTATAGGTGAACTCCACCTGCTCGCCCTCCTTTAAGCTGCGGAAGCCCTCCATCACCAGTTTGCTCTGTTGGGAGAAGAAAAAAAAGAAGCAATTATCCATTTAAAACTGACAGGCACTTATAAATAAATAAATTATTAGGGCAATTATAGTGTCTGCAATACACAATGGTCTGTATAGATATATTTATATGTATATGTACTGTATAAGAATCGTAGGATTTTATTTGGAGCACAATTCAATGGAACAAAGCAGCGAGAAAATACGACTCACACCCACATCCCTTTGAATAACGTCGAATCATTTGGGAGCACTCTCCAATATGTCATTTTAAAAAGATGTAAATGCACAATGGTAACGAGACATACTTTACATTGACAGCGTTCTACTGGGTATTCTTCTCACCTCGATGATACAGTAAGCTGACAAAGACTGACAGAACTGTGTCCACACGCAGCGTGAAGCGTGGCATTAACGGGGTGCAGGTTCACACCCACCAGAGCGAAATGAAGTGAACACCTTATTGTAAGTCGCTTTGGATAAAAGCGTCTGCTAAATGACATGTAATGTGATGTAATATCGAACAGTTGCCTGAGAGCATCGACACTGATCATCTCCAAATAATTGTGATGGAAGAATCAAGACCCATTAACAGTGTAAAGTTGACTGTGGGCGCTTGTGCACGCTGCAGCACACGATGTCCAGACAAAGACATCACTCCAACAATGGGCATTGGCTGTGTGTGGTTTGCACCAACTGCCATGACAGTCTGTGCAGAGAGACTTATATCTCCTTGCTTTACTCCCTTTATCTACTTCTCGCAGGAGCACCACTTTCTATTCCTTCTGCGGGGAGTCGAGACAACGGCGTCACACCCATGCAATCATATTCTCACAGCACATCCACCGTGCATCTTATCGACTTGATCGGCAACATTGATTTCGTTACTCCATAACCACTGGACAATGATTTGTTTTGTTGAACCCACAGAGCGAACGGCTGATAGGCTCTGAATGTGACCTTCATGAATCGCAGCCAGCCTGGCAGAGGTAAACACACACCCACACCAGCACGCTGTGTGCAGAGCAAACCTACCTACTACTCTACATCCAGGCCTATAAAGAAGACACAGGCTACCTTTCTATTCACGGATGTGGAGG
This sequence comes from Pseudoliparis swirei, assembly GCF_029220125.1. Classification (NCBI taxonomy): domain Eukaryota; kingdom Metazoa; phylum Chordata; class Actinopteri; order Perciformes; family Liparidae; genus Pseudoliparis; species Pseudoliparis swirei. The sequence goes on from NC_079399.1 coordinate 11,647,465, forward strand.
AGAAAGAGGGAGAGAAATGGTCACATGACCAGAGGAAATCAAATGTGCAACATGTAGAGGAGAGAATGTGCTCCGCCTGTGTGCATGACTGCAGTAACACACAGGTAAAGGTGCTCTGAGGTTTAGTTGATATATATATGAATATGTAAGAGAATCAAAAGGTGGGAATGTAGAAAACAGTGAGAAAATATGTGTGAATTCATTCAAAACAAAGAATAGAGTCTAAACTCTCTGCGCTCTGACAGATATCGATCTGAATTTCACGAAACAATGACAGAAGGGTAAAAGTGTAAAACGGACAAATTAGGGATGACGAAATAGTTTCATCATATGCTTTTAAAAAGAACACATTTGTTGAGAATTAACTTGAACATGTTGTTCCATTAAGAAACTCTCGGAAACTAAATGAATAATAATAATAAACAATAAAAAGGAGAAGTAGAGTAAAATCAAAGGAAACCAATTCTGCAGATTTCCAAAAACAGAAAGATATTTAAAACCCTCAGTAGAAATGTGGAAGAGGCTGAAACGCTTTTCAGGAAATACACATTAAATCACGAGTTTATATTAAATGCATCAGTTTTATCTTATAGGACAGTTTCATGCTAATCCATTTTATAACATTATCTTTGACAATAGACAACTTAAATGTGTTTGTTAGTTTTCTGTATTAGCTTTATATCAAACTTTTTCTTTTTAGCTCAAAAGGTTTTGTATTAAAGGCAAACAAATTCAATTTATACAATAAAAAGATAGATTAAATAGAAAAAATATTAATACGATTTCTTCTCACTGCTATGTGAACTAACACTTGACTACACAAAATATTTATGAAGGGCTATGAAATCTAAAGAATGCACCAATAGGATTTCTTATACATGTGATGCACTAATTTTATTCAATTTTAAAGATTTTTTACATGAACATTCATCTTCAGTAAATAGGAGCAGCCACACATTGTGTGGCGCTTGTTCTGCCTCACGCAGAAAATAGTTCTTCAAATTAGAAAAATGTCAACGTGTTCAAAAACAGAAGTTTGCCTCATGATTTAATGTCATAGTTCTCTTTGAAGCAATGTTTCCTCCTTATTTCCACACTTTTTATTTCCACAAATTTCCAAGGAAGGAAAATTGCTGGTGCTCAATATAATTGATTTCTGGTTCTTTTCTCCCTCAGATCAGCTTTCTGCTTCTCTTCCTGCCGTTAGTGAGGTTACAGCCAGCTACACACTGCATGTCCTCGATTGCTAATGAGGAGCTAATGGGGTGTTGGATTTGTTTTGAATAAAGGATGAGGATCAGGTCATGGAAATGAGATTTTACAGACCAGATGTAAGAGGTGGAAGAAAACAGAAGGGATGATGAGGGGGAACAAAAACTGAGCGTGTGGCTAGATATAACCGATAAAGATCGATGTGTGGTTGCTGTGTTGCAAAAACAATTAATTCCAAGATTCGAAAACTGGTTATTCATTTTTATTTATACACAAAACCTGTCTAAGGAACCTCAGGCAGTCAGAAGAACCCTGCTCATTCAGATTAGAAATGGATTCATGATTTCCATCATTAGACCATCCAAATGACTGAAAGGCTTTCCTGCAGCAGGAATCAGTAGAATGCAAATAAAAACGTACACCCATCCCCCACAAAACAAACAGATTGTGAATAATGATGAATAATCATTGACTCGTCTCCAGACCGTGTGGCGCATGAGTCTTATGAGCCTTTCCTGTTCCTCTCCTGTCTTCAGGCCACAGGCAGCTCGTCTCTCCAGGTCAAAGTTGAGTGGTTTGTCTCAGCACCCTACCCCCTCTTCAACCCCGTCAATGCCCACAATGCACCAGTGAGGAAACCACACAACCCCTTTTGTTCTGCAGAAATGCAGAAAAACACACGCACGCACACACACACACACACGCACGCACACACGTGTCGTCCATATAAGACACGGTATCTCACTCATGCGTCAGACGAGTTTTACTTTGGAAGCATGGCCTTGCAACAGCTCAGTTGCTCACGATTCCAAAACCTGTAACCCGAGTCCCGTCCACTCGAGTGACCTGGCGGGTGTCCTGACCCGTTTCAGTTTACGCACAGAGGTCAGGAAAGGGCACGGACCGGGAGAGGGAACGAGAGAACGTCAGAGAGAGAAAGAGAGAGAGGGAGAACACAAAATGGAGGAGTGGCCTGGAGCAGAGGGGTGGTGGATGAGGGAGGGAGTTTGGAGGAGGAGGGGTTTCATGGAAATGCCTCCAGCACATTCTGTTCAGCTCCACTGGAGGAGCAACTCCTGATCAGTGGCTGGACCTGGGGGGAGCCCAGGAACAAAACCCCCATTTGATCAGGAGCCCCACAGGTCAGCAGGAGAAATCCGGGGGTCAGTGGTATAACCATCCCAGCACTCCCCCACCCACCCCCTGCCCAACTGGCGGTCCACACCAGCTTGCAGTACTTTGAAGCCACCAACAAACTGCTGTGGCCATCCTCAAAACTGATGGAATTGAGCCAACAAAATGGATACCAACATACCCTCAAATGGCTTGATTATGCTTACAAGCTTCCTTATGTAACACATATCTTCCTATGGCTCTGTGTGTGTGTGTGTGTGTTTCTCTGTGTGTGTGTTTCTCTGTGTGTGTGCGTGTGCATGTGTGTGTGTGGGAAGGAGCCAGCGATCAATACGGACTTAAACATCCTGGATAGAAATAGCCCTCCTTGTCATCACCAGACCCAGCAATCAATACAGGAAGCTGTAACGTGAGGGGATGTGGAAGCGGAGAGAGGAGAGAGGAGAGCCGAGAGCCACCATCCTCCCCCAGCCTCTCTCCGTGGCGACCACCGGCTATGCAATGGCTAATTGCGGGACGCTTTAAATCAGAGGTGGCCCACGCTGGATTGTGCTCGCATTGAGAGGATCGGGGATGTGTAGTGGTGAGCGAGAGGGAGATGGAGGTCACCATGTGGCGTGGTGCCATTAAGTAGCTTTTTACGCACAGGAAGTGCTAAGTGGAAAAGGCTGGACCAGATCAGCTCAGATGGACATAACCCAACAGGACGCGTATGAACCGAAGAAGAAAGAGAGAGAAAAGGAGGGAGAAGGCTGGACGAAGACGAAGAGATGAAGGGGAAAAAACATCGAAATATGTCGACAAAAAAACACCAACAGAGCCACTCTTATGACACTGACACCGCAGCTCTCCTCAACACATCGTCATTAGTGGCCCTGACCTTTGAACCCTGCCCAACCCCCATCAAACACTTAACAGCCACCATGTTTCCCCTGCCTCAAATTAACTACATCCAACACCCTCAATTATGACGAGGGCAAATATTTGATCTGAGGGAGGAAGCACTAGATCATCTTGCTACGTTTATCAGCGCGAGAGGGGAAACGAACCATCGCCGAGGCGACCGGTGATAAAACACACAGCCAGCTAATAACTGTCATTCAGGACAGAAGCACACGTGGAAATCTGTTTTACACAAATGGGTTTTGTTCTTTCAAAAGTCGAACAGGAACAACATGAGGAAGGTCAAGCAAATTCTTGAAATGAAAAAATTATGATCGAACATGGTTTAAATCATTATCATTATTCACCTGATTTTGCAGCTGACTTCATTTGCTAAGAGCAAAAACAAGGAAATGTTCTACATGCATCATCACTGTGCATGTCAAACACCATTGAAGTGGGATAATACTTATTAGCTATTTGCTTATGACATTGATATTAGGAGATGGATATGATCAAAGTAGTTATATCTATTCATTACAACATGTAGCTGACATGTGGTCTAATTGGTAAACAGTCTCTTCTTAGCATCAGAGTCGTTTTTGTATGTTCAGTGTTTAATATGGGAAAAGTTGCAATTATTTATCTCCAACTTTATTAAATATCATTTGGCTGTGGATAATCTCAATTTTTCAAACACTGGTTCTGCCAAATAAAAATCTCCAAAACTAAATTCAAAATGATATTTCTTTCTCTTTTAAAAATGTAGTTATTAGTCAATGAAACAACTAGTTGATTCACACAAAACAACTATTTTCATAATCAATGGTTTCAGTCATTTTTCAAGCGAAAATGCCAAATATTCTCCAGTTTTCTTAAATGTGAGGATTTAATACTTGTCTTTTTCATATGAAATAATAAACTAAATAGTTCTGGCTTTTGGTCAGACTTTTAAAAAACATTTGGAATATGTCATTTTTAAGAAAAGAATAATAATGAAATTTAATAAAATTTATTAAAAAATAAAATAATAATAATGAAGAAAATAATATGCAGATAAATTAATAGTGAAAATAACTGAGAGTTGTGGCTCTATTACTTTGTTACCACACATGTCTGATAAAAGTGCTGGATGAATAATTTATTAACTAAATAAACATGGGATCTAGACATAATTGAAAATAAAGACATATTTTTATATGTTTCCATTTATTAATGTGATATTGTGGAATTTTCTGTTTAGAATTTAAAAAGATTATCAAACAAAAATCAATAAATGTGAACTGTGACTTGTTTTCAGCGCTGCTCTGCTTTCTACTCCGCCACCTTTCCAATTACCAATCATCTCCGCTGTATGTGGCCAGCTCCTCAAAAGGAAGTCACATGACTCGTCTTTCTTCTTCTGCATTTTTTTGATGTGCAGAAGAGCAGGGTGGGTTGGTGGAGGAGGACGGGGTGTGTGTGTGTGTGGGGGGGGGGGGGGGGGGGGATAGTGTGGCTGCAGGAGAGACAAAGCCTGATACTGGCTATCTGGAGGCAGAGATGGGTGGGGCCTGCATGCCAAACGGTGACACGGACCAGAGGTTAATCTCACTAGGGGCCCACTTTAACCTCGCTACACAAAACACACACACTCACTCTCTCTCTCTCTCTCTTTCTCTCTCTCTCTTGCTCCATAAATTGAACACACACGCTGTAGGTTTCGGGAGAATAACAGCAGCAGCAAACTGTTCAACATTTCAAACTGATTACCGACAAAGGGAAAGCAGCCCCCCCCCCACCTTACCGCCACACACACACCCCTCACCCAACCCTCCTGCCTTTTTGTCTTTAAAGAAATTCCTCTTTTTAAAAGAATGCCCGAGGAGAGAGCAACCCCCGAGTCCCGGCAGGAACTCACTCACACACACACACACAGAGAAAAACACTCAGTCCAGGTAGACAAGGGGTTGACAAACAGAGATAATGAAATGGCTTTGTGTGCGGATTCACTAAGCAGAGGGGTAAAGTGGGTGAAGAAGCTTAATTACTCTCTCTCGCTCTCTCTCACACACCCCCCCCCCCCTTCCAAAAGGAAGTGATCAGATAGGAGCCCTGATGAAGAGGCCTCCCCGGAGGAGAACTCGTGGCCGGGCGGGGACCCTCTCGCTGACTCACATACACACTCTCACCCGCCCTCTCTTTTACCTCCTGCTCTTTCAGTAACTCTTATTTTTCCAATCTCGCTCACGTTTTCCTCCTCAACTACTACTAGCACCCCCCCCCCCTCCCCCTCCCACCATCCCCCTGCACCACCAACACTTCTTTTTTCCCACGTCCCCTCCACTTTCCCTCTTAGGAAAACTCCTCCTCCATGCCCCTCTGTCTCTGTGTGCTCATGCTCTCCTTCCTTTCTCCATCGTTCCCACCTCTGCCTCTCTCTCGGCCATAGGAGTTAAGTGCTTTGAACGAATGAAGTCGCTATCTTTCCACCGTGTGTCATAAATGCAGACACTATTGCATGACTTTTTAGTCAAGCTGAACTCTCTCTTCAACGGCATGGTTTCAAATATTTGTATCCTAACAGCAATATTCCCTATACTTATCTTACCTAATACATTTAAGATTGTGTAGCAACATATAACCTGCAGGATTTTAGTTCAATGTCTTCAGGCTGACAGCAGAGACACACGGGGAGGAGCAATCAGAGAAATGCAGTGACCGATTTAATGAGAGAGCATATGCAAATACTGGGTGTTTTGCATCCAAAATGACAATGTGCTTATGAATGCATATTGTCTGCTCTTTGTGTTAAATGACAGCTGTATTATTTGTAAACACGTAACTGGAAACATTGGGAGGGACATGCACTAGTGTAAACATATGATTCATTGTATGCTCGAAGATTATTTTATAAAAAGGTTGAAATGGAACAATTTGTCAACAACACAATTTAATAAAACCATTATCGAGAGCAGAAAGTGGCAGCAGAGACCTTTTCCATCTCTGAATACACCTGCATTACCAAAATATCTCATAGATTGCATAAACTTGAGCAATAAGTCTCACAGACAGATTTATGGCACCGGCCTGGCCTGAGGTGACACACTGCTGAGACAGACAGACGTCATTTGACTTCTGCTCAGGTTGTCAGGTCCGTTTCCCAGACCGCACCTTCCTTCTCTCTTGCTGATCCACTTCCAAAACATCTCTGACCAGCCGGGAGAATAAGAGCCGTGGGTATGTGGAAGGATGCAGCGCGCTCAGTCGACGGAGCACCAATATGAAAGTATCAATCAAAAAGCTGATGCAATGCTACTGAGCTGCTCATCCTTTTCAAATGCTCGCATTTAAAAGAATTGGATCCACCCACAAATAGTAGACGATGAAAAATACTAGACGTTTAATACTATCCATGCCATAAAGATGGAGACAGATACAGAGGTCAACATGTTGCTTAGCTATAATTCACTGAAAATGGGATTTTATTTTTTTTGCACCAAATTCCCTGCGGATTTTAAATTGCATTATATTATATCAGGCAGATAAATCTGAATAGATTGTATTGTCAGAATTTTTTTTTTAAATAACAAACATAATATAGATTAATAGAAGATTTCTAATTATCAGAAGATACAGATTACATGTTAAGGACAAAAAGTCTTTGAGCGTCTCGAAAAGTGCTATAGAAATTTGAAGTATTATTATTATTATTATTAATAAGATTTTTTGATCTAAAATAATGACAACATAAAGGGTGATGAACGCAACATAAAAGTTGAATATAGCAGAATTAAAGACATCATTTCATCACTGCAAACTGTCCCGCGGGTGCACAGCGGAAGCACAACAAATAGCTTCACAACATCTTCAGCAATATCAAACTCAAAGGTCCCAATTCCTACTTTTAGACTGGATACAACTTATTTATGACTGAGACAAAATGATTCCATCTAAAGTTCCACATAAATGGGCTGATAAGGAAATACATATATATTATTTGTGAAAACCTTGATGATGATCAGTGGAATTTTTTTATTCAACCTTGTTATAACATTGACTCAGAAAATGCTTTCCCCCCCCCCCCCCCCACACACACACACCCACAAGTTCAACACAATATCCCATGAGTCCATAAAAAAGACACCTCTAGGGAGAGGGAGGAGTCACATAAAATGGTTAAAATGCCCCTCTTCATCCTCTGTCCTTCCTCCCTGACTATTTTAAAGCTATGTAGGGCCGTAAAACAATGCTGGTTAAACGTGGGGGAAAGAGGAGCTGAAAGAAGAGATGCCCTTTGTGTGTTGCAGAATAAGTGGGAAAACAAAGTCTCCTAAATGAACTCCGTGCACAGTAAATCAACAGCAACTGGCTAAACGTAAAGGGATGTTTCAAACGCATGTCCGTGAAACTACAGCCCCGCAGTTTGACTTTTTAAAAACCTTTCCGACATGTTAAGTGGCCGCATATCAAACCACCTCTGCTGTCCATTGGAGCCACGTGTGAAACTGACCGTGTCATCGCCACACGACGCGTCTTCCCTTCCCTCCACAGTGTGAAGGGGAGAGAGAGGGAGGGGGGGGGGGGCTTGGACACATGTGGCTTAAAGAGGAAACGTAACGCGTTCGCCCGTGGACAACGTGTGATTACACAGTAACGTGTTGGGCAATGCAAAACATCCGGATGATACAATGTAGCCTGGTGCTCTGGGGAGAAGTACACGAGGGAGGGGGGGGGGCAAGGTGAGATTTGATTTGACAGTGAAATAGTTCTAGAAGGAAAATACAACTATGTATGACTACTATGGCCGACGGGCGTCTTATCACGACACCGTGGATGTTTATTACTCGTTTGTTTGTGTTTTTTTTGTCGTCGACTTACTTGGTGGACGAAAACATCCAGCGCGGGTTCGGCGGGGCTCCCCTCGCTGCCGGTCATTGAGATAAAACCAAAGCCCATCCGGACGTTGAACCATTTGCAAAAGCCCGACCCCGACAGGGCCTGAGGTCGAGTCCGGTCCTCCGGCTCCGTGGACTTGGCGGGGTCTTCTCCGCCACCTTTACCCGGCCCTCCTGAAACACGTTAGAGACACGTTACACCAGCGAACCGCCTCGGAGGGAGCGCGCGCCACACACATGATGGCCAGGTTACTTCTCCGAGCGCACACACGTTTATAGAAGTGCAGTGGGCTGGAGCGTTAAACAAACAAAAAACACAGGCAAAATAGAAGAAAAAAAACAAACTTGAAGAAGTGCGGGGGGGGGGGAATCCCCTCCACTTGCTAACTCTGGCTCTGCGAAGTTCACGGCCGGTAGACATTTCCTCCACTCCTCTTGTGTTACCACCCTGACACACGAACGCCTCTGACTCGTGCACGTGCATCTGCTCGGTCGGTGGAACTTGTGGCGGCATCGTCTCGTGCATGTATCCGCAGCCCAGCCTCGCAGTGGGGCAGCGTGCCGTGTGACCCGACAGGCAGGTGTTCACACCGCTCCTCGCGCTCAGCGGCGGGCACCGAGTCGCTCGGTACCCGCTGCGACTGAGCGGCACGATACCGGGCTCGGCAGGGGCGGTTCGGGTCGGTCTTTTTTTGTGTGTGTGGGGGGGGGGGGGTAGGTTTTTGGAACAACAACCACGTTGCACCTTGTGCCCCCCACACACACACACACACACCACCACCACCACCACACACACACACACTCGCGCGAGCAGACGTGGAAAGGAAGAAAAGAGCAACTAAGAGCAGAAAATAGAACATAATTGCAGAATAACCTTCGGCCATGTTTCCCCGTGGACCCTTTGCGCCCAAGTTGCAATTGAGAAGCTTCCTCTTCGAGAACGGGCTGCCGTAGTCACCATTAATCCGATATCCTCGATCCCATCGGTCACCAATTGAGCTCGCATAGTACAGCGTGCTCTCTGCCTTTTGATATTTGTGTCATGTCTCTGTTTCTTCCCTTCAATCCCTTCCTCACTTGCACCACCTCTGCACTGCTCTCTCTCTCTCTCTCTCTCTCTCTCTCTCTCTCTCTCTCTCTCTCTCTCTCTCTCTCTCTCTCTCTCTCTCTCTCTCTCTCTCTCTCTCTCTCTCTCTCTCTCTCTCTCTCTCTCTCTCTCTCCTTCCTTCGCTCCCATTCGCTCTCGAGCTGGCTGTGCCCGTTCCCGGAGTGAGAACACGTGACTTTGACAATTACATAATATATCATAATGGGTTGGCGTGTAGCTACATAGCCTAAAGCTATTATGTGAGATTAGATCAGATGGGTTTCAATTAAATGAAATTAATCATGTTGGGTGGAAGTTGGTGGTTTTAGCAGAAGGACACATGGGGAAAGAAAACTCGAGAAATTAGCAAAAGCAACAGCAAGTTTGTTGAAAGATTAAAAAAAAGATTTTTCAATTATCGTGTATGAACAGGCAGTACTGTGTCCAATTGTGATTCAAAAAACTGTAATTAACGCAATTAGATTTTTTATTATTATATCAGCAATTTTAGATGTAAGTGCCCTGCCCACATGGGCCGAAGAGAACACAAATGCAGTGCTGAAACATGTGTTAAATAAATCCTCACATTCCAATTAAAGGCCTTTGTCTTCTGTCCAGGGTCCACGTCTAAATTCTGCAAACAGTTCACCCTCCTTTAAAACACAGCTTGGGTTCTTCAGAATCATCCATCTTTAGCTGTCTAAACATCTTCTCAAACATGCCATATACCAAAATAAAACACTCAAAGATTGGAAAGATAAGGTTAATAATGACAATAAAACATGGAGAAACTAAATTAACACCTAACTCTAAATCTATACTTTTTTAAAGTCTGATCTATATTTGGGTTAAATATACGCCTGTCTTTATACAGAAAAAAACAACCAATCCCGTTGAGAGACTATACATTCCCTTTACCTCAGACTACAATTACTTACAATAATAACCCAGAATAAAAATATAATGCTAATTGTCCATGCTGTCTATGCGTGGACATGTTGTTTTTGAGTTCATGTTCCTTACAACCAATTACCTCCCAGCATCATAGTGGGCACCAGAGGAGAGCTGAACTCATAGCTTTGGAATGTGACTGGAAAACCCACTAAAACAAAGCTTGAAACTGATGTGTTCGCTTGTCAGTAGAAAATCAACCCTAAGGCCAACGGGCACGTTGCAGAAGTTCTTCAGAGATACTTTATGTGGTGCACAGGGATGATTCAATTGTGGCTTTTGAGGAAGACATCAGCCGTGTTCTTGATTCTCTTCTGCATTAAAAAAAGAAAGAATAAATCAATGAGAGTTTGTGTTGACTATTTCGTGTTACTTTGAGAAAGAAAAAACGTTTACTTTCAATAAAGGTTGGATCCTGATAAAACAGAGAGAGAGAGAGAGAGAGGGGGACCTCTCATCTTCACAAACCTTGAGTCAGTTTGACATTATTACTTTTAGATGTGTATTAGTTAAATACAGTATAACAATAGAAATCATACAAATGAAACAACACCAAAAAAACTGAAAAATATTATGACTACGATTTTACTTGGAGCAATTGAGTTTAAACCCCTAAAGTCTCACTGCATATGCAAGTTGCACAGTATGTCCACAAGCATGAGACAAACACTCTCCAGAGAGATATGTCCAACCATGAGCTGCGGTTACTCAAGGCCACGCAGCAGCTTGATAACAACAAGTCTGAAAAATACTACATCCATTGAGAAACTTGCCTTCCTATCTCACGGTGGGACGATTCCCCAGGGGTTATTCCCGGGTGTGAGCAAAGAGGAGAAACACGTTGGAGGAATGAAACAACAACAAGCCCATCTCCACCCACCAGAGCCGAAAGAGCCCACCCTCTGGAATTCAGGAGTTTTACCCCGACCCCCAATCCATCCATCCCAGCCCTGGCGCAAAAGCCTGTTTTTGAAGATGCTTGTAGAGGAGGCCTCTGCAGTGGCCATATAATTACTGTGTGGGTCACAGGGTCGGATACCAGTGTCAGATGTTATCCACTCACTCATATCCTGACAGGACCTTTCTGATGAGGACAAGCCGAGTGGAAATCCTCGTCGTGCGGCTCACTGACATGTGTGCAAGCCAATGACCATGCAGGAATAATTTAGATATGGGTGGATTGGTGTGCCTGTTTGACAAAGAAGGCAACTGAAATACCAAAACAATTAGTGGAGATGTAAAGGTAAACCTACACTCGATTTGAACACCTTAACATGGCTGAGACAAATATTTGTTCATGGGAAAACGTCTCAAACGGATGATAGAACTTCTTGAAACTTTATTTTTTTTTACAGAAAATACAACTTCTGCTCTTTCCATTTGTTTTTTTAAAATAATCAACAACAACTAGAAGACGTATACTTTGGTACCCCTTCTATATTTTGTTAAGCTGCAGAATTAGATTGTTTTGAAACTTGTTTTCATTTCAGATCTTTTACACTTTTTGTGATGGTGGAAACTGCACATCGACTAATAAGGGCAAGTTTATCAAAAAAAATGTTTACTAAAGAAGTCTTCATTTAACAATCTTCTATTCTTCCCCCTGTTTTATTTACTTGTCAACAATCTATAACCACCACCACGCACACGTTATACTTTGGCTCCTCTATTTGCCTTTATGCTGCATTGTGCTCAAACTTGTTTGGCCTATTCGTCCATATGGTTCCATTTGTGGAGGAATACTGTTTAAAATATAAATGTAAACAAAGTTTAACATTAATTCATAACATGGGTCTATTTTAAAGCTGAAGTGAAAATACAGTATATTATTCTAAGTGTTTATCTTCAACTCTCAAAGTCATGGCTACCTTTTATTTACCTTTATGCTGCAGGATAAGATGGTTTTCAAACCTGTTTGAGCTTCGGATCAATATTTGTTTTCCACTAGCATAAGTAAACGAGTAAAAAGTAAAAGAGTCGCACAAAAAGTTAGGGAACTTCATGAAATGGTCTACTTTTTAAAATCCAGTTATGACAATGTTATTTAGATCAAATGTGCATGATGATAAATATATGTAGGTTTAGTTCAAATGAAGCTATTAAGGCAAAGTTTACAATTCGATTTGAATGTAAAATAAAAGAACAATGTATATTATCAATCTATAACTAATATGTTTTTAAATTAAGGTACATTACTTTTAGTAACTAATGACAACAGACTTGTGCAAACCCGTTCAAGGTATTCTGAATCTTTGTGAGGACTGCATGACATAGTTTAACAATTAAGACATGTGTCAGTATGGTTTTTAGTCGATATAATACATTTAAATATATTTATAAAATACAATAAGACAGCTCAGGCACATAAAGCTAAACCCCCTGTTGTATTCACAGCAGTCAGAATGATGCTAGAGGGTCTTTCAACTTAAAGACTTTAAAACAGAGACAGGAAACATGCATGTAAAAAAAAGAGATACATGTTTAACTCACTCTTAAAACTAACTATAATCCGTTATTTAAATTAAAAAATGCCTATCAGTAAAGTGTGTGCAAAGTGTAATCAGATGGCAGTTAGTTATTTTGACCCAAACAAACCTAAGCATGCAGATTCCTTAGCTGTTTGAATACCAAATTTCAGACGTTGGACTCCATCACCCCAGTTAACCCCACCCAACCCCCACTCCTCACCCTGAAGGCTCCCAGAGGAAATGTGCCTTTACGCTGTCAATGCAGTTCAAAGGGTTCATTGAGTTCGGCTCTCCCCTTTCTCCTTTCTTTTTTAGTGAAAGAGTTATTTTTTTTGTGGTTTACTTCATGCATTCCAGCCATATTTCGTGGATTTCACGTGTGATATCCTTTGCAAGGAAGTGTAAACAGTGTTGGCAAAGCATCTACTCTTAGAGTTATTTTACAACGACTGGGGTCGATGACCGCATGTGAAAGGATTTTCATGGAAAAGGTATTATTCTCTTAATTATTTTATTCTTTTAAAACTCTACACACACGTTGATTTGGTTAGTTTGAAATCCCATTATTGATGTATTTCTCTCTCTGTAAAAGAAGAAGAAACAATAGTTTTTGTGCATTGAAATGTGCTCCTTCATGTGCCTTTTCTATAGATTTCGTTAAGGAATATTTTTAATCAACGAAAAATTACACAAGTTACAAAGTGCGCATGTGCCGTGAGCTCCACACTAGATCATCAAAGTTAAACAAAAAGTGAAACGTGGAACAGTGTATTTATTTAATCGCTTAATTTAACAGAATTGGCATAGAAACATAATTTAAAAAAGTGATTTAAAATGTGCAGTGGCGCAATAAATATAAATCAAGACTTACAATCCGACACATTTGCAAGATCTTGAAGGCTATTTTCTATCATCTCGTCTAATTTCCATTCAGTTTTCGATGTTCAACAGCGAGAGAAAAAATACGAAAATAAACTTGTTGGGGGGTAAATCACGTGGTATTGGTATTTGTTCGATTCAAGAAACTCTCCTCCAACGGGAATTAACAGGGCGAAAAAATGTGAATGAAATATCGGTGACGTCAGAGAGAGGGGGGGGGGGGTGAGGTTTGGAAAAGAAGCGCCTGCAACCAGTGCGCCAAAAACTGCGCAAGGACACAATATTCGCTTAAATTCACTGTTTTATGTATTTATTGTTTTTCGGATTTGGCTGGTAAGTATGACTTTATGTTCCTCTACTTGGGTTCATTGAACCTTTCTAAAGTATTCCACCATTTGTTAATCAACTTAATCACCGGTGAATACTTCTGATCCAATGATCGATATATTTCCTGAACGAAAGATAATTCTAATACATCCATAATATTATTAATTAAGGTTAAGGTGGCAGTGATCGGTAACCTTTCTTTTACGGGTAGTTTTCCGACTCTTTCTTTGTGTTGTGTCCTCACACAAGGAATGCATATAGTCTTGATTCCATTTGTTACAAAATCACGGGCTTCAATCCGGACGTGCGCACATCTTAAACTTCATAACATTATTGAATGGGTTTGATAAATGAGCCGATCAACCATCGCTTTGCCAAGTTGTTAAAATCCGGTCATTTCAGGTCAGTGAGAAGCAGGTCACAGCTTCTCATGGCTGAGCTGATAGCTGCAACCAAATACCACCTCCAGTGCTTGTAGAAAATAGGCCACTCGTCAAGAGTCCATCTTTAGAGGAAAAAAAGAAAGGGGAAAAAAAAGACTCACCTGTAGGAGCGGGTGCAGACATCTTCCCCTGTTTCCCTCCGTGAATGAATGAAATGTCACCCGCCAACCAAACGCCTCACCCGGGGTCCCGGCGAGGAAAGCGGAGGTTCCGCCTGCCGACGCTCCAGTCTGAGTTACATGTTGAGTCTGACTGGGAGCCGCGCGTCTGGAGCCAAGATGCCGACTGGAGTCAAAGACATGTTCCGTGGATGAATATTTTATACACGGTAACAAAAGACTCGAGAGCCTGAGGGGCAGGAGGCTGATTCAGTGTGGCGATGTGTCAACAACAGATTGCTCCGAGCCTGTAGCGCACATCTGGAAAGTCGTCTCCAAAGTGATCCGTAGCCTATGAGGCACTTTTAGTTACCAAGCCCCCATTCTTTCCACCAGAATGCTGCTTTTTTATTATTATCTCAGAGTCACTGTCGGTCCATCTACTGCTTCATGGCGTCTGTTTGTGTGTGTGTGAAGAAGACTCACTAAAGTGGAATCAGAAGTGCGTTAATTTGAGCTGCACACATGTCCAATAGTCAATAAATAGTCGATAAATCCTTCTTGGTGAACTCTCCTGCATGTCTTGGAGCTTTCTCGTACTCTTCAACCCATGTGGCATTCTTGGCCTCCCCCATCGTGCTCCCAGACTTCCCCCACCTCTTCTTCTCTTGTTGATACGGATCCATATACTCCACATCTCCCACCCAGCTTGTTCATATACTCGGTTTCAAGTATTATCATTTAGACCCCCCTGAAAGCACGCCGATAAGTCATTTCACATGTTTTTAAATCGTACAGAGGGACACACACACTTAATTGTAATAATATAAATTAGCAAACCCTCCGTGCTGATCTGACGTCTGCTCTTCACTCACTCGGCCTCGTGTCCTCGCAGAGCAATAGGCTACATGTAAACTGTTCCCAGACCAGTGACTGCATGAGTCGATCCGACAGGAGAGTCAAGAGACACAGAAGCCTGAAATGAATAGCGCCATCCATTGGCTCGTCACAGACAACTACCTGCACGATTCTGCATCTTAAACGCTGTCAAAATAAATATATAAAAAAGGCATTGATGTGTCTGTGTATTTGTATTCAATAATTGCAAAGCCTCGCAGTAACAACTTGATACAACAGAAAACCAAGCCAGTCAAAGAAGAGATGAGCTGTTTCTATCACTTTAACCCGTATCTTTAATCAATATTGCATGTTTCAACGTGTCTGGATCTTAAATAAACAGGAATTAAGGACACAACTCATTCCCTAAAAAGGTTAGATTCTGTAAAATATTAACGGGAGATTTCAATTTCAGGAAACCAAAAGTACAATTATAACCAGTATAGCAAGAATGTTGACACGTAGATTACAGTTATTTAATGATTGCTCCGCTGAGTTATATAGTTCTCTTAGCAATGTCTGGGCTGCCATTTCCGGTCGGCGGAATAATATTCCGTTAGGGTCACAGGTGTGTGTGTGTGTGTGTGTGTGTGTGTGTGTGTGAAAACGTATAGGCCTAGTTTGTAATGTATACAGGATAACATAGGACACATAACAAGCTGCATCGAGTCAGTCGCTTTGTACTCTAATGCAACACCAGCTTCAACACCGAGTGTGAAATAAGGATATATTCTCTAAAGTGTGCCCATCAGAGGTCTCTGTGCCCATCACATGTCACGGCGCTATTAGAGTGGACCCAAAAGCACGACTCAGACAGGAATCACAAAGAATACTGTCTTTGGTTGGAAACAGGCTGGGTCAAAACCGGGAGATCAGTCAAAGAAGCAAACAAGTCCAAAAAGGGGCAGGGCAGAGAATCAGAGGTCAGGGCAGCCAGGCAGGCAGGGTCAGAACAGGCAGGTCAGGAATATACTCTAATAACGCTGGAGAACTTGGCACGAAAACACAAGACAATCTGGCAGAGGACAAGTGGAAGTGAGGGAGCTAAATAGTGAGGGACTAATGAGGGGATGGGCTGCAGGTGAGAAGGGCGTGAGGACCAGGTGAAGGGAATGAGGGACTAACGAGGGAGTGATCAGAGGCAGGTGAGGGGAGTTGGATTGACGAGATGGTGTGACAGGATGAGAACAACTATTACAAAAAGGAAGGCGTGGAGCTAAACTGTTACAGAATCCCCCCTCAAAGGGATGGCTCCTGACGTGCCAAAACAAAATCTCCACGCCGGGTGGGCAGAGAGGATCTGGGGGAGGACTAATACTCCTCAGACATCTCCCCCCTCTCCTCATCGGCGGGTGAGTTGTCCTCATCAGAAGCTGACTCCTGATGTCTGATGCTGCAGATGTCTCTGTGCCCATCACAAGTCTCTGTGCCCATCAGAGGTCTCTGTGCCCATCACAAGTCTCTGTGCCCATCAGATGTCTCTGTGCCCATCAGAGGTCTCTGTGCCCATCAGATGTCTCTGTGCCCATCTCAGGTCTCTGTGCCGGATGCTGGCAGGCTGCGGGGTTCCACGGGGCTCTCGCGCGCCCTCTGGTGGTTCTTTATTCTCTCGCGCACGCCCGTACAGAAAGATAAATGATTAATTGAGATGATTAATGGAAGAATGGACTTTTGTTGAGAATCCACTCATTTCATAATTATGCTTACTTATCAAGGAACTGCTGATATAACACAGGAGTCATTAGCTTCTTGGGCATGCCATATTTTCTTATCAAAAATGGTGCTTATGCCTGGAGATGTATAATGTGTTTCCCCTAGGAATAATGTATTAATATTAAATCCCAAGTGCTTACCATGTGTTTTTCCAAACCTGCAAAGATTTGCGCTCACTCATGGGCTATATTGTGAACATTTTAAACTACATATATTCCATTTTTAAAATGAGCTTATTGCTCACATTTCGACTGGAACCCATATTTAGTTCACTTACCTGTTATTCCCTTAATGTCCTCTAAAAGTTGTTCAATAAGTCTCAAATGGTTAACAAGTGGAGTTCTGTCCTTGAAAAGTTAAAGAAGATAATTTAGTGAGAATTAAGTGAGTTTAAAAAAATGATTTTCAAGTAGTTTAAAACAGTTTCCAGTCGAAGAAAATATAATAACTGTTAAACCCGTGTAATTAAAGTTTTCCTGGAATATTTTAAAAATAGATTGTAAAACTGAAGAATCTGAACATTTTCATTAAGTTCCTCCTCTCAAAACTGTAGGCCGACTACTTAAAATCTGTTTTCAGTTTGGATATTAAACACTTTTCTTGGTCTGAATCGAGAATTACATCCAAGTTTATTTGATGCAACTACTGTAACGTGTGTGTGTGTGTTTCTGTGTATGACAATGATGTGTTATATGAAATAACTTATTTCATATAATGACAAAGTAATATTCATGAACATACTGTATTTGTGTGTTAATAAGTATGAAATCATCTTTGGGATAATTTTATCCACAAATAATTCTCTTTTAAAAAGGACATGCTGTTGTTTGCAGCTGTCAAGGCCTTACAGCCTTTTCTCACTGGCATTAAGCAATTGAAATGTTGTATTTCAAGTCTTAATAAATGGAGAGAAATTATTGTATAAATGTGACAGTTGAGAACAATAACAATGTATGCTTAAACACATTACTTTTTGTTTGGTAAATCATGTAGAGTTGCAGCCTTTTGCTTCATTGTAATATTGTATATTAATGCTCTAAGAAACTGAACAGGCAGTTTTGAATTAATGTGAAGAATAAATAAATAGAACGATCATGGGAAAAAGTGTGTGTGTTGCTTCTTCTGCGTTGAGGTGAATTTAATTTCCACTCGGACATTAATTTGGAAAAACTCAGTTGGAAGACATGTCATTTGTTTAGTCTTTTCACAGTAACTGCACGATGAAACATGAGCATGGGACATAAGAGAAGTTATTGAACATGAAACATGTATGTTGAGTAATCCACATGGGGCCTTCTGTCAGACCACCCTCCTTTTCTGCTCCTGCTGCACGTGCACGGGTCATTCGTTCAGAGTGACCGCCCCCTGGTGGCAGACAGGGCACTAACAGGACCGGCTGAGTCACTGCCCATCTTTGCTTGCTTTTTGTATTTTATTTTGACCTGACAGGAGGCTAAATTAATGTATGAATGTGTTTATATGTAATTTGTATGCCAGAAATTACTTACATTAATGCAGATATAGTCGAAGTGTGTACTCTCTTGTTTATTCTCTTTTATAAATTTGTTATAATACAAATAAATGTTAAAAACATACTGCTGTATCCTGTAATATCTGACTTCCTCGAAGTAGTCACAACTATTTGATTTATTAGTAGCCGTGGTTCAAATGGTCACCTCTTCTGGGGATTTGTGTATGCCTCAGACTGCGAACATGTTTGTATTAATAAGAGACCCTCCAACGATTTATGCTTGCCAGTAATCTGTCAGACAAAGAACACGTGACGCTTCATGCAGACTTTTCCTGTTGAAACCCAGATGGGGTGGAAACGTCCACACTGAAACCTTTAACAACATCATCCTACTCGGCTGACCACTCTGATGTAACTTTAGATGCGTCACTGAGTCATAGCTTTGATCTTTTAGACTTAATCCTGTTTTTAGAAGTAGCGGTAGAAGTTTTGTATTCCGCTAAAAGATTTAAGTTAAAGAAGTTTAAGTGACAACAAAGGGTTGGTTTCTCAAAGAGTATTGTTTGTTTACCTCTCGGTGTGTGCAGCCAGCGAGGTGTGTTCTTGATGTGCATGTTTCATCGCGCATATTTACGTGCAAACTGTTTTTTTTTGTCACATGATGCCAACGTATGTTGAAATGTCTTTACACAGTTGGTCGGTGGACTGATGGCGGTGGTGTTGACTGAGCTGCACGCGACACGAACACATTCATCAGTAACCGAATAACTAAGGTGTCGTCTAGTTCCTGGAGGGAGTGATCGCACTGTGTACAAACTGTTGAACCACATGTCAGATGTTTCTTTTTCGCAGTGAGCGCCTCAATCGACAAGCCTTTAACGCATTATATATATATTTTTTAATCCAACTTTATAACTAAAACGTTATTATATTAACTTTCAAAGTAACACAGGAGTCGGAAATATAGGTGCTATGCTTAATTTGGCCTTTACAATGTTATTAACAATAAATCTGACTCTGAAACTCCCCACTTCTAGAAGATCAACTGGCTTTACTTTAAGCAATAACATAATTAAATGTCATATTGAACATAAATCTGTTTAATTTCATTCAACAGCCTGAATAATTTGTTCTGGTTCAGCACACACCTCAGGAGATGCGTCTTGGCAACTTGATTAATATCTATATTTAATGAGTCAGTGCTTTACAAATACATGTCAAATGTCTCTAAACATTTCTGGGTGATGCAGAGGAAGAAAATGAAAAGCAGGATTTCATGCTAGAAATGACAGTGTCCAAATAAAGAAACAATAACATGGCCCGGTAGTCTTCGCCAGTGACTCTCTGAAGATGGTAAATGATGTCTGGGTGCCGGAGAAGACAACATCATCTCCTTTGATCTAAAACCTTTAAATCCCTTTGACATGTGGGAAATGCATTTTA
The DNA here is from genome assembly GCF_029220125.1 of Pseudoliparis swirei. Classification (NCBI taxonomy): domain Eukaryota; kingdom Metazoa; phylum Chordata; class Actinopteri; order Perciformes; family Liparidae; genus Pseudoliparis; species Pseudoliparis swirei. Next base: position 11,667,347 of record NC_079399.1, read on the forward strand.
CTGAAGCACATTTATTTCATCTTACACAGGTAAGTTTAGATATGAATGCGCTAAACTCAACCCAGAAATAAAACCACATGTACTCAGACAAGCAAAGCAGCAAGTTCTTTTAACTAGTGCTACAGCCGTTTCTCCTGACCACGCCCCTCTTGAAACTCAAAGCGCGTTGTGGTTTACTCACTTTTCTACGGAGATGTCGCACAAGAAAATTATTTTGAAAAAAACAACGAAAAATGTCAATGGAAATAAAATATGTTACTATTCAAGCAGCACTTTGACCCATCGTCAAATATATTTCTTCATGGCAGAATAAATGGACAGGATAAATCACCGGTTAAAAAGTTATTTATTGTATTTTGTTTCCTTTAAAAAATGGTAAACAACCAGCATATGTCAAGAGGTAGAAATCAATATCAGTCTGAAAGAAATATGAGGACTGACATTTCAAAACTCACTCCCCCTCTCTCTCTCTCACACACGCACTATTTCTCATGCACACAGGCAGTTTTTTGCAAGCTCCTCATCCACGCCAACACTGTTTTTTTGCAGCGTCATCATTTGCACTCTACTTGTACAAGCTGGAGTCACTCAACAGCCACAGCATCCATTCTGCACACAAACGTAAAATAAATAATACGCATCATGTTAAAGCAACCAGAGGACGCAGAAACAATTTACAAATAACCGTTTGCCACTTTTACCTCATGACTGTTAACTGCTGATTGGCTGATGACTAACGATGAAGGCACCCCTTCCCTTTACACACCCACCATTGATAATGTAGTCAGTTTCCTTCGGACTACAAACATGGCCTAAAGGGGGGGGGGGGGGGGGGTTGGTTAGCTGTGGGTGCTGCATGTTGCCTTAAAGCTGCATGCAGACATAAAAGATATAGCAATGCTGGCTGGCTAAACAGTTAAAAGATCCAGCATCGTGTTGGTGTGAAGTGATAGAGGAAGCATGGACAGCTGGTAGGAGCAGTATTCCAAAGATGACTCGAGGAGAGGAAACAAGTTATTTGACCCAGGAGATGTTGAGACAGCGGGCGATGAAGGCGTAGGTGTCAGCCACCTCCTGGATGACCTTGCTGGTGGGCTTGCCGGCGCCGTGGCCCGACTTTGTGTCCACGAGGATGAACAGAGGGTTTGTCTGCTTGGGGCTGCGGCCCACAACGTGCTGCAGGGTGGCGATGTATTTGAGGGAGTGGAGAGGCACAACGCGGTCATCGTGGTCCCCTGTCAGCAGCAGCACCGCAGGGTACTGGACCCCGTTGCTCTCTGGGATGCAGATGTTATGGAGCGGGGAGTATCTGGCAAAGAGGAGTCGTAATCAATCGAATTCTAGGATTTCACCATTAAATAAACACATGTGGATGTTTCTCTTTATGTATTTTCTAATTGGCTTCTTCACCTTGGGGGTGTGGATGTAAATGAGTAAACAATACCATGATGCCCTTCCGCATGTCAATGTTCAATGTCACGGCATAGCATGTTATATTTGAATAATTACTGCATGCGACAGTATCTACTTTGGAAAGGCAGCTGCCGTATGTAAAGTAAAACTATTATGCAAAAGTGGAACACAGCTTGTGCTTCAATGGATGATTTCCCACCGTTTTTGAACTAGTTTCCTCCCCGAATTTGACCTCGCCTGTTGAATCCGTGTTACTGAGCACTTACTTCATGAGACAATCATACTGCTCTTTGTTTTCAGAACAGCCAAAGTCAGTGGTCCAGGCGTGACCAATGGTGAACTTGTGGAACTTCAGCATGTCCATGACGCCCACCTGAGCGACGGCACAGCCGAACAGCTCGGGCCGCTGGTTCACGCAGGCCGCTGAGAGAGGAAACAGTCAGACACACCGGCGACCACAGACTGCAAGCGGAAACCGTTTGAGCAGGGGTGCTCAATACGTCGATTGCGACCGACCAGTCGATCGCGGCGAAGTATTGGTAGATCGCATGACATTTAAAAAAATTGGCCCGCCCCCCTGAAATTTTCTCTATAGCACGTCTTTGTTCTTTTATTAAACTAAACAGCCGTCTGTTGTTGATCGTATCTACACAACAGCATGTCATTTCTGTCTCTACGTGGCGCGTTAACACTTCTCGGCTCTCTGTCTCGCAAAAAAAAAAAGTCACTTGCACTTCCCCCCCCCCCTAGTAGATCATTTTGACTTGGTCATTTTATAAGTAGCTTGCGTGCTAAAAGTGTGAGCACCCCTGCGTTTGAGGATTCGCTCATGTTGTTGCTCAGCCAGGAAGTGACCTACCGACGAGCAGGCCACCGTTGGAGCCTCCGTTTATAGTCAGCTTGGAAGGAGAAGTGTATCCCTCTTTGACCAGATATTCAGCCGCACACTGGAAGTCTGTGAAGCAGTTCTGCTTGTTGGCCAACATGCCAGCTAAAAGGGGAAGAAATCAAATATGTAAATGAGGGGGTTTGCACTGGCGTCAACAAACGAGACGGATGAGAACAATTCCACTTACTTTTGTGCCAGGTCTCCCCGTACTCCCCTCCTCCTCGAATGTTGGCAACGGCCAGGACTCCTCCCATATGTCCGACAAAGATGAGTCGGGAGACGCTGTAGCTCGGTGTGATGGAGATGTTAAAACCACCATAGCCGTATAGAAAACCTGGATTGGAGCCATCCAACTTGATGCCCTTCTTGTGAATGATAAACATGGGGATTTGAGTGCCATCCTTGGAGGAATAGAAGATCTGGCAAAAAACAAGACAGATCATCAGGAACACAAATAGAAAACAGAGCCAGGAAATGAGAGGAAACTAGTAATTGTCTTGAGCCCTATGGGAGCAGTGAAAATGGTATTAATAAACTAATTATCTTCATCAGTGTTAGTTCTGCTGCTAAAGGATTAAGCAATGAAGCTATTCTTGAATCTCCATATGTCCATGTGTCGCAATCAGAGGAGGACAGAGAGACTCGTGTAGAAAAGTCTGTCCTTGGTGTCCTGCGTACTTTCACTTTTACATTGTTATTTCTGGAATCGCTGTCTTCAGTGGAAAAATCAATTATATTGAAACGCCAGACGTCCAGAAGCCATTACATTAAACAATAACATAATCCCCCCCCCAAAAAAAGACACAGGATTTCATACTAGAAATTACAAACAGTGTACACAAAAGAAACAACGGCATGTTCTCGTTACCTGGGTGGTCTGGTAGTCTGAGGGGCTGAAGCCTTTGACAGTGACCTCTCTGAAGATGTGGGGCTGCAGCAGCTCCTGAGTCAGGTCACAGTGGTAAATGATGGCTGGATGCCAGGAAAAGAAGAATAAAGATCTTCTCATTTGTTCTAAAATCGTTTTATCACTCTGAAGACATGTGTGAAATGTATTTCATTGGAGCAAATTTATTTCATCCATATACACCGTTTACATCCAATCAAACAACATCAATCACACACAACGTGTATTTCGTGATCTCGTACCTGGGGAGAGGAAGGAGGTGAAATAGTAAAAGATCTCCGAATCCCTCTTCCGTCCTGTGAAACCGACCACGGAGCCGACGTCGAGGGGAAGGTCCTCAGCTCCTCCCCCGAGCTCAGACGGTACATTTTCAACACATTCTTCACGTCGTGGAGGAAACACACAAACAGGTAGCTGGCGTAGGTGCAGGTGGCGAACACTGCAGGCCAAACAAGTCCAAGGGAAGACACCAAATAAGAAGTTTAAAAGCGTGTACTTCTAATAGACATCAACAATAAATGTTAACATCCATTCCTAATATGTCGCTAGCCCCATGGATGTTGCAGCAGCTCACCAATAACGTCCTTGTCATGTTGAGGGATGAGCTCTTTCCAGTTGCTCTGAGCGGGAGAGGCAAAGTCGATGTTGATGAGGCGGTAGCGCGGGGCGTCGAGGTTGGTCTTGAACGTGAACAACGTGTCCTCATTGGTCACGTACTCGTACTCAGCGTCAAAGTTATCGATTAGCTTCACCCAGGGCAGAAGTCCTAAACAGGAGTTGTATTTTAAGTTCTATGATGAGAGCGCTCGACATGAACATACATTTTTTTTTACGAGAAAGTGCTTCTTGGATCAGACCGAGTGAAATGTAAATCATTAAAAAAACCGAGTAATCTTGAAATAGTTACCAGGTTATGCTAAATACCCACTGAAAATGCTAATATAAAGCAAGCGTTACAGTAATCACACAGATCAACTAAATAAAACAAAGTCGAACGTACCGGTAATACCCTGAGGAGTGGTTTCGAGGTCACAATACCACAGCCTGTTGACCGGATCACAACCTTCCCTGATAGACAGCAGCAGGTAACGTCCATCGTCTGATACCTGCAATATGCATACAATTGGTGAACCTTACCTGAATATCAATTTACACACGCACTTGTCTGCCTTTTTAATTCGTTTAGAATTTTTAGGAGCAAAAAACGAAAACATTCTGGCATACCTCAGCTCCAGCCATCCATTTGGGGGAGTCAGGAAATTCTGCACACAGCACGTCTTCAGACTGCAGAGTCCCCAAAACATGGAAGTATAGCTTCTGGTGCAGGTTGGTGGAGGTCTCAGTGCCTAGGAGACAAAACATTTTAGTCTAAGCATTGCCCAGTGGTGGAAAAAATAAATAATGTAGGGACGAGGGAGGCAAGGGGATATAAAGTGTGGGTGGATTGCAGAAACAATAATACAACCTCAAAGATGTAATGGCAGAAGATGCTACAAATCCATTGGAAGAGGAGCACATAAAATAAAAATAAAAAATTGCAAATCCGTCTTGCCCTAAAATAATCTTTTTTCATCTTTCGTCTTAAAATGTTTGCTTCAAGTATTTAGCATAAACAATTTATAATTATATATCTATATATAATTATAAATTGTTTATGCTAAATACTTGAAGCAAAAAGGTAAGGTTCACTATTTGTATATAAATTAATACAGATTAAATATACCTATATTATTAATTTGAGGGCCAGTTCTGGCAGCTTCAACAATTATTTGATCTCACCATCACTCTTGCCCTCCTGCTCTGGGTAGGAGTTGTAGAAAAGTCCCTTCCCATCATGAGTCCAGGACATGCAGCTAAACTTGACTCGCTTCAGGCGGTCCTCCAGAGGCTTGGCACCTTCCACCTGCAGAAAGCTAATCTCCACCCAATCCGAACCACTAGCACTGATGCCATAAGCCAGGTTCTCCCCGTCCTCAGAAAAAGCGTACCCTTAAAAATAGGAACAGAAGCGCCCGATTACAAAGACATCAGGGAAAGCGGACACTCTTTATTTAGCGGTCAATGTGGATGCTCTAAATAGCAGGCTATTTCTGGACATGAAGACACAACAGTTTCAAAATGCAGTCAGCATTACCATATCAGGTTACACATTTGGCAATCCGTCACAGGACATTCGACACAGGCTTCACAATGAAATGCAGCAATTACAATCTAATGCATACTGGAATATATAATGTGGAGCAGAAATGCAAAAGATTTCCCCAAAATATAAAAATAGAATTAAAAGAATAAACCAACCCAGTAATAAATTAAAACCTGGAATAAAATACAGTGCTTTGTTTATACCTTGCAGGGCAACAGTTCCATCATCAGAAAATGTGTTTGGATCCAAGAAGACTGTCGGCTCAGCATCCAGGCTCTCCTGCACGTACATCACACTCTGGTTCTGGAGGCCTGTGTTGTAAAAGTGAAAGTACCTGAAAATGAGGGGAATAATTGTTCAGGTACAAAGGAATCTCACAGATATGTCATTAAAGTACAAACACCTTCTTCCGTTGTGGCTCACCTGTCGCCCCTCTTGAACGGACAGCTGTACTTGGGGTAGTCGTACAGCTCAGTCATGCGCTCCTTGAACAGGTCTCGCACCTCACATTGCTCCAGGAACGGCACCGTCAGCTGGTTCTGAGCCGTGACAAAGGCCTGGTGGAGGAAGAAGCAAATGTTGGTTAATAATCTATCCGAATACGTTTGCCGAGTAAAACCAGAACAGCTCTTTGTTCTTTCTTTTTACAACAAGCAAGTTACAGGTTTTACTCAACTAATGTATCCAGATCATTCAGTTAAGAGGAAGACAGGCCCTCGGTGAAGTCAACACATCTATACAATACTGGTGGTTGTGCCAGTCTGCATAACACAACCACTGCCAGTATTTTTGTAAACAGAGCGGCACCAGTGAGTTGTAGTCCTGACCAATTATAAAACACGAGATTAACAACATATCAGAAGCGAAATAATAACAGTAAAGCATGTGTTCTTTCTGTTATGCTATCGCAAGAACACTTTATAATTAAATGAAATATAAAGTAATCAGGACGCACCTGTGTCTTTTCACTGTCCGGGTCCTCCAGCCAGCTGTACGGATCGGGTACTTTGCAGCCATGGTAACAGTCCACCTGAAACAGGTGAAACAGCAGCGACAGCGGTCACACCGTGACACAGCGAGCTAGATAACGGACGTTAGGTGTGGCAAACAAACAAGACAGGCTCGAGCCGAGTGGGTGAGCGACGCTAGCCAAGGGGCGAAGGAAACGTCCGCTAATGGGACTAACAAGCTGCACCTGAGAACGACAGTCAACATCTCGTCCACACAGTCAGCGTGGGTTGTCAACGCAGGCTAAGCTAACTAGCATCCCAACAAAGCTAACAAAGCTCCAATGAATGAAAAAGCATGATGATGATGAAGCATCCCGGCGTATTAGCGCGCGAGGCTAGCGCGCGAGCTTCATTTACTTACGACTGCGTCGTCACGGTACGCCTGCGGGTACTGGAATGACATTTTGGATGACAGTTTTTGGGAATTGCGTAACAAAAACAGTTGTCTCAGAGAATGAAGTGGCGGTTTTGAAATGAGCCTGCAGATCCCGTAAAACATCAACTTCAGACGCCCAGCGTTTTTGGCAGATGCCCAGCTCACGAACAGCCAACGACAGTTCACAAGAGGTCGCAGCGGGCTGCTGCGGGATCAGACCAAATGTTACGGCGCCCTCTACTGGCGGACAGCGAGAACAGGACTCGGAGAAGATCGGCTGAATGAGGAGTACACAGAATTCAGCCATTAATACAGTACTCTGAGATGTCTGTGATGCAGGCACGTGCACAGACATTTTGGAGGGCAGGTGCTCAAACCCAAAAAAAAGGGCACCCATTGCCGAAAAAAAAAATTCCGACAGAGTTGAAGCATAAGCAGCAATACTCTGATGATGCTGTCCTCGACCTGCTTTTCCTCGGGGCCGGATTAGACAGCTGGCTTACATTTTCTATATGAATTAAAGATGAATTATTATATGGTAAAAACAGTGTTCTGATTGGATAATGCCAGCCACGTATTGCGCTCCTCACTGGTCTGATACGGATCCGTATTGCCCTCTGACCTCGTGAGCGCCGCGGAGCAGGTCGGAGCGTAATTCTCACAAGAACTCAAATAAATGCCCCGTCGGATATCCAAACACATTTGGGGGAATTGATAGAGACAGAGAGAGTAATTGTTATTCTTAAATCCTGATGAATGAAAAAAAAAGTGGGCTCCAGCAAAGAGGGCACTTTTCTCATCCAGGGTAAAAGGGCTGGTGCTTGAGCACCACTAGGGGTCTATCTGTGCACGTGCCTGCTGTGATGGGTAATAAAGCAAAAATAAGTATACCATAAAACCCAGGTATCGTTCTCTTGTTCGTTGTATTATGTAACAAGCCACATATTTCATTTACCATTAATTCATTGATGAATAAATGAAAGAGTCTGTGACTAATTGACCCTTAGGCTACTTGGTTTTACATGGTGTCACAGTTTAATTGTACGGTACTTGAGGTTAAAAAGCACTTTTAGGGAAATTTGGAAGACATAAAAAGTTATGAATGAACTAACATCACCACTCAAACAGTTATTGGATAAGCCGCTATTGTGTTGTTTAGGAAGCATGTTAGTGATTTATTCTTTATCTTATAATTTGGGGATGGTACATTTTCAATTATTGATTATTTGATGTTATGCAAATTTGGTATCTGCAAAGCTCAGAATGACGCTTTTCTTTTGTTTTCGTTCTTGACAGTGTTTTTATTCACCAACTTTCAGTTCAGAAGATAAAGGTACAGTCCGAAGATCAGCTCCAAATCACTATGGATGTTTAAAAGTCCACGATACTTGGTGATTATGGAAATGAAAATCAAGCTTTAATAAATCTACAAAATAAACAAACAAGTACAAGAAAACAAATGATGCAATTTTTCCCCAAAATAAATCAATTCTAGCTGATAGAAAATAGCAGAGTTGTAAAAGTCGGGAAGCTGCACCTTTTGTTAAAGGTTATCTAAATCCACCGGGAGTCTCCATCACCACTCTTATCTACGTGGCAGAAGAGGATAGGGGTCAACCCTTCACTCTTCTTTCTTTCTGCTCGTCATCCTCCCCTCTTTTCCTTCCTCTCCTTACTTAATCAATCAATCCTGATTTGACCATCATTATCACTGGCACCTACTCTTCCACAGTGACTGATGAGATAAGGCCCACTGAGGTAGCATTCACCAGCAGGAAATGAGTGGATCCACTGAAGTGCATGATTCAAGTTAAGAGATGTGTTTCTCCAAAAAATATCCGGGATTTTTAGTTCTATTTGGTTTATCTTGTCTACATTTAAAATTGCAAAAACTATGTGTTGCATTCTATAATATTTTTTCTATTGTGACTTACAGAGGCTATCTTGTTGAATCGGTTGTGTTGTGCTCTGATGTCTTTTTCCACATTGTGATTGCAAGTCATTTTTACAGCTATGCAGATAAGAGCCCTGAAACAGGTTGAATTACACAGTAGAAAAGGAAACACATTGTTTGGATACCACGGTGGATCTTGCAGTCGGATGTCTCCAGGAGATTCCAAAATGATGTTACTTTCAGATTCAGCTTGAAGTGTGTCAGAGCTGTCACGCCGCTAAGCCAGATTTTGGAAGATGATGAGAAGCTTCCTAGCACTCCTCTCATGGTTAAATGTACAGTGAAAGTGAAGAAAGAGAGGAGCTGAGTGCATGTGGATTGTTTTTCTTTCTGAAGTAAATGTATAGTTGTTGGTGGGATGCAGGTGTCACAGATGGTGTCATAATGAGAGATTTTGGTCTCTTCTGGAGGACTCTTGGTATCCCAAATGTTTGTGGATGTTTTTGGTCCAAGGATGTTCCCTGCATCCCCCCCTCTTCCCCTACTCCATTCTTTTTCCTTTCCTTAAGCTGGAGTCAGGAATACCTCTATGCAAAGGGGATCTCTTCCTGTTTGCCTATGTCGGGCTCAGATTTGGGTCACAGAACTATTGTCCTCTGACGCTCCTGTTTCCTTAACAAAATGGGGCGGGGGGGGGGGAGAAAAACAATGACAGTTTGAATGAGGGTGTTTGTGCTTCCATTGAAATATGGACTTTTTATGTTCATAGAGTTGGGGGGCTTATGCAATTGTGTGTTTGACAAAGAGTCGGGCTGGGCGTTAAGTTGCCATGCATGAATTAGACCTTCTTGTTCCACTGTTTTCCTCCATTGTCCAGAGTCAACAGTGATCTGTCCCTCATAGTCGGAAGCACCTGTCTGTGTTGCAGCAGACAAAGGAGGATGACCACCTGTTGTGTGTCACTGCACGGGGTTACCACAAGGTTAACTCATTCATAAATCTCTGTGGCTTTGCTCTGTGTGGCTCCTGTGAAACCTCAGTTCAAGGAGTAAGCAGAAAGGAAACTGTTCAGCCCGGCAATCAAAAGAGACGAGTTGACGTACTATTATAATTCTAACATCACGAGACTGGATAAACCGGTTTAACGTTCCAAGATGTTCTGATGTGCACTGTTGGTCAATCAAAGTGTTTTACGTGCGTGGAGAAATCATTGTCTTGGAAGCCCGCAAACGTTCACCGATAACAAGTTGCAACCGTTTTCTGATATCAATCAGACTTCTAAATACTTTCTCTCATGGGCTCGTGTTTATATTCACCCAGGACTCCTGACACATTCTGACGGAAACAATAAATCATGGCAACAAGCACCACGTCAACCTTTGATTATTATTTATTTCCTCATCATTAAGCCTCTAGAGTCTTTTCCAAATGTAATAGGCAGTATAGTTTAACTTATTAAGGCTCATATGTACTTAATGTTATCTGCTTTTGCTTAATAATGTCATTCTGTTTCCGTATTATATCCTACTGCCTCTTCTGTCTCTTGCAAATCCTGAACGGATTCCTCCTCTGTTTCTCTTTTTGGGGTTTTTGTACAAACATTCATGTCCCCACAGGATATAGGAAGCTGTGTTCTGTGCTACTTAGAATCCTAACAGAAGAAAACTAAGATGGTGAACATCATGCAAACTAAACACCAGCAGGCTGAGCAGCAGCAACAACAACAACAACAAGCTGAAAGTATTTTTAAACATCCGTGAGGATGGTTTCAGCTTGCTTCCTTCTCTAAATGATATGTGTTGTCCAGATTTTGGAGATAAATTGAGAATTTGTTTCACCTTTCGTTACCTTTTTATTGAGGACATTTTTTTGTCTATGAAGATGATTATTCTGCTATAGATTTTTTCATAGAAACAGAGGGACTGGTTTGCATATAATGTGGACACTGCAATTCAATTTCTTACAATAAAATGTAACGGGTTATATTGCTTTTATTTTTCATCACAAACACCATAGTCAGCAATAAGGGATGTCCTTGTTTCTTTTCTGTTATCTCACCAGCTAAAATCTATAGTCACAGTCCCTTGACTTAATAATAGCCGTGCAAAGGGATCCCAACGCGACAAAACAATACACAAGCAATAATAAGGGCGCTTTTAAATACAGAGATCACAGGGGAACAGCTTCCTGCCTCTTTCTCTCATTCGGCTGTCATTAGCCGGGGCCAGGATAACAGTCTCTGCTCTGTCCTGTGTGTCATGTGGTGGAGGGTCAGTCCAAGCTGGCCCCTTAGATGTCCTCAGACAACAGGATGTTATGAGGATCCCGTCAGGGAAATTACAGCGCGCACGGAAGACGGATGTGATTGGTGCGCAAATTAAAGGAAATGCTAAATGCTTGTCATCATGCATATACAGCATGTTTGCTTACGAAAGTTGTTCAAAGTTGTTTCATGTGTTAGATACCTAGAGGCAAAATACAGTGACTAACATCACATGTTGATCGTTGACAAAGGAACAGCCCATTACTTTGGATTTGAACTTTGCAAACAAGTCCAATGTTGTCCATTGGTGACTTCATTTCTGTCTTCTCCAGGATGACAGCAAAGCCCACATTTAATAAGGTTCTGTCAGTATCTATTCAAATACAGTCACGAGTTCTTTCAGCAGAAAACACATGATAAGAGCGACAATAAAGCTGAGTCAATCAGCGAGAAGGGAGAAGGGAAGTTTGTCATTGTTTGTAGTGATCATGTTGAAAAGAGAAAGAAAGGGAGCACTTAGGTTTCCCCAAAACCAACTCGGTGAAAGAGGTGAGGATAAAAGGAGTTTTACAAAAACATAACTTTCATGGGTCGAGTGTATCTGATTGCTTGTGCATGCACCAGGGCATATTTATAATGTCAAAAGAAATGCTAACGTCATATACTGAAAATAGATCTCTGTCTTTCAGTCAAAGCGATTTATATCTGTGTTCCTGTAACCCTCCTCGTCAAACTTGTTCGGGCACTCTTTCCCACAACACCCACACCTCAAGTCTTGCCAAAGACTGACAGACACATTTCTAGACTCTCACCTCGAACATCTGAGAAGACTTTCTTGTCTTAATTAGTTAGGCCAGAGCGAGAGAACAAAGCCGAGATCTAATGACACTGGTTTGTAATCAGGTGAAGTCCGCACAGTCCGGAGAGACGAGGCGGAGAAACCTGAGTTTTCCCTTGTCATTACGCAAACACACACCACCTACATGTGTCCATCGTCTCGACACATCTCCTCTCTTCATCTTGTGTCTTTGAACCTCACCTGCTTTGTTTTCTGGGTTTGTCAAAAAAAGAAAAGGAGGAGGGAAAATGAATGCATCGCTTGCGTGCAGACGGATATTACCCTTTTAAAAGCAAAACAAATATGTGTGTGTGTGCATGCCCTGTAATTTCACTGTTGACATGTGCACTTACAGTGGGGATCTGGGACCCTGTTAATGACTGGGGCAGGTAACACTGGAGACAGGTGGAGGACAGTGCTGTCTGAATGGTCCTAAAATAGAGAGAGTGTGCGTCTGTGCATGAGTGCGTCGGAGTGTCAGACGCAGACGGAGACATGCAAACAGACACCGTGGCACCTGGTGATGTCATTGATGTTGTCACGGAGTGGTAGTAAAGTTCCCCTTTTATAATGGACACCATTCCTGAGCAGTCGACTCAAAGCATTTACTCCTATTGTGCTATTGCTCAATGAGGAAATCACAATAGTGCATCATCATCATCACACAGTCTATTAATGCAACATGTAGGCTACAAATCAAAGGTATCGTCCAATAAATATGCATATTAATTTGTTTGAAAGTTACATGAGATACCACTCTCAATATCTAAAGTGTGAGCAATCATATCTGACTTGGGAGAAGCACATGCAACTGTAGCCTATTTACAAAACTATTCCACATTTATGTATCGGCTGTAGCTCAGTGGGGAGATGGGTTGTCCTGCAACCGCAAGGTCGTCGGTTCAATCCCCGCTATCCGCATTAGTTGCATGTTGAAGTGTCCATGAGCAAGTCACTGAGCCCCGAGTTGCTTCACTGCGGCCCACTGCTCCTTAATAATAAAGGTGGGTTAAATGCAGAGAATACATTTCATGTATGTATTTAACTATATGTAATATGAGAATACAAGTATTTCTTATTCAAGCATTTGAAGTAGGCTACCAATACATTGAACCTCACACTCTGACTTCATGATACTGAAAGCATTTCTTTCAATGAAAACTCTTTCACCATCGTTATTGATGCAGCGACTGGCTTCTGCGATCCTGAACAGGTTTCACTTAATTCTCTAAAGGTTCATTTAGATATCATGATGAAACCACTATGCAGGTGATTCATGTTGGTAACAATGACCACAGTCTCAGGGATGGTGACACTCACACAAGATAAGAGTCACACAGCAAATAATGTGCACGCATGAATATGCATATTGCATCAGCTCATGCAGGGGTCACAGTCTGTCTTCCGGTGTCTTCATTTGAGATATCAGGAAGGAAGTTGTGTGTATGTTTCTCTTTGTGTGTGTGTGTGTGTGTGTAAGAGAGAGAGCGAGAAACTCTACTCCGTGCCACAGTAGCAGCATGGATCAGGTTCACCTCTCTGTGTTCAGTGACCAACCAGAAATATGACAGGAATCTGAGAACAGCAAGCTACCCAAGGCTGAGCTGCTCCTGAGAGGCCGATGGACACAGACACAGGCAACCACACAGGCCTTCACAGGCATTGCATCCTACATCCACTGTCACCAACTCCTGGAACTTCATCACGTTGAATAGTACCAGTTTTGTCTTTAGTTGGGGAGAGTTATAAAGGTTTTAAGCTGAGTGTGTTTGAGTCAGCGTGTCCACATGTGTTTGCATCCTTCCCGGATGATGTGTCTCCGTGCTGGTTATCATTCCAGTCTGCCTTAGTAATCAAGAGGAAGACAAAACAATGCGAGCAGCCTTTTAATACAGTCAGGAGTGGCTCCTGGGAATCGGACACTTCCTTCTAAAGAAGTCAGTCGATCTGGTGTTCAGGAGGAGAACAAGAAGGACAAGGTGACTGTAGTGCGGCACATTGAGAGAAATTGAGCTGGAAAAAGCAGAGAGGGAAATAAAGCATGTTGGGCAATACTTGTAGGGCTTCCTGGGAAGAGTGTAAACGTGGTTAGAGTGTCTGCAGCATTTCTGACGAAAGGTCATGTTGAAAGGAAATGGTGTTACATCATTGGTAGAACTGAAAGTAAGTGTGTGAAAAGTGTGTGAAAAGGAAACTTGAGACCAAATACCTAGAAGTTATGTTTTCATATTTCCGACATAATGAAATCCAGGGTCAACAACAGTGGGTTGATTTCTCGGGGGAGGATGGCGATTCCAATGAGCAACAACTCCAATCTGTGTGCCTTTGTGTGTAATGTGTACCTTTTTTTAGTGAATGCTCGAATGCTAGTTCATTTAGATAAACATTAATATTCACATATTGTACAAAAAAACGTTCTCAAAATTCGGGAGGACTCAAACCGGATTACACAGCAAACACCTAGTTTTTTCTCAAACATGTCATTCAAGGTGTGATAATCTACAGATTCTTTCGGATTATTATGATGGATGTGAAGAAAGCCAGGTGCTTGATGGTGAAACAGCAAGGACCCTGGAAAGAGAGAACATCAACTAATTACATGTGTGATATTCACCAGAATCCTCATCTAGGGGTCAGTGGACAGCTGGAAAAATATACAAGAGGACAAAGACAATCTTTGCTATAACTAAAGTCCCATTACTTAAAATCTTGTGATGTCAAATGCCGTATAATCCAGACTGGAAGGTGAGTTACGTGAATTACACTGCAGACTCCTCACCCTGACACCTTGGACAGCCCATGAGTATGTCAAGTACATATCCTCCCTGTCACTTTCATATTCAGTGCACACAAGTCACCTCACATTCTATCAATACTCATCAGAAATTAAAGGGGCTAATGCCTCATTTTGATTGATCTCATTTAAAACCTGAAGTGGTAGTGGAGGTCTCAAATTGAAGCCAGAGTATATTCAAAATGATATGTGACTGACTTGATTTCATTGGTTGGCGATGTACTGGTTGCACATTTAAACACACATCCTTTCTTGGAATAGTAACCCTTTCTTGGCCCCCTGGAGTACTGCGTGTGCAGGTGTTGTCTTTATAAGTCCATGTGTGTCCTCGCTTTGTCGTCATCGTTGGACATTACCTCTCATTCACAGGTTACAGACATCTACGGCGCGGGTCAGCTGAGTACGGTGATAACGTTTTCTCCTCATCTCTGTGGGTGGTTTGGTCAGGATTTAAAAAGACATCTGTTTTGAAGTGCAGTAGCATTCCTCTTAGCCCTCAAACCATGATAATAACCCTCGGCCTGTCAACAGGAGATCATACGCCGGTTGAGGGAAGACGGTTGGTAGACTAGCTGGGTGGTGTAGTGCTGACATTTATTTGCATTCACACCTAAAGTGGAAAACACAGGGCATAAAAAGATGGAGAGAGACAAGTTCCGTCACTGTTTTTCTGTTCAAAATACATTCATAACGTTCATATTGCTCCTGTCATTTCAATAAAGTGCATTTGAGTGATTTCTCCACCACAAGCTGAATAGAGTGCAGGGCAATGCATGGAAAAGGCAATCACTTAAAGCAACATGAAATGGACGGGGAAGCTGACAGGGCTGATAACAGCACAGTATGGTGGGGGGAAAGTGAGGGTGACACGGGTGGGAGTAGTGGGGGCCGTGACAAGAAGATAGTTCTAATAGAATGCAAAAAATGTCTCCTTGAGTCAGCCATAAAACTTAAAGAAAGGCAGAGGTGGCGGCTGCGTCAAGCATCTCAGCTGTAATGGGTTATAAAATAGCCTCAGCCTCTCAGCCATGTCTGCCAAAGAGCATTGTCCTCATCCTCGGGGGAGGTGGCGGGGAAGGAGTGGCCGCTTTTAGTCCTGCTGCGAGAAATGACCCGAGGCAGGTACAGACTCAAGCATAGAAATTACAGGGCTTAAGATACCGACGGCATTTACAGAGGCCCTGAAGGCACCACCAGTCTGTGTGCAAGCAGTTCTCCACATTCTATTTTTTGGAAACTTACATCTTCTGAAAACTATGAAAGTGTTACTTTCTTATTGGTAAATAAAACCACAGTGGTTCATGATTTCATCCCTCATGGGATTATATCTCTGTCATAGGGAATTATATATATATATATATTATTTACTTGAGAAAATATAAGTTATTAAAGAAGAAATTGCACACGTATTCCTTTACAAATAAATAGTTGAATTCATAAGCAATATAATGCATGATTGCTCAAAACAATACACATAGGCTTTTTAATACTACAGCTCTACTTGGGAGTTTATGGTGGATAATGGTCAAACGTAGACAGATGTTGCAGAACTCTGAGTCCGGCAATACAACTTTTCTCCTGCACCACACCGAAGACCCTTTGGTGTGCCTGTTGCCATAACGCTAACATCTGTAGCGGTTCATGAGAAACTGTGATTTCCGCTGTGGCCCTTTTTCGGAAAATAGGTGTTGCTCTTTGTGGGCATGTTCTACAACGCCATCCAACATGTTTTAATATAGCCGATCAATGTTTCTACCAGTGAGCTTATTTTTCTAGTCTAACATAGTCAATTATATTTCCTTACACACTTCTTTTTGCACGGCCATGTTCATGTCTCCAACATCCTGTCCTTTTCAGAATGTCGTGTGAAATATCTGGTAGTCCAAGCCAAAATACCAACTAATATATACTCACGCTCACATGACCAACATTATGAGTGCAATCTCGGCTCAGAGGCCTCTCAAGGACTCATAGGAAAAGTTCATGTGGTCATTACGTCTGTTACTCACACAGTGCGTGAGTAATAGACGTAGTAAAGAAAAGGTTCAGATCGAGGGGCATTCTGGAGGAAGAGGAGGTGGAGGAGAAGAGAGCTGAATAGAAGGTGGTGACTGAGATGACTGAAGGCAATGACAAAGAGCAAAACAGAGCGAGAGAGAGAGGTGGATTTTAAATTACATGGTGGCTCATGTCAACAGCCCTAATTAGCAGCTTGGTCAGGTGTGATGAGTGAGACAGGAAGCATGAAAAGAAGTAAGAAACAGAGCAGAAACAAAGGAGAATCTATTAAAAGCAAAATACACCTGACGTAATTTAATGCACTGAATGAATTTCCCTGAAGTGGAGAAAGTAGAATAGAAGAGCACATGGGAAGTTTATTTCTCCGGATGGAAGGAGGCTCACAGACACATGGCTGTTGCAGTGTGTCACATGTCCAAATTCTGACAAATCTTGCCATGTTAAAAGTTGCCTCTGGAGAAAAGAACCATGGAGGAGCAACAGATAAACCTTCAGCGTGACACAAGTACCGACACCGTCTGGATCTCAGCCCCACGGAGCAGCACCGAAAGACACACAAGTCTCCTGAAAGTGAAAACACAGGAAAAAGATTTTTCCAGTATGGAGCAGAAAACTCACCCGATTGGTTTATGACCACACAGAAAGTATCTGTATCAGAGAGTCAAACAGGCAACACTGACACAAGAAATTAAATATTTCAGTCTGCAGCTGTTGCTGTGAGAAAGACTTATATTACATTTGTTGTATTCAATAAGTGTCTCTTAACAAAAAGCATTTCATTTATTTTAAACTGACCATAGCATCACGACATTTGACTTGCACGATGATAAAAGATTAAGTGTAAAGATGAAGAGCTGCTCCATCAGGAAGTGTCCTCTTTGTGGCCAGTGGTGTGAATATGGTGCGCTGCTTTAAAACCGCAAATAAGATCTCCTCCGACAAACTAAAAGCTGAAGGTGAATTGAGCAGAGATGCCGTCTTTAAAAGGAAACGTTAGAAACTTTGCCTCGTACTATACACAAGCACCAAAATGACCTCATCTACCCTGTGCTGCCTCCTTGACTTCTGCAGATATGCCTTCTCTTCTCCCCATGAGATGGAGTGGGTGACTGTCAGACAATGAAGATGTATTTGTCTGATCCGGACATAGCTGTGTGACAGCCAGTGCACCTCCCCCACCCCCGGAGAAAGCCCCACGCCCCGGGGCAAGAGAGTGACACACACACAAACACCCTCCAAGGAGGAGTCGTGGGGCAAAGGGGAGAAGGGGGAGGGAGAGCAAGAGGAAAAGGGAGTGTATCTCTCTCTCTCTCTCTCAGTGTCTCAAGCACACACCTTCCCTCCTCCCATGCAAGAAGCAAGAGGAAGAGTCAAACACTCGGGTGTTCAGTTGCACGGCCGGACACACACAGGTACACAGGATACTGAGGTGGCAGAGAGACTACAAGAGAGACAGAGAGACACAGAGAGAGAGACACAGAGAGAGACAGAGAGAGAGACACAGAGAGAGACAGAGGACAACCACTGGTTGCTCATACTCACGCTTTCAAGGAGGGCACTGACAGACTGCCTTATGTGTGGCTCCTCTCAAGGCTTCACAGTAAGTATACATCTTCCTTTAAAATCATCTTATTGATACGTATGTAGAATATATCTTGTTCTAATGATCCTATATTACGACCCTGTCAAGTGGATTATCATGTCAGAGTTAGGTGCAAAGAGTCAACCTGTTACACGTTGTACATAGAGCTCCACAGCTGTGTGAGGTTGACTCATATCTGGATTGTTCCGAGTATATTTTCTGCTGTCTCATTGAATCTGAGTTTCGGAGTGAGTTGTCACACTTGTCACACTCCTTCCGAGTCAGCTGTGGTGACTAAACTTCAGAGGAAAAAATAAGTTTAAAAAAAATCTCCATTCCTTTTGTTTCTATCCTTGAGAATAAGATCATATATATATGTTGTTATGTAAATGGGCCACTGTTGAACATATGTCAGATTACTGTTGGAGTTTTGATTCCACAATTTTTTATTAAAAAA
This sequence comes from Pseudoliparis swirei, assembly GCF_029220125.1. Taxonomy (NCBI): domain Eukaryota; kingdom Metazoa; phylum Chordata; class Actinopteri; order Perciformes; family Liparidae; genus Pseudoliparis; species Pseudoliparis swirei. Next base: position 11,685,932 of record NC_079399.1, read on the forward strand.
AAATAGGAATTACAGTCTCTCCATTAAGGCAGGTTATTAAATTGTAAATCATAACACTTAGTTTCCACTTAAGTTTACATCTTGCGTTTTCAGGATATCACATGAGCCAAGTACTAAGTATTAGCGACACACAAACCTTATCTATCACAATCTCAGAGACAAACTGATGAGCCTGAAAAAGGAAGTTCTGAGAGCGCAAACATTCACACTGTCTTTTAATCACAAGATCTTATATCTTCTTCTCTTTCACTGTTTAACTGTTTCATCTCATCAGTCTGGACGCTGTGCCTTTGTCAGAGAAGAGGCCGCTGACAACAATCTTCTCTCTAAGGGAGGGAGAGATAGTAAGGAGCGGACAGAAAGAAAGAGAAAGAGACTTTAGACCTGGCTGAGAGCCAAGTCCCAGTTAGTTCAGAGGAAGTCTGGTCGATTCACTGGGAGCGCTGATTTCCTTGTGAAAGTGGTCCTGCTCCGGGGCTGACGTGCACAGGAACCTCCCTTATAGCCCAGGGGTTGTGATTTGGAGAGAGGATGTATGGGACAGTGGGGGCAACGGGGCAGCGAGCACGAAGGTTCCACTTTGAAGTTTGTTTTCCCGGTAGTAGCAGTTGATGGGAAAGGTAGATTCTCCCTAACTAACGACCCTGACTTGCTCCTCTGTGTCACAGCTAATTTTAGCTCCATTCAAAACTTCACTTCCCTTCGTACTCCAGCTGTTTGTTTGTTTTGTCTGGGATGTTTTGTCTGATATTGTGACATATATGGAAAGTTAAAAGGTGTCTTTGGTAAAAAAATTAAAAAAACTTTAAAAAAAGAAGAAGTAGGATATGGAATGATGGACATTTGACTACATGTTTCCCTACTTTGTGTCTCTCTCTGTTCTGCAGGCCTCCTCTCAGTGCACCAAAGCCATGTTAACCTCAGAAAGCTCCCCGCAAAGCACAGGGTCATCGCAGCATGCGATGCCCGAGACACAGGATGCCGACATGACATCATGGAGCGAGGCAAAATTCGAGGAGAAGTGCACTCACATCGTGAAGGATCAACTTCTGGAGGAAGCGTCCGAAAACAACAACAAGACCCGAGCTGAGAGATCTTTACCCAGAAACCTGGCCCTGAAACGCTGCCACAGCTCCGCAGAGGTACGCAGCTCAGCACATCTTTCTTGTCTCCTTGTTATTCAAATTACAAAAAAGTTTTCAGTGCACAGTTTAAAAGAGTTCTTACAAAAAAACGAAAGCAGGAAAAAAAAATCCCAATTCATCTAAGTGGTATGTAAGCATGTACAGCAGTTGTTTATGTTTTGTGTAACTACCGGCTCCTTGCGTCACTCCAACATCCTTCCATCCACTCATCCATCCTCAGGCGGGAAGTACTTGACATGTTGTTGTCTAATTTCAGCCTTTCCTCGCTGCTATATATGTGTTGAGGCAAAGACGGAGAAAGGCAAGCCCCTGAGCGCACAGCCTGAGGTCTCTATGATTAGTAACTACCTCAGATTCCCAACCCTTTGTCCCAGCACACAATTACACCGTAAAGCAGCACCCCAGCATGGATAGCACCATAAATAATCTTCTGGAATAAGTGGGTGGCAGTTGTAGGGATATAAAGTGGAGGGTAGTTTATGTTTAACTGGATGGAGATTGCAGATAGCATGGTTAGCCCAGTAGGATATCCACGAGAAGCAAACATTACGTTTCCTCACACAAGATTAGGGTTGAGCCTCTGTGGATGAAAAATGGCTGTCAGGTGAGATGAGAGGAAGTGGCCTCGGCGTCTGAAGCAAAATACCTGTCGCACCACTTTGACCTTCTAACGAGGTCTGTCTGGAGTCTGGTTGACACCAAAGAGCAGGATATGTTCCAGTAATCTGTGACACAAGGGCACTTTAAACGGAGCAGTTTGACAACGCCAGGGTGAAACTAGCTGGTTATACTGGAGGTAGACTAAGGATGTTATAGTTGATCCAGCTACATACACCATGCCAGTCTTGCTCCAAGATAAAAGAGAGAATACATTACCATTGCTTTAGGGGATTTAGGCCCCAAGCTCACAGTGCAGTTGACTGGTCGGGGTGTGCCATGACACCTTATCCTCTCTCCCACATCCTGGAGGCTTGACACAGAGGGGTGAGTTTCACACCTGGAGGTAGCAGAACAAGAGTGGTGGTGAAATTTTAATAGTGAAGAGAAACTAAAGATAACATGGGCGATTGGCTCATGAAATATTCAGCATGTGAAGTAATGGACACGTTCTGTCACAGCAAAATTCTCCTTTTTTTTCTCTGGGGAACTTTCGTCATGACAGTTAATAAATACCAATAATAACGTATTTCTTGGTCGATGATTAAATTTTTACGGAGATTGTAATTTTCTAGTGAATTGGCTGGATCTTTTTTTATCTCATCCCCCTAATTATGTTTTTTCAGCTCTGCGTGCGTCCGGATGCTTGCTCAAGCCTCCAATTTGTGAGCCACACTGTTGTTTGATGATTTCATGTCATCCTTGTTGAACAGGTGCTTGGGGTGACCAGTAAGGAGCTGATTCCTAAGGGAACACGTTTCGGCCCTCTGGTGGGGGAAAGCTACACCAACGAAACGCTGCTAAAAGATGCTGACAGGAAATACTTCTGGAGGGTGAGTGAGCTGCATGTGAATCTCAAATGTGCCGTAGTTTGTGTTCACATCCTGTACCTCCATCTGGAGTCGCTGCTCTGAGGCTGTGGCATGGCATGGGTTAGCAGTTGTGGTCAACGCCTGACATCCTGTGAAAGTTTAACTCGCCCTGCCAACGTGTGGGCACCTTTAAATGCTGATGTATCGGATGGGTTTAAAAGTGCATGCGCAGTAAATGTGTGTTGGCCAGTTCCCTGCATGGCTGCCTGAGGTTACACACACACATACAGCTGTTTGGTTTCAGTGACGCAGCGGTTCTCCTCTCTCTCGGCATCGCTGCCAGTAAATACACCATCCATATGGCCACACTTCTTCAGACTCATAAACTCTCACACTGACTAAGCGAGGAAGTGGCTTTGAGCCTGAGAACTGTTATGTTACAAATCAGCAGCACAGGGACATGTTACACACAAGCGTCTGTGTAATTCTACGGCTTAGAGGCAGCAACCTTGAAATCCTGCCACCCCAACAAGCACTTGCAACAGCCATAACACGGACAATGTGTGAACATTACAGCCATGACTCAAGTGACAGCACATCTTCAAAGAGCAGACATCATAAAGAACCATTGTATGGGCAGATAGAGAGGAGGGGGATGACTCTTTAAATGAGCTGAATTGAAATTGCTTATTAAAAGGTCATCAATAGTTCGCGACAAAGGCGATAGTCGTAGTGGGTGAGATATAAACCCACTACTACAACCCAGTCCGACGGTGAAATCCTAATTCAGTGATGCTTCTGTGATTCTATGGCTCGTGTGCAGTAAACACGCTCACACATGCACACACAGACTCGATATAATTACACTATTTTTCTTTTTCTTTTGTTGTCTATCTTGTGCATTTTTAATTTTCTGTTTGTAATTTTGTAATTTTTTAAATATTAGATAAGTGGAGGCTTTAAATAAGCCATAAAGGCTTCATGAAACCTGTGACATCATGGTTTCAGATTCAGAGCATGTCATCATCAACTGACTTATCTCTCAACTTGTTATACATATCTGACACTGCAGGTCTTCTCGGAGGAGAATTTACACCACATCCTGGATGGTTTGAATGAGGAGAGGAGCAACTGGATGCGCTACGTCAACCCAGCCTGTTCTGTGGAGGAGCAGAACCTCATCGCCTGCCAGAGCGGTTTGGAAATCTACTTCTACACAATCAAACCACTTCGCCTGGGCCAGGAGCTCCTAGTATGGTACTGCCCTGAATTTGCACAGCGCTGCAACTACCCTCCACTGGGCCAACTGGCCATTGACAATATTGGTAAGTGGGAGTTTTTTTAATCTTATCCTAGGATGGTGCAAGGACTGAGGGTTTCTGGACACCTTAAGTTCACAATAACCCTTCCTGTGCAGACACATCTCTTATTGCGGAGTAAGACCGACTGACACACTCTTTGTATGGCCCTTTTGTTGAAGCAGGACACACAAAGGAGGAGTGTCGAGTCCTGAAAGCAAAGATGATCTGTCTCCAGGTATAGCCACAGTACCTGTGTAAGATGACACTGATTTCGGGACTTTGGGCTATGTTTCGGTTTCCCTTTTTTAACTCCACATAGAAACACAGCTGGCAGCTCCTTGGCACACAAAGCTTTTGGCTTTCATTCACAAGCACAAAGAGTGCACATGCTAGTTGAGGGGTTGCATGCACACACCAAAATACTCATTTACACGCTCAAAGACAAAGAGGCTGCCCGAGGTGCTGAAAGAATTCTGGCACGACTCCTCTTATTTATTTGGCTCTTAAGGAGGAAGAGAAGTAGGAACCGCTCCAGTGACTACTTGAACTTCCTGACAAGACGACCTGCTGACAGATTGATATCTCACTGAGTGTCGGCTGTTTGTTTGCAGAGAGCTGGCCTCTCAGGAGAGGGGGAAGTGTCACACGGGGGAGCACGCAGTAGATAAGGGTTGCTCTGTGTTTGTGTGGGTTGACGTCAATTGTGTCCAGGAGTCGGTGAAATGTGCATGCATACTTTTGTATTTCGTCCTCCTCTGTTTGGTAAATTGCGTCATTCTACTATGCCGGAGTAAGTCAGTATAGTATCTCTCCTCGTGGGTAGAGAGTGAGGGGAATTACTCAGATGAAATACAGGTTTGGATCCTGATTCATGAAGTTGACTTGTGTATTGACTTTAATGGAAAATAAACATTATTCATAGGTCAATTGTTGATGGCTATATTTTCCACGCCATCGAGCATGTCTTATGATTATTTATATCTGGGTGAAATCTTTGGTCCATTAGTCACTTTCAGGGAACACGTTTCTTATCCTGTGTATCCTGTCCTGCTTATAGTGAACACTACTGACCAGAACTCTAGCCAATACAAATAACATACTGTACCCACTAACTCCATGCTATCTGTATCCTGATCAGACACCTATTGTTACACACATGGTGTCCACTTTCATAGAGTGTCAGGGTACGTCTGGTAGATGGGACACACACACACACACACACAGGATAAGGCTTTGGACTAGAGAGGAACCAATAGCAGTGCATGTTTTAACAAGCAGTCTGTGTGAATGATCACATGAATGTCATGGGGTGTATGTGTCACTCAAAGGAATGGTGATACTGTTACTGAATGTCCAAAAATGAGTTAATATGTTTCTGATGTCTTTTATTTTTGTATTCTTCCCACAGAAGAGAGTCAAGCACAGGGGAAGACAGCAGGGAAACGAGGACACAGTGTCTCTGAAATCCTCCGAGATGAGCCTTCTAAATCTCTGACTACCTGCCCCAAACGTCTGGAGAGTCCCTTGTCTCAGACCAACCGCTCAGCAGTCTTCCCCCTGTGTCCCCGTGTTGTGTACCCAATCCAGCCCCACTCAGAATCTATCCATGGCCATAGAGATGCAACTCTACCACCTCTGTCATTCTGCAGCCCTTCAGCTGACAGAAGACCAGCTCACTATGGTCCTGTTCCCTCCAGTTTGCACTTCGCCTTACAGCACAGTCAAGGCCCCGTTATAGCCAAACCGTACCCAGAGCCTGCTGTGCATGATCGAGTTCATCCAGCTCTGAGGCATTCTCCCTATCTGCTGCCTCACTACCCACTCGGCCTAAACAGCTTTCTACCTCACTCATACCCGTACCAGAGAGATCGACTGAAACCTCACTCAACACTCTCATCTCATGTCATGCCTTTTGATGGCTATGCACATTTTCTTCATCCTCTGGCCAACAGACACAAAGACATGACACTTGCACTATCCAACACCAAACAAGACCTTCTTTTTTCACTGACCAGTGAGCACAGAGACAACAAGGCCAGTGTATCCGAAAGGACAAACTACCTCAAGTTCCCCTCAGATCACCTCAGAGATTTCAAACACTCTCCTCCCAGCCATGTCCACGCAGACCTCACAATACCGGCCACATCTAGTGCCTCATCCGTGGTGCCCTCCATTCGCAGAGCACTGCCCTACCTTTCGCCTGGAGGATGCTCGCCACCAGTTGGTGTGGCCGCCTTTTCAGAATGCCACCCTTCGAGACCTACCTCTGCCAATGAGAGCAATACTGAGGATGCAATGGACCTCAGGAAGATCAAACGAGGCGGGCAGATTGTCGGGTACAAGACCTTGTCTTACCCCCTCACCAGGCAGAATGGAAAGATCCGGTATGAGTGCAACGTCTGTGGAAAGGTCTTTGGGCAACTCTCCAACCTCAAGGTAAGCTCCTCTTTATGATATTAGTTCAAGAGGAAAAAAGCCTAAATACAGTGGCTGTAAACTGACTTGCTCAATATTAAAAGTGGCTAGAGTATTTCAGAATTTTCCAGCCATCATGTTTTTTTGAGTTTGACAGAATGAATCAATGTAAATAGTGAATACTAATCTCAGAAATGCTCTCCTCAGGTCCATCTGCGAGTGCACAGTGGAGAGCGTCCCTTCAGGTGTCAGACCTGCAGTAAGACCTTCACTCAGCTGGCCCACCTGCAGAAACACTACCTGGTTCACACTGGAGAGAAGCCTCATGAATGCAAGGTATGACTATATCTTAAATTCAAGATGTTGTTCCACTCTAACATCTGTACAATAGATATGTGGTTGAAGCCAGGAGTCAGTTAGATTTGCATAAGGACAAGAAACGTGGAGAAACAGCTTGTATAGATTACAAAATCTGCCTACCTGTACCTCTAAAGCTCACTTATTAACATGTTATACATTTTTTTTCTTCCAATCCATACACAAATTGAAGTGTAAAAAGATAAACCATTTTACAGTGGGATATCTGTTTCTAAAACATATTCTCCTTGGCTCTGTTTTGACAGGTGTGCCATAAGCGATTCAGTAGCACGAGTAATTTGAAGACCCACCAGCGGCTACACTCAGGTGAGAGGCCTTACCAGTGCAAGCTCTGCCCCGCCCGCTTTACTCAATTCGTCCACCTCAAGCTCCACAAGCGCCTCCACACTGGAGAACGCCCTCACAGGTGTCCGTGCTGCCCCTGTGCCTATCTCCACTCCTGCAGCCTCCAGGTGCACCTCCAAGGCTTCTGTCCTCTCTCCCCCTCGGCCTCCCGCAGACACTCGCCGGAGGAGCTGCACCAGGTCAATGCAGAGATCGAAAGGTTTGACATAAGTGAGGCGGCAGAGCAGCTCGAGGCCATGGCTGCAGAGGCCGAGATGGACAAGGGGGATGTAATTGACCTCATAAAGAAGATGGAGACTCATACCTCTGGCCACCGCGGTGCTGAACAAGGGGAGAATGAGCTGGCCAACTACAAATCACCAAAGGAGTGTTCTACTGCTCCGCCTTTACCTCTGCATTCAACCGGCATCAAGCTGGAGTCAGGCTGCATATCAGAGCCCTGAAACAGCCTCGCTAATCCAGCCATATAATCCGTACAGGTCAACTCAGCAGCGGCCTGTTGCTGGACGATTTGAAGTAAAGCCTTATCTCAATCATGGATGCCCTAGCCTATACTCTACACAGACTGTAGCATGTGAAGAATCAGGACTTTACCAGCATTGCCTGGGACCAGTGACTGTATTGATTTAATGTATACATCTTTGTTAATTTATTCTGTTGCTAACATTAATCTCAAATGTATAAAAAAAGCGATTTGAGACATTTTCTGTATTTTTTGTATCTCAACTTCTAAACATGTGATTTTCCATAAACCAAGTGTGTCACTGTGAGTGCGTCTGTTTACATGTGTGTGCGTACTTAAGCCTCCTATTTAAACTATGCCGTGTCAGTGAGATACGCTTTGCAGTGATCACATAAGAAACCTCACATTTACGTTTTTATGTAATGTGTATATACTTGTCTTTGTGTATGTAATGTGGGGATGTAGATAAACATCCTGTTGTGAGTCGTGGGACACTCACCTCCAGTAAGTGATTACACTTCACCCACACGCGACAAAATGATCTTCACTATCAATAAGATCTTGCTGCTATTTTTGTCAATGCACTTCTATATTTTTGTGTCAGTATGAATCAGCTGACATTAAACCCACAAATGATGACTCCACAGTTTATTCCAAGATATAAACACAGATGTTGGATAATTTCTAAATAGCAATCTTAGAGCTTATTGTAAAAGAACAATTACAGAACATATATATCTTAGAAAAATGTATTCATTCTTTACAGAAACACACAAATATCATAACACAACGGGGTACAAGCATGCTCTGGGACTTTCTGTGCAGCGTTCTGTGATACTCACGTTACAAATTAAAAAGGGTGTCAGGTTCAAAGTGTGATAAGATAAATTACAAAAATACAGACGCATCTGCAACGCTGATGACAAACTCCTGATCAGGTCATAGCATCAGCGGCCATGGAGATCTTTTGCCTTCCTCCAAGGCAAGCAATGAAAGAAGATCTTGAAGACCATCTGTTAACAAAGCAGGCTATAATTTGGGAAGCACACCACACACACACACACACACACACACACACACACACATACACACACACACACACACACACTCACACAAACACACAAAAACCCTGCCAAACCCCAAACCCGACTATAAAGTAGGAAATTCTAACTCTGATTAATTGGTATATCATTATGGAATAAGTAAGATAGGTGGGTTTTGTACTATGGAGGACAGAAAATGTCTTTAGTATAAATAAATAAATGCATGAATAAATACAGGAATAAATAAATAGATGCTTAAATAAATGTATAAATAAATACAGGAATAAATAAGTAAATGCTTAAATCAATGTATTAATAAATTACATTCATTTATACATGTATTCATGCATTTATTCATTTATGTATTATTTATACATAAGACATTTTAAGTCCTCCATACTGTACAGTGACCGTCACCGCTGGTAAACCGACTTCCCTTTAAAATACCACGCAGTGACGTCACATATTTTTTGAAGGGAGGGGGCAAACCTGGTGAAGCCAGCCAGGCAGCGTGAGGAGGAGGAGGAGGAGAAGAAGGAGGAGGAGGAGAAGAAGGAGGAGGAGGAGAAGGAGGAGGAGGAGGAGAAGAAGAACAGAGCGGATGTACCCAGGGTGAAGGATGCCCAGGATAATGCCCCCGGTTGATTCCCTCTCCCGCCTCTCCGTACCATGATGAACGCCGCTGGGGCGGTCGCCCGCAGAATGCCGTCGGCGGCCCGGCGGAGCGGGTGCTGGGTCGCGTGCTGCCAGGCGGTGCTGCTCGGCGCGTCGGCGCTGGTTATCGTGGCCGAACGGACCGCTCGTAAGTGGGCATAGAATTCCCCGCGCTAACGGTGTGCTAGAATGCTGGTGCGAGCTGAAATTGAATATGAAAAATATATATATATATCGGCACGGGACTGTTGCGTTTGTGTGGATACTTTCCGTTTGTCTTTATGAATGAAGACGTGTAGCTCAGCCCCGGGGCTTCGTGCGGGAGCTTTCCAGCAGCAGCAGCCGCGGTTCAGCTTAAAAACGCGGTAACTCGGTCGTTACTATTGAACTGGCAAACCTAGCTTCTTTTTAAATGCACAGCGAGGTAACGCTGGCATTGGTTAGGGTTAGCAAAGTTGGGGCCCCCGGACCTCCAGGGGTCGTTCAGCAGGGTCACAGAGCCGAAGAAGAAAGGAAAAAGCCTCCGCAGTAAAGGCTTGTCCTTAATAAAAGGGAATAATGGTCACCTTGTAGATCGTTCTTGCACCCACCCTCTAAATAATAAATAGCTCATTACTACTTGTGTCATTACTATTAATACGACAGTTCAATGAATGCACTTATGGAGTCTGTATTGGACACACTGCCAGGTGTGATGATTCCCTGACTCGGCAGATCAATGGGGGCAAGGGCAGGAGAGGGAGGAGGTGGCTGGAGGTGGACACAGTGTGACTTTGCCTCCAGCAGGTATGCCATTCCCAAAAGATGAAAACACCACGATGCTGCTGCTTTGAACGAGTCAGTGTGACACAGAATCATTTGACTTGTCGTTCGTTAAATGTATCATTTTAAATATTTTTACAATACAAGGTCTTATGTGATGAATACTTGCATGCATGTGTTAAAGCCTCTGGTTTTGTCCAGGTGGAGTTTGAACCTCATTGGTCACCAGACCAGCTTCCTCTTAAATTAAAGGATAATAAACTTGAGCAAGGTGTATGCGCTCTTTAATTTCTCAAGGGCTCTGCTGTCTCGGCTTCTGCATACTCAAAAAAACGATTCAAGCCCTTCTTAGAGGTGACACATTTAAATATTGTTTGATACATTTAAATAAATCAATTACAAAAATAGATATTTATATTTAATGGGTGGAACACAAAATGTATGAATTCTTTCATTTATTAGATTTATTTAGGTTAGATGGTGTGCATATCAACTCAAAATAAATGTGTTTCATTGAGGACTACCCTTTGCGCATGCGCCAGCTGAAAATCAGTTGTTTACAAGGTGAAGACACTTTCAGGGCTGTACGGTGGTGTAGTGGCTAGCACTGTTGCCTCAAAGCCAGAGGTCCGTGGGTTCAATTCCCAGTCGGGGCTTTCATTCTGTGTGGAGTTTGCATATTTTCTTAGTTAGTTAGTTTATATTTTGAGTTGGACAAACACAAATTAATTTAATTTAATGAATATCGTTATTTTATTTTAGATGTATTTGATACAAATGAGTTGGACTAACTTAATTACATTGTATTGCACTGATGTACTAAATTTGAGTTGGAGTTGCATATAATTATTGGATGGAAAACCTGCCAACAATTTAATTGAGTTCATCCAATGAGTCATTTCTTTGAGTGCAGCTCTCAACACATCCTCATCCATGATACACACATGCTGGGTTTTATGTGTTTCATTTAATAACTGAATGACCATGTGATAAATCACACTGCACTTCATCATATGCATTATTAACATACAGATCTCACGGTAGAAACAAACTATTCATACCAATTTGCATCTGTCTCTTTTTTTGTGTACGTGTGTTAGTGATCTACTGTGTTGGGTTTTACCTTTGGAATGAGGAGACGCAGTGGGCGGGCCTCACGCTCGGCCTTTTTCTACCGGGCACCGCAGTTCAGCTGCTAAGTATGAAATGGTACTATGATGACGGTGATGACAGGCGGTGCTACCTCTCTGTCATACACATACTGCACTTGGGCATCTTCAAAAGGTAAGATATTTACAACTACAGATGTTGTTTTACAAAGTATAGCATCATTTGCATTTAAAAAATATGTTGTTCGGATTCAATCCAGTGTGCCAAACAAAACAACAACAAAAGTATTCAGAAGAAACTATCATTGAAACCTTAATGGTTACTGTGTATTACTTCTTTGGTATCTGTCTCTGTCTCCCTCTTCTGGCAGGTTATGGGACTGCATGAGGTCTGTGTCGCGTATGCAGGGGTCAGTAGCAGAGCTTGGAGCTGCCGTCATGCAGCAAGCAGATGTTGCTGCCCTTTGGTTGCTGGAGGCCCTCGTCCTCACGCTGCCACAGAGCCTGCTGCAGGCATATGTCGTGGTGTCCACTGATGTGGGCATCATGTCGCCAGGTAAACTGACCGCAGCATCAGTTATTGGCTCAAAGCCTTGTCTGTGGCGTGCCAGTTGTCATGGAAGAGATGCCATATGCCAGTTGTCGTAGAAGAGATGACATATTTGTTTATACTTTCTCCTTTTGTTTTTACCCACCAGTGGCCTATTGCTGTGGTCTGTGTGTGCTGTCTCTTTCCTGGGCCCTGGTGCTGTACAGCCGAGCCTGCTGTCTGATACGACCGGGCCACCTGGCCATGCCTCCGGCAGCCCTGCTGTGCCAGCTGGTGTGGAGGGCAGGCATGCTGGGCGCAAGGGTGACTTGCCTCATGTTCTTCGCCCGGGTCTTTAATTGGTGGGTCTGTGGAGTAGTAGGTGAGCAGCAGGTTTCTTTGTAGCCGTTTAAAAGGAAGAGAAAGGGAGCACAATTGATAATACATTATTGACGTAGAGCATGCAAATAGACCTCGATGCCTAGCCCAGGGAGTGATTCTTCTTACTGTATACATGAGGTAGTAATGTGTGATGTAACTATCCCAAGAATGATGCAGCATACCCATTTAATGCTTCTCTGCATCAGTTTGATACCAATTTCGCTTTTATCTCCAAGTCTGTTTCTGCGTTGACCTCCAGGTTTCCACTGGCTCACGGCCTCCTTCTGGCTGGTATCACAGCAACCTGACATCTGTACCGGTCCCTGGTGTTGGCGTGCCTTTAATTGCATTATGGGGCTGGTCCATGTCTTCCTCTTCGTCAACATCAAAGACGGACCATCGCGCTTTCGCATGGCCAGTTTTTATGCAGTAAGACATTACTTTTTACCGTGTTTGATATGGTGCCGGTTTTCAATACGTTTTGTATACCAAATACGGCACTCAATGCCTCAATGACAATCAGATACACACACACACACACACACACACACACAAAGGCAGGTGGTTTGCATTGTCATCCTCACCTCTGCGTGCTCGGCTTACAATGACGTAAAGCTGTCAGATGACTGATGGTGGGTGTGACCTTCTCTCCTCATTCAGTTCATGTTCATAGAGAACGCCACTCTGCTACTGGCCGCCTCCGACTTCCTCAGCGAAGCCTCTTGGGACAGCATGACCCTTCCCACCACTGTGCTGTGTAGCTTTCTGCTTGGTGAGTCACGTTATCTGCACCGCTATCTGTCACAGATGTTTTGGTGTTTAATGCTCACGGTCTCAGTGGTATCTGAGAAATACTCCCCTGACGGTGATTAAAATCTATTAAAAATAGCAGTAATATGATATATATGACAGTTGATCCAGAATGCTGCAGCTCGTGTTCTCACTAAAACTAAGAAAAGAGATCACATCACTCCTGACTGCTCTGCACTGGCTCCAAAGTAAAATCAAGAATCACTTTTTTAAATTCTTCTCTTAACCCTACAAGTGATGATTGGTGATGCTCCATCATATCTTTAGCTTGTCGTCTATTGCTATTGCCCCACGAGAGAGAGCTCCTAAAATGCGGACTTACTTGTAGTTAGAGTGTCTAGAAAGAAGAATGGGCCAGAGAGCCTTTAGTTATCAAGCTCCTCTTTTCTGGAACCAGAACCCAATTTCAATTTCAGTCACCTGGCACACACAGTCACCGAGTTTACTTAGACCTTCCTCTTTGACAGAGCTTATGAGTTAGGCTGAATCAGGTTCACCTGGTCAGCCCCTTGCTAGCAGCTGCTATAATGGGGGGATGCGGGGCGTTTAGATCGCACTACCTATTCCTCTCCTTTTTCTCTTAATGATGAATTTTCATCTTTCAATCACGCTTTTAACTCTCTTTTTCCTACTCCTCCTTTTTTGACTTTTTCTCCATGGGTCATCGGACCCTATGAGGCGGCATACGGCATAGATCCCTGATGGATGTCTGATCGCCTGGGTCGTGGAATGACTCTCATTCTGCTTCTGTCCCTCTCCTCCTCCCTCCACACCTCCTCCTCCTCTGAGGGATCCTCCTCCTCTCTCCAGGTTCCTATGCTGGAATATGCCCTGAATTATTCATTCATTTTTACTGTCATTTTGATTGATTTTCTGTAACTCCTGTCTGTCTGATTGTAACACATCTGTCCTATCTGTCCTCTGTTCCTCCAGAGGATCCTCCCTCTTTTCCCCTCCTTTTTTTTTTCTTCCTTTTCCTGGTTTGGGTTATTTTTTTTTTTTTCCTGGTAGGTTGTAGTTTTGTTGCAAACATGTTAATGTGTAGTTTGGGCAATGTTGTAATTCAAATTATTACAATTGAATAGATGACTATCTTGTAAATATCACAGTAAGTAGTTTTAACACTATGATCAGTATTTTTGTAAATTCTATGATCGCTTGTGTGTTGGTGTGTGAGTGTGTGTGCCTTAAACTAACACACACACACTCACTTATGTCAGTTTTTGTCCATTCCATAGATAAGCAAATGTACACATTACATTACATGTCATTTAGCAGACGCTTTTATCCAAAGCGACTTACAATAAGTGCATTCAACCTAGAGTACAAACTAAGAGCCACAAGAATACAGAAAGTAACACTGTAGGATAACAGCCAATGTTAATACGACTACATACCGTGATACTGGTATACGTCACAAGAAGTATTTGACCTGCTACTTGTTAAATCACAACAATAGTCAAAACATTATATATGGTGCAAATGAATCCACATAAAGATATTGGATGCAAGATATTCATATGTGGGATATTCAGCCTTTTCTCTGTTGTTTTAGATGGCTGTAAATAAACTGTAAAACTGATTGTTCTAAAATAAACGTGTTCTTGTTCCCTCCTGCCCAGGCGCTACCTCCCTCGTCCTATACTACAGATTCCTCCACCCGAAGTCAACAGAGATCTCCCAGGGTACGAACCACAACCACATGGGCAGCACGTGTCTCGAACGAGGGGAGTCCTCTTTCTCTCTCGGGGACAAAAGCCTGCCGGCGGCCTCCATTCAAAACCACGGCAGCTTCTCCCTCTCAGGGGTGGCTGGTTCTCTGCTGGAGCACCCGGGAACCTGCGGGGGCCGGGCTAACAGCTCCTGTCCCTGCTACCACCACCACTGGCTCCTCATCCGGCTGGCTCTGAAAACAGGAGACCTGGGGAAGATCAATCGAGCGTACGGGGCCGGCGGAGCAGCAGCCATGCTGGATATGGAGGAGTACAACCAAGAGTTTAAGAGTAACGAGGGCATGACTATCACAGCGGGAGGCAGCTCCACGTCGGAGTCTCAGGGGAAAGGCCTGGCACCCCTCTCAGACTGCAAAGACGAGTTCCAGAGTGTGAGCGAGCCCACATCCTCCGAACAACCCCAAGAAGAGGATGACAGTCTGGAGATGGAGAGCCCGATGGAGTCGCCCACGTCGGATTTCAAACGGAGCTCGCCAGATTGCAAGTCTGTGTTTGGAGACAGCCCAGAGCCATACTTTTGTCCGACAGAGTCAAGTTCAACCTTATATTTCAGCGCTGATCCTCAGTCTCCCAGCAGTACCAGTAACCCCCGTTTAGACCGGGAGCTCGGAGGTCTGGAACAGGGGGTGCACCTCAACTCAATCCCCAGTGATCCAGCCCTTCACAGAGATATTCGTGGGCTCATGAGCCGGGTGGGGCCACGCTGCACTTCCACTCCTAAATTGGACTCCCTGTCCAGTGTGCCTCATCTTACTGGTCCCAGGAGGCAGCTTATAATGTCACGGAGAGAGGAAGAGGATACCTTCTAGGTTTCTTCACACAGAATCAGGGAAAGAGTACACCAGCTTTTCGGAAGGCTGCTTTTTCATCTGCTCAGTGCTGGAGGATGAGAACGCTGGCAGAACGTTGACCTCTATGTCGATATATTTAGTCCACCGTGGGGCAAAGTATTTACAACAATTTTGGTGAAATGCTAAACTAGCCTGTGTTCTTCTCAAACCATGAACAATTTTTTACAGGTATTGCTTTACTCAATTGCTGGACACAATGAAAACCTCAGCAATGTTTTCATCAGACAGCAAGAAGGTAATTAAAGAGCTGATTTGGCCACAAAGGTGGTACATGGAGCTCAGTCACACCTTCCTACTGACTAAACATTTTATATTCCTTTGGTAGCAATTAACTTAAGCCGCAGGAATTTTACTGTGCGACAAAATGAACACTGGTTCTGCCAGTTTGTAATGACGTGTTGAGGAAGTAGCCATGCGTTGTATCAATAAACGTCATTAGAAGTGTGCAGCTGTTTTAAGATCTTGAACACATCTAAATTGCTGTTATTCATGTTAATAATCGCCAGCAGTCATGTGAATGGAGAAACTGTTCCGAGATCTAAAGGGGACAGGAGGGTCTGACCTTTGAATCTTCATCATCTCAGTGTAAGCCAGAGCTTTGTTGGCTTTATAAAAGCACAAATATCTTCTGTACCATGTGTCTATTGCTGTGATTTTTTTGTTATTCCCATATAAAGAAACAAATCCTCGGTCCTCTCAGAATAATAAACTGTATTTTTCTTATAATCAATCATGTCAACTGACATTGCTTTGAAGCAGGGCTAGTGTGTCAACCTGGTAAAAACTGTGTTTGATGTTTTATCTTTATTTACATGTTGACCATGTAATTGCAAAAATGTTGATTGAATTTACATTATGTTGTGAAAAAAATGTCTCAGGCACTCACCTTAAAAGCTTTTTAATGTGTAACAAATGAAAAGATGCTAATGAGGTACCTGTAGTGACTTTTTTATGTGCTCTTGATGCTAATTCTCAGGCACACATGCATCCCTGCCCATCATTGCTCGGTAAAAGGGATGATATCCACAAACACAGCAGCGAAATGATGCACCCATTTGAAATGTGAAGTGAAAGGCCACTGGTGGCTTTAAATAAGCAATAAATAACCTGCATATTGGGGTGACTGGAATATAAGTGTTTGTAATCATTAAAATGTTGATGTTTTAATTAAGTTATCAAAGTAAGTTGTTTTTTAGTTGTATTGTTTTTTAGAATTTAAGATGTGCATTGCTTTGGGGCTGCCGATGTTCAGATCTTTTACTAAATCTACCCTGTAGAAATACTATCTTACAAGTAAAGATTCAAAAGCCTACTTTAGTAGTACTTTAAGTATATTTACTGCAAGTAACAGAAGTAAAAGTACTCACTATGGCCCTTTACAGAATAATGTATATTATAGTTTTGGATTATAATTAGTGATACATTGATGAGAACATTACTTTCGTGTTGCAGCTGGTACAGGTGAAGCCAATTTCAAGGAAATCATATATTTGTGGGTAGTCGATCTATAATAAATAAGTATAGTGTATTAAATGAAATCTAATTTGTATTAATTATCTAATTATGTAAAGTAACTAGTAACTAAAGCTATCAAATAAAGGTATGTAATGGAGGAACAAGTGCAATATGTGCCTCTTAATGTGGTGGAGTGATTAAAAAGTAGTGTAAATGGGAAATACGAATGAGATAGTGAAGTGCGAGTACCTCAAAATAGTACTTAAGTACTGCCAGTGCTTGAGTAACTATACTTACTTTCCAAGACCGGTGACCGCTCAGGTTGAAATGGCCTTTTGTCACAGTCGACTGCTCTTATTGTGTAAATGGTTAGATGGCCTCGAAGAAGGTATTTATGGCACTCGCCCTTTAAGAAGTTGCGCATGCGTATATCAGTGAGAAAGTTAACTCCTGAACTTCGTAGTCAGAAAAATTCAGATTTATAAAATTGCAGGGAAAACAGCATTGAGTTGACATGGCATTTCGCCGAAGAAACAAGAGTTATCCATTCTTCAGCCAGGAGTTCTTAATTCAAAACCATGCCGACATCGTCTTCAGTTTCGTAATTTTCATTTTGATTGGATTGATGTTTGAGGTGAGATCAACTCGGATTCTTTCTTCCCTCGTCTCAGCTGTTTCGCGATGGCAAGCCCGCTGCACGTTCAAAGGTGCAACTTGGTGCGAAGTGGAAACTCGTTCGGTCGAAACTATCGTTTGCTTTGTAACAATGTCTTTTTAGACTGCATCTTCGCTCTCTCGCAGTGGAATCAGTACGGCGGATATGGTGGCAGCTTGCTGCAGTTCTTTTCTTTCTTCTTTTTTTGGGAAATACAAGTTTTATGAACAATGAATGTTGCTTCGTTCGCAGTCGAAATAGCAACGTAAGATGTAAAACTGAGAGACTGTAAACAGCAGGGTGTAAACAGCAACTTTACTTTATTGCTAACGTTAGTTAAACTGTGATATGTTCAAAGTTGTCGGTATTTTGAAACCTTGCTACCTAAAAGTTAATTTCAAAAGGAGTTTAATAAACCGTGATGCAACTGAAAACTCATCTGATGGCACAGCCATATATGTATCTCCAAATATAACTCATTCGTTTCTCATTAATGTTCGTGAAATGCACATTTTACCCCTTTTTGACGCTGTCTTGTTCCAGTTCCAGCAAAGACAGACCGCCGTAACATTTTGATTCTACGAATTGTCAGTTGCCACAGGGAGCCACGCTAAAGCTTTTTTAGCGTTCAAATTAAAAGCTTCGCCGTATCTTGGAATGTGATTCAGCAGACGTCCGACAGCGATGGGTTTTATTTTGAAAAGCGTAGACGGAAGTGGCGGGACTTTCCCATCGCTGACTTGACAGTGATAGTTAACTGCCACGTCTCAGTCTTTGAGCTGTTGCTGCTGGCTCTCTGTGGGTTCAGCCGTCCTCAGGATTGCTGACCTGAGGGACTTTATTAATGGAGTCTCTCAAAAGCGAATGTCTTGTTCTTCGTGCTACCAAATAGGCTTTTTGCTTGAGCTTAATTATTTAGCTAAGTTTCAATACGGAACCCTGGTTGAGATCACACAACTGGCCGAGTAGAAACTCGGCAGGGGATTTCCTCTTTATTTTTCTTTTTTCTTTTACGAAAAAAGAAAACAAACATGCTACAAGCTGGTCTTGAATTTGACAGTCTGACCTTGACAGATCTTCTGGAGCCTCGGCTTGCAAGGAATGACTGGTGACTGAATTGTTGCACTGAAGTTCCCAAACTGGGTCCCTTCAGGGCTCTCAGTAAGGAGAAGTTAATATCAAGTCCCAGAAGAAATGTGAGGGCTCACCGGTTGATAAATGGTATCATACAGACATCTGATACACAACTTTACATTACCATGAACGTTAAAAAACATTAGTCAACTCATCAACTGAACAATGTTGACCATTTTTTAAATGCCTCAATAATTTATCAAGCAAAAATATGGTGTCAGCTTCTCAAATGTTAGCACTTGCTACCTTTCTCCCTTTCAAAAAAGAAAATTGGTACAATTTTAATAACTTTGTGTTTTATAATGCCGGTTGAGCAAAAACAGCTATTTAAAATAAATAAAAATCCTTGAGCTCTGAGAAAGTGATTGGGATGTTTCTCTATTTTCTACCATTTTTAGAGAATAAACTGTTCAATTAACTGAAAATATAATTGAAGATGATTTAAACTTGCAAGATACTGGATATATTTCTCTCTTTTGGCCTCCAAAAGTTACTCCGATAAAACTATATTCAAAATCTGAAGATCTCCATTTGATTGAACTCATCACAGCCACAGAGACCTGTGACAAGGGGCGACACATTGTCTCGGTTAAAGTGGTCTTAAGCTAACAAGGTTAGGAAACTTGCTTTTCATGAACTATTTTGGGAAACCGTTACAGCGTCCACATCCCTAGTCAACATAGACAGATTGTTCAGCTCCTAGTAGGTTATGATATCACATGAGGAATGGCAGACACTATTCTAAACGACATGATATATTCTGAAAGGCTAGGATTCTGGCTCGTTCTCTATCCCCCGACACACTCGTACACCTGCTACAGACTGTACAGACTGTATGACACCTTGAAGACTGGCCTCTTGATGTTCTCTGACATATGCTAATTCCCATATCATCTAATTTTCAGGCAACAGCCAAGACGGCCATCCTCTTCATTCAGCCTCAGTACAATGTCACCACACTCTCACCAGGTATGCAGTGCTGATTTTGGGACATGGGATGTCTATATGTACAGATTGTAAAGCACTCTGAGACAAATTAGTAATTTGTGAAAATGGGCTATACAAATAAACTGAACTGAATTGAATTCTTAAATACTAACTTTAATTCACGGATTTTTTTTTTTTTTTTACTCCTACAGTTGATACATTTCAGTTTCACTTCTGCGTTTCCTGCATATAACTTCCTATTACTGCCACTGAATTGTGACATCAAAATGAGTTTACATTGCTCCAGGATGTTTAACACAGCTGATTAAAAGTGTGCTGTGTGTGTGTGTGTGTGTGTGTTGTTGACCCCTCCTTTGTGTGCTTAGAGGGCGAGGTGACGTTTTACCATAACGGATGGAAGGACTCTGCCACCATCCTCTTTTATTTCTTCATCGCCATCATCCTCCATGCAGTAGTGCAGGAGTATCTTCTGGATGTAAGTCCCTAGTCACCGCGGCATCATGCATCACGAGAGGGTCGACACACAACAAGGTCCTTCTAGGCTTCAAATGTAGTCAGGGATGGACATACAAAGGCAAGAGAGTAAATAATAAAATGAGTAGAAGGCAATCATTGACCAAGAAAATACAGATAAAACCGAAAATATTTATTTTCCTTGCTCAATTTAAACCCAACTAAGTGTACATTCATTACTAATGTGTAACTGAATTTATAATGGATAATTATCCATGTTTGTTGATTTATATGTGCATTGCATTTGTTTAAATAAATAATGGCTTGTGTACAAATTGAACACTGCTTTAGACTTGATACTAAATTCCAAGGCACTTAAAAAATATTGTTAGGTAATGATTCAGAAATGCTGGAACCTTTTAAATGAAATGTTAACAATGAGTTATGAGTGATCTCCCATCCACAGTAAGCAAAGGGAAAATGTTTTTCAGACTAAGTCAATAAGGCTGGCATTGCTCCAGTTCTCTTCGGAAGAACGAGTAGAATGTCGTATACGTAAGATATGAGTGTGTCGTTGTTTAGAAACAGGCCAGCGAGGAGGAAGGAGGTTTTATTTTAGCACCAACACCACAGTTTCCAAAGTGTCTTGAAAGGAAGACTTCAGAGGAGGCTTTTTTTAGTACCAGACATAAATAGTATCTGCTATCTTTTCTTGTCCTATTTTTTATTTTTTTACTGCGACACCTCCTTGTGCGTGATAAATCCAGCTGTCATCAGGCCAGCCATTATGCCTGGATCCAGTTGCATTCACATGATCTCTTGTATTGTTCATGTTGCAGAAAGTGAACCGGCGTCTCCACCTCTCCAAGAGCAAGAACACCAAGTTCAATGAGTCGGGTCAACTGTGTGTGTTCCACCTGGTGTCGAGTGTGTGGAGCCTTTACGTCCTCGTAACAGTGAGTGAGATTATTCAGTGACTACTTCAGGCATATCAAGAATAAGAAGTAGTGTATTACACACACACACACACACACACACACACACACTAATGACCGACTGGATAAAGTGTTCTTTTCTTTGATTTCTAAGGAAGGATATCTCTTTCATCTCAGCAGTCTTTGGGAGAACTATCCCCATGTACACCTCAGGTATGAATGATGCGATACTTGCTCTGTTAGTGAATATATTTTCATAAAAACAAAAAATCTAATATATAGTTTTGAGAAGATTACATTTTTTTTTCTACCCCAGGGCCGGTTATACTATGCACTATATAAGCTTCATCTCGACTTAAATATTACAATACAACTACATTTCTACTCAGGGTTCCCCTATGAACATGCTGGAGTTCATATTGTAATTTAATAATTTATACACAGTGGATCTCGGGACTCTGGGGCCTCAAATTGTCTGATTTGGTCTGTTGGTAATCTGATTCGGTCTACCGCCTGTAGTTTGTCGCTTACCATCACTTCGTGACATGCACACTAAGCCAAATCTAACCAGCCATGTTAATATGCAGGAGAGTTCCTTTCCTAAATACTCTCCAGTTTGGGCAGGCAATGATTTTAAAAGTGGATTCAGAAAGAATGAATTCAACACAGTAAAAAAAAAAAACAAGGACATTTCTGCTGGGTCTCCTGATGATCAGTTTTTTAAAGTTATTTTTTTAAAGGTTTTACTTTTCTTTTGTTTACCATGAGAGCCAAATCAAACTGAGTGTGTCACTGTGGCAGATGTCTAAGTTATACGGACTCTCTCTCCTTCTTGCCCTTATCCCCTTCTCTTACTTCCCTTCTGCCGGTCGGTGTTTCTAGGTTTCAGGTGAAGTTTTTCTACCTCACTCAGCTGGCCTACTGGCTCCATGCCTTGCCAGAGCTCTACTTTCAGAAAGTACGCAAGGTCAGTAAGGAGGCCCTGGGAACTGGATGGGCTTTGGAGTGTGACTAGATGAGTTCTGTGTGTGTGTGGGGGTGTGTGTACTTGTACATCTATCTTTATGAGCACCCAGACTTTTAGACCGTCATAGTCAGGACATTTTTGGGAAATGAGGACATTTTCTTCTTCAACTGGCTGTTTGCGGGTTAGACTTGATTTTAAGGTTCTACTTAGATTTAGGTTTCGGTGACAATAAGAGTTGGGCTCAGGCATTTCATTAGTTGTGAAGGTGGGAATGCTCTGTCAATGAGTGTCATCACAAAGACAGAAGTACAGGGACGAGTGTTTGTTTCGCATTTATGCACGTTAGACTGAGTGTGATGAAGAACAAAAAGCTCAAGGAGTTCAGAATGCGATACCTTTTGCAAATGACGGCTGTTTGTTATCTTTCAGGAGGAGATTTCTCGCCAGCTCCAGTACATCTGCCTGTACCTGCTGCACATCGCTGCAGCCTATATGTTAAAGTAAGTGTTCAGCAGGAGAAGCTTTCTTTTTGAGAACCTGCAAATTCAAAGACTTGTCAAGGAAAAATGCATTTAGAGTGAGAGTTGACTTCCCATCGAGCTGAGTTTTACTCCTTAACTGTATCTGCAGCACTATATTTCACTGCACTACTCTGCTTTACTGGTGTTATGTAAATGACTGTTTAGCACCCTTACATGGATGTTCCCCACTCAATGATTTCCTTTGCCTGCTTCTTTTTGTTTTGTTTAGTTTAAGTCGTGTGGGTGTGGTGCTCCTCTTCCTGCAGTATGTCTCAGAACTGGGCTTCCACATCGCCAGACTCTTCTACTTCACTGATGAGAACCATCAGAAAATGTCAGTAACCTCACTGTTTAGTGTTTCCTTTTTTTCTTTTAAATGATCAAGCTTTTAGCTTGACTTTCAAGATGTATTGATATGTTCCTATGACGAATAGTTCAACTGTCGTTGCTCTGTGCTGCAGGTTTGACCTATGGGCAATCGGCTTTGTGTTTACCCGGATGGTCACTTTGACTCTGATGTTCCTGGCTGTTGGGTTTGGTCTGGCTCGTAGTGAGAACCAGGGCCTGGACTGGGAGATGGGCAACTTCAACACTGTACTGATAAGGTAACGACCGATGCCAGCGTCTGTGGATAATGAAGGATCTTGAAGCACTGCTATTACTTTCTACAACTGCTCTAACAACCGTATCATCAAAATATGGTTGGCGCCCATTCAAAAATGTATTTTTTGTATTTTTTATTAGATTAGATATTCCTTTATTAGTCCCACAGTGGGGAAATTTCAGGATCACAGTAGCGGGTGCACATTAGAGCATTAATAAAAAACACTAACAATACTTAATACTGACACTAAATATACAGAGGAAACAAAATATAGACACAAGGCAGAGACCAAAGTGAATTTCCAGCAGGTTAAAGTGTGTGTGCCAAGATCTCCAGCGATCTACTGCAGTTTGTTGTGCAGATGTTTTCATGTTTTCATGACTTCATGTATTGTTCTGCAACATTTTCAGCAGCTTTAGCCAGGTATTTGACACCGAGTGACCAAATATGACATGGAGAGTAAAACAATACTCAAAAACAATTTGCTTCACTTGCAGTCATATGACTATTAATAACTTTATTTAAAGATACCTCTGAACATACAGTAATTTTATTAAAATATTTGACTTTGTACTTTACTTTTGAGTTACTCCAATTGCACTTTTAATATGACTTGTATTATGTATAATGCACCCTCGCCCCGGACAACAGACCTAGCGGATTACTTGAACACAGGTTGCAAACGGGGCGACTGGTCCAAACTAAACTGTGGTCCCCTTGTTGTCCATGGCAACCATTACTCTCAAAGCCTGAGAAATGTAAGAAATGTTGTTCAGACCTTACTTAATGCAATGTCAGGTCCATTTTCCAAAGCACACAATTGCACTAATCTTCTGGCCTCGGGGCCCCTTCAGGATGACGGTTCTCCTGCTGATTTCTTTGACCCAATCTTGGCTACTCTGGAAGTTTATCCGCTTCCAGCTGAGACGCTGGCGGGAGTTCAGACACGAACAGGCTGTTCGCAAGAAGGCTGCCGCAAAGCAACCCCTACGGCCAATGAAGAGAGACTCGCGTGAGTAAAAACACGTTCGATGCTCATCACCTTCGTCTTCTCCTAATGGTTACAGATTGTCAGTCAACAACTGTTTCAGAATATTACCATATTATTTCCTCCTGGAAACATTTGAATGTTTGATATCCGCTTCATTCGTACAGATCCTGACATCCCACTTCTGTCTCTCCCGCTAGTTGGTCACCATGAAAATGGAGTTCTTAAAGCTGAGAATGGAGCCTCTCCTCGGGTCAAAAAACTCAAATCCCCCTAAGATCGCACACGTAGTGGCCTGAACTGTGGCCGTAGCCCTGGCCAAGGTTCCTCCTCATCACCACAACAGAAAAGCTGGCGGCCACTGGCCACCAAACCTCTTGCTGAGTGGGTCCTGAGATGTAACGGGGGCTCAGTTGCTACAGACTTAGGCTTCAATGCTGGAGAATGAAATCAAAGGAAATCCCTTGAGCCCAACAGACATTTACTCTTTTCATCTTATCAGTATTTTTTTATACATCCACGCAGCCTGCAATCCCACGGAAAAGGAGCACCATTGTATGTCGGATGATTCAAATGTAAAGTGAACACGGTATGCGGCACACACGTTTTGCTGGCTGTGTCAATGTTGAATGTGTCGATGCATAAGTCCTGATTAGTGTTGTCTGGTGTCACAGCTGTTTTCAGCTCTCATTGAATTGGCTTTGCTTGTTTTCTAGTCTGGCCCATTGAAGCAGGACAATGTTACTGGTATGGTATGGTTTGGTGTGACAAAGGCGTACTGTGTGCTGGCCTTCACATTAACCCTTCACCATGTCTGAAAAGGGATTTTGGCCAACCAATAGAGTGGTCACCTGGGCTCCTCCCAATGAATGTCTGTTTAAAATCCTAAATTAATCACAGGACACTTAACAGATAAGCATTAAGTACATATGTTGGATATTACCGCATGCCATTCCATTTTTTTCTTTATTACTTTATTAAATAATTTTTCTGAAATATTGTGACTGAAGTCATTTCTACACGTTTCCCTATTTTGCTTAAATAAGAAAATGCTTACATTACAAATACATTAATCCCCCCTGCCACCCCAGATTCTCATTGTTCTTCCATAATACAGTAAACGGCAGTGTGTATAGATGATTGCATCATGCAGGTGGACTTGACCAATGAGCACGGAGGAGTCCAGCAACCTAAACGTGTCCCCGCTGGTCTTCTGCTTGTTTTATGTGGATGACGGAACATGGTGTTCTCGATGAAATGTACTTACTTGATTGCCGGTGTATATAAAAATTGATCGAGCCAACGAGTGCCAAGGGGAGACTAACAATAAGTGCCATGGGCGGCAGTAATGCTGTCGTCAAGCAGTTAAGTCGTTGTTGAGCTTTTTGCCTTCTTTCCATCGGCTTTGAAGAGTCATCTACCAACGTACCCTTCTGGGAAGCTTCTATTGAAGTTATGTCAGAATAGGCAAATACTAGTCATTGATGGCCTTGTATTCATTTTTGTTATGATTTTCGTAAAAGTTTTCTTCACTTTTAAAACACTTATTAACATAATGACACTTCACCTGCCAGCTTAAAATGACTGGATTCGTAAATGTGGAAGCAATGTCAGACTGAGAATGGAAAGAGTAACAGTGTAATTCAATTCAATTCAGTTTATTTGTATAGCCCAATTTCACAAATTACAAATTTGTCTCGGAGTGCTTTACAATCTGTGTATAGACCACATCCCTGCCCCAAAAATCGGACCAGACCAAAAAAACTCCAAAATAAGGGGGGAAAAAAAAAAGAAAAAAAGAGGAGAAGAGCAGGAGAGGAGGATCCTGGAGGAGAGATGCAGATGATATGATGTAATGTGTAGAAGGACAGATTTAGATATAAAATATTAATAATGAATATGACAGAGTGTATAGTAGGCATATAGTAGATAGTTTCACGATGGATCCTCCATCACGAGATCCATCAGGCAGATGGCGGTGAGGGAGGAGGGCGGAGAGTCACAGCAGTGTCAGTAGTAGATGAGCAGAAAGGGAACAGATCACCCAGACGATCCCAGGCAGATGATGGCCCATCTGGTCCGGGCCACGACCCATGAGGGAAAGTGAAAGGAAGAGGGGACTCCAGTAGAAAGCAGAGTTGATTGAAAGAGATTGAGAGATGAAAAAAAAAAGAGAAGAGAAAAAGAGGGACCTAAGACATCCCCCCAGCCTAAACGTCCCCCAAGCATATAAGCTCATAGATGCATCAGGGGCTGGACCAGGGGCTTCAGCCCTAACTATAACTATAAGAGGAAGGTCTTAGGGAGGTCTTTAAGTACTCTGTCTGTGAAAGGGGTGAGCTCTGAAATTGGATGGACTGAAGGAGAAGCTGGTTCTCTAAAAACTCAAGGCAGGCTGGGCAGGCTCCTAAGGCTCTTTTCTACTATTTACTACAAGTAGTAGTTCTCTGAGTAGTGAGAGGCTATAGCAATAGTGGGTGGGCAGTGATTAAGATATGATGGAGCATCACCAATCAAGGCTTTGTAAGTTAAGATAAAAAGTGAAAGTTGATTTTATTTTACTGGGGCAGAGTCAGTGCAGTGTGCAGGTGAGATTTGATCTTTTTCTTTTTTTAGTGAGAACAGCTGCAGAGCTGGAGATCAACTGATTGGAGATAAGCTGATTTATTAGAGCCTGCTAATAAGAAGGAGTTGCAGTAATCCAGTCTCGAACCAATGAACACCGATTTTTGCATTTTTTGAGATTTTTTGTTTTTTTTTTTGTTTTTTTTTGAAATTTTTTGAATGATGAATTTGATTTTTTTGACGGGAGTTAAAGGACAGTTATCAAAGACAACGCCCGATTCTTTACAGTGGTGTTGGATGCCAGTGCAATTGCCAGCCAGGGAGAATCACCAGAGAGAATCAATCTCTCTCCAGATAATTGATCTCGATTAAAATTGGTTGTTTTGTCTTAAAGTCATCAAGAAGTTGCAGGTCATCATTGTTTTATGTCTTTAAGACATGCTTTTATTTTACAGAGTTTTGGTTTTTTGGTGTTTTTATTTGTTTGGTTAGTTGATAGTTAGTGTCACAACAATGAGAGTTTATGAAGTGTTTCTGATATGGAGTGTAAAGGAAAAAGAAGCAAGGTAAAATGTATAATAGCTAAAAAAAACCTTGTGGGACTCCGTGAAACGGTGAACGTTGTTTGTTTGGATGCAGCATACAATCTGATAAAAAATCGAAAACATAATTATAAGAAAAAAAATTAATGCCGATCTCCAAATCGAAACCTCCAGTCACTGAACGTCTCTGTCAATGGAGATGTCATGGTCAATGCAGGATGTCACTAAGGAAGGTCAAACAGGACAAAGACAGAGGAGTCAGAGAGCTGCTGCAAGAGGTCAGTTATGTTTCATTTTGCCAGAGTGTCATTAAGGTCTGGTTTTTGTGAAATCAAGATGGTGCTAATTGTTTTTGATGACTGAATTGAAAATTTCTTAAAAGCTGATTGGAGAGGAAGAAGAGGAGAGATCGGATTTGGAAAGAGCTTAGATAGTTGATCAGAAGGGAGGGGAGAGGAGAGGTTTGTGAGCTTCTTCAGGAGCCCCTTCAAGAGGTGAGCCAAGGCCAGTGAGATAAGGCCCACATTGAGAGACACATTAATAATATCACCCTGAAAGCAACTAATAGAAGCACGAGATAAGAGAGACATTAGAGAAAGAATTGGTGGAAATGTGGCCTCAAAGAAAAACAGAGGAAATGTTGTGAGGAGAAATCTTCCAAATGAAATGGAGAAAAATGAAATGACAATTTAGTTTGATAGCGGGCAATTGTTTATTATGTTGAGAAATATTCAGCAACGGCTTTCATTTGGTCTCGTAGTCTGTGTGTGTGAACTCTTGAGGCAATCCAACCTTCCCTGACATCATGAAGATGGCTCTGCTACATCATGACCTGATAAAGAATGGGCAAAAAACAGTCAACAAATATTTTTAAAGTGACATCTACTGGAAAGTTCAGGGTCACACTGTTATTTCAAATGGCAGGTCAGATTTTTTTTTTACCATTTTGGTCAGCTGGCTGGTTATTTGCTGTCCCCACGCTCAGCTTCTGGCGCAGAGAATCAAGTGTCTGGCGCGGGATCGGTCCTGCATTGGCCTCCAGGTACTTGAGCACGTAGCGGTCAGCATCAGTCAACACGAAGCGGTGGCCGAAAACTACCAAAACAGACCAAGGAGAGCGAAGGAATTAGTGTGATGAGCGTCTCGGTTTTATTTTCTATCAATCTGGTAAATATAATTTAAATTAAAACATTAAAAAAATTATATATATATTATAGCTTAATGCATCTAGGAAGACGTGTGTAGTTTGGCTGCTCTTTTTTCTTTTTCATCCAGCTAATGATTGTACTTTAACTCGGTAGCACCATGAGTTATACACTCATACCTTTTCCTGGGAGAAAATGTTTTTTAAGGAAAATGTTCATTTTATAAATCCAGACATAACAGATTCATAAATACAGATGGTGAATGTTACCCTCCACCGTGGCTCCAATAGCAAAGTCTGCAGGAGAGTAGAACTCAGAGTTGTCGACCGTGGAGCCCGGCTTGAGGATGCGCTTTTTTTTCAGGAACTTGCCACCGATGATCCCGGAGTTGCGAGTGGTCTTTTCAAAAATACTCATCATGTCATTGGACAGGAAGTAGGACAGTATGAATTGTCGGTCCTCGTCTCCGGGATTCTGGGAGTCCTGGAATGTCGGTGACAGAACAGCTTCAGCAAGGTGAGACGTAATCTGGTTGGTTGTCATTGGCTTTGAGTTTTGGTGAACATTAATAACTTGTGAATACATCCAACCGACCAACAGTCATTCCGAAGCTTTGGTCAGAGAAGCAAAACAAACATTCTCTCACCAGCCGGGCGCTGTAGCGCAACACCTTTTGTTCGTTTTCCAGCATCTTTACCACATTCTTTTTGGCAGGCCTAGGAACTAATGATAAACAATTCTGGAGAGAGTCTTCAGCTGAACCAAAACCATTAAAAGGAGGAATCTCCTGTAGAAAGATCGACAGATTAATTTATTAATCTACAGAGGTAAATTGAAAGGTCATCGCAGCCACAGACGCGTGAAAATACACAACAGTAAAACAAACACAGATTTATACAATGAATAAACATGGAAACATGAACAGACGAGGGGTTCATAATCGTGAAGATCCAACTCCACTTCTTACCTTCTTCCTCTCCTTAAGCAGGTCTGTTTTCTTTGGTACCTCGATGGGTTTCACCTCCAGGTCAGGGTGATTCTTTTGGTAATACTCTTTCGTGAAGGCGTCACAGTCATACAGGAGGAAGCGACGGCCCAGCAGCTTTATCTTTTCACCCACCTGGAAGTCTTTGGGGGAGTAGTACTCGTCTACCTCCGCCGCTGAAACCTCCAGCACACAGCTGGGAAAGCTCTCTGGATGGAAATAGAAGTATTGCTATTATCTTCATATTTTAAGGAATAGTGTGCTTTTTTAACCCAAACTAATTATAACCAGAACTCGATTACAGAGCGTCATGCGGGTTTAAAGATTACAGACATTTTCTAGAGGCATTCCCTCTGTTATTGTTACTGGGTACAAAGAGACATGTGACCAAAGCACTGGACCAGATCCAAGGCCTTGAACACAAAGCTAACGGTGACACAGCCACACAGCGTTGCAGCTCACCAAACTTTGGTTTGACT
Organism: Pseudoliparis swirei; assembly: GCF_029220125.1. Classification (NCBI taxonomy): domain Eukaryota; kingdom Metazoa; phylum Chordata; class Actinopteri; order Perciformes; family Liparidae; genus Pseudoliparis; species Pseudoliparis swirei. Next base: position 11,715,696 of record NC_079399.1, read on the forward strand.
TTCTTGGGCAGCTTCTGTCTGTGCATCATGACGGGGAAGGGATATCGGCCGCTGTTGCGTTCGTAGACCTCGTTGATCTCCACCGTGTCGTCCACCAGGTAGTACTGGATGGTCACCGGCCTGGTCTCCCCAAACAGAGAATCCGTGTCGTCCCACAGGGCCAAGAAACGCAGCACCTGACCAAGAAGAGGTGAAAAGCCTGAATTAGAATTGGTATGCCGAATGCAAAATTGAAGATTACGTCACACGATTATTTATTTAGAAAGAATGTCATTTAGTTCAACACTTGACTTTGCTTTTGTACATGTCAATTATCTTAAAATAGGTGTCACCATTGATCTTTAATAGAAGAAATATAAATTTCACCGAAAATGTAGGAATTACCTGGTGAGTTTAGAATGGGGGAAATGTCCTTTACCTTACGATCCATGGTCAGGAACTGGTGCATGTTGTCGGATGCGGAGGCCTTTGTGAGGGAAGGCGGAGGGTTTTCTCGCCGTTTGGTGTAGGGATCCACCGGCATCGGCTCAGGGTCGTTCAGAACAATGCCCTCACTTTCCATGAATTCCTACATATGATGAATGAGACACAGTGTATGTACACACACACACATCCGCACATCCATATTTGTTTTTGTAAGACATGCACACAGATAACAAATATACAGAATGCACTCATGTCGTATGAGTGCATGTTTTACCTTCGTAAAAGAGTCGCACTGCGTGATGTGGTACTTGACCCCGTACACCTCCAGGTCCATGCCGACATTGAGGTCTTTCCATTGGTAATGCTCTCCACGCTCATTCTTGGGCAGCCGCTGGCGTTTGATCCGTTTCCCCTGCGGTATGCCAGAGTTCTCCACTCTGGGCTCAACGATGCACATGCTGTCATCCTCCAGGTAGTAGTAAATGACCACGGGGCGCACGCAGCACTTCTCTTCCGGGGAAAACAGGACCGTTTCCTGAAAGTATGCGTCGTAGCACAGCACCTGCAAGACGAGAGGATGGTACAGAACACACAAACAAGTAATTGCTTCTTTTTTGTATTTATTATGAGACTAAATGATAATGAATAAATAATGAATAAAACCCTTGTCGTACCTTTTTGTCAAGGGCCACGTAAGCTGGGATGAAGTCGTTGACGAGGCTCTGGTCAGAGGAGCCATAAGTAATGTCTGGTGTGTCAAAGGTCAGCTCATTGATCTCCTGCTGGATCAACTCAGACAAAAGGGGATCCTGTCCAATACCCACAGTGGGCCGATGGGCCTGAGCGTAGCCTTTGCTGTAGTTCAGTGTCTGGGGACGGTGGAAGGCTGACTTCTGCAGAGAAAGACAATAAAGGTCCCATGTTGTAAAAAGGGAGATGTTCTACGCAAATATAAAGCAGGTGTAAGTGCTCTACAAAGACTGTGAAAGCATTGAAAACGCTCAATCCATGGAGAAATACACTCTGCCAATATTATCAAACTAAGCTGTTGCCTCGCAACATAATATATATATAATATCTTGGAATATTTAGACAGACGGTATGAGAAAAATAAAGAGTTCGTTGAACAATCAAGCCTGTAAACATGCTCGAGCAGAAACACAAAATACAAGTATGAACCTGGAAATTAGCATGACATGTCTCCATTAAAGAGTCCAACATTAGCTCTGGTAAATCACAATAGAAATACAAATGTTAGTACATTATACTACATCCAAAGGGCATTTCTCATGGTGTGAGGTACAGAGGTGGACGGGATCGTAACGCCTGTACATGATAATGCAACGCACATTATTCCATCTCAGATTTAAGTTGTTAACATCCGAGGTCAGACCTGAATAGCACTTTCGACATGACTGGAGGAATGTCATTTGCATTACAGAAAGAGAAAAGTAACGTTCCTTGTGAATAAGATTAACGTTAACTGATTGATTACATTTGACGAATGTTAGTGAAACGTAACGCAACTTTTCAATGAAGATAACCTCACGAACTTAGTTTTATTGTTTAATGTTTCAACATGAACGTTACATTCTTACCGTTACATCCCGAAACGTGTATCCTGGTAAAAATGGCAGTCCGTGGCTATTCCAGTTCCAAGACATTTCTGGTCTGAAAGTATTTGGTCCGACAGAGGTTTTCAGTTTCGTTTGTGTCGGGTAAGTTTGTGGTATCCATGGAAACGGCCCGACAGCAAGCGTTTCCCAAAAATTAAAACGTACATTAGTAATATACAAATATTTACGAAACTAAAGATAAATATATATTTATATTATAAACATATGAAACAAATACATATTCAGAGTGAAAATAAATCGATATTGACAAATATAAAAAATAAAAATAAATAAAATATATCATATCCTCCATAACATCGAGTTGTTTTCACATAGAAATGTAGAAGCTTACGTGCTACAACCACTTATATCATTTATATCAGGAAGAAAATTGGCAATAGCCATCAATAAGTATGATAATTGGTGTCTTAAATCTTAAATTACACAAACTGAAGTGCTCCAACTTTACCACCAGGGGGCGATCAACACCAATAAATCCTCCTGGTCTCCCTGACCGACAGGTCGTCATCATAAACTCACGTCTTGCGAGTTTATGGATACCTTATTGTACATTGGGTCAACTCTATAGTTGTAGTATGACATTATTATGAGTTCGAGCAGTTAATTATTTCGTAGCAAGTATTGTGCTGACCTTTTAATAGTAGCATTGTGCACATCAAGGTGACATTTAAAAATCAAAACATAATTTCAGAAGAAAATGTGCAAGATTAAACAACACAGTGGGCACGTTATTTTGAACACAGTTTATTCCAAGCACAGGGGTCATGTTTTGGTCTCACTTTACCAGCTATCAGCACATTTTAACCTCATTCAAATGTAAGCACAATAACTGTCTTTATATAAATTATATAGAGTGGCAGTCTTTAGGTGGATGACCGTAAAATGTCCTGTGTATGCTCAATTAAACTCTCCGTCAGGAAAATACCAAGCTTTTATGAAAACTATAATTATTCCACGCTTGAATCCAAGGCAGCACAGACAGCTGGATTTACAATAGCTTATTTTAATAAACTGGCAACATGATTTTATAGACGCAGGTTGCATGTCCACTGTGAACCTTTTTTCAGTGCTGGTTCCTTCTCCAGATGGCCATGAGCAGCGATTACCACGAGCATCTGGCTTCGCACTGGTACCTTTAAACTAAGGGCACGGTTGACACGAGACCTGACATTTCGCAAGGACCAGAAAATGATTTCTAGCTAATTTGCTGGTATAAAATTGGCTAATTCTGGCTTCGCACATATACATCTGGGGAGAGCAGCAAGTGCATAGCGTGTCAGAGACAGATTGGACACATGCTCCATTTCAGCAAAGCAACTGTAAGATAAATTCAGGATATCTAATTAATAGCTCATTTGACAAGTTCTTGGACTTTGCACTCTTGACAACAGTGACTTATTAGCTAGAAAAGTTACTGCACTGTGAATTAAACATACCGTATCAAAAATAAGGTTAAATCACGAAACCTCTTTGAGGCTCAATATATGATATTCCTAATTATTTTCTTTAAATGCTGACATTAGCTGTTTAAATGGGCTGATCCCCATCATAGGAAGCAACAACATCAACCGAACACAGAAACACTAGGATTGCATCCCTGAGGTGCCAGACAACCTTCGCCAAGTAGAAAAAAAATCTCATATTAAACCATACTTGAGAACAAAAATACACAACATCAATAAACTATTAAATATTATAAAATAGATTTCATAAGGGTTGAGATGAATGTCCCACAAATATATTTTGGTTTTTATAAAGTTTAAAAAGGCAGCGTGGTTATTCACTGTGGAAAGATTGTCTTACATTATCCCATAGTACACTTCTTTCTGCTCTCTGCCGCCCCTCGGTGCAGTCCCCACTTAAATACTGGAGGGTGCCGAGCATAAAGCTCCAAGTGTCACAGTCTTTTGCTGGCGACTCGCGTTGTGTATGAAACGGACCCATCTGAGGCCTCGGTCCTTCAGTCCTTGTGTCGTTTCTACAGGCCCGTGTGTGTCTAAGGCAGCTAACCCATAAACCCCCACTTCAAAAGGGCCTGCTGAGGTCACGGGCAAGGCAGTGTAGCCCTTCACCCCTCGCTTCCGGCAGAAAGGGGTGAGCTGGGAGCTTATTCTCTGACTGAATGGGGTACACAGCTTATGATACCCAGAGGAATATGCAAACCAGCAGAGGGGAAATAACCTTCTTCCCAAGTCTGCACTCCCCTCAACTGTTCTCGTCAGTGTGAGTCCACAGTTTGCATGCGTGCTTATAAAGCTTCATGAGGGCCACGTCTCTTCTCCCCTTCCAACTCGAGTGCATCCTGAATGTCGTTCAAGCCAAGCAGGCTTCTTATAGAGTCATCCTGGGCAGGCCTCAGTAATACCTATTGAGGCTCCGCGTCCCGGGGATGTCAGGTTGCCCGTTCATCCAGATCTCTCGGATGATGCGCTCCCGCTCCTCCAGCCTCTGCGCTCTCTCCAGCTCTTCCGCCGACGTGAATACGTTCATGTTGAGCGTGCGTTCGAATCGCCGGTGCCGCCGCGCCGACAGATCCGACGTGGTGTCCCAGTCCGAGTCCGAGTCGCTGGAATCGGAGGAAGAGTCGGCGGGGCGCGCTCGTTTCTTGGCAGGGGCCCGCTGACGGGGCTGGCAGTCGGTGCGACAGGAGATCTGGACCACCAGGGCGAAGAGTGTGAGGAAGAGGCCCAAACACACGCCGCAGACGAAGAAGAGCGCCGCCCTCTCCGGGTGGTCTGTTCGCGGGGAGAAAGACAGAGATGAGAAGTTTAGTTGATTTCTTTCAGAAAACAGGATCTCGTGACTGACGTTTTCAGACTGCCCTTTTATGAATTATTCCACTTGATGTCTCCCTCACTTTGATGCACACTGCCTGCAGACGTACAGCTCAGGAATGAATCTACACTGCTTCTGTTTAAAACTAGTAGCATTGTCAGGCTTGATTACTGTAACTTCTCTTTGCTTCCATGCGTGCTCATAGACCCTTCCAGCTCCTCCAGGTTCTATTGTCTTGCTCGTCTTCGACCTAAAACTATCGTGTGTTACAGTTCTCTCTGACATTCAATTCACTGGCGCATCCTGCATGCCTTCACACCTTTACCCGGCCACACACAGTGACTCAGATCACATTTCAAGGTCATGCATTATGTCGGTTGGTGTAATATCCGTCGATAAAATGCATGATATAAATGACATTTTCTAGCAGATTTAACATTTTAGAATTTTTTTAAAGTATAAACCTGAGCTTTCACATTATGTTAATGTGGAATGGGAGTTGAGTTTATTTGACTGCATGACTTATGCATTTCATTATGTATAAACGGTTTATTTGAGGTCATAAAACAGAAACATTGACCACATTGACATACCTTTCAGTCAGTAAAACGATGGCTGCCACACAAATGAAACCACACTCTGCAATACTTACATTTTAAGATCCCGCTCTATTCTCTACTAATAATGATCTCTGTGGTGGGATTTCATCTTTTCCCTTTGAAGTGAAAAGAGGTCACTTATTTACCTGCATATTTAGGCTACTCATGTGACGTGATGTCACACGAGATCATATGAATCGTGCCTACCTGATATGTAAGTGTAGGCTGCCAGTGCGTTGCTGATGAGGGCCATGTTGGTGCTAGAGGTGGAGTTGATGATGGGATTCATGCTCGGGGGCCGCAGTACACTTTCTCCTCCACCTTCTCCTCCACCTCCTCCTCCTCCTCCTCCTCCTCCTCCAGCTTCTGAAAACTTCTCCTCGTGGGGGTTCGTCTCCCTAACCTTCTTCCGATCTGCAAAAGCAGAACAGTTCAGTTTAACAACACGAAGCAGACTGCGTTCATTTAGCATTTCAATTCATTATTTAGACACAGATGTTTTTGAAAAGTTCCCGTTGTCCATGACGACACTCTGAGATCGAGCAGCGTGCAGTGTGTACAGTCAGATCACGACTCATTTACAGTAAAGTCAGAGTGTATGGTCTCTGAGGTATCGTGACTACCGGTGAGTCATCTGCAGTCTCTCAGCGGTTTGGGGGATTTTCGGAGAAAGGCTTCTGTAAATAAGAAGCACGACGCGTGAACACGCACACGTGTTCACAGAGAGCTGTTTGATGCAGAAGATAACACAACATCCGCTTCTGTGAAACTCATTCTGACTCGTCATAAGAGAACAGACAAACACGTGGGAAAAGTTTGCACTTTGGCAACATTTCAAAAGCACAGAAAACAATATATTTATAGAACAACATCAGAGCTAGAGGAGCTGAGATCAGCAGAGAGATCACTGAGATTTAATCAAGTGTTTCTTAGCGTCGTCACATCCAGTTACCCTGAAGAAGTGTTTAGGTTGGATATGTAACGACTGAAGTATTCCCTTCGACGGTCTGAGCCTGAACTGTGTGCACAGTCGTATTCACATGCTTTACTTCTGTGTCACTGGAGGGGAGCTTGCTTTGGTGAACTGTCACACACACCAATGACCTCTAATTGCAGAGTCTCTTCGGTGTGGCAGGCTCTCTTTATCTGATAAATGCAGTTTCGATGGGAATTGCTTACTGAGGAGGTAAATGTTTTCCCCTGGCCTGCTGTGGTGCACACCGGCTCTGATTCAGCCAACAGACCACGAGTAACGTGGAAGTAGAAATCGGCAAACTGTCAATAGAAATCTGTTGCAGAAAAAAACTGATACAATGATGGGAATGCAGGAGTTTATCTTTGGATTTTCAGGTGAAATTATTATAATTTTTAAATTCTTTATTAAATCTTAACAATCCAATGTTATTTTAACAATAAACACGGGGTGAACAATTTAACACGATGTGCCTCATACAGATTGATATACATGTGTTCAGCATGAGTGTGTTAACAACAGACTTATATGGTTTACAACTTGTACCTATGTTACTTTTCTAACGAGGGGATTCATCTCTGCAAAATGGTCCTGGCCTGCCAAGTGGTGTTCGGATTCACAATTTATTTTAAATTCTAAACAAGATCCTAAAGTTTCCAAAGACAACAATAAGTCAGGTTGGAAATGCGGCCCACTAGATAATTTCCATTTAATATGATAATTCTTCCATGACAAATTGGGCTTAAATATTTAACCCAATGTAAGCATCATATCGCAATATTAAATTGTTGTAAACAAAAATAACTAACAACATCAATACATACCCGGAGAAACATATGCGAGTCAAGTAAACAGACTCAAGAATTGAAGTTGCATCACTTTTGGGCAAAAAGGGCATTGAGTGATATTCCCAAAGTGTCGCCCTATTCCTTTAAGAAGTATGTTGTGAAAATGTTGACCCAGCTGTTTTGTAAACTGCCGACATGTTGGACAAGCAGAAATAACAAAATCTAGTATAAAATAAACAAAGAGAAACGAAACAATCAGGATACCTATATTTACAGTGTAATGCTTCTTGTTCCGCCTCCATATGTTTCATCCCCTGTTGGTGCATCAGGGATAGAAACAGGTTCTTCTAGATTGAGCTTGAAGGGCAGTGTTTGAAGCCGGTTCAAGGAAGCGAAGCCATTCATGCGCCACGAGCTGTGAGCAGCGCAGCACACATGTCCTGTCCGCTCCCTCTCTTAGCTCCTCATCCATCCGTCCATCCTCCTAATCAGTACAGTGCCGGTAGCGGAGCAGAGTAATTAGTGTGCTGGACGCCGGCCACCATCCCTCATGAATGAAGCTTTGTGTAAGTTTCCTTCCTCGCTGGCGTCTCTTTTTCTTTTCTTCGCTCTTTCATTTCATTGTCTTCTCCTTCTTTCTCTCTATGGGAGTTATAGAGTATAGCAGACTGATTTAGACTGTGGTCACGTCATCGGCTCGTGGAAAGCCGTATGTTTTTAAGACCAATGATCAGAAAGGGTCCAAACCGATGGCTCTGTTTGGAGACATATGGAAACATTTAAACCCGTGTGACTTTATATACACAGACATATATGCCCTGACTTGAGGCCTGAGTTACTGTTTCTCTTGATGCCTGGGAGGCCGCGGGACTGTTTGGTGTTAACTGCTCTCCATGGGAGGCCGTGAGTGTGTGTGCGTGAGAGAGTTAAAAAAACCGCATGTGTTCCTCACTTTGCTCACCTGGAACAGCGTCAGGCCGTTGGGCTGAGCTCCCCTCCGGAGGGCTGTCTCCCACTATGTTGGGGTCATGGGCGCCGGGTGGAGGGGGGTACACCGGCGGTCTGGGTCCCTGCTCCTGGAGCAACTTCTTTGGGACTTCAAAGAGAAGGAAAGGTGGAGCAAAGGAGGGGAGTTTGGGGACAAGGGAAACAAAGAAACACACAACAAGGATAATTAGACAATGTCTAATTTTAAAAGGACACGTATAGCAGTCTGTGCATAGAGCCTGACTAAAATGTTCAGCCAATATTATCCGCGAACATTTGTTTATCTTAGATATATCAGTACATCTGTAAATATTAAATAAACTCTCAAAAACAGATTTCCTGCCTCTTGGGGAGACCTCCTCCTCCCTCGTGTGCACAGAGCTGTATTGCCTATCTTTCATTGGAGGTATGAAGTGAATGGAGGAGTGAGGAGCTATAAATGAGACAGCATGATGGCTGTGATTCACACACTCCGTCTGACCTTGCCCTCTGTTTCCCGAAAGTTATGCCGCCCCACCCCTCATTTCCCATCTCCCCCCGACTTCACAGTGTCCTGTGAGTCAGGGAGTCTGCGCTGCTGCTCCACAGACACAAACCCACAATGCAGTGGGCCGTGCATTCCTGCCCGCTCACATGTGGTTTCGGCGGCCGGGGCCACTCTCCGGTCACCATGTTCGTCAGATCAGCTGTTATTTACAGCTCATCAGATGAATATCTGTCCAGCTGTATTTCTGCATTTCAATTGCTGCCCACAAACCAACAGGCAGTGAAGAATAATCTGCTGCCTGGTTTCGCTGACATCAGTGGCGCAAGTAGGCAAACGGTGCCATGTGATTTAGGATAAAAATGGACCATTTGTATAAAGGCCAATGAATAAACCACACTGATCATATTTCCAGAGATGCATTCTGGCTTTGGTCCAAGAGTCATTCAAAGTGCAGGAAGAAGCGGAGCAGACCTCACAAAGCTTCCTGCGCTGGAAACTACATGTGCCCTGGACTCAGTGCAGGCAAGGATGAAAAGACTGGGCAGGAAGATTACTGATGTTTATTGTAGAGATCATTTCATGACATACAGTGTTTGTGTTTGAAATTGTTAACTGGTGGGAAATATTGGTGAGGAGTAAAATGCATGGGTATGAAATCAGCCTCCACTGAGCAGTTAACTGATGGGACTAGATGCTGCGTGGTGCACCTGAACTACAGGAAGCAAGTCTACTTCCTACATTTGTGAAAAGAAACCACAAATGTTGATGATGCAGCTATAAAAGTTGGTTGTACATGAAGTTACCATTCAGTCTGATTATCTCGCGCCATAAGATTTATTGCATTTTGCAAAATCTTTTTTTTTCCTTTGGTATTTTGGTACCAAAGACATGAACTTGCAGCAGTTGTGGTTTGAGCTGTGATTGAAAGAAAAGCCCAAACGGATGAACATAAGGAACCGTTTCAGTTCACGGTTCACAGCAAGACTGTCGGGATTTAAATCTTATTTTACATTTAACATATTATTTCAAACACAGCCAACTAAAAAAACCTGTAAAGACTCCAATGACAATACAACTGTCCCTACTGCAATAGGACTGTGATCTCAAATTAATGTTGCCATACATTAAATCACATTGTACAACTGTGCAGCGAGAACTGTATGGAGCAATGCAGACTATGTTTTAATCTGCTTCGATGGGCTCACCACACTGCAGGAGGATTCATATCGTGTTGGGAGAGTTGCCAGCTGTACAAAAGTACACTCTTACATTTAAATACCGCTCTGTAATTGCATCATCTCATGTGGCAAACCACACCAATGTGTTGCCTAAATTAAAAACACAAGCATTTTAAACTCCATTTTATTCCGATCTGGTTGGCACAAACAAAATAAACAAAGCTGCTCCATGTGTGGAGGTGAAGAGCGCAGAGGAATGAAGGCAGTTGATTGGGCCTGGCAGCCTCCCCTGTCCTTCCTCATCAGTCTGACACACTAATCACGGGTCTTAAAACTCCCCCTCTGCCACGCTGCCACCAACCCCACGCCACACCCTGATTACAGCCTTCTGATTGGCCCTAATTGGCTGCACATGTGACCCAGGGTCACAGCTGAGAGACGCCATGATGCAACACACACTCTTTTACATTTATGAAAAATTAAGAGACGTATAATTGAGGAACACAAGCTCATGAACACTCAAGGTCACCTGATACATGCACGGACACACGCACAGTCCAACACACCCATTCAACATTATGATATATATCCTTCTAAACAGCCATTTGTTATGTTTTCTATGGGCTTACTTTGTTGGCAGAAGCTGGTGCATTATAGTACATTGACTGCTGCTTATCTAAAAATAATTGTCAAAAAGCTAAAACCTCTCGAAGCAAACGGCCGCAGACCACACTTAAGAGGCCGAGCAGTAAAAGCTGAAGCAGTAAAAGAGAGAAAGAGGAGTGCAAGGGAGAGAAACCAAGGACATAAATCACACTCTGCAGGCTGCATTATAATGTCAGTCACATCAACGCATGGCAAATGAGTCTTAATATAACTCGACGAAATGGGACCGGTGCCAGCGCGGTACCTCTCAGGGCCCTGGGCCGCCGCGGGGGGCGAAGACACGAGGCGGGAAAGAGTGCCCGTAATAATGAGCCGTGTTGACACTGGCAGAGCCCAGCTTTGTTTTCACTGGACTCTGCAGGCCAGAGAGTGTGTGTGTGTGTGTGTGTGTGTATGTGTCTGTTTGTGGGCCATGTGCTGACCGATGCAGAGCACAGTTGGGACACAGCCTGTACGCCAGAGGGGTATAATGAAACATTAAACTATGCTAAATCCGAGATGCGATCAGACCTGGGTCAATATTTTAGGGCTTTTCTTTATGATCGGTCTGCTTTCGCTCTCTGAGAATTTGGCTCGAATAAATACGGCCACTATGACCGTTCTGTGAGCTCAAGCCTCGACTGTGGTGGCACTCATCTAAATTGTATATGAATATTCATAGACGACAAAGGAGAGAAGAAAAAAAGTGTGTGAAACACACACTTATGACAGAAGATGGCATACATTGTGATATTTGATTTGGAACAAAACTCTCTATATCTCCCTTTGGAGAATAATTTTCTCCTAAATGGATCTATATCATTTTTAAATAAAGTGCATTGAAACAATGTGCTGGCATATGTGGGCATGTTTCTGAGCTAAAGCGTCTGGTTTCGATCAGCACACAGCCACAGCGTACTTAATCTACAACATTAAAGCGCTGTTGGAGACGCAACATTCACTTGATACACACACACACACACACAAATCTTTTTTTAATACCGAGCTAACAACATGCAAGGTGAATAGGGCAGAATAGAATATACACTTTTATTAATCCCCAAGGGGAAATTAGTTCTCTGCATTTAACCCATCCTTAGTTATTAAGGAGCAGTGGGCTGTGGATGCCTGGCCGAAGCAGGGTTCAGTGCCTTTTCAGTGCCTTGCTCACCGACACTTTGCTGGGGAGAGGAGGGGGAGACCCACAATCGACCCACCGGCGGCCTCCCACCCCTTACTTGAGCTGAAGGTGTTGAGATTGCATTCCTTTCCTCTCTGCTTCCTTTCTTTCCTTGAACCCTCAGCGTAACACTGTAACAGTATCCGGCTGACAGCAGCTGATTGGGTTCAATTGAGTTGTGTATGAGAATCTTTGTGCACATTTGAAAGCCCTACACGCAATACATGGATTTTATATTCGATATACAGCAACAGTTGTGCATTGCTTCGATGTGGATGGCACAGTATAAGGATGTAACAGTGTAACGGCGGAGAGAGACACACCTCCCAGACCTGAGGCAAGCCGTGTTTATCTTCCCACAAATGAATGCACTAGCCTGACCTCACATTGTGAAAATTAATGTGTCTACAAATCTAATTGCAAGACATGATTAACACTTATTCTCGCCTTGTCTACGCATAGTAGGCTTTGTAATGTCAACTCCATCAAGGGACTGGCGGTCTGGGCTGTGGGCCTTTTCTGCCTTTTCTGGCAATCTAACCCCTCTCTTCTACTTTATTAGCTTTTGTTGTGAGTGTGTGTGTGTGTGTGTGTGTCTGTGTGTGTGTGTGTGATAGAGAGTTACAATATGCACTGCAACTGTGGTTTAAAGGAGGCTTAGAGGAGCATGCCAGTGGTTTCGAGAGTTCCCATTGACTATAAACTAATCTAATTTACATCACAGTCAACAATTTCCCAAAACAGAAAAGCCATACGTTTTCAATTGAATAACTGCCTTCAAGACAGCCATGGATTTACAGTAATTCTACTACACAATGCACAAATAGATTATCTTATTTTACAAGTATTAGTGCAGACATAAACACATGTGTTGGAACAGATACAGCAGACATGGGGGATATTTTAACTTTCTTGTCTTGTAAATTTCTAGAGATCAAATCTATAAAATCACAAAGTTGCCTTTTGAAGTCTACAGACAAACAAAGAGTATGAGTTGGGAACGGTACCAGTAAGCCAACTACCATTAACCACCTGTGGAAAACTGTCTGTGTTAGGAAGTTCACAACAGTAATATACATATATATATATATATGTATATATATATATATATTTATGTAACTATGAAGCAGGCGCAGAGAACCTTTACAGAAAGTTACAAGAACCAAGTCTCACATTCTGGAGATCCAGGAAAAGTTCAGCTTTTTTCTTTTGGCTCAGATGCATAAATGCGTAATCAAATCAGCGGTTTCAAGACATCCAGTCAGCGTGGATTTGTGTAGGCTAGAAAAGCCCGGAGTTGGCGGCAGCTTCTTGTGACAAGATCTGCCTCCTAAAGGGACTTGTTCTCATGCAGTGGTCTTTAATATAACATAGGTTTATACTACTAAAGCAAGACAGCGCTGGATGGTGACATAGTCTAAAAGCATCCAGAGTCGGGTAGTGGAGGTCGGGAGTACATTCCAGGAAGGAGAGAGTGGAAAAGCTCAACCCCCCATCCTGCCTCACTGAGCCCCCTGCCCTACATTCAGATTATTTCCCCCATTTACGTTAATGGATAACACACATCACTCTGCTGTGAGACACCCACAAATGCAAATGTATGCACACACACGTGCACACACACACACACACACACACACACACACACACACACACACACACACACACACACACACACACACACACACACGCACACACACAGATAGTGAACGTAATCACTCTAACTTCACCACAACCATCAGTTGGACTCTGAAGTCGCAGCTGTTTTGTCTATTAAAAACACTCCTCACACACCGCACACGAGCACACAGTTGGTGTCTTTAGCATTGATGCAGAGACAGTAATATGCTCTGTTGACAGTGTGGGGTCATAACAGTCAGTGAGAGAATCCCTCCGTTGTGGAGCTCCCCCCTCTGACCCCACACAGACCCGAATCCCAATGATGTCTTCCATTCCGATAATATCCACAAGCCCGGTTTGAAACGTGCACAAAGAGGAGGGTTTGAGTGTGATAATCACATCAAATACAAAGATTTTGAATTCAACCTAAAGATGACAATTATTGTGTGCCTGCACTGACCAGTGATGTCAGTGTGAGCAGCCTGAACGCTTGCAATGATCAATAACTGCAGCTTCTCTTTGAGTCCAGCAACGTTTACTGGCAGCTGCTCAACAGTAATCTAGGTTCATATTTTCAAGATATTTGATCAGTAGTCAATTATAAAGACCATTTAATAATAGACAAAATCTACATGAAACTAAAGAAATGAAACAAAATACATTTAAAATGCAATTTTACAGCTCAAACTCACTGTAGTTTAACACATTTCTTCCACTTAACTTACATTTATAGGAGTCTGGTGCATGATCAGCAGCTCATTTTGTGTTCTGAACTTTCTATTACTGTAAAGTGTAAAGTGTACTGTAGCTAGGTAAGTATTTTCTTGCAGTAGGATTGTTTGTGTTCATCATGGGGACAAAATCCTTTTTTCACCACACTGTTTCTTATAAAGAAATCAGGGTATTTCTGTGTTAGCTAGACTTGACCTCTGACCCTGAATGCCGCCCTCAGATAGCTCTCATGTTTGTATTTCCCCGTCTATATTGGCTGGATGTGGGAGAGGTGGGTACACTGTCGTAGTCAGCACTGCCTCATCATTATCTGATGTTCCATTGGGTCAACAAGGATGTGACCAACGCTGAATCATCAAACCACGCGCCCGCCTAAACTCACTCCTTCATATCAGAGGTGTGAGGTAACGGGATGCTGGGTTTTGGATTGAGTGAGAGAGAGAGCTGCTGAGGTCGAGCAATTACAGAGATTGTCATTTGTTGTTGCTGACATGGGACAGAGGGAGGAACATCTACTGTATCACCGGCATCTGTCAAGACGCAGTCGCCACAGAAATAAAGTCAGCAACATTCAACAAGAATGTTGCAACATATATCATGGCTGGTCCAAACAATGGTGCTATCTTTAGCAGATGGCAGCAGCTGGTCGTACCCGGCAGTTTATACAATCAACACTTAAAATCTACTGGGACCTGAGGAATGAATGGCGTTTTGACGAAGGACAACCTATGATGAGATAAAAGGCTCCCCTCTCAATGTGCCAGTGGGTCTCGATTGAACTGTTTCATGCACTAAACAGTCGTCTCTGTAAAAGTTCATTTCCGTTCAGACATTTGCTTTCATTCTCAATCTCATGGTTGAATACATCAAATCGCTTAATGTGGCAATATGACAATGCAAGGTTCATTCCAGACTCTGATTTGTGAACTATTGCCCTTGATTAAATTCTTGCTATACAGGACTGTCTCAGAAAATTAGAATATTGTGATGAAGTTCTTTATTTTCTGTAATGCAATTAAATAAACAAAAATGTCATGCATTCTGGATTAATTACAAATCAACTGAAATATTGCAAGCCTTTTATTCTTTTAATATTGCTGATTATGGCTTACAGCTTAAGAAAACTCAAATATCCTATCTCTAAATATTAGAATATCATGAAAAAGTATACTAGTAGGGTATTAAACAAATCACTTGAATTGTCTAATTAACTCGAAACACCTGCAAGGGTTTCCTGAGCCTTGACAAACACTCAGCTGTTATAAATCTTTTTTTTTACTTGGTCTGAGGAAATATTAAAATTTTATGAGATAGGATTTTAGAGTTTTCTTAAGCTGTAAGCCATAATCAGCAATATTAAAAGAATAAAAGGCTTGCAATATTTCAGTTGATTTGTAATGAATCCAGAATGCATGACATTTTTGTTTTTTTAATTGCATTACAGAAAATAAAGAACTTTATCACAATATTCTAATTTTCTGAGACAGTCCTGTATAGCAATCTGAAAGCATATCATTGGGAGAGTGGTGTACTGTCTCAATTCAATGGGCAGGTTGAAAATTGACAACTGGTTCATCTTAATGATCAATAATTATAAAAGATGTCGATTAAAAACTGAACTGAAGCAGACATTTAAACTCAAGGTTTACTTGCATCCATCAAAACATAACAATTCATAACGTTATCACATGACCACTGTCTTGTTTTTAAGTCACAAGATGACACCAAGTACCACGAACTAAAGAAAGCTGTTGGTATGGCGTAAAGCTTTGGGATCAGTTTATTTTTTATTCCATTATATGTGTCCCAATGTTTACAAACAAAAATGTCAAAATGGATGAGCAAAAAAGCTGTAAAATGTCCTCAGAGATGCCTGCGGAGCTGCATCCACTTCGCTCCATCCGACAACTGAGGGGTCACCGAGGTCGGCACCTAACCTGATAAATGGGCCTCTTTAATACAACTAACTCCATTAAAAAAGTTAATTAAGAGCCAATAGCTCGGTTGAGGCATTGCAACATGCATCCCTGGTCTATTTGGTGTGCCCCTGTTTGTTTGTTTTCAAGTGATAAGTATTAAATAAGAAATCCAACTATATTGTACAATATGCTCACTTGTTGAGTTGAGGCAGTAAGAGTGACCACAGAGTGAAAAGATAGTCAAGATCTGCAAGTGCATGACCTCAGAGTTATACGTGTAAGAGCCCGTCCATGACTTTTCCGTAAACACCAGAAATTACAAGATTAGATTAGAAGCCATTGTGCAAAATGACTGAGGATAAACCCACAACAAAATGACACAGCAGAGTTAGTTTTAGCATGTGTGTGCGATTACATGCTCTATGATTTGATGCACACTGACTCTTTATCATTTCAGTAAAACTCCACCACCTGCCTCAGACAGTGCTTCTGCGTCTTGTCATTGTCAGTTAATTAGACAAGCCCTAAGTGAGAGTGAATCATGGTAGCATGGGGATAAGTTATAGCTTACCTCTTCCACAGAGTAAACCAGTGCAGTGCGTGGGAGTTGGCGTGTTTGCATGTGTATAAGAAAGGGAGGCAAGGATTTTTTTCTCTGTGTTGACAGGCTGCTGGGCCATAGTCAGGCCTGGACAGAGATAAAGATGGTGAGGTCTGGGTCAGCTGGAGGCTGTCATCGGCCTTAAGTGCACCCTGCACACACACACACACACACACGCATATTACCCTCCATCTTCTGTTTAGTCTGCGACTTCAACCCTGGACTCAAGCCAGGTATTATTTGAGATTTATTAATAATGCCAACACAAATGCTCATTTTGGAATTTGCCAAAGAAGCCAATGTGGTTTAAAGATAAGCAGCTATTCAAGAACTTCTCAGAAACAAACAGGTTTGATAGCCAGCCCTACACTGGACCGAAGTTGCCCCGTCTGAGCCGACTTTTGACATCACTCTGCATGTAAGGAGCTATTTTTAGAACCAACTCCGAAAATAGACTTTCATAGGCGGGTGCTATCACAGGCTACACCGAGCAGCTGTTTGTGATCGACAGAGAAGAAAACGGGAGAACAGATGAGAGAAGAGAGGATAAGAACCTCCATGAACATTTCCTTTCCTTTCTTCCCTTAAGGATTGGGTTTCTGGGCACACAGCAGCACTGAATATAACGACATATAATGCTCTAAATCGGTTTCTTACAAAAACACATTGCATGTTGCGATTATATTGCCAGAAGTACACTCATTGGGTCCGTAGATGATGATATGCCTCTAGTTTTAGAAACTCATGTGTCAAATGTGGCCCAAAGTTTGAGCATGTGAGACATTCTCGGTGCAGCTGGTTATCCGTTTGTCCTGCTGTCCGTCGGTCCTGCTACATCCACTCCGTGTGCCGTCTCCTTCTTCGGCCCCTGTCAACTTAGCCATGGTCTTAAAACAGCTTGAGCCACAACAGATGCAGATTCATGTCCCGAGGAGAGGAGTGATAGACACAAAGGCTGCCAGAGACACTTTAACACCGGCCTTTAAAATAAACACCTGCTGCCGTGGCTGAAGTGCCGGAGGGACATCAGAGAACCTGCAGTCCGTATCACTGCACAGACGTGATTAGATAATGAAACTGAGCTAACCGAGTCACAACATTACACACTGCCTCTAATGTCTTTACGTCTTGATTGGATGTCTTATACGAGCTCAGGGTTAAGGCTGCACGTCTGACACGTGTCAGACGTGCAGCCAGAGCTGGAGTGGAGGGTAAAAGCGGATACAACTCTGTTTGCGTTCCTCTGAAATTCATCACCCGTGAGGATTTATGCAAACTTTACACCTGTTAGTGGCTTTAAACTGTGTGTTGCCCTTCGCAACTTCTAGGACTGTTTGGTTTGAGACCCTTGTATCCTGTTAACATGGAGTGATCATCAAATCACCCAGGGTGTCTACAGGAATAAACCAGTGAAATTTAAGACTTTTTAAGATTTTTTAAGACCACGCAAAAAAAAAAAAGAGACTAATTCCTAATGGAAAAATATACAATAAAAATGATTTATTTCAAATAAACAACACACTGTCTGTTCAAAATTATTAACATGGTGTAATAAAGGAAAACACAAACACATGTGTGTGCTGTTGTTATTTATATTTTTTTATTTTTTTTCAGAACATTTAAGTCCCATGAAAAAATGTCTAAAAAATTAAAAAAAAAAATAAAACATATACAAACATGTTCCTTTTGAAAAAAAAAAAAAAAAAAAAATAATAAATGCTGCAGCTAAATTAAAAATTCATTTTATTATTTTAATAATGTGTGTGTGTGTGTGTGTGTGTCTATGTGATGGATGTTTGTGCATGGGTTCATGTCTACAGGAGAGCTTACTCCTGAGCTTTTGTGAATATACAAGGAAAACAACTTTTCAAACTGTATTAATATAAAAACATTTTGTCCCATTTTCCTAAAAAAAAAAAAAAAAAAAAAAAAAAAAAAAACAAACAGTCACCACAGTCACATGACACCCACTTCACCACCACTACAGATTAATAAATAGGAATGAATACTATTTTTACATATATATTACAAATTAATCCCTTGAGCCGCCCCATCCCATAGCCAGTGCATATTGACAGGTAAACACCAATTACTTTAACCCCATTCTACTACTATTTTTAATAATCTTTTTAATTATTAGGTTAATGTGTAATGTGCTTATTATATGCTGTGCATAAAAGGACATGAGTAAAAAACTAAAAGCTATACACATATACATATTATACATATATATTATACAGATATACTTATATGCTATACTTTGAGATGGGGAGCTGTGTCTGGTTGAGCTGTGGGCATGTGAGCTGTGCCGGATGTCCACATTGAATTCACCCGCAGCTCATGTCACCAGTCTGTCTCATGTCTGGTGGTCTGGAGTCTCGTGGCGTGTGGTCCAGAAGAGAAAATCAGACGCAAAGTGGTTCGTGATGAGCTGGATTTCCTTCGGTGATGAGCTCTTTGTTCCGCGGTGACTCAGCGCTGCGGCGGGCGTTGTTGCTGGCCGGCGGCGAGGACAGCTGCTACGGCGAGAGCTGCTGGCGCCGCTGAGCCTTCTCTCTGTCTCTGTGTCTCTGGAGTCTCGCGACACATCCACCGCTGGAACATAACGCAGCTCAGAAGCGCTTCAAACCGTTCACAGCATCTTTCGACTTTTCAAACACGTTCACTCCATTGTTTCCTGCCTTGCATCCTGCCATAGCTTCCTGTTCACCGCGCTTTGTGCTCACCCGCCGATGCTTCACGGCGTCGGAGTGCTCACCGATGCGGCGCGTGCTGGCAGAACGCGCCGCTGGCGGCGGAGCCGCCTCCGTGCGCGGCACGCTCACGGGGGGGGGATTTCCACGTGATTGGCCCCCCACGGGACGTGTCCGAAACCCCCCCGTAAAAAAACAAAAAAAAAAAAAAAAACAAAACAAAAAAAAAAAAAAAAAAAACATAAATAACAAAACATGAACAACGATACATCGATACCAAAACAACAGACATGGAACGAATTATATGACGATGAGACCAAGACATTAAGCTAATATATACGTTGCATATCGTCATATCATCATATATCAATACAAAGGTATATCAAGTAGGCAATCACAATATCTCATGCATATAGCGCTCATAGAACAGGCACCTTTAGAGCGCATATTTTTTTGATCACAAGATTGGGCATTGAAAAAAATATGACTAAAAAAAAAAAAAAATGACCTTGACCTTCCAATGACATCCCAAAAATCTTGATGATCCCTTCACATAATCTAATCAAATGGTCCCCCCAATTGATCCCAAAATCTAATCAAATGGTCCCTTCAAAACAAATTCAATTGACCTTGACCCCTATTTGACCTTTTCATACCCACCTGGTCTGAATCAAATCAATAATTCCCGGACCAAATCATCCCAAAATGTATAATCAACTTTCAGTTCCGTATTAAAAAATCGCGAAACCAAAATTCATGCACATGACCTTTGACCTTGACCTTTGTTAATCGATTTGAAATCGACCCCAACTGGTCCCCCTTCCCAAAAATCCATCAACCAAAAATCTCATCATTTGGTCCAATACTTTTAATACTTTCAATATATAAAATATTTAAATAATAAATAAAATAAATTAAATAATAATAAATAAATATAAATATAAAAACATATAAATAAATAAATAAATAACACATACTTCAATGCAGGAATAGGGGGCAGAGCCCTGGGCTCGAAGCCCTGCTGGCAGGCCTGGGCCCGCTGGTTAATCCATCCCTGGTTTTCTGGTCTGGATGGGGAAACACTGTAGCGTGTCTGGGTGTTCTGATCAATACGCGGATGGCTGTGTTTGCGTTAACACTGGTGACGGACAGCTGCTGGTGTCTGCAACAGCCCTGCCGAATATCGGCGGGAACATCGCGACAGCTTCTGATCTAACAATATAGACAGGATCAGCGCAGACCCATACAAGAAGGCCACCCCCCCTTTTGACACCCAAAAGACCCATTTTAACCCAATTAAGACCCTTAAATTTAGACTTTTTTTAATTTTTATTTTTTTTATTTTATTTTTTTTTTTTTTAGACTTTTTAATTGTCACCCCATACTGTGTTAGCTCTGGGAACAATCAAGTGATTGAATTTCTAAACGTGATTATCCCGTCTGCTAGAGTCATAGACTTTAGTAAGCATGGACCGAGTCTTTGTGAAGTCAAAGCTTGAAGTTCGCCATCTTGGTAGTGATGACACAGCTTAACTTCCAGCTTAATACGAAATAGGGCAAAGAGGCGTATCGTCGGTGGTGCTGAGGCGGGTGATGCAGCGGAGGCGACGGCTAGCAGCTAAAGACCAGCGACTCATGCTGCCGCCGTTAGTCGGTGTAACAGCTTTCTCTGTTATCCCGTGAGTATCGGACTGATTATAGAGGCAGCAACACGGATTGTTATGTTTTAACAAAACCTTTTATTGGACATATACCACAATCAGATGAGACCTCTCGCCCAAGCTCCTTCTCCCGCGTCTCGGTTCCTACTGCTCTTTATAGGGATGAGCTACGCACACAGATTAATTACAGCTGGGGCTGATTGATCAACATCACCAGCTGATGCTGATTAGACCTCGTCTCGGCACCTTTCCTTGAATTTTAGGAGCCAGCCTTAAATTGACTGCATCCCAGAATGCCCCTTTCAGAGGGCAATTCAACCAGACTTCGGCAATGCAGATTTGAAAATGACCCCCCCAAAAAATAAAGTGGAAGGACATGTGTCTTAGAAGTGCTGCATTAAATAACTTTTTTTTCTATTATTAACAGTAATACAAATAGCTCAGGTCCTAGTGCTCTTACTCTCTGGTGATCTAAGACACATTCATGCAATGTGCCCATTCTCCTGAATGGGGAAAGAGGTTATGAAGTGCTAACTTAATAGTTGCCTGTATCATCTCTTGGTTTCTTCATTCTGAAATATCCCAGACCATTGGGAAAAAGAGAATGTGCAATACATCTATACAAAGAAATGAAAACATGACAAAAACACAGAGGGGCTAAAGGATAGAGATATGGAGTAGTTTTACCCACCCCTCTTTATTATTACAGCCCTGAATACAGGGACTAATAACTCTACTTAACAGAAATGCACCCCTTGCCCCACAGCTGAGAAGACCTGTTCTCAATCCCCAGCCAATGAGAGCAGTATTTTTATTCCAGCTGTGCTCTAAGTCTAAATCATTATGGTATCAAACGGATGCAGAACTCTTCCCACAATGGGCCAACTGTGACTTCCAGAGTTAGAAAATGCTATTTGATCTGCGATGGTTGGGTCTGTTTTCACATTGAGTTGCTGCGGGGCGGGGCGGGGGGGTTGTGACATAAGGCAGACTCACACAAGCATACACAGACACACGGGTCAACACTTGACACTTTAGGTCTCACGTACATTTCACAGAACACCTCTTCAACATGTATATTCAACCCCGAGACAGACGAAGACAGGAAGTAAGAGTGGGAGGGAAGGAAGGAGGAGGTAGAAGATAATTATGACTTTACATGCAGACAGATCAGCTTTCAATCAAATAGTCTGAAATATTTGTATTTATGTACAACAGTATTATACTTATTACATAAGTATTACTTGAGGGATACAAATTACACCAGGAAGTGAGAAAGATGAGGGGAGGGACATGGAGACAGAAATTTAAAGCAGTGTTTTGACATTTTGGGAAATACGTGTATACTTGCTGAGAGTTTAGTTGAGACTTAGCTGAGATATAGTATGGCAAATAAACAACTGAGATGCAGTGTAACAGGTTAGTTGGTGAGCTTTAGAGTTGCTGGTGAGTGGATATTGTTACATTCAAACACAGCCACAATGCTTTGATATGCCACAATAATTTCACTATGGCATTTCATGCAGGTCTAGATTATGCCAACATCTGAGGAGCCATAGTTCACACCCAAAGGATTCAGCTGGAAGACCACCCAAGAATTAATCAGTCCTGACCTTTATAGGGCAACTGTCATAATAACACTGACAGACTCTTTGATTATTGGGCAAATGAACGAGTATATATCTTGTGATTAAAACATGAAGCATGTGGTTGTCTGTATAATTACTGAAGGGCATGTGTGGGTCTAAAAAAAATCAAGTGGAGTTATAGCAAACTTTGTTCTGATATAATAACTGTTTCTCTCTCTCTGGTGGAATCTTCTAAATACTATTAACTTAAAGTGTCTAATGTTTTAGAAAATAGCAGCTCATAGCACTGGAAATCAACCTCCTGGCACTTCTGGGTCAATATTTCTATGCTGCCTGCTCTGAACTACAGTGAATCTGGCACAGACAACAACAATGCCCTGATGTGTTTGCTTACTTCGGCAGGCAAGCAGCCAAAATGTTGGATTGCATAAAAGTTGCATCCCAAAATCTGGTTTGGCCACAGCGCCTGGATCCCCAGTGGCCTCGCTAAACAAACACAACTTGGAGGTCTGGCTTCGCTTTAGTTGACGGACGTCATTATGCACGTCGATTAAAAACAAACACACTGGCAAAGAGAGACGTCCAGCTTTTCATTGTGGGCCTAGAGGTGGAAAATCCCCATTGGAATGGGAAAAGAGAGTGAGACTGGGACCTAAGGCTTCATTTAGCTGATAGACAGGCACGTCTGATTGTTCTTGTTTGTTGGCTAAGATACCGAATGCCAAGAGGCCAACTTCCCACTGAAACGCTAACTGAAATGAGAGTTAAGTTGAATGACTTTCACACCTCCTTCATTGTCATAAAAAGCAAGTGAAATAAGAGAGTGGGGATTATCCAGATTCATCCCGCCAGCTCTATGACTGTTATTAGTGGAGAAAAGCCAAGATCCAAACAGAGGCCGCCCCATGCAAGTGTACACAAGACCCAACAGTGGTCAGACAAAACAGCCACTATTACCGTACTACATACTCGATTAGAGTCCACATTATTTCATAATGTTCCATACAAATCCATGTGAAACAGACTCTAGAAGGCACAGTGAGAGAAAATAATGCATTCCCACATTAAATCAGCCGAGGAGAACACTCGATATGAATCAATGATACACAGGTCAGCGGTTCCCACACACTTGGGTCAAAGCATGTCAGACTTTCATCACATGAGAGCACATGGGCCACTTTGTACCAACATAAATATCCATCTGTATTGGGAGAGTAGATCATCATAAAGCCTCCAATAGCACACACCTCCAGAGTAGCAGAACCCAATCGGACGCTGGTGTCATGTTGCACACAGGAAACAGATGGCCTGCTGGGTAAGAAAAGAAGAAAAAAATAACATGCCAAAGAAGGCCAGAGAGAATGCTTCCCTCCCTTTTTCCTCCCTCCATCCCTCCTTCGATCATCCCTTCATCCTCAGTTGGAAGGAAAAGGACGATGGAGGCCGCGGTGGTGTTTAAGACTAGAGCAGTGAGCTCTGGCTGGAGATCAGAGCGATGGGTGCGATGGGAGATTCTTAAATAACAGCCCTGCATGGCTCTACTGTACTGGGCTAGGCCGGGACGCAGAGCCTGCAGGCTATTTAGGACACGACCCAATGGGTGAGGATATATTTCAAGCCTCCGAGGAATAGTATTCCTATCAAGTCCTGCTTTTATCATTAACATTACAAATATAAGGGCTGAAATTTCAGTTTCTATTTGAGAGAATGGGTTAGGATAGGTCATGATTAAAGGTTTAAAGTTAATGGAATATTGAGAAAGGCTTTTTTACAAAGAGCTAGATGAGAAGATCCACTCTATCTATGTTCAACTAGAGCCAGGAAGCGATTAGCTTAGCATAACGACTGGAAACGGCTATCCTGGATCTGTCCAAAATTAAATAAAATACACCTACTTCTCTAAATCTCCATAATCAGGTTACATCTTATTTGTTTAATCCCAACTAACCACGTTACATGCTGGTTATAACTCTCCGTAAAACCACAATTTGTTTACGGGGCAAGCTGATTATAAAGTAAAACCATAATGCAAGAAATAATCTCCCCGGGAAGAGGAAATTGTCTCTGCACACCGATGGGTATTTCATTCGGCTGAAAATGTTCGGCTACCTGAAAGAAAGATTCAAAACCTGCCAATTACATAATGGGGGAAACTATACAACAGATCCAAGTTATGCTTAAATTCTTCTTTTAATTTCTGTTTCAAAGAACAGACAGGAAAGCTTTTCTGATCAGACAATGATGATTGATCAACGCCATCAGACACATTCAACAGATAGCCTGTGAAGTTTACTTCCTCACAAACAACTCCCTGACCTTTGCCAGGTGCACAGGTCTGAAACATTGACTGCTGATGGCAGATAACCTTTCACCCCTCAAAGCAACAACCAGAGAGCAATATATAGTAATGCACAGAGGACACATTGCTAAGTGGACTCACCCCGGCCATTTGAGGTCGTGATGCATCACATGTTTTCTTGAGCTCTGAGTTTTTCCGAATCTTTAATCTCAGATTTGTATCGTCGTGAAGCTGCTCATGTCAGATCATCTGCTCTTTACAATGTCACGAAAAGGTCTTCAGTCAGGAACCCTGGGATATTTTTAGGTAATTGATTTGATTCATTTGGCTGATGTCAAGCTTGATGAAGTGATTTTAATCTGAGGCTCAAATAAGCACATGTTTTCTATAATATATATAATTTCTAAACCACCAATTGTATTTCACTTTAAGCCAATATCCTGAAACCGCAAACTACCTCTACATGTGTGTCTCAATTCTAACATCAGTAGCTGTTTGTTGGATATAAATATTGCCGACACAGCTTGAAGTTGAAACAGGAGTCGGATACAAACAGTCGGGGCTTTATTAGATATCACTTGCACAAATTTACTTCACAGCAGATGGTCCTTCAACTGGTAGACATCTGAACACGTGCCGAACATCTGCAGCTAGTCATTTACCGCTTCATTCAAAAACCCTGGGCTTTAAAATCCACAGACATCATTAAGCACGTCTGCTAATTTCTAAAACCTAAAATTACTTCGGCAACGCAATCAAAAACACATGTTTATTGTATATTAAAACCTTCTAAATGTGGGCCGACTGAAAACACAAGTTTAGATAGAGACGTCCTCTCAGAGTCTCTTCAGTGAGATGTTTGGTCTTCGTTAAACCAGTAACCCTGCTGCATAACATTTCAACCTTTATTGGAAGTCTCTGTGGATTGTTGGGCTTTTTGAAAGTCTCCAGACTTCTAATAAAGAGTCAACCAATCCAAAACATAAAACACATTGTTGATATGAAAGAAGTGCTCTGTCTCTTCTCCTCTCTCTGTCTGTCTTTGTCCCTCTTAATCTTAGTCTCTCAATTCACTAAGGTCGTAGAAAGAATTGCAAGTTGTCGGCCAAAGCATACCGACAAAATGTCATACATTCAAACTGTATCCTGAGGATTAACTATTTGAAATGTATGTTGTAAAAATCTCCTTTCTGAGCTAAAGGTCCTTTCTTTTTTGCACTATGCCACTAAATCCTCCTCTAAAGAAAGTTGCTTTGCCTTCCTCGGCCCGTGCAGCACATGTTTCTGGACTCATAGTGATCCTTACCTCTCAGATGAAATTGAGTTTAATGGTAGTGAGGCAGGGTGACCTGAGGGGGCGGAGAGGGGAAGGAGAGGGAGGGCTGTAAAGAAACCACATGCTACTCCTTGCCAATCCCCGACAAAATCCAACAGTAATATGTGCTGGCAGGAACCCACACATATAGGCACATAGGAACTCACTGATTGGCAAATAAATGGTAACAGTTAATGTGCTCCTTATTAATACAACTGTTTGTGTTACTGCCTTACCTTTACGGCACCTGCCAGAAAAAATGCCTCCCACATGATAGACTTTCAAGCTGTCTCACCTTTCAGTCAAACACCGCCCGTCCATTTGAACCCACGTCTGGTAAGCACCAACCTGGCTACACAGGCAAGTCAGCAAACAATCACACACTAACATGGACACACACGGTTGGCATGCTCCTCAACACTGGTCATGGTGCAATGCTCTGGTTTAATTACCTGGAATTTTAGTGCAACTAAAAAGGCAAAACGCCTGCTGAATAAACACACTGCTGGACACACACATGCTTTCTGGATTCTACTGCATATTGTATATATGCTGTTATCAATGCAACGTTACTCTCGCCATTGAAACATGAAGCAAAACTTACTTACGGCGGCGCATGAGTGAATGTGTAAGCGTGTGTTATTTGGATTCTCACGTGTTCATATCTGTGCGTACTCCACGTGCACACTCCTTGGAAATTGTTTCCTTCTCCCATCTCGCTGACCTTTAAATCTAGCAGGACCCACTGATCCAGGGAACTTAACCCCGCAATCTCACTGGGAGATAAACGACTCCCTCCAGCTATGAGGCTCCTCAAATCCCTCCATCCAGGACCAGTCCGAGCAATAACACAGAGGAGTGATGAAATACTGCTCCTCCACAAGGGCCAGGAGGAAAGGAAAATATATTTTCGATGAACTATAAAGTTAAAAAAAAGTGTTTCGGAAGCAGAACTATAGTCAGTATGTAACGTCAGCTTACACAGAATTGCGGGGTGTATAATAATGAGACTGAGGCTCTCTTGGAGCTATAACGGGGGGTAGAGACACTGGGGACATACAGATGAAGAAGAGAGAGGCGGCAGAGGAAGCCATATATAATGCTACGAGGGTGTACAGGTATTACTGATGGTTGGTTGGGAGGGGGGGTTATAGGGTGAGGGGACAGGAGAGCCCCAGCGCCCCCTACAAGCAGCTGCATGTTGGTGCTGAAGAATGCCAGGAAGTTATTTAGGAGGGGGGGGGGCACATCTGCTTTGGCTATCAAGAGACCCAGTCGTCTCTCATACACTTCAAAATGACTTTTTTTTGCAAAAGACTTGTTCTGGAAGTAGGGAGGAAGGGAGGGCGGAAGGAAGGATGGCAGATCAGAAGGAAAGACAAAAGGAAACACCCATTTCAGGAGAGTTGACTCCATTAGGAATGCATGCTTCAAAAACAGAGAAGAAAAGGCTAACAATCAAATCAAGGGTAGAGGAGGAATAAATGGGGGTTGGAAAAGAAAGAGGGCTTTGCTTCCCTGTGAGAAAACCAGGCCAAAGCTGAGTCCAGCGCCAGGTTCCATTCAGACTAGACAAGGTAAATAAAACCACGTGATGAAAAAGAGTAAAAATGGATGGCAGAAAGACTTCCTGCACTTTCTGTTTTCACAACTGTGCAGCCGGCCTAATCTGATGGCCGGACACAGATTCACACAGATCACCACAGTATTGTCAAACCTGCAGTCACATCAATGTGTGTGGCGGGAAAGGGGTGCAAAAGAAAGGGAAAAAAACACCGCTCATCATCTCCGTTAATCATTTCTATACCGTCATCTCAATATTCATCTCCATCTCCAGACGACATCCACACTGCTAATCAGGAATAATAAACATAAAGCCAGATTACATCCAGATCATCAAAACGAGCGCTGGAGTGGGCTGGACTTGTTCCTGTTCATTTGCTGTCAGAGTCTGCCCCCCCCCCCCCCCCCGCACCTTTCTTCTCGTAACCCAAACCACACACTAATTCATAAATTACAAACAAAGAGTCCCTTGTGGTTTGGGAGGGACCGGGCCGGCGCTGCAGCGGAACGGCTACGTGTCAATTAAAGAGAAACCTGGCCGACGGGGAGACGGAGGTGTGGACGCATGCACACACCAGCCGGCTCACACACTGCTAGCAGGGCGGCGGGAGCACAGACCTACTGTACACACATGTTCACAACACACACTCACACACCATTAGGAAGCCATCAGAGCAGTTGTGTCATTGCGGAGCACAGGAACTGACTTCGCCGGACAATCTGTGTTTTTTTTGGTCCTGTTTACGAGGGGTGTCGTGTGTGTGTAAAGGTGGTGGGCTTCCACCGTGGGGAGTTACTGTAAGCCTGCAGTTGTGTTGAGCTCAAGACCGGCTACTGTGGAACAACGTGTGTTGAATTGCGAGAGGCATCGCAACAATAGTGCATGTGGATTTAACACCGAACATGTTTTTGAGTTCAGCAAAACGTGTTCAAAAGAACCGATCAGCCGTGTTACAGTGAGAGGTCTGACTAGCCGGGTTCAGTTTACAGGTTTATATATGATAATTAACTAGATTTACTGATTACAAAATCTCTTGAATCTTTCATATCCTACAATTGCTGATTCTGAAACCAATAAAACCAAACTGAGAACAGAAGATCACAGAAGTCCTGAAATTCAGAATATGTAACTAATCCAAACAAATATAGAAAAAGTAAAACATCGCAATACAAAAAAAAACATTATCCAGGATACATTAACTATACTTATTGTTGATGAATGTGACCGATTGTGATTTCATCTTTTCACACTCCCAAAATATTCTTAGACCTATAAAACCAGAAACGTTGCAGACGATTAGTTGATTAATTGATTGGTTGATCAGTAGGAAATCAATGGGTGACTGTCATGTTAATTGATTAATTGTTTCAGCTGTTTTTTAAGCACAAAGAAAATCCAACACTCATTTGGTGTTTTGGTCGGACGGAACACGAGATCCGAAGACGTCATATCTGGCCCCGCAACCGCGTTTTATTCTATATGACAATTCAGAGAACAAACTATTTAGATTAATCAAGAAATGAGATGAGATTAACGGATAACTAAAGGAGTTAGGCGACACCTCTTTAGTGACCTCAACCCTGCTGAGCACCAGTATTTTCACTGTGTGACCATCTATGGAAACACACACACACACACACACACACAAAGAGAGAGAAGGATGCATGATAAAAAGAAGGGTGTCACGGTTCCTGTTAGAGGTACGAACACTGAGTGAGGTGTTGTCTGGTATCAGACTAGTCAGGTGTGTGCGAGTGTGTGTTGTCTGTATCTAAGTGATCTCACATGGATGCTGCTGCATCTGAGAAATTACAGGTTCTTGTCTGAGTCTAATGCAGTCAGTCAACTTGTTAGGTCCCTCTATCAGCTCCTTATCACTTGTTTCCTCATGTTACACACACACACACACACACACATACATACACTCACTCACACACACACACAATCTTCCAAATAATGATCAAACGCTCACGCCAATCTATCCGCTCATAAGTTCTCATCCTTAACAGCGAGCGCTGAAACAACGAGGACATTCCTGAGGAGCAACGCATGGTGAGGCATTTAAACTCTGCAACAAGCAAAAGGTAATAACAGTCGTATAGCAGATTCAATATGCAGAATCATTACTAGTTAAAAGCGTTGAAGACTGGAAACCAGAGGGATGTTCCAACTTCTTAAATAACACAAAGATCTCACAGATAACAGCGAGCACGAGGAGCCGGAATAAAGCGGGGAGATTTCGAAGTGTGTACACAGAAGACGAGGGGACACTTACACACACATTGCTGAATGGAAAATCCTCCGAGGGTCCAGACAAGAACTTTCTCTCTGAGCGTGTGTTTGTGTGTCTGTCTTGTCAAACGCTGGCCCCTCCTCCTCCTCCTCCTCCTCCTCTCGGTCCCGCCAGGAGAGCTGGGAGTAGCTTTGCCGTAAAAACAAGCGCTCACGTGAATAGTCCACCGTGTGTCCGACCAGAATGAGTGACTACAGCCCCAAAAAAGGAAAAGAACAAAGAAGGGAGGGCGTAAAAGAAAAAGGACAGCCCCTTTAAAAAGGTACGCTCCTTTATGGTAATTGCCTCCTTTTTTAAGCCAAATGGAGAGTTTCCTCTTTTTCTTCTTCTACTCATCCAGAGAGAATACTGCTTTTCTGATGCTTTCTCCTCTTTTAGTTTCCCCTTCCTTCCTGCTCTCAGGGAGAGAGAACGTTAAACCCGGCTTTGGACAACTGGAATGTGACAGCAGGAGAGAGCGAGGGAGAGAGAATGAGGTGGTGAGGGAGAGACCGAGGGAGAGAGAGAAAGAGAGAGGGGAGGGGGGGAAAGAGAGACAGAAGCAGGGACATGGAGTGTCCACCTACACAGCCCACTGCTGCGTGAGTGAGCAATCCCAGAGAGGTAGAAATGGGAGGGAAGGAGCAGGGAAAAGAGGAGGAGGAGGAGGGGGCTATAGTGTATGCATGACTGAGAGATAGAGAGATGAAAAAGTCAGAGTGCAGCTACAGGAAATTACCTGAGGATTTCATTCTGCTCAGATTGGAGATGTGGGACTGTGGTGTGTGAGCTGGAACATGCTGCCATGAGGGAGCGTGCACGGTCAGACTGGCCACCGTGCCCTGGGCATGTACCGCTGGACCACATAAAGCTGTCAAAGGTCCTTCCACACACTTGGTAACATGGCCCCTTCAATGCCTCTGGTTAGATTAAGCTGTTAAATGAGCAGGATTGCTTTATTAAAATCTTGGTATTTTATAGAGATCATTGATTTGTTGGCTATTTTCTCCTCACATTTTTACACTGTGACACACAGTATATCAACATTGACATATTTCATATTTTTACACTGTGACACACAATATATCAACATTGACATACTTCATATTTTTCTGACATTGACGAAGTTGGAACCAATCAGCTTGTCGGACATTTGGGAAGTGTTTTATTTTGCCATTGTGACCATTTATAAACAATTTGAATAAAGGTAAGCTGTGGAATTATCTTGTCAACAAAAAAGTAATATTAACATTTCGTGTTTTCTCACCTGGTGAAAACATTTGATTTCTTAAACTTCTTAATTTCTTGAGCTATTTTGATTCAGTTTGCGAGTTTGCAATCATCCCCCCCCCCTCTTTTCTTGGCATTATTTGTCTGTTAACAGCGTGAAACCATCACCATCAGCCAGGAGTCTTGCGTTGCCACGTGCGTGTGCACCCTTGTATACATGCTGGTCAGAAAATACACACTGTGATTGTAACTGAATATTTCAATTGATGAAATACCACATTCACAACTAAAACGTATACAAATGAATTGAATGATATGGCTAGGATTTGTACAGTGACATGAGCTCCTAAAACAACAAGAACATTTGAGGAGCCCGCATTGACTCCTCTGCGATCCTCTTAGACCCAAAGTTACCCAGAACATCGCCCACAGAAACATTTAAATGTATCCTGCACAACTATAATTCTAACTTAAGATGCCCTGGGAAATTCTGCCCGTGGTTCCCACCCCCTATAGGCCACCCCCTCCACTAATTCTCCCCTCTCCATTCTTCCCTCTCCTCCGTCCACCGCAGGAGGAAAACTGAAACCAGCCACAGACTGGAAAGCATTAGTCTGCCCCCCCCCCACACACACACACACAATTCAACACACTCCCCATACAAACGAAAACAAGAACGATGGATCCCAAAAAGGAGTTGAGGAGTTTTTCGCCGCGAGTGCGGGGTAACTCAGTGACACAACAACAGTAGTGCGCACACTTTACGATTGTTTCCATCCGACAAAATTGGCAGCGACGTCTCGTCCAGAGCTTAGCTCATTTTGCAGTTTCCAACCCAACAAAGGGGCAGTTTCTCATTTGGGGAAACAGGCCAAGTACATAACCACAGGACGAGGGGAGGGGGGGAAGTTTGTGTTTGTGTGTATATAATGTTTGTGCATTCAGTTTGTGCATGTACTGTATCATCTATTTGTGCCTGTGTATCTTTGTGTTTGTATACATGTGACTGCATGGAGGTTAAATTGACTGCATGCTCCGATTATCCAACGTTTGTAAAGCAGACAAAACAGCCTGAAGCCAAACGCAGAACATTCCTCCGCTCTGGAAAGCGCCCGCTATGCTGGAACGGTTACGGGGACACGGCTTTAACTAGCGGCAGCGGAGCGATGGACCCCAAAATGATCATCATGAGAGGCCCTCTTTCTCCCGGTGCCATACAGACCAGCGCCAATGAGA
The DNA here is from genome assembly GCF_029220125.1 of Pseudoliparis swirei. Lineage (NCBI taxonomy): Eukaryota > Metazoa > Chordata > Actinopteri > Perciformes > Liparidae > Pseudoliparis > Pseudoliparis swirei. The sequence goes on from NC_079399.1 coordinate 11,748,102, forward strand.
CCTGGAGAAGGGCCACAGAGGTCGAAGTGAGTGTGCAGTATTGAGGCAGGAGGGCAAATATCAACATTGGTTCTCGACAATGTCGTGAGGCCGACTGCACGATGAGGATAACGGGAGGGGAGGCCAGTGGGGGGGGGGACATCTAACAAGTGAGCTTTTCGGCAAATCAACATTTACTGCAGCGGGAATACGGAAAATCAAAAATGAACTCAAAACCATAAATCTTCATCTAATACCACTGATAACACACACTTAGCAAGGGTTACACTATATACATTCGCCATAGAATAAAAAGTGTCTCACTATAAACAAGTACAAATTCAACAATCTACTTCTGGACCCTAAACTATACTATATGTCCTCGGGGAGCCAAAGGCACTTAATAAGCACATTAATATTCTTATAATTTCCTTTAGGCAATATAAAAAAGACTCCATGACAATTAAAACACCTTCATTGAAAGATATTATTTACAAAAGGTATCAAGTATTAACAGTAAAGAGAACTAAAAGTGTAAAGGAGCGTGACATGAAAAGACTCAACTAAAGTACAAGCATCTGAAATGTATTCCTAACTAAATGAACTCAGTTCTATTGCACCCGTGGTCTTCATTGATTGGACCATTGACACCTTCCACATCCAAACATGATTATGCATGATCAATGTGTGGGTTCATCTTGTGTTGCTGATGATGCACATTTGCCGACAGAGGTTATATTGAGTGAATCAGACTCAGTGAGGCCTGCAGTTGGCTCCGATTCTCCTGCATCACACAGCAGTTTCCTGTGTCATGTGTCGTGTGAGTACAGCGCTCCGTTGTTGCTTCATGTTTACTAAGCAGTCTGTAGAGGGTGGAGTCTCAGCACACAGTCTTTCCTTTTTCCAGCTTTTCATTAAAGGGCGTTTTAAAGTTTTGGGACCATGACACAACAACAAGTGAAGGATGCTAAACAGTGTAGCACTCAGCGGGAAAAGGGAAATTACTGAGCTCTGAGAAGAACACATTTTACTCTCATTAGTTAAAGAAACTGAAGAGCATTTAGTCAGAATGAGTAAGAACCAAGTGGCCGGGTGAGAAGTTACTACAAATGTTTTTACTGCGGCAATCTGTCACGAATTCCCCACCTTCCTAGCTAAATTCATCCTCCTGCATTCCTGTGTTTGTCGTGCTTTTGGGTTCCAGTACCTGTAACCTTTACACAATCAGCCATTTAGCTTCAGCTAAAGTTCTGTAGGATTTGCTGAATGTTTAACTGCATATAACAAATACACATTATTAACACTTCATAAGACTCTAACTTTATTTTTGTTCTTGCTTTGGAGAAATTGCTGTCTTTAATTCAAAGTAATTAAATTGATAAACGTGAACATATTGAGATGACATTTTATTATATAAAATATAATTTTAAAGGATAAGATTAAAAGGCAACTAACACAAAGATGTATTTTGGATATAAATGATGTTATTTAAAGCCTGTGGGTTGGGTTACATACAGTTTAATGTGGGAGCTGCCACATGTGAGTGGCACTGAGCAACTTGGGAAGCTTTTGGCAGTTCAGTGCTTTGCTCAAAGGCACTATGACAATAGTATCTGGATAACTCAACCCCTCCAATGACCAGACTCACATGTCCTCATGTAGTCAGGGACATGAACCAGCTCTAACCTCGAGGCTATCGCTGTCTGCAGGGTAGGAAATGGCGGACAGAAGGAAAACAAGGATGACGGATGAGATGAAAGGCTGCAGGTTGTAAGGGTGGACAAAGACATCGGGAACACTGAAGGGGAGAGAGTAAGCCAGCAGAAACCAAAAAGCCATATGTGTCAAACATGTGAGAGAAAAAAAAGAAGAAAAAAAAGCTGAAAAAATAGAAGGAAAAGTCCGAAAAGCCATGAGGACTTAAAAGGGAATTTAACACCTTGTCCATTTTGTTCAAGATGCATTTTAATCAGATTAAAGTTCTTACAGACTTTCCCTCAGGGCCAGTGACCACATCGGCTGGGCATTAAACTAGATTTTGTGTGACCACACTGCATAAAGCCAAGTCTGTTTGAAGGAGGCAGAACTAGAATTAAGGTGGGATTTATCACGTTCTTATTTGCTGGTTTATATTTGGTGCAACATGTTGCAGACATCACATGACACAAGTCAGCGAGACACTGTGCAGGGCCAGATATCAGCTGACTGAACCTGCCGGCAAAGCACAGTCCCACAACCCCTTGCGTCAGCAAATCACCACGGCAACAGTGTGTTCCCGCCAAAAAAACCTCCCTCCTTGTTCCCGGCCTGCACCGGAGACCACACCCTGCGTGGCTTCAACCTTCAGAGAGCTTAGAGATGATGCTATACCGTACCGATCGAACAAAATGCCTATTATGGGCATTGGCTGAACCAACCGTTACCATTATTAATGCAACACACAAAGGTCAGATGGGGTCACGAGCTGTGTGTTTTCTCACAGCAGAGTTCCTTTGAGTGCCAGCTGCGGCTGTTATTTCAGGTTTCTGCAGTCAGGTTTGTGTTACGGGGCTGGGGAGCTTTCAGAGGGGCCACTTCATACCTTTCTGCTTGCCTCTTCACTCACTTACAACAGACACGCCGCGGATCACACTCGGGTCAAAGACTGAACACCTTTTCCTGGTTCTTGTTTTTTTTTACAATGATGAAACACCCAGTGGGTCGAATCCTGGAGAATGATGCAATGAGAGCAAGAATCCTCTGACGTTCTCTCCAACGTATTTGAGGCTTAAGTTTGGCTGTTTTCTTGTGATTGACAGCTTACTTTGTGCAATTTTACAATCTGGCCGTGCACTCAGGTGAAATAATAGTCAAAGAATTCAAGGTGCAGCTTCAAAATATTAAAATTTCAAAAATAATTGACATGGCTGGCATTAAGACAGCAAAAAATTATATTCTTGGTTAAATGATTGACCAACATGAGCCACAACTTCCAAACATATTTACAAATGGATGTTTTTACTCTTGTTTCCAGGAATTTTCTATATCCCAAGTTGATAATCAGGCATAAATTATCAAATTGAGCAGTACTGAAATGAAGCTTCCAAAGAAAAATAGAAATGAGTCCACAGGGAATATAAGTATTTGCTTTATAAAGTAAAAAAGTAAAAGTGTAAAATGTTTTGTTTTGTTGCCAAAATATTTGTAAATGAGAAAAGAATCCCTCCAAGTCTTGAATATAAAAAGCCTGTAATAAACAATACATCATTGGTCCCTTCACTATAATTTGAGAAAAGTGAATAATTCTGAAAACATGAGATTCTCGTTCTAAGATAGTAAAGTCATCTTTGGCCCAAATGAGATCCATTAAAATTGGGAAATGTTCTTTTCATGCATGGATTATTTGTCATATTCACACATTATATGACCCGTTTTACCTCTCTTTTTAATATTTACTCTGGAAAATAAAAACACAAAACAATATATAAAAAGAGAAAAACATCACTTTCATATTTTTCCATCACGTTCAGATTCACTTGTGAATCCACAGTCCTCTGTCTCAGGAGACTTGCCGATGAACATGGAGTGTGTTGCTTGCAGCGGTCGCATGTGTCCCTCAAGTATCTCTGTGCATGTATATTTTGTGTCTAAGCATCTGTGTGTGTGTCTGCAGAAACAATTTGGAGAATCCAAACCTTTCAAGTTTCTGAATTACATCTTCATCTTCCTCTATTTTCCTGTTATATCTAAATCAGCGCCCGCATGCCGCCTGCCAGAGCCTCCGCTGCTCGGATTGTGTCCATCCAAAAGAGCAGGAGCACCGTTCAGTGATCACACCTCAGTCGATCCCTGGGGTGTATCTCTTAACCCTCCTGTTACCTTAGGGTCAATTTGACCCCATTCAATGTTTAATGTCGGTGTTCTTTCGGGTCAATTTGACCCCAGGCTGTTTTTCACTGTGTCAAATATCAGAAATACTTTTATATATATTTAAAGGGCTATTTAGGTAGTCAACAAACAAACATAAAGTACCTCACACTTAAACTTGGAAAACAATATTAATAATAATTCTAATAATTTTTAAGGTTTTAATTGCTGGGGTCAAATATGACCCCAAGGGTAAAATATGTCAGTAAATATAAAGGTAACAGGAGGGTTAAACATTGAATGGGGTCAAATTGACCCTAAGGTAACAGGAGGGTTAAGGCTCCTTCACGATCCTAATTGCTAAAGAAATAGATATGAAATAATTAAACAATTGGTGAACATAAAAAGGAAATTAAATTTTTAAGGCCAGCTTTGACAATGAAGGAAAAATCCATCGACTGTTATTTTAGTAAATTTCATGCAGTGACTTTTGACAACCACCGGTAATATTATGGTATGATATAATAAGTATGTTTTTTTAAATAGAAAACCTCCTTCATTGTAAGAAATTCAATATGACTTTTTGTTGAGTTTATTGAGAATAACTCAGAAATAGAAGCACAGTCGCTGTTTCTTCAATGAATGCATATTTCCTTCTCTTTAACTCTCCCTGACTGACCCGTGAGTCTATTATAACTAAAATATTGTTCGTAGGTTGTTATGATAAGCAATTTGAAACCTGTTGAAAAAATATTAAATATGAATATCTATGTTTTTATGACAACGGAGCAATATCCATCTGCTGATTAGATTGCGGGACATGACCCCAATCTAAAGAAAGGCTCGTAAAACCTGAGACCTTGAGGTGGGATTATTTCATCAAAAGAATTGTTATATTTAATACGTAATTATGCTGCATAGCTGCATAGTTTATTCACGCATCCTTTCCAAAAGCCATAGTAGTAGTCCGATTTGACAGACATAGGATGTTAATAGACTCATCATACTTTCATGAGGATTTTTTGGGAGATTCTTATATTTCCACTTTGAGGTTTCAAAGTAAATGCCTGAGCGCCCCTTTTCCAGACCCAGACCCCATGTTAACCAGCTAAGTGCCGCAATTAATCCATTTCCTCCTCAGAAATTAGACCTGTTCATTAGGCCATCCTTAACCTTTTATCCCCCTGAAAGTCTGCTCTGCTCTGGTTCAAAAGAGGCTGTGTGTCTTCTTCAGGCCGATCGGTTACACCACGCTGAACACTCTCGAGCTCGAGGGAAGTTTGGGGAGAAGTCTCCGGCTTTAATACCTCTCAGGGGAGGAAGAGCACTGTGCTGCTCTGGGTGGGGAGGCTGACACAGGAAGGAGAGACGGATTCCTCTGGATATGATTTGATCAAACACGGAGGTCCATAAATCACATTTAGTTAAATGACATTTAAAGTTATCGCTGGACTTTATGGTGCAAAGACACACACATGTATGCAGTATCTCTTCCTCACTCACAGCGCAGAGGGAGGAAGATGCTGTGGGGCTGCAGGCCTCAGAGGTCTGGTGGAGCAAGCTGTATAAATAGGACACTTCCTACACATGAAGAAAGAAACACTTACACTACTCATCCCACATCCCCTACATACCTCGCACTTTTTCATCAACGTACAGATGAATATACTTCAGCTTTAGAAGGCGTCGGTCAAACCCTGAACAAGCAACTAACAAAGAAGAAACCTCAAAGGGGCCCGATTGGATAATTGAAGAAAGTGCCCCGAGCAAGCTCATCCATCACAGCTGCACTGGAGAAATATTTATGCAAACTTCATCTTGTTAAAATACGGAAATGCTAAGTATTTAGAGCTGTGATCGGACTGCTGGCTGAAAGTGCTTTATTTACGCAAACAAACAAACCGGAGGGGCTTCCTCCGGAGGGAATGCATGGAAATGAAGCCTGACAGTGGCTGCTGTGCGGCGTGTGTGTGATCTGCCAGAAGACTGATGGCAGGTTCGGGGCCATTTGCTGCTGTGTTATTGCTCAGGAGCAAGTCTAGCCCGGGGGCTGTGTGAGGAAGAAGCTGGAGCTCAGAGGGTTGATGGCTTTATAAATCACAGGCAAGCCGAGGCCGATAGCAAGTCCAGAATGTGAATCAAACATGGACTCATGCCTGCCTGCTAGCGTGTGTGTGTGTGTGTGTGTGTGTGTGTGTCTGTGTGTGTGTGTGTGGTAAACCTAAACATTAACCCCAGACGGCGTTTCTTAAATTATTTTCTACTTGGCAGGCTGCAAAAGCCCCTAAAATAGCACTCAGACAGGGACAGTTACTATTTTAAGTGGGTTAACACCTCCTCCAGGCAGCAGGGTTCATTCAGAGGAGCAGAAGCTCCCACAAACACATTCACACTCAAAGTTCATCTCACGCATTTTAAAGTTAAATGAAATTATATTTTCCGAAAGAAACATATTCTAAAATGCTTTTAAAAGAATAATACGTGAACAGATCTTGGGCTATCAATCATCTTGTGTAAGTACCACTTTTATCAGTCAGAACAAAATATTGCAAAGACAAACACACACTAACACGCACACACACACACACACACAAATGCAACCAATCATGTGCAGACAGACATCCTCCGTCCCCGACTCCAACACAAATGGGGTCAAGCCTCCACACACTCGACCACCAATGAAAGAGGATCCCCCAAAATTACCACTTTGCTGGAGCCTGGAGCAACCAGTGACTTCATGTCTCCAGCAGCGAGACTGATTTACTCACGTTCAACCCTCTTCGCTCCCGCCGCAGCGCAGCCACCCCATCCCTAACCCCCTCACGTTGTTGAACATTTACACCATCCCACATCCCCTGCATACCGCGCACATTTACTGACCCGACTCAGCACCAAAGCCGTTCGGAGAGTACGTCGTGTTATCAGCGACAGATAAGGGAGGTCAGTCCGAGCCGAGCGACTCCATAAACACGGCTGAATGGTCGTCTGTGTTCTTGTCTGCACGCACCGGTTGTTGCTGAGATAAAGGATGGAGGGTTTCTTGGACAACCGTATTCTGACAAACACACAGCGTTTGGAGACAAAGGACTCAGGATGTTGGATCTTTACAAATGAGCCGTGAAGCGTGAGCGCAACATAAGAATTTAATTCAGCTCATGTGCAAATTCAAGTATTAAAGGTGACGTGGAGGGACAGCAGAAAATGCAACTCGCACACAGGATTTGGCTAATTTACAATCCTACGAGGGATGTAATAGTAATTTTCTAACCACGTGGAGACAGTCAGATATTTGATAAAATCCAAGTTTTAAATATAAAACTCAAAAATCCCATTGAAAAGCCAAGCGTAGCACTGATCCGGTCTGGCTCTTCATCGAGGTGCCAGTGACTTTGCTGGGTAGGAGAGGCTCCAGGCCGTGGTGCTGATTGATCAATTCCTGGTGCTGGAGGAGTCTGGACAGCGTGTGTGTGTGTGTGTGTGTGTGTGTGTGTGTGTGTGTGTCCAAGCAAGGCGTTAATGTATTACAGCCTTGACAAGCCCGGATTAGCCCAGAGGCGTGGAACAGATAAAAAGGAAGACCATCATTCTCAAGGTGTTAAGTCAAAATAGAAGATACAGCGTCAACAATGTTCTTCTTGACTTCATTATGGAGTTGTGACTTGAACATGGAAAACGTTTTAAGAAGCTTTGAACTTCATGTGTGAGACTGATGGAGAGATATATAAAGGTTAACACTACGCACCCAGCAGCATCGTGATCATACCTTGACAACACACACAGTTCTTCTCACAGTTCTACAACAGAGCCCGTTTTAGAGCTGGTTCTGAACAGAGAGCTTAAACAGAGACATAGTCAGTGAGTGGATATCACCCCCTAGTGGTGGGAAGTTTCAGCCCTCAGTCAGAGTCTACGGGGACTCACCACAGGTGTAGATGACGCTGAGGTACTTCCTGGTGCTGGAGTAGCATGGATCTCCAAAGTCTCTGGTGGAGGCTCGAACCAGACAGCTTTTCTTTCCCTGACAGCGGGCCGTCAGAACCTGCAGAGCCACAGACGACTCACAGTCTGACAGAGAGATGGAGAGGAGGACGTTTTGAATTATTATCAGACATCCGGACTGATGGAATAATACAGTTACCTAATTATAAATTATAAGCGTTGCCGTTATTGCTTCTATATATTTTTCTGATAACACTTTACGGTTCACTTTTAACGAAAAGACTGTGATTTTGTAATTAAAGGGAAACATGGAGAGGAGCTGATATGATTAGCTGATTGATCAATTAGTCAACCAACAAACATATTTTCTGGTTTCAGGTCTACACATTCAAATGTGTTTTGGTGTTCTTAGTTTATAATAGTAAAATGCAATATCAAAAGGTCAATTTAGGCTCTGGCATATTGTTGTCTGGTGAGATTTTCTTTATTCAATTAGTCAATTAAATAATCTGGAAATTAATCAATAATTAAAAAATGTTAGTTGAAATGGAGATGGTGCTCAGCGACTGGAATTGATAGTGAAAAAAAATTCTGCCAAAGCCTTTTGTGATTTTATCTTTCTCAGTTGTAAAGTTCAGGCAAGAAATATAAGAACTATGTATTATTTATCTGTTCTTTCTTAAAACCTCAAAGTAACGAGTCACTACATGCATTGTTTTTATGTTCCCTATAATTGGTACCAAATTACATCGTTTTCCTTGAAAGCTATTAAGAAATTACAGTAATTGTAAAATAGATTATTTTTTCACATTTTCACAGCAGTATGAAGTATATTTTATTTGCCAGTTTGAAAAGAATAGTGCTCATTGATCGACAGAAAAAAGAAGAAAAAAACAGAGGTATGTTTAAAAGTTTATTTATCCAAGGCAGCGAGATAACCTGCTCATGACATGTTTATTTTACTGAAACTTTCGTCCAATCGTAATCCTGTCAGAAACCGAGACTACATAACTTTATATTACTGAATATTGCATTTGAGTTTCTATGGTCACTACGACTACTGTAGAGTGTTTGATGGACAAGCAGCACTTTAGGCACAAAAGGACTACAAGAGTCTCTGTCATCTACAGCACACAAACACACACACACACACACACACACACATACGAGAGAGAGCAACATTTAACACACTTCCCATGAAAGCCTTCTCAACTCCCATGGTGGAGTATCATCAGACCCACATACAGAAACCTTACTGGGGCCTCACATTGTCTAAAAGATACCTGATCCAGTGTGTGTGTGTGTGTGTGTGTGTGAGAGACATATAGTAATGGTTGTGACTCTCATACATCATCACTAAGCGCATGCCAGCTCCTCTAGACTCTCTGTTTTGCAGCTCTCATCTTCTGGGGGGGGGTGTGGACGGACGGATGAGGCTCTTTTTCTCACTTCCTTTCTCTCTCACGTTAATAACGGGACTCCAGGAGATGAGATGGTGAGCAGCTTGGCTCGCAAACTTTACATTAAACCTTTTAGAGCTCATTTAAAGACAGCTGTCTACTGTGTTTATGTTTTAAGTAAGGCGACAACAAACGGACAATGTTCATGAGCAGTTTATCTGCCCATTATTCTCGTGAATAATCAGTTTATTGTTTGCTTTAGAAAATAGTAAAAACTCGCTGTTAATAATATATTAGAATAATGATAATAATAATAATAATAATAATATTTAATTATAATATTGCAATTTCTGTGAAACAAGCGTGAACAATGAGCCTCACTCACTCAGTATTTTACTTCTGTATAACACCCCTAACTGAGGTGTGAGGAGCACTAATTAGCTCCTGGAGAACCTCCCGCTCGAGTCTTGTGGGAATGTGGATGGGCCGGGGTTCCACATGGATGACTTCTACAGGTTCCCCACAGCCTATCCGACCCCTAAAACAACACAAGGAGATGAGCCTTTGAAAGTGGACACGGGGCCTTTGCAGCGTCTGCCCTGGCGGGGCCCCAACGAGAGACAGAGATCAGACAGGTAGAGACAACACGCTGGTTAAGGCTTGGCTCCCACGTCAACAAGCCGCGATGAATTATGGTCCAGGCCAAAGGGCAAATGTCCCAGTCAGGAAGTGAAAGAGAGCAATCCAGTGTTCATGCACAGTCTCAGCAATAAGTATTCGTTGAATAAATCAAGGGTAACGCTATATTCCCTGGTAATGACTGTGTTTGTGGCGAAACCAGATCAAACACTGTGTGTAGAAAGCTTCTTAAGAATGAGAGTCAACGTCTGTCCACTTGGACGCGTCCGAAGGGGCAACCGGACACTCCCCAGCTGGAGCCGACACTCTGGAATTCCAAACCAGGATGTAGTGAGGTGGGAAGCCTGTGGGAACCAGTAAGTGTAACTGGATAACTGGTCGGACACCTCAGAGATGAGACTGTTCCCACTGTCACTTAAAACACAACTAGACTCATTAGTAGAGACTGACATTTCTGGATTTTGGGAGAATCTCATTTCCTGGTGCCTCGAAATACGCTTTTTGTTCGTCACACTGCTCGTCTCAAAGGAGTGTCTCCAAAGAACTGAATGCGGCTGCTACTCAGGCACACCTCTCCCTATTCAGACACACCTCTCTTCTTGCTTAGTGCAGTAGAAACATGTCTGAAACGTGCCCGCATCAGTTTTCACGATGATTCAAAAGGATATAATTCTGTAATTGGGTTGATAATTGTATATATTTTGAAGGAGAGGCTGTTCATTCAAGTGTGATACAATGAAGAAGTAGATTTCAATCAGAAAAAAAGGAAATAAAATGACTGATAATACCTTATCCATGGGAGTGACAACAACAACAACAGGTATTGGTGATCAGCACTTGAGCACTGCTTTGCATGGCATGCTGCGCTGCACCAGAAGGACAGCAGCGTTGGCATCACCCTCAGCTGAGCATCCTAATTCCGTTGCCTATAAGACTTGTTTAGACCGGGTTTAAACTATAACAATTATAACATTCTCAACGAATGAATAATCATGTATCTGTTAAATTTCAGAAAATGATGAAAAATGTGATAAGTCGCCACAGTTAATTGTTGTTTTATCTAACAGTTCCAAAACCCAGAGATACTTAGTTCACTGATCCTATATCCTATATTGTCATTCATGACAATGAAACACTTTAGATACTCACACTTGACAAGCTGGAATCAGTAAATATTTGGCACGTTTGCCTGAAAAGTACATTGCAGCATAATTGAGATGCAACTGCCTCTTTCAAATGAACACATATCATTTAGACTGTATGGTATGCAGCTACCGAAGCTCCATTAATTCCCCATAAACCCATTATTTAATGACAAAATAATGTCAGATAGTTGAAATTTCACAAAGAAAGTTGTATTTATCCCTCTTTCTTTTGACGGTCACAGTGACTTCTGTCTGTATCTGTCTCCATGTCTCTGTGCAGATGCTGCAGCACAAAGCCCTGTTGGACTGCCTGATGTGCACGTGCTCTCCCTTTCTCTTGTCCTTCCCAGAGGGCTCATTTGAGCTGATGTGCCACGCTGAAAACCTTCCTCTCTGACGAGGGAGGCCACTGACAGACAAGCCCCTCATTAGCTGGAGCTTTGATGCCCTGACTGGGTGATTAGTTGAGCAGGGGGCCCATGAAGGATGGAGGAGGAGGAGGAGGAGGAGGGGGGTCAGTGATAGTCAAAGACTTCTTGAGACAAGAGGATGGAGTCACACATGTATTCGTTGTCTGCTGGCTCTCCATGCATACATGTGCGCGCACACATTGCAACGCAGTTTAAAAGAGCATTCCTCAGGGCCTGACCTCCTCTGACTCTCATTAGCGGCTTTAATACAGACAGACAAGCATGCAACAGTCCTCTCTCTCTCTCTCTCTCTCTCTCTCACACACACACACGCACACACAGTTGCATGAATATAACCCCTGATACTTCTAAACTTTACCCTCACCCACCTCCCAGACTGTGCACCCATCCTCTAGCCTCCGCTCGCCCGACAAGGACAGGCCTTCGGTTTAGAGGAGACGGTCCACTATCAAGAGGAGCAGTGACTGAGGGAAAGGAGAAGTTTCCTAGACAAACACACCAACACATACACCTGTTCTTACTCATGGCTGGTTACATCATTTAATAAATGACCCATGGTTGGTCACCCACCGCCTCTTAAAGTTACTGATACCTGAAGCACAGCTCTTCTAGAGAGAGAAACCTCCACTAGCGTCATCCTGCCTGATGTGAGTTGATATGCCGCCATGTACCAGCAGCTCAGTTAGACACATCCATCATGCATCGGACTTGCTTTCCTTTCAACCAGCATCAGCATTGGGTTACATACAGTTCCCCAATTCCCACAAAATGATCGTAACATGATGGCATGATTTTCTGAAGCCACGGTAAGACAATAATATCATCCAATAGTAGCTCTACAGTGGGTTGTGATGACTGCCTTTATTTGTCACACAGCCATTATATTCACACTAGTGTCCTGGTGCATTGTGGGTGCAGCATCTGCTAAAAAGACACTCTGAACACACGCAAATACAGACACACGCACACAGATGCGTAAACACAGGCAGCGACCTTTCCCATAAATTCCTCTCAAGCGACGCTCCATAGAAGTCCTCCAGGTTATCCACCCACGCACACCTTTCCTGGAATTTTGAAGATGAAGGGCTGACAAACAGCACTCATTTCCCCTTCTACCCTGACTCACCTGAGATACGTATCATTGGCTGGGGAGGCTGACGTCATTGTTGTGGGATTGAAAGCCTTTGTGCGACATCAAATTGATTTTCCGATTGTGTGATATTTAGGTTGAAGTGACACGCACAGGGAAAGTAGACCTCTCTCCCACACACTCACATGTGTTGTTAAAGTTCTATCACTTCAGCAGGATTTAATTAAACTGTAACAGAATAAATGTAAGTATCATTCCAGTCTTAAAATGCCCAGGATAACACACGTGAACACACCTTCCACACTCGCACAAACACATGCAGAGTTCTCTTCAGCTGTGTTTGTAAGTTGATAGCAGGTTTATTCTTAATACAGTGAGAGTCAACCCCAACCGTGTGTGTGATCACTGACAACATGTTACTTCATATATTCAAACGCCACATCTGAATTCCAATCGGTGGGGATCCTTTGCCCGAAACCAGATGGTATATGCAGACTGAAGTTCTTGGTAGCCGGAATATAAACATCAGAGTTGCTATTTTAGAGAGGGTTAGGAAAAAAACAGTCACCACCTAATAATATAATCACAGAAATTATTCAGCTACTGCTAATGCTGGACTACAGGACAGGTTTAAACACATGTAACTGTATTTAATCTAATCTAGTCCAAAACAAAACCGACATCCTGCCCCATATCTGGTCCGTATGCATCAAAGTCAGATAGAAATGCAGATAGAGTTACAGTGAGGCAGCTCGCGCCCTAACAACTGGAATTCTAAAAGTGAAGCTTTAAATTTGACCTGCAGCTGTGCGTGCTCGGCTTTTAAAAGCCACTGATCATATGAGACACCCGTCAGTCCGTGCTCACAGTTTCGCTGTGGACCTTGTCTGTAGCACTGCGCAATGGCCCGCTAAAAAAAAAAGAAAAGTAAAAGAAGCAGCCTGAGACCCTGCATGCCAAGCATGGGGGGCTATTTAGATGTCAAGAGGTGTGTGTGATGGTAATGGGGCAGATGAGAGAGGAGGGCTGAAGCAGGCCCCTTTGCTTTGAGGATTCTCCATTGCCGACGAGATCTGTCTAACTCCGCCCCTCCCACCCCGCCCTAAAACCAACGAACAAACGAGTTCAAAGAGGTCTTACTTTTGTGCACACATGCCCACTTGTTTTTGTCAATCATATTTTTCCAGGCCTTTGGATTCAACAAGCAACCTTAGCTCTCTCCAGCTCTCGGGTGGTAAAGATACAGCACAATTCTCGAGCTACGTATGGTTTGTTGACCACAAAAGGACATTTAGAAGAAGATTGCTTTTTAGACAATGTCGCCGGCAAGCCAACAAAGAAGCATCTACCGCTGGGTGACAGGTGGCTGGTGTTGAATTGCAACCTCAGACTAAGGATGAAACCTGCTTCGCTGCAACAACTTCCTGCTGCTGCACACCGTAATGCCGATCTGACTAAATCTATGTGGAGTTCAGCTGATAACCTCAAACGACAGGCCGCAGTGAGGCTGCCAACACGGTGTGGTTTAGGAGGTTACTATAACCCACCTTGTTGGCACATTCAAACTCACATTTAGAGAGACATGAAATCTAAATGGATCCAAAACAAACTTGCGCATAATGCGGCAGCCAAGCCCAAGATTATGCAGACATGCACAGCCACAAACACACGTGTGGGGCACCACAGCCTCTCGGACGGGAGGGCAAATAGAGGTGATAAAAGCCATTTCAAATAATCAACTGCGTGTATCTGAGCTGTCACTCAAGAAACCCTTACTTCCTGCTCCTGGTGACATGGGAGCCACATCAAAGACAGAGCTGACAGGGGAAATCCCACAACGGCACCTCTAGACGGTCGGGAACAGCCTGAGGAGGTGTTGTGGATGGTGGGAGAGAGTGAGTGTGTGTATGTGATAGAGAGGTAGAAACAACATGCTGTGTCATGTGTGAATAGGAACAACAAGACATTATAAGTGTACAGTTCATGTAAACAAGCACATGGTTCACAAGATTTTACGGTAAACACGGCTTCTCCTCTTCTCTAATCTGGCTTTTGTACAACGGTAACCGTTGAGTCCATTTCCCGTCTATGCTGGTGAACTCGGCTACTGTATTTAATCCTGAGCCTGAAACAAGATATCAAACCAGCCTCGTCTCACCTACCTCGACATTCCTGGTCCACCTGTAAGAAGAGGAGTTGCGGAGGTTGCTTAAAAGCAGACCTCGATGTTCATATAGTATGCAATAAAACACACAGACACACACTCACACACACACACCCACATGCACACACAATGCCATTCTTTATATCTTTCTCTGATTACCCGATGACTGACGCCTGAGTCAGCCTTTCACCCCATCCTGTCACATCTGTCACACACACACACACACACACACACACACTTCAAGGCATGTCTGTCGTGCATTGTTGAATTTTGAATTGCAACCAATGACATGTTGCCTTCCATCACAACTTTATACAAGCTGTTTTTAGCACACAGTAAACTCACAGCTGCTCCGGCTTCTTATTCACGAGCACAAACATCAGTGTACATTTCCTTCTATACATTACCGAAACAAAAGCAGAGCAGGTTAAGGCGAAATAAATGAGCAAAGAGGCCAGGACCACCACAGTAGCTATGGTTGTACTAATACTTGTCATGGATCCAAGCTTAGAGTCATTAACATTCCCCTAAACAAGGATGAGGGTACATCTGGATATCTGTCACACATGCGCATACACACACATACATACTTGGAGGGAACTCTATACTGTCCCTTTTCTACGGGCCAAACTCTGCTCTTTGGATGACGGAGACACCTGATCTACATTCCACCCCAATTCCCCTGGCAATGTGTGTGTGCATGTTTGTCTGCGGCCGAGCTTGAGGGAGGTTCCATATATCTCAGCATGCTTTCTTAATAACAGGATGAAGACATGTTAAAATAGTGATCTGTTTCTAAAAGTTAAGATTATTTGAGTAATTGCAGTAGAATTGCTTAAACGGCCAACGTGAAGGATAGGTGACATAGGCCAGTGTTACTTTAAGAGCCTCCGAGGCAGCTGAGGAAATGATTCAATCGTACCAAACCACAACAGCATCTCAAGGCAATATCAGTCAAAGAAAAGGAGTGGAGATGTACCACTTGGCAGAGTTTGTAGTTCTCTTTGTGGCTCTGAGGTGTTCGAGTCCTGACGTGTAAAAATCATCATTAATAAATGTTTTCCACCGGATGGATGCATAATGAGTCCTGGTATGTTTTGTTCAGGATAATCTTGGCAAAAAGAAACAAATCAAAGCCTAGAGTGACCTGAAGCTCCTCTCTTTATAGTCATGAATATGTATAAGAATGTTAGCAGGACAAGGAGACTCCTTTTTAACATCATGCAAAAGCAAATAGACTCGATTTGCATCCCCGGCTTGTGTCTTCATGTAAGAAATCTCATACTGACGATACTGACCTCATACTGACCCCAAGACTGATGCTATGAATAGAGCAAATGCTAATAATGTCAACAGTAGCCTACTGATGCTAATGATTATCACTCACGACAAAACAGCAGCCTGGGACCTGAATGTCTTTCAGTACCAGAAACCAGGATTATGTCGCACTGGCTACTCGTAAATCCATTACTACGTTTGTTTGTTAAGACCTTACTAAGTCCTTTATAGCTAGTAGTTACTAAGTTGGCTTGTTCTCCTGCTTAGTAGTTTGCTGATAGCTAGCCAACGAGCTAACTACTAGCTACTACTGCTGTCAAACTAGTAACTAATCAAGTTACACTCCTAGGCTACTAACTATCCAGAGTCCCGACAAATAGCAGTAAAACGTCTCTGTTTTCAACAATCACTACTGAATTGTCCTGTCCTTAATTAAATTAATAATATTATAATTGTTTTCAGCGCTTGCAATGACAATTAGCCTATCACCTTCTGTCCCACTGACTATTGACCCACCATAAAAACATAAACAATGCTCCACACGTCTGAATTCAAAGTGTTTCTGTCAATCAATGTGTTGTTGGTAAGACTTTTGCTGCGACGGTTGCAAAAATCATAATCATAATCATAATTATAATTATAATAAATAATAAAATCATGATTAAACACAATTGGGTTTTTGTGTCAGGTCGATGTTGAACATACTATATATTTTAGTCTCTAACTTAACTCATCGAATGTTTGCAAACTCACATTCATTGTGTCACTTAGCTCCTTGCTCCTCCTGCATAAATCTGCTCTCTTGCTACCCTCAGTGTGGGAGTGAGAAGGTGGCTCACCTACTGACGGGGCCCTCCTGTGGTGCAGGGGACACTCCAGGGTGCCCTGTTGAGTTCGGCCAAACATGGCGGAGTAAACGGCGATCTGCATACCCCGCTTGCAGCTCAGCCTCATCCTCTCCTCCTCACAGACCACCTTGCTCTTATACTCGTCTAGTGATAGAGGGACAGAGGATACACGCGTTACCAATAATAAAAAGAAAAAACGAAAGACCAGTTCCTTCCCAATTGTTTATACAATTTAAACAAACAACGCAGAGTAATGTTTTAACTAATAATATAGAGTGTGATTTGAGGCTCATAGATCAAGAATAAAAAAATATTTAAAAAATAAAGCAATTCTGAATTTAAGAATAATCCACCTTTCGCTAAATTTTAGCTTTCTATTAATAAATAATAAACAAAATATTCTAGCTTGTACCCAATCATTCTGTTAACGTCATGTCTTGCCTTGCCAACAAGTCATTACGTTATCCGTTCTCTTTTAATAAGCAGTGAAAGCAGAGGACTGACAAAAGGCTTCATTCATTGTAAACAGGCGGAGGCAGGGCTAGAGTTGCTCAGTGGACATGTAGAGCCCTGCAGAGGCATTCCTCACACACATCCAGCCACAGTGACCTGTGACAGACAGAGCAGCTCCACTGGCCGGCAAATAAAAACACAACAGCGGCCGCCTCTACGTCCATGTGGGGAGTGGAACAGGAATGCACAAAGAAGTGAGAGGAAGAGCGCAGAGGAAAGGGTGCAGGACCCAGTTTGCTGTATCTCATAGTGACGGATTCCATCTTGTTTTTGCTACTCTCCCTCCCTTTCTCCTTCACTTCCTCTATCCTACATCTACCTCTCCTTTCAGAGGCAGTGACACCTCTCCGTTGCACCTCACTAACACCTCATGCAGCCTTTCTTTCTTCCCCTGAGAAGTCATTGGTTAAGTGACAGTGAACAAAGATCTGTTGATTGGCCCCGGGGTCCGGTGAAAAAGGAAAAAGTGGGAAGGGCAGAGGCATCAGTGGATTAATGCCCACTTCTGGTCACTCTAGTGTGAACTGTTGCAAAACTCAGTGCGGCGCTGAGCCATGAATGGAGACCAGAATCTGGGTGGGATTACTGCACTGTTGTGGCTCCCCTCTGGAGTGATACTCTTAGCTTCCTGGCTCACGGGGAGAGGGATGGAGAGGGTTAAAAGGATAGGCATGCAAAGAGGCATGCAAAAGATGGCAGCAGAAGGAAAGACTCATACTATGATGCTTAATTGGTTGTAGAATTTAGAGAGTAGGAAATTGGTCTATTGTGAGGTACACAATATACCAATTACAATTTTTAAAGATGTGGCTGCCACTATTTTCTAACTATTATTTTTTATATTTCGATGTTGTTTTTTTCTTTTTAAAGTATCGAGAGACAGACTGTTGGTTTTGGTCTTTGGGTGGGATTTGTTGATAATAGAAAAAGGAAAAAAATTTCTTCATTGTAATATAGATAAGTGCAATACTCAAATGAGGAAAAACATGCAGGGGACCAATATATATATTTTTGGTATGAAATGCATTTTAAGGCAGACTAATCCAACCGGACTATTATAATGGCTTTCTTAGGCTTCTCTATCCAATTTCTACGTCTTAAACTGCTGCCTTACAGCGGCACCAGATACAATCTACACACTGTTGTTGTACACTTAAAAGTCCTATTAAAATACGCATGCACCTAAAGCACATACACATTATAATGAAATAAACATTTTCAGTGGAAATCAACTATTCATATTATGGTCACTGTTTCAAAGGAAGATGCATGCACTTCAAAGCAACACTAACAGCTCTAATAATAATCTTACTTCGATTGTTAATAATGGAATTAATTTAGTCTCAGGTGCAAATTAACTGAACCCATGTCTGGTGGGTTTCTGATTGAATGTGAAGGTGTTTGAAAAAAGAGGGAACAAAATCTGTCCCAGCACAGAGATGTGTGTCACTGTCAAGATACGAGGCGGTGAGCGACTTACTAGGTCTGCATTTGTACCAGACAATGAGGTATTTACTGCTGCCAGGACACTGGTCCGTCCCGAACACACGGCTGTTGACAAGGACTTGACAGCTCCTTCTGTCTTGGCACTCATCCAGCATTTTCTAAAGAAGGAAAGAGTGACAGAGAGCGGGGGAAGACCAAAGAGAGGTTTAGAGGGAGAACAAAAAGCCAACGACGGTGAGACCAACAGCAGGCAAACCTAAAACCACTTCAAACAGGATGCTTATAGCCATGGGAATACGGAGGAGAGGAGCAGGTGAAGAGAAAGCTCCACTCATTTCCCGGCATCCTTTTGCTTCTCTAGTTTCATCACCTTTAGCCAGCTGTAACCCAGGTGAGCACATTCCAACACAATAGCTTCTACGATACTGAGCTCCCACTCGCTGGAGGAATGACCCAATGGATTCTGTTCAGAGACATCCCCGAAATGAACCGACTGGGGAAGCATTTACCACAATAGCTCATGGAACGCAGAAGAAGAAACAAGGGATTTCACACACATGCAGGTCCTTTTCAAGGGATTTGTTTTTTACAGGAAAATAAATAAATAATTAAAGCCAGTTTAATATTTTAAAGCAAAAATGTGCAATTCACAGCTGCTTAAATATATCTGTTTTACATAATTGTTCATCAAAAACCTTTGTTATTTTACTGTTGGTTGCACCAAAAAATCAAATAAAAATAATCTGAAAATGTCATCTCTGGTAACTATTAATAGTAACTTTAAATAGTATATTATCTAACTATTTAAAGATCCACTGCTCCCATTATAGATGATCATGTTATAGTTTTTGATATGTACATATCAACTGTCGTGACAATATAAATTATACACGCTGTAAATACACTATAGACAGACACTTCATGTATATATGTTTTCAGTATTAATTTCTTTGCACTAAACTAATAGAACACTTTTATATAGATATTGTATTTGTATTATTTTGTAGATCATAGATGCTTGTTATGCATATTAATAATATATATATATATATATATATAGTAAATCATTTTTAAAAAATGTATTAGATTGACAGATAATGAAAATAATCATTAGATTGGGATAGCCTTGAAGTAAGTCTTTTTATATGGAGACACACATGTAATACCCAAAATCCAGGGGTCACGAACAGGTCGTACGATGGGATTCTTGAGGGTTGTACTAATGTGGGTGGTGCAGTAGTCAGTCATTCGCTCACTTCAACACAATGCACTCTCTGTGTCTGTGCATTCATGGCTGTCCTGTCTATTAGGGAAATGGAGGGTGTTCGACGCGAGAAGGCAGGGGGACCAAGAATAAACCAAAGGACCCAATGAATGCTTAGCCGGATGTGTTTGTGTGTGTTTGTATTAGTGCTGAAAAGGGAGGGTTCTCGTCCAGCCGCATCCCAATTTAGGAGAGGATGCTGAGGCAAAGACCCCATGAAATCTCTTTGTGTCATGGGAACAAGCATGCTTCCTCTTTCGAGAGTGTAATTTACCGGAAAACATCCTCACAAAGCATTACATAATCAGTGTGGTCCTCCAAAATATAAGCCGTGGCCAATTTTGGCCCTTTAGAGGACACTTTCTCCCAGGAGGATCTGCAGTTCACAAGTGATTTGAGTGTGTGTGTGTGTGTGTGTGTGTGTGTTTCTGTGTAAAGAGTGGGACGAAAGCCAAAAACAGAGAGAGAAAGGTCCAGGTATGGGACACATGGGAGACACTGGGGACGGATTTAACAGATCTCTACAGATGCTTGGAAAACTCATGACTTTAACTTTCTGTGCCATTTACAAACATTTTTAGAAAAGTACCCAAAGTGATGACGACATTATCATTTTCTGGCACAAAACACTATCAGGTGTGAGTTTAGTTACTAACCTGTAGTGCGGTGGACACAGAACAATATCGGTCATCCTCCCAAGCGGCATAAGAACTTAGGAGGGCCTGGTAGGTCTGAGGGCACTGTTGGTGGTCAGAAGCGCCTCTTCTTCCATAGAACGCTAATTGGATGGTGATGGTGGTGCGGGGCGGGCAGCGAACAGACAGGAAGTCTCCGTCACAGGCCTGCTCGGTGTAGTTCCTCAACACTTTGGACAGGTAACCTATGAGACAGCAGAGTGCCAAATGAGCTTCAGGCAATCACGCCATGCACACAACATTGACAATGTCTTGAGCCCTACGGCATCATTTGCATTGTATTATTATTTGACTAAACTGGAACAAATAAGAAGGAAAATGCTTAGTTGGCAGATTCAAGCTCTGACCACTGCTTTGCATTGCCACAACTAAATGACCATGTCATCGTATGCAGAGGGTTGTCATGATCGTGTGATCTTTTTGTATATCCACGGACATTTGAGGTCCATATCAGCAAGCCGTGATAGATCACTGCTTACATCTAGAAGACACCTCCAGGCTAAGAATACCACAATAACAGAGAGAGGGTAAAGCTAAAGCGAATACAGCTGTTAGCGTCTGCCCTCCAGTCATGCTGTGGAACATACACTTATCTGGTTGATATAAAAATATACCTGACATGGATGATTTTTAAAGCCGGACATTATTACACTTTCTCCTACCAGGATGCAGCGCACACACATACCTCCTCACTGGGCTTGTTCCACAGATTTGCAACGGAGTTCTGAGAGCCTTCTGATCTGCAGAACGTTCCCACTATAAAGCAACCCAAAGCCTCAGATGCACCTGTATCCAGACAGAATGGAGCTGTCTTTCTGAATGCTTTTATCTGCAATTTATATTAGTATGTCGCCAGTAACTATATAGACTTGTACCACACAACCAGCTGGTGTCAAGCCTGTCAATACGAACATTATGTAAACCATTAAATGGAACAAGCACCCCATGAACTGCCATCTAACCTTGGAGGCTGCTTCAAATCACATAAAAGCTCTCGTTCTTTTAAAAACACTGAAGTCTCTCGGCTAATTCTCCTCTCCTATTAAGAGTCTTTGAGAGTTGCCAGTCAACCTGTCAGTCACACAGGAGAACTGAACCCATCACAAAGACACCATTGACGTTCCAGCCAGTGAGAAGAGAATCACGGATAAAGGAGTGAGCTGATCCAACGGCCACTGTCTTTCTGAACTAATCTGGAACATTTATCTGCTGGCTTAGAAACAAATGCTTTTCTTTAAGTCTTAGCTTTTCAAATGTCTCTGTTTCCAAATTCATCCGGGTCATTATAAATAAATCAAACTCGCACTGAGTCAATTCAAAGAAATGCAATACTTTGTACTAATTTATCAACTGAACACCACTTCCAAAGCGAGCTCAGGCTTCCTTCTATAAGTGCTCTGCAAACACATTTACAAAGAAGTAAACACACGCACACACACACTCGCTAAGTGGACACACTGTGATTCCATTATCAGTATTTGGTTAGTGTTTGGGTAGGGAAGAGGAAATAACAGCGTTCTCTAACTCTAACACACACGTTAGCGCACGTGAACGTACACACTCGGACACACACATTGTCCCCTTATCTCCATGGCCATAGTTAAAAGAAGGACGGGAAACAAGAGACGTTCTCAGGCTTTGAAAGGTCGGCCTCTCTAAATAGAGATGGTTATTAAACCACCATTGACCACAGTAACAGGTCTCCACCTGTGGCTGGGTTATGAAAATGGAGAACAGGTGCACAAGCAATCCTATTTTTAAAAGATCAGTATGTGAACGAGATACAGTTGCTGTTTTACATTACAGTTCAATTGTTTAAATTGCCTGTATTTGATCGAAACTCTGTCAGATTCATCAATCTAATCATAGAAATTGGATCCCTAAAATATGATATGATTTTATCTTAATACGACTTAATGTGTGAATGACCAAATTTAACATGGCTTTAACCCTTGTGTTGCCTTCGGGTCAATTTGACCCGATTCAATCATCACCACCCTCCTCCTTTTTATATATACTAACATTTTTTACCCTTGGAGGTCATAATATGACCCCAAAAAATAAAATCAAAAAAATTTATATTAATTAATATTTTTTTCCAAGTTTAAGTGTTTTGCTTTTTGTTTGTTTGTTGACCCGAAAAGAACACCACATTTAAACATGAAATCGGACCAATTGACCAAGGACAGCAGGAGGGTTATAATTGAATCAAAAAAAACAAAAAAAGGCAGGTTAAGAGCTGTCCAATTTAGAAATTGCACTTAATTAATTTTGTATTATTTCTTTCAGCCGCGCTGGCTTAACTAGCTTCTCCCCCTCTGACAGTGATCTCCGGCTCAATCACAGGTCTGCCACATTCCACACAGGGTGAGAGGGAACTTGGCATTCCCCCTGGCAGTGAGACCACACACACAGACACACACGCACACACACACACATATAGAAAACATCAACACAACTGGTGCACCAGGGTAACAGTATCACATCATTCAGGCTGCTTCTTGGCAAAGCGCCCACGCCTTGAGAGACCAAGAGTTTGCGCAGCCCTGCAGTTATACTAAGCCACGGCTACAGTGGTGTAACCATGGAAATGGCCGAGGTTGTGAAGAGGGTGGAACGGAGAGGGATGAAGGTGGATGATTGAATTTGCACAGGCCACTTAGAGGAGGAGTTTCTTCGAGAGAGGGATCGTTGAGCACCAAAAACACACAGATACGCCTGCCTCCACCCTACAAAGTGGGATTGTGGGTAAAAGCAAACAGATTATCTCACACAAACCCTCAGGTGCTTTCAAAAGAATCCATTTCTCTTTTTCAGCCATCCCACCCTCCTCCCACTCTCTCGCTCTCCGTCTTCTTCAGGATCATCACTATTGTTCCCTTCACGCTACCTGATGACTGAAGTCTCCTTTCAAGGCCAACAAATCAGGCGGGGTTGAGGCACCTGTGTAAACCGCCCAGCCAATGACAGGTGTCCCTCAGAGGCAGAAGGCTGAACAATAAAAGAGGAACACCCAGGCGTCTCTCCTCCTCCCTGTTCCTTTTCATGTGGGGCCAGACTCCTTCCTTAACTAGCTCTCTGCCCTTTCCCTTGACAAAAGCACCGCACTATTATGTCTGCTGGTTTGTTGATTCCGTCATTCAGAGACAGGAGGTTGCGGTCGCGATGCTCTCCTTGTGCAAACAGGTCGCGCTTGTCGTGAACGGGAATGAAAGGCGTGCGTGGTCCTTTTAATCTCTGCACAAGCAGCATATGGATTTGTTATAAACATAGACGCAGGCGATGGCACCTGCTTTTTGTACCTATCCTACAACACAGATGGGAACTTGTCATATGATGCGACTTAACCTGTCAAGAGTTCTCCGCAATCTTTCAGCCAACTGTAAAGCTAGAAGGGGAGGCCCTTGTGATCGTTAGCTCCTCATTTGTGGTCATGTGATGACCCTAAAGTCTGACCCAGCGGTGGAGAGGTCAGGTATGATGGAGATTAGTGTCGGGCCACTGTGTTGTGTCAACATGACACAGAAAGAGGCGTGTTCGGAGGAGGGTTTCTCTCCCCAGCCGGAGCTCCCACTGCAATCTTACATGTCCCTCCTTTCAGGTCAGACTAGGAGGAAGCTCCTATTAGCTTTTCATGGTCCACTAAGCTGAGGTGTTCAGTGTCTGTAGCGAATGAGAGCTGCAGCTATTTCTCACATGAACCGAGGGCAGGAGGGAGGAAGAGAAAGGAGACGGTTTGACTCGAGAGACAGTTCAGATGAGTCTGTTTTCATGACTCATGCTCAGGGCTTTCCCCTGCTTTTGAGCTTTTGAAAGATGCCAGATCCTCCTATTGGCTGGAGCATGAACAATGCACTACAGCAAGCATTATTACTGAGGCGTTTTAATGGCAGAGGCTTAATGTTGCTTATTATTTAACTGCTTAACCATTTAACTGGCTTTCATGTTGCTTGTGAGTTAATGTTTCCATAGCCTTTTGCAGTCGGAAAGAATGATTAATATTGCAGAATAGTAGATATTACATCTTAGTTTAGTGGCTCAAAGGTTCCAGTTTACATTGTAATTTAGAGATTATCAGCAGGAATAAACAAAAGTTTCAACCACATTAAATTGATTATCAATGTAGAAAAAATTACAATATATCTGAAACACTGCTCAAAACACATTCCACAGAAACTGAGGAACCGAGACGTTCTTGAAAGCTACAGAATCAAGGGCTGTATCGTTTTTCATCTTGGTACATTAGCTATATAAGCATTTACAGCTTCATGATTTTATTGGTGTTATTTTAGGCAAATTATAGCCATCAAACCATCAAATGTTCAAAGATGCAGGACTGCAGGCCTGCTGCTGGAAGAGGAATTCCCTTTAAGTGGTGATTACTGGGAAGAGAGGAGGTTTCCCTCAAAGACACTCTGGCAACACTCTAGAGGAGGCGGGTGGAGATGAAGAGGACGATGAAAAGAAGAGAAGAAGATGAGTGACAGAGAAGGAAAGTGCGAGATAAAGACACACCCGAACCCAAAAAGACACCTGCTGCATTATCAAGTGTTCATTAAAAATCTGAAAAGATGTCGAGAGGGCAGTGGTTTGAATTGGTCGTGAGAAAAAAAAGAGCTGAAGGATTCTTTTAAAGTGAAGCCACTGCTTACAGGATGTGGCAGCAGAGGTCCAAAGGCTAGAGCTGGAGACTTTGGGCCTTGTAGTAATTACTTTTCTCCTCAGACCACAAGGGCCCGGAGCTCGGCACGGCGTTCAGATAAAACAACCACTGGTTCTAAATCATATGTCGTCAAAACTCTGCACCTCTTCAGACCTGAACTTGAGCTCAATATATACGATAGCCGAATGAGACAGCTTGATGAGGTCGACATGGAATGAGACGTCAAAACATGAAAAGAAAGTGGAGCAAACGTTCACATGGACGCCACAAAGGACGCGCCGCCACACAATGGACATGGTGTCAAAAGAAAGCTACAATCGACGGCTGCTGTAAAGACGCCAGTGCTAACTGCTAAGCCAATCAGATTTGGGTGGGGAAAAAAATGCATTCCTAAAATGCACTGCATTCCTCTGCTTACAATACATTAGTCGTGCTGCTGTAGTCATGTTTTGGATAAGCCTACTTTCTTGCATTAGCAATAGGGCAGAAAAAGAGCACCGAGATATTTAGCTCAAACCAAGCTTGCCTTTTAAACTACTCAAGTATTGCACATTCAACCTTCCTTTGAGGGGAGCCGAGTGAAACCATCTCAGAATGTGTGCATTCTTGTGAACTGGAGATTTGATGAACTATCACAGATTCTTATTGAGCAAGATTAGGATCCCACATGAACACAGACTTCCCGTTGGAATCATTGTTATTCTCTTTTTAATATTTTCTCTATTTTTGTTTTTGGCTTTTTCTCACAGGCCAGGACTGAGATGAAAAAAAGGTGATTTTGAGCAACATTTGAATCAAAATTACGAGTTGGATGAGAACGGTGGGAGGGAACCAACCCAATTACATTTTGGGAGATACAAGATGGAATCAGGGTTTGTAGAGCACAGTGGGGTGATAACTCTTTGCAGGTTTGACATGAGTGACTCCTGCCACATAAAAGATAGTCATTTAATCCACAGTGAATATAAACTTTGATTGTAGCCACTTTAAGTTTTGAAACCAAGTCAGAGGCTACATACAATCCTTCCCCAACACATTTTGATAACCTTCACCTTTGAATAAAGTGAATACATTGTTTGAGGAACAAATACATTTTAGTTTTAATTGCACTGCTTATTTTGTGTGTTTTTAGTTATCTGTTGCAGGGGGAAGTGGAAAAGTGTGTGTGACAAGTGGGGTCTGTATTGTATTGACAGCAATAATGGATGGCACGTGACGGCTGTTGAAGTGAGTAAGGTGGCAGAATTCCTAGAGTACTCACTCATGTTAGCACACACACACACACACATACACACACACACACACACACACACACGCACACACAAACTGTTTCAGAGGGGGGTGTCAACTGAGGGGGTTTAATCCCAGCATTGGTTTTGCTCTTTGACTTCACACTAAAGAGTATCCTCCCCGCCTCCCCAGGATATTTACCCAGCATGTGTTTCACACGTTGTTTTCAAACGTCACATCAGACTGATCAAACAACAGCTAATGAAATTGGGAAGAGTGTGGTGGAAAACAAGAAGAACCTAATAGAGAAAAAACAGCATGAAAGAGGAAGAGTAAACTGACAATTGGGGAAAATATGAGGTCACGCTTATCCTTAAAGCGATAGTGACGGTGTTTCTTTGAGCCAATGGGGTGAAACTTCACAGCAAGTTGTGGAGATCCACAGTGGTTACAGCATTAACACCATCTTGGTGCGCTCCACATCAAGGTTCTGCATTCACTCTCCCCCTTTTCAGTCCATCAGCAGGGACAGCTGAGACAAACACACCTAATGTGTGTGGAATCTGGAGGCAGAAGATGAGTGCATGCTAACAAGTTTATATCTTTTTTAAATCACCACATGGGGTTGCTGTATGATGTGTATCAATATCCTGAGGCGACAGTCTCCTTAATTTGAATGGCCGAACATATCCCCCTTCCTCTCCCAGAAGACAGGGATCGGAGCCCGAGCAGCTGAAGTCATTAAACCGGAGACACAAACACAATATAAAAAACACATTCACCCACAGAGGTCCACAGACTTCAATCTGCTGGACATGATCAATAAACGTTCACACCCAGCAGCCCCCGGCCTTCCTGAACACAGACGATTTATTTGCTCACACTTTGACGTACGAGTCCAACAGCAGCCGTCTCCCAGACGTATTTTGGGCTGTGTGTGTAATATAGCCAATGGGTCTTAAAAAGGTGAAACTATTTAAAAAACGACTATAAAGACTATCAATGAATAAACCCCAAACAGAGGAGGCAACAAGGTCTTCAGCCTGGAAGTGTTGGGCCACCATGAACCCCAAACTAGACAAAACCATTTGTTATCTTGATGAATTGGTCATTGCATATAATTAACATAGTTCTCACCAAACCATTTGGTGAATCCTCATTCCTTGTTCAGCTGTTGTTTTTACAGTTAGCAGCACCACAATTATATCGAGGTTAAAACAAAGGACACTGCCTATGAGACTGATGCAGAGACACAGAATAAATCCACATTATTTCCAATGCAACAATGTTCATTATCTGACCTTATAGAAGTACATTAAATGTTTTGTTATATTCTTGATTTTTTTGCAGTATCTATAATGGAAACTATGGGATGGTTTACGGTTTATGGGACGGAAGGCGTGGATCTATTGCATAAAGGTTGGCAGTGGTGCAACCCTACATTAGATCCAGACTTCAACGCCATTACTTTGTTACACACAGAATTGGACTTAAATAATCAATATGGACATAACTCGAATACTGATTGAATGGAGAGAACTGAAGGGATTTCACCAACTAAGTCAAACATGTATCAGGCGTGATGAGGACCGTGTGTTCTTGAGGAGCACATGGACACAACATGCTCCTCTTGCTCCTCCTTGCTTGTGCAGCAAAGAAACAAATCCACACAGAACATGTGGGCTTTAAATCCAAAGAGAAGCTTCAGCTAATAACTAAGTCATGTAAGCAAAAAGGCTGCACTTGATATTTCAGGATCTCGGCGTCAGCTTACTTCTCCAGACAATGGGAGGACGTCCCCCTGTGGGTCTGTTGTCTAAGCTCCTCCTGAGGGGGTGACTGAGTACTAAACATCTGCCGGGCTCAGAGATGTTGGAAAGTGGCCGCTAAGTCTACCCTAGGGAGCCCCCAGAAACTGGTCCCACCCAAACCCTCTCACGACCTCTGTTAGCACGTGCCTCTCCTTATGACCCCTGGGGGTCAAAGGGCACAAGGCGGGAGGACGCTTTTACTCTGAGTCTCTGAACCTGTGTGTTTCTTATCGTTGCTCTCATGGGCTGTGGGGGGTGAGGGGTGAAAGAGTGATGGGCACAGAGGTTTCGAGAACAGCCTCCCTGATGTTTCGATGCATGTCCGGACGCCCACAGAGACAAACAGAAAAAGTGTGTGATCGAAAGAAAGACACAGGGAGTTGGACAGAGGGAGCCAGAGGAAGAGTGATCTGTCATTTTAATTGTCACTTTTATGGCTTGGGAGAGATGGGTGGCATCCAGACGGCCTCATCACTGACCTCAATCTGGCAGACACCAGACAGATGCATGAGTGTGTGAGCTTTATTGTCACTAAGTGAACGACAGATGTATCTTTCATCAGTCGTCCTCACCCCAGCGGATTGGATTTAAGTGATCGTTGGGTGGGGCAGTGGTCGCCTCAGGCTTGGAGAAGACAGCTTGTGCCCGGAAGGTCGCAGAGGAATGGTTTCCTTTCACTTGTTTTCTCTGCTGTTGTGCAGGTTAGTCAGACATACATACGTGAAGGAATCAACCATTTAGAGTAAATTATAGATTTGGAGCTCTCAAAAAACCTGATTCTGCTGGAAAACTAATCTATTTGATTAATAGCAAAACAATAGGTACGTTGATACCCGTGAGCGTCAGCTGCATCGCCAAGAAGAAGCCAGTGTGAGAAGCGCACATTAAAACAGGAGCAAATTATTTGGAAAGCTTTATCGGTGCAATCAGCAGCAGAATTCATCCAAAATGTACCCAGAGTCTGAAAGTGAATTCATAATCATTGCAGAATTATCTGATGGTTTCTGTAACAGCTACTCTTGAACAGGTCTTACATTCTGTGAGCAATGTTTCAGAAAAACATGACAGAAAGATGAGGAATGCTAAAATGTGATAGTTATGATGATTTAGAATATGTCACCCTATGATTCATAATTGAGTTATTAATTAAAGTTACATATTTTTTATATAAAGTAATTATGAATTAAGATTGACAAAATGATTGTGACTTTTACCTCCACAACCCCAGACTCCATTCTTTCATTACACCGTGGCTGCCAGTAGCCTTCCTCCTCCATCACTTAGTGTAATACATTTAATGCAATAACAGTAGGCAGAATATATCTATCCTTTGAGGAGAAAAATAAGGTAGAAGTGGGTGGGCACTGAGAGGCTGAGCTTTTTGGGGGAATTAACAAGCTTATCGGGGGCTGTTCTGTGAAAACAAGCAAGAGAACAACTCCTCAGGAGCTGAGGGAGGGTGAGGTCGTCTGCAGCATGTCCTACGGGACATAGCATGGAGAAATCTCCTTCCATCGACGACAAACCCAAGACATATCTGCAGGAATTGCCGGACTGGATGTGAAAGTTGACCTCGCCCTATTCATTCTGAGTTTCACAGTTTGTTTGTGTAGCTACCAAGTAACTGGCCTCCTCGGGTCAAACTCTTCTAGCCTGTTGAATGTCCAGTCTCGGTTTGTAAAACATCCGCTGCTACGCATAAACCTTGAGCTGTGCTACGGCCGCACTATAATTAACGTTTATTTTGATAAATCTCTCCATTGTTTGTTTTTAAATTATACGCTCATTGCCCTCACAGAGCCTGGTGTGTGATGTCATTACGTCTCTCGTCTGGCAACCAACAAACTACAACCATCCTATTCAAGTTTAAATGACTGTGATTGAACTATTGAATGGATTGCCATTAAATTTGGTCGACATATTCATGTTCCCCTGAGGATGAATTGTGATAACTTTGGCGATCCGGACTGTTGAGCCATCTAATTTTTAGTGTGTAACCACGTACCTCCATGTCAATGTCACGGTGACCATGTTAGCATGGTGAGGTTATCATTTAGCTCAAAGGCCATCTGTGAAGAAGGATGAATCTCTAACCAACCAGAATGTACTTGTATCACAATTCAAACGACAGTTACAACAAACCAAAAGGTTCACCAGAAGTTCTCCCAACCAATCAGCCAACAGCCCAGGGCCATGACAAAGTGATAGTGTAATTAAAAAGGATGGAGATATCAGGAGTGAGCCATTATTAGATTTAATAAGATAAATCGAAAAATATATTCTTTCATACATATTTTTGACATTTAGCGAAGATTCATTTGTTATGCTGCTGATGGAACAAATGCGGGCTACATTCTTTTAGGCTTAAACATGTACAAAACTAGAGAAAATCTCTCTTCAGGGCCTCCACCCTTACCTGAGCTAGCCAGAGGGGCCAGTGAGCAACAGATTAGCAGTGCCTTGGTGAGCGGGCTGCTGTCCCGTGCTGTAATGCAGACTGTCAGTCCAACACAGTTGGGGGGCTACACAATGCTTCCTTGTTCAGACTGGCCCTTCTATGGCCCACCTCTCTTTCCTCTATCTCTCTTTCTCTCTCTCTACCTCTCCATCTCTCCCTGCCGTCGCTCACTCCATCTCTCTCTTTGCCTCTAGGGGTTTAATCAAAGCATACAAACTAATGGTGTTCAAAATGTTCTTTTCCCCCTTCTAACAAAGCATGAGGTGAAGATGGAAAAGAGGATTGAGGGACGGAGGAAAAAAGGATAAAAAGGAAGCAGATCAAGGCGGACATGTTGATTCCTAAACCGAACATAAATCAGCTCCCAGGAAACAGAGAAACACAGAAAGAAAAGGAGACAGAGGGGAGGAGGAGGAGGGGCATCAAAGCATGGTTGACATTCTCTGAGATGCAGGAGCAGAAAAGGTGTGTGCGCTGGTTTTGAGTGTGTGTGTGTGTGTGTGTCATGGGGCTAAGTGGGGAGGACATGTGCACACCCAGCAGTCTCTTTCTCAACAGTTTCATCCTTTAAATGGTTGGTGCAGCCCAGTGTGTTTGCAGCAGCAGGTTTCACCGCCTATGAGGCCCAATGGGAACACAACGTCTCAGTGAAATAAGGCCTGTGCTCAAAGTATGACAAATGAGACTGCATTCTTAATGAACCAAAACAGAGATGTGAGGACAGCTCGCTAAACTGCAGCTGCATGCAACAGCGCCGCAGTGTCACTCAAGAATCTCCCTCACGTTTCAGGGTGTTTTCTTCGGGGCTTCTTACACCTCCCCCCAAGCAAGAGAGGGCAAGTGCAAACACACACCTGCGATGTCTACATATTCATCTTTGCAGTGAAGTGCTTTAGGAATTAGACCCCTCCTCTCTCCTCAATAACAGTGATTACTAGACGTGTGGGGGGTTTGAGGGATTGACAGAAATCTATTCTAAATAATGATTATCATATTAAGGGCTGATTATAAGACGCACAGCCTTGTTCAGCTGGTAGTTAGAATCCATCCAGAGCCTACGTCGGTCATTTTAAGTTTATTTTGGGAGTTTCCCCCCCAAGAAACAGGTTGGAGACAGACGCTGTTTGAAAAGGTGACACCTACTCTCTCTCTCAGATTATAGGGACTTTTCACAGCCTAAACCCTCAGCCAACACACTGATAACACAGCATCACGGTACAGTATATTGCTGGTGAGACCCGACGGATGCTTCACACATGTTGTTTGGTTTATTTGATTTAGAGAAGAAAAATAAACAATAAATTGTTGACTCTTTGTTTCCTGAGCATTATTTTACTTTTTTACAACTGAACTGAGAGCTGTGAACATTCAGTTACTGGCATTAGCACGATGAACACACATCAAAGAGTCTATAGATAACTGACTACAAGACGTATTGCACGGCCACACAAAATATACATAGAAACTGAATGAAAAATAAACTTATTGTATGTTAAATTGTAAATGACTGCATCTATGTAGTCCATTTTCTTCTTTCTTGTGTTAGCGACGACTCGAAGCTCTTTACAACACAAGCCGGCCTTCACATGTTACCGTCTTGACTAAGTATCACTCATCAGAGTCAGGGATGGTTTGTTTATACTCGCGCTTTGCTGCGTAGCACAAGCTTCTGCTGTTGGAGTTTAAACTATGTGCTGCATATTCTCAGAAATCACTCATAACTCAGCTTCACGCCTGTGTATTGACTTCTTTTCAGACCAATGTTTTTAGGCACTTGTTTGGTCCTTAATCACTTTCACAGCGGCCCAAACGAGTCTAACTAAACAGGTAGTTACGCCAATAAATGTACACAGACAACATATAATTGTGCCATACACTTTCTAGCATATTATCTGTTTTATATTGAGAAGTAACACACATTAAAAGTAGCAGAAACAACAGGACATCATCTCAATGGAAGCTCTGTGCAACAGAATAACTTGTTATTGACATAAAACACACTGGAAATGCTCAAAGACTTTGACTAATTGGAAACAGTTAGCCTGACAAATGTGTTATGTTGTTTTTGTGGTCACCGGGCAGAATTGACATACCGTGACTTAATTTCGTGCAACATTAGCACAACAGCAGCAACGCCATTAAATACACATTGCCTTAGTCCGGATGGGCTGTCTCCCCACACGCATCTTGGCAATGAGACCAGACGCGTGTTTTGAGTGCTGCACGTTAATACGGCTCATGTGCCGAGACTTGACTCAGTTGACACAAAGCTCGCTTTTAAGGCGACGTCTAAGCGTCAACACATTTTCACATTAATCTTGTCAACACTTTGGTATTCAAAGCTTCGTCCTGAATTATCTTCATCCAATTGTTGGTGGTGTCAAAAATAAAATGAAAAAATTAATTTGGAAAAAGTTCACTAACTCACATTTTAACCAGTGCTCCGTCATTAACATGTCCGTCTATTACGGTGTGAGGTGGGTAATGTAATTTCCTCACAGGGGGGAAGAGTTGTTTCCTGTTGTAAACACCCATCTCTCATCAGCAACACCACATTGTTGCTTGATGTGTGTGTTTGTTTATGTACTTATTGTATCCAGGGGGAGGAACTAACACAGTCTTTCATCACTATCATGCTGTGCCAGACTTCCGCTTTAAATTACACAACAGCACGCGCCCACAATGCGGCAACCACTGTGCCATAAATGCATTCAACGTCCAGAAGTTATCGACATCACAGGCACCCAAAAGCTCCTTGGCGTCACATTTCCCTTTACTCATGAGACGGAGGATGCAAGAGACATCTCGTTTGAACCAAACGGCTGGATATGATGTTTGAAAGGTCAGCAATAATCTCTCAGCATTCTGGATGTAAACTTTTCTCTAATGTCAAGCTGGACAAACTTCTGTCTCAAATATGTCTCAGTTTAAATAAATGAAAGCTGGGTCTCTTTTTGAACTCATCTCACACTAACACAGATCCTGTTGAATCGTGTATTGTATGTCCTTTCTGTTTATTTGTTGATAAAGAGCTACTTTAATGTCAATCTCTGATAAATTGTAGGCCTAATCTGTTATCTAGAACTAGTGTCACTTAAATACTATAAAAAGAAAGACCTTAAATGGATTTGAAAGGGATTTGAAAGAATTTAGATTTGATAAGCGGATTCAAAACTCCCATTCAGATGTAAACACACACGTTTTGAAACCCAGACAGAATTCCTCGGCGACGTTTCTCCTGTCTATGAAACAAATTGGTGGATTTAACAAATCAAAAGGTTTATAGTTCAAACCTGTTCCAATCGCAACAAAAACTCGGAAGCACCACACACGTGGTTTATAGATTCAGTGTGCATCAAAACAAGACACGCTATTAAATAATTCCCTCCCTCATTGACGCCCAACAACCCTCTGTTGTGATACCGTCATGCAATGAATCAAAATATCTTGACACTTCCCTCCTTGGGGAAGTCGCTCACAGTCTACTCTTTGAATAGCAGCAGCTCCCCCTCTCTATTCAGCCGGAGAGAAAAGCAGCCTTATGCAAGGCCCTCGCTGTCCGCCTCGCCGCCTGCCTCCACCACAGTAGACAAAACAAGTGGGAGGCAGGATTTGTTTGGACAGAGCTCACCTGGCGCACACAGACACAGAAACAGTGATCAGGCAAGCCCTAGGGAGGAGTCGAGGCAGCGAGGTGGAGGTGGTGGGGAGAGGAGGCAAGGGAGCTGCTGAGAGCGTGAGTGGGGGGAAGGGAAGGGTCTGGGAGGGGAGAGCATGGGGTCCAGTGTGCTACCCTTTATTCAAGACCACTCAAAAGTCAGAGCGGATTAAGATGTGAGGGGCCTCTGGTAGTGCTCAGTGATATGGACTAGGACATAGGGTACAAGCATAGGTGGATTTGTGTGTCGGTCGGCTGCAGTGTCAGGCAGCTTAGAGCGCTCATAGTAATCAGCTGATCCGTCTCCGATGAAAGATGGAGGTACCGACTCCCCAGTCTCTCGACTGGAGGTCAGCTGATTATTGGTTTGGCCGATTAATATTCACCGATGGGATGTTATACAAACTATTACTATCGACTGAACTGAGCGACAATAGTCAGCGCATTACCGCTTCACATAGCAGCTCCATTAACAGAATGAGGGACACTTTTTCTTAAGTATCAGTGTGCACCAGCTCTTGATCAGTATAGGAGGATTATTTTACTATCAGTTTATTCTTGCTCCAAAATGTTTTTATTACATCTGCCTTTAAAAAACGGTCGACCCTGCTCTTTATATCACAAGATCAAGTTTTGGTTTTTAGGTCTGGAACCAATGATTTATAATAATAAAAAAGGTTGTAATGGTTAATTAATCATTTGGTCTATAAAAGCTTGAGAATTTGTGAAAACATATCCATCACAATTTCCAAGCACCAAAAGTGTCCCGTTCCTATTTCTTGTTTTTTCACAACGAACAATCCAAAAAACTAAAATACTCAGTTGGATATAATTTCATACTTTCAAGGAAA
Organism: Pseudoliparis swirei; assembly: GCF_029220125.1. Lineage (NCBI taxonomy): Eukaryota > Metazoa > Chordata > Actinopteri > Perciformes > Liparidae > Pseudoliparis > Pseudoliparis swirei. Next base: position 11,783,450 of record NC_079399.1, read on the forward strand.
GGTATAGCAAATCCTCACATTGGAAAACCAAAAAGCTCTGAAATGTTTTTAATTTCTGCTTAATAAATGACTTCAAAGAGTAATTAATTGTATGTTGAAGACCAAGCGATTGATTACTTTAGCTGTAATTTTGTGATAGATACTTTTCCCCCATCAAGCTTTCTGCACAGCATCTACAGGACTGTCTCAGAAAATTAGAATATTGTGATGAAGTTCTTTATTTTCTGTAAATTAAAAAAAAAAAAAATGTCATGCATTCTTTCATTCAAACAACTGAAAATATTGCAAGCCTTTTTATTTTTTTTTTTTGATGATTATAATTTAAAGCTTAAAACTCAAATATCCTATCTCTATCTAATAGAATAAAAAAAAAAATACTAGTATATATTAAAAAAATCACTTTGAATTGTCTAATTAACTCTAATAAACACCTGCAAGGGTTTCCTGAGCCTTGACAAACACTCAGCTGTTATAAATCTTTTTTTTTACTTGGTCTGAGGAAATATTAAAATTTTATGAGATAGGATTTTAGAGTTTCTTAAGCTGTAAGCCATAATCAGCATATTATAAAAGAAAAAGGCTTGTAATATTTCAGTTCATTTGTAATGAATCCAGAATGCATGATTTTTTTTTTTTTTTGTTTTAATAATAATAAAAACATTCTATATCTCAGTAAACATGGCAGAGCAGACATGGCTGGAGAGACTCGGACCGAAGACTAATTATGTGCATTCAAAAAATCCAATGATGCTGTTTCAGAAGCTGTTGAACTGCCCTCTATGAGAAAATAGAAATAGTGTTGAAGAAAGTTAAGAAATAAATTAAAATGGAAAAAAATATCAATGTGATAAAAAAAGTAATTGATCCCAAAAAACTGTCCAGCCCCACTTGAAGTTATCTCAACATCTGAATTTAAATTCAAGACCTAAAAAAAGGTGTTCTTTCCAGCTTTCCCGACAGTGGTCAACATGCGTGATGAGGTTCGACAAGAGGGAACAAAGAGCAAGATGGATGATGACTCCCCCTAACCACACACTCACAGTTACTATGGGTTGACCTCAGTTGACCCCTTGGCCCCTCAACAGCCTCACATCCCATTGACAGGGTTTAAATAGGGATTGGCCTCGAGGGTTTAATGAAAGAGAAGAAAAGTTGCTGCACTGTAACCCTTTGGCAGCGTCATATATTTTGTCTGGTAACAAACGACTGGGCCTAAAACGCTCTTGGGTTAATAGAGACAGACAATACATCTTTGTTTTCTATCTAACGAAAGGCCCAGTTGTGGCAAATGCTAGATTCATGTTATTGTTTTGCCATTTTTTGCAAAACCGTCGAGCAGTCATCGCTTCACAGCGATGTGTTGACAAAGATGATAATCTGTTTTCTGCCAGTAGGAGACAGAAAAGCAGAAATAAGGGCCAGTACTATAGGCCTCACTCAGATGTTGAGATCAAATTTAATCTACAGTTACAAACAGTAACACATTGACCGTAGGGCTGCAACTGCCGATTATTTTCATTATCGATTCATTATTAATCTGCAGATTATAAAGTAAAAAAATAAAAAATAAACATCACTGAAGACCAATGTGAAGTCTTCAAATTACTTTCATTATCCAACCAACACAACAGACCCTTTCTATTTATCACTTAACACGAAGAAAAGAAACAGATACTCACAACTGAGATGCTGACACTTTTACTCATATAACTATGTTCACGATTTATAGATCATCAAAATATTAGCAGGTTCTCTTTCTGCCTCTAAAGTAATCAACTCTTCCTTTTAGCTCTGTTCTAGTGTCACAACATGTAAGACACCATCCAGTGCCTGTGGTGCAGTGTGGTCCGTATCGTTACATAGACAGTCTATAACTCTACGGAGGTAATTTCTGGTGATGGATGCTTTGCTGCAGTAAACAACAGATACGTAACAAACTTGTCACATGACTAAACCTGAGAGAGTGGATACACGTGTAGAGGAGGAGACGATGACGCTGTGTATACTGTAGATTATATGATTGCTTGGTTCAAAAAAACAAAATCAACAAAAAACATCAACAGCGAAGAATCGATGACTTGTTAAACGTTGGGCATAATTAGCGTGCTTGCTGAGTTAGCCCAGGGGCGCGTAAGTGTTGCTCGGCTCACTCCACACCTGCAATTACCCGTTCAGCCAGCTGTATAATAGAAAATGATAACAGGGGGCAGAGACAGAATAAAAACACCCACCAACGTACAGTGGTTTGTTTCCATGATGAAATATGAAACCGCTATTACTCCAGTTGTCAACAAGCGATGCAAACACAAGACACAGAGAGGCAGGAGCTACACATACGAGGTGCATTCCTTTGGAAATCAACAGTTGGCTCCGCCGGGGGACTTCCCCTGCAGTTCACCGACGTGACCCGATTGTCCCCCATCACCTCTCCGACCACATGACCGAGAGGACGTCTGAGAGACAGAGGTTAGATCTCCCACTTCTGTCAGCCGGGCAGCACCTGTCAATCACAACAGCCCTCTCGGTCTCCAGGGAGACTGCGCTGGTCAAGAATGTGAGGACTAAAGGATTTCTTTGTCCCTGAGGTATTTTTACTCCTCGTTCTCATTTCGTTCTCTGAACGTGCTCGGTCAGCATTTCTCTACAAGCACGTTGCTCCCAGTTCCTGATGAGCAAACCAAAACCCATCTTAGGTCCACGCAAAGCAAAGGAAGATCCCAAAATGACACTGGTGTCTCCTCCCCATCCCCCTATGGAGCCAAGTTATCAATGAGCCAATTCCATCACAAAAAGAAATATCACTCCAAAGCTATGATTTCAACGAATTAACTCCTGCCTATGATATAGTACGTATACAATCGTGCCTAAGCCGGGTTATTGGTAAACCTGCTCCAACCAGCGGAAATTTGGTTTCAGACGCACTAATAGTTTTCCCTTCTTACTTAATTAACCATCATGTAATCTACTCGATTGTGATATTCATGACCAAACCAACAGCCACTGACATGCATAGCAATTACAGAAATGTGACCTTGTTAACAGCCTTCACTTCCCCATGATCTTTAGCAGCTCATTAGGCCGCAACATTGGACACACACACAGAGACACACACACACACACGCACACGTACACACAAACAGAGGGCATGTTACATACATCTGCTCTTTAGCACCTTCTCCCCACAGTGTTAGTCTGCTCGTTCCCAACCATTAGACCCATTAGAGGTCAATTAACACCGACACAAAGCTGCCTTTCCGTTTTATGGCACAGTAAACAAAACCTGCAGGCATGCCTTGGGCTGAGCAGAGCTCAATGGCCTTTAATGCAACACCGAAAATAACTCATTAGTTTAGCAATATGCTGCCTTTTCTTCGTGGACACGAGAGCCTTCAGATTCCGTCACACCGACTTGCACATAAACCTGAGGTTATTGGCAGGTCCCAGCTCTGATATGATAGCATTGCCTTTAACTTTCAAACGGATTGTATACAAGGCATAACTAAACTGCTCTGACGTTTGCTTTCTTCTCTGAGCTGTAAATCCACAGCACTTGGTCTAGACAATAGTTCCCATCTAGTAACACATTAACCCGTTTATCTCCATTGCATCAATGGGATATGTGGCAGATATACGCCGTGCTGATAAACCAGCCCGCCAGCCAGGTGGCTTCAGTAAAGGAGACCCTGTTGTTTGAAGGGCCTTGTGTGGGTAAGAATTGGCAATAAGATAAGCACAAGACGTCCAAGTTGTGTCCCACTCCGTTTGAGAAACCAGCCTTCGCGTCAGCATGCTGCAGCACGCCGCCGGCACGGGTCGTCCCGGGAGCAGAAGTTCACGCGACACACTGAAAGCCCGGCTCATGGTTGTTTAACGCATGCGTAATAACTTATCACAGTTATATTTCATCTCCTAGAGTGCTAATTACTTCTCTCGCGCAAAAAAAAGGATGCGGCTTGAGCGCAGACAACACAGGCAGCGTAACACCACCTGGGCACCTGAACAAACGGCACGAGCGTTGCTTCTTACAGTGTGGAAAAACAAGTGATGGACCACTTTTGTCTCTAGAACATGAACACAACAACATCTTTCCCAACCTGAAAAGTCTGAAGAGTCCTTGGTGAGATCGCCCAGGACGCTCAGACACGATATTCCCAACAGGAGCGCAGAACTGACGGCTGAGAGAGTCCCATCTGAGAGGAACATCCTTGAAGCCTCAAAGTGTGTGAGTTTCTCCGTAGCACCAGAAAGTCCAGCAGCCGCATTGGGTTTCAGGTTCTGCGTCGCGTGCGGGAGATGTGCGGTCCCATGTCTCTAGTCGTCCCTCATCCTCCCACCACACCGCTGTGAGACTGAGTGGGTCGAGCAGTGCACTGCCCTCTGGGTGCATTTCTAACTGCGTGTTGTGGAGGAAGCCCACCTGGAGGACCGCCGCTCCCCTGCATGGTCTCAAAGACCCAGAGTTCTCTACCAGACACACGCCACCATCCAATAATATAACACTCTGAAAGGGGCCATTTTGGCCCCAATGGCTATCCTATTTGTACTTATAATAATGCTGAGACGTTATTGTTCATACTTTTGAGCTTTTGAGAAAAATTGTGGATGCAAGACTTTTCCATATGTTATGTATATAAGTATTATGATATCTATAGTATTCGGTGCTACTTCCTATATGTGTAACGAATTTGAAATATGACCCGGTGAGCTGATGTGTAACCGATGAAGCGGTGGCGCCATCTTGTGGACAATAGACGTTCCTGCAGATTAAAACAAATCGCGTTTCATTGACATTTCCCTCCACGGCCTCCGTACATGTTCCCATGCGACAACAGAAGGTCAGACATGGCAGCCTGTGCGAAGGGGCTCGACAAATGTATGTTTTCACTGAGGTTATTACGAAACCTGCGGCTCCAAAATGAACGTAAGCAAACTGAAGAAGCACTCTTTTCTCCAGCACACTTCATGATTTCCTGTCAGGCTTTGAACATTTGCTCTTGTACGTCCACGAGCTGTGAGCTAACAGACTGCTAGCTAGCGAGAGCTTTAACTGACATACTCCATTTGTGTCGTATTTTCTTGTTATTTGCAGGGTTTCTATCGACGTCACTGGGTCGTCTTGCTCCGAAGGAGCCGTCGAAGTTCACCCCTCCACCTAAACCTGTCGTCATAGATAAAACACAGTCTGTGGCAGCTCTGAGAAAGTAGGACACTGCCTCAGGCTCTCTCTTAAACCTCTTTCTCCGACGCACACAGGGCCGCTCCATCCTGTGTCACGCATGCGCGTTAAAGAGTTGTTTCCCCCTCAGGTTTCTGAGCCCGGAGTTCATCCCTCCCAGACAGAGGACAGATCCTTTTAAATTCACCATTGAGAGGAAAGATATGATTCGCAGGAGAAAAGTCCTCAACATCCCTGAATTCTATGCAGGTAAGAACTCAACAGACACACGGTCACTGTGAGGGGACAGGTGTAAGATTCAAGATCCAAGACATGTTGGGCCTCCTTAGTTCCCATTTTTATCTTAAGGCCATTTTCTGACCTTTTTTTACCAATTGGTTTGAATTCCATATCGTGTAAATATAAATTGTGTTTGTAATTATGCACACGGTGTGTTCGTTGCATCATTTTAAATTGCGTACATTATTTGTTATTGTTTTCAGGGAGCATCCTTGCAGTGACCATGGCCGACCCTAATGCCAGTGGGAAAATTAACCGCTTTGTTGGCATCTGTACCCAGAGGAGTGGGAAGGGGCTGGGAGCCACATTTGTCCTGAGGAACATCATTGATAATCAAGGTGAGGTTTATTTATTTTCTGTCGAAGCATTTCAGTAAAGCTTTGTTTACTCACACAGGCTGTGGCATCGCTGTCTCGTGACATGAAGGAATGTCTTGTTTTAAGGGAACCAAAATGTAGTTTGATGGTATTGTGAATGACTGCCTGTCCCTCTCCCTCTATAGGAAGAGGGACATTTAATGTTGGCCATTTATAACTTGGTTGAGGAAGAAGATAGGCTTGCTTATTAACTTTTTAGACCGATAGTTACTTAACATTTACAAGAAGTGAACCAGGTGTCCGTCAGCTAAAACACCTGTTCCTTCACGTGTGTGTCTCAGGAGTCGAAATATGCTACGAGATGTACAGCCCCCGTATCCAGAAGATTGACGTGCTGAAGCTTGAGAGGAGGCTGGATGACAACCTCATGTATCTGAGGGATGCTCTGAACCAGTACAGCACTGTGGACCCGGACATGACCCCTGTGCCCTTTTCCCTGACTGATGAGGTGCCCTTCAACAAGGTGAGAGAGCTTCAAGATAAATGCTAATTTACAACAAATGGCTGCATTAAAAGTCTTCATACAGCTGCATGTATCAGTATTCTTATTAATGCAGGTCTGGTTTTTAGTAATTTAATTTAGATGTGCCTTCCGTGGGTGGTTTTGCCCGAAAAGAACTGCAGCACTTTAGCATGTCTTGTCTGTCTATTCACCAGATGAAGGTCAGGATGCGTCCAAAGCCGTGGTCCAAACGCTGGGAACGACCCAAGTACAACGTCCAGGGCATTCGCTTCGACCTGTCTCTGACCCCAGAGAAGATGGAGCACGCCCAGAAGTGGGCACAGCCGTGGCTGGAGTACGACATGCTGAAGGAGTACGACACGTCCACACTGGAGGAGCAGATCCTCACCGAGGTCCAGCGGGAGATGAGCAAGTGAGAGCGATCCTCTTCGGGTGGCTCAACGTACCATCAACAGACTTTGTCAGGAGTGGGGGGAAAGGACAGGAACGTGAAGTTTGCATGGATGTGGAACACTCTGCTGGATTAAGTTAAACCCGATGGATTACGACAGCCACACCAGTGTGTATGCGGAGGAGCCCGTATGGAATCTGGTGTTGGGATCTGAGGGGTCATGCCTTCTTCTTTTAGTTGCATCAGTCTGCTGTGCAGTAAATGCTTTTTCAACGTCATTGTCTTGTGGCATCCATCAAGTGGTTTCTAAAATAAAACCAATAAACCCTCCAAGCTTTTGAATGACAGTTTTTTCGAAGAATCCTAGTAGATAGTGTCTGTTATGCGTTTGCTGTCTACCTGCTATGGAGTATTGCCACCAGGTGGCGCTATCACTCTGAATGTTGTTTTCATCAGGAGTTGCATAACCAAGCCTTTGTTGTGTTGTGCAGGCTCTGTGGGAACCGCTGCCATGCTGTATAAACACAACGTGTATTATGTCAGTTAAATAATGAGCTGCCTGATTGTAAAAAGAAGCTTTACTGAGTTATCTGCCTGCAACCAAAAAACCAAAGCATTTTTACATTCACATGTTCCAGATTTCAGAAACTTCTGGGGTTAAATTAACAAAGATTCCCAGATTAATCTGTAAACCTGCTTCTTGGATCGAGCCGCGGTATCCTTCACTTTGAAAAAAACAAAACGACAACAACCCTGGTCCTCAGGGGCCATACACCAAGGACACCCGGTATTGTTTTACTGTTGTGGATGGAAAATTGTGGTGTTGAGATGGTATGTTAGAGCGTCAGTTGGGTAGCATAAAAACACTTGGACTCCGTATGTTATGTCTGCTTTCTGTGTGCGAGTGTGTGAGTGTGTGTGTATAAACACACCGAATGGGTCCCTGCACTCTAATTTCTCCATATTACAGGATGAGACGCAGAGAAAATGGTCTTTAATACAGGAGTAGCAGATGTTTACTGAGCTCATTACGGACCACACAGATTTCCTATGTGGAGAAACACAGGAATTATTCCTGCTACATTGAAGCTAATGGAATGGAAGAAATGCAGCTCCCAGCTTTTAACGTCACTACACGGCAATTCACTTTATTGGATAGTTAATGGTTCACCGGTGATTTGAACCACATTTTCCAAATATTCTGCACCTGTCGAACAACTGTGTCTCAGCCTCGCATGTTTAATCCCGTTGTTTACTCTCCACCTAATTTACTCTCTGCCCAATCAGACCTGACCTGCAGCAAAGAAAACCATCTGCGTCTGTGTACAGTAGACCGTCCTGCACATTGTCATTACACTGCCCACTGAACCAGCTGGCCCTTTCACCTTTTCATTTTTTTGACTCAGTATTTCTGTTTGGGGCTGATTGATGTCCTCATGTGGAGGCGGCAACCGTAATGTTTATCCTACAGCGCAGTGCCGCGGCTCGAGGAGCATTCCACGGCGACACCACTGGACTGGTAAACCAGTTTAAACCACAAAGTTACTCAGTCTGAGTTGCTGCTTCAAGGAAACTTCCTCTGTGTGTGTGTGTGTGTGTGTGGGTGTGTGGGTGCTTCAGGGTAGTGATCTCAACTCTCAACTGTATGTGCCTCCCATGACCTCAGGTTGACTTGCACCTGGAGTAAAGTTAAAGCCTCTTGGCTGGGAAAGGAGATCAAACACACACACACACACACACACACACACAGCAACTTGCAGACAGAAGATCATATCAGCCTTCACAGACAGACACCTCAAACAGGGCCGAGTGTATTCGTCTGGGACTGCCTGCCTGTCACTCCTCATGCCAAAGGAGATATGCTCCATTTACGGTTGCCGTGGAATCGGGGTGGGGCATGCAGGTTGGAGGAGCCCATAATCCCACCCCTCAACTATAAAGCATGGTGGGCTGATGATAGCTACAGTGCTACGCTACTATGAAGGTCAGTGTAGGAATGTAGGGAGGGACACACTCCTCTAATCTGTCTTCTTCCCCTTCGCTGGTGCTCCCATGACCTTCATCTCTTTCTCTTTCCGAGGGAGGATAGCACCGGCTTTGAAAAGGAGCCAGGTTGATGAATTGGAGAGGATGTGATACAGGGTGTGCAGCAACTCCCACAGGTGGAGATTCTGGGGTAATGTCTTCCACTGGGCCAGTACACTAAATGCAGTTTTCAGCCTGTCGACCTTTCGGTGCGTTGATCTCTAACATCTCTGTCACTGTGTGATTTCTTACTCTCCTGTCGGGGGAAATTAGTTTCACTCTCCCCGTCTCTGCCAGGGAGGGTGAACTGAGTCGGAGCTGTCTGTGCGCATGACAAGTGCAACAGGATACTGGGCCACCCATAGGCCCCAGGTAAATTACACCCTGTCCCTGTGTGTGTGTGTGTGTGTGTGTGTGTGTGTGTGTGTCCCTGTGTGCGTGTGTGTACGTGTTACTCGGGGGCCACCCGTAGTCTGAGGTAAATTACACACTTGAGTTTCACCATATGTTTCCAGTGAAACGTCACGACCGTCTGCTCCTCTCCCGACGGTCCCATGGGCCCGACGGGAGCTCCTGCTGCCATCACTCTCTCTTTGTTACACACTCACACACACAAGCCGACAGAGCGGCAGCTGTTAGGACACATTACATTGCAAGCAGCTGATTCCTGTGGTCGAACAGGCCCAGATCACAGTCATTTTAATAGTGTGATCCAGTGTGCAGAGCTGCCAGGGTCACGGGATCATTTCCAGTTGGAGCCAAGCATCTGAAATATTTACAGATAAAAGTACCCATCAAAGTAGGACGAGGATGACTGTACAGGAGAGGTCAATCAAAAGAGTCCTTCGGCATTCAGGATTGATCTGTAACCACAAAGGTGAAGGATTTAAGAGACACAAAAAAAGATCTAGACTTTTTGTTCCAAAAAATATTTGGTCCGTACTCACCTGTTCTTAGCTTTTCTTTTACGCCGAGTCAATGGTAACACAGAAAAACACAGAAGAAGACATTCAACAACTGTTTTTACCAGTTGTGTAGAAGACGTTGATGAGTAAAACTAGAGTTTCCTTTAATTTATAAAACGTTATTATTCAAGAGATATACTTTCTGTATTTTCTGCAGGAGAAACTTCTAAAGGTGACTGCTTTAGATTCTGAAATCTACTTCTTTATTTGCTGGAATAAGTTAATTATCCCCAACCTAAAATAATGTGGCTGTTAATATTCTATATGTTCTTATTGTCAATGAGTCCCATGAAAAGACTAACACCAACAATGACTTGATGCTTCTAACAAATATTGCCCTGTGTAGCCAAAGATCATCCTGTTTATGGAAATACTCACCGGACTCGATGATCTAAAATAGTCCCCAACAAATATCTACCCATTTGACTAATGTTTACTAAAAGCTAAATCAGAGTATTTAGGTAGAAATGAACAAATTGGCTTTTCACAGGATTTAAGAGTAAAAGAAAACCACATTATCTTTTGGTTTTGCTTTTGGAGGGGCAGCAGGATGAGTGACGAGATGATGGGATCACAATATATACACACATACACACACACACACACACGCACACACATATATATATAGGTATGTAGGCGCCTTGATGAATCCAGGTCCTTAGTCATATGACACTGGGACCAGACCTGAGGTGGAAATAATGATGTTGGTAATGCTATTGGATGGATATTGAGGAAGTATAATAAGTAATCTATGTAATACTGTCTTGTCTGAAATAATGTACTTGATTGATTCTATGCTTCGGAGGCATGAAGATGGACGGATAAATAAGACATTCCCTCACAAACATATTGACACGCACGAACAGCATTCCTTCACATATTCAGGTCACAGCGGTCTGAATTTGTGTTTTATATTTACGTGTTCTCTTTAATCCTATATGCTGTGTATTTTCTTCTTGAAGGATGTCCCCATCCACATGTGGTCCAAGATAAGAGCCCCCAAGGCTGTTTAAAGCATTCTTCACATTTGCCTGATATCACAGCGTGTTCCTGTCACAGCCTGTGTGTGTGTGTGTGTGTTTGTTTGTGTGTTTGTGTGTCTGTGTGTGTTTGTGTGTGTGTATATTCAGTTGTGTTTTAACGCTCAGGAGCTCGTTCATAACAAAGCACATTATTCGTTATGATGGGTTGTTATTCCTGTTTGGTCATGATGACCCTGCCTGGTACTTTAAAAAAAAGAAAAAAAGAAATCATGTGATCTGAAAGTATGTTTCTGCTTTGATGTGAGGAGAACATGCAAGCAGTTTCATGTCCTTTCCTCTGAGGGGCGCCCTCATCTGCGTCCCCCTGCCACCGCTGGTGCACAGCTGGTCTTCTTCTCTCCTGAGCTGTAATTGCAGCTCTGTCCTGGGAACCAGAGGGAGGAAATCCCAGAGCTTTCGCCCTGCAACAATGACAATAAAAAAGAGGTGAGGAAAAGAGGAAGAAAGCATTTCAGCTGAGATGAAAGAAGGAGGGAGGCTTAGGCAGGAGAAGGGAGGTGGAGGAGTGCTGGCTCGGGAGTGCAAAACGCAGTGGAGGTAGAGAAGGAGAGATGAAGGAGAAAGCAGGGGAGGAGGGATGGTGTTGGTGATGGTAGTAAACGCTTGAGTTTATTAACCTCATTTAGGAGAGAGGCTGAGAGTGAGGGGAAGGGGAGGAGTGGTGTGTTCATACTGTGAACGCAGGGCTGGAGTTTTCTAATGAGGGCTGCAAATGCACACACACTGCTCTCTTTCACACACACACACTTTCCTTAGCTTATTCCCTCGCTCATACCAGATTCACCTTGATCTGATGCCAAGTATGTAGGCAGAACACACATTCACAGGACCGGGTACTGCCAGCTTCATCTTACTACCTCCTCTCATTTTTGCTTTCTCATATCCAACAGCAGCTGAGAGGCCATTCCAGCCAAACCACATTGCTTTAGATGGTCTGAAGTGTAGATTTTGTCATGTGTTGCAAACATTAATTGAAAGATATTCACATTATGGGGAATTGAGGGTTGAGTGTGACGCTGGGAGGGAACCAGTGCAGTGAGAGGGAAGTCAAGCAAACCCAACACTGAAAGGCCTGGGGTCAAAAGGGTCAACAAACACAGCATATCATCTTGTTAGGCCTCTGTTTACGAAGGTTAGGTTCAACTTAAACATCCCCTCCATAAATGTTTGACGGTATATGAAAATGCTCTATCTTGTATAATAATTGAGTCAAAGAATGAGTTGCATATTTGATCAGGGTTAGCTTAAAACTATCTGTGATGTCATAAGTCCGGCGTGTCTGTAAACACATCTTCCAGTGAGCTCAGAGACACACTCAACCTTCAGAAGATTCATGTGAAAACATACTTCTGGTGTAAAAGTCTGCACACTTGATTCTGCAAAGCGAAGGTCAAATATCCAAATGATAAGAAAAATATATTAGAGGATGGGGACAACAAATATTTTTTACGATTTTGCAGTTAACACATTGTATAATCTTTATCCCAGGATAGTGTATATCTAAAAGACAGAACGGGGCTGTCATGAAAGTCCCACATGTCTCAGAGTCACTCTCATGCATTTAGAGTCGGGTTCATTTGAACACAAGTATTGTTTTCCTCATGTTTTACTATCTTTCTGTGATGTGTGTTGAAAGAAAATGAAGTTGTCCAATAAGTTTCGAACAAGAAGAGAGAATCCCTTCACGTGATCCTGATAGTCACCCGCACCATTCATCCATTATACGCGCGGACCACGAATGACCTGAGATGGCCACAAAGAATGCACACTTAAAGACGCTGGCTGAAGAAGAATGAGTGAAGATGCACTCTGAACTATTGACAAATGGCGTGAAACACACACACACACACACAACATAGAAACACACACTTAGAATGCAACGTGAAGACGGATGACACAGTGAAGACGCTGAACTGAACTGTTGGTGAAAAATGACCGGCCACCTCAATGGGTGTATGACCCCCTGCTGTGGCTGGCCGAGGGTGGGTTGTTTTGTGGTTTGACAAAGGTTAAGTGACTATTGCTTCATCTTCTTTCCCTGGCTGATTGGCAGACCAATCGGTGATCTAATCACTCCTTCTTTACATGCTTTTCTTTAGGGGAAAATAATTGAAACTCATGTCAAGTGGATTTATAGTATTATAGCCAGAATCACACATTTGCATCAAAGAGCTTACCAATCTCACGTCGATCCTTAGACCTTCAATTAGGAATGAAAAGTTGCGGAAATTGTTAAGAAAGTTTACAAAAGTGCCCTCACAACTATACTCACAAGGGATGTACAGTTAGATAAAAAGATTGAATTAACTTTTATGAATGTAATAAGACAAATAACGACCGTTTGTAACTGCATATTTAAAGAAACACTAGTTGAGGACGCCATATGTTAACAAGACTTTGATACACTTCTTTTAATTAATGTATATCATATAGATATATGTCAGACTTAAAAAGTGGAGGGAAAAAGAAACATATGGACTTCCTTAACATCCCTGCTCATACCAAAACATGTTGTTTTTAGTTATTTTTTAATTAAACTATCTGAGAAACCAGACCGTGGGGTTTTCTTTGTGAGGCAACACAATGAATACATAAAAACATCACATCAACTTAACTCAGTGACTGACAGCTAACCAAACACGCTTTGAACCATTCTGATACAGTAAAACATTTCCCATCTGGAACTTCAAGCTAAAAAAGTTAAACTAATTTGCAAATTATTGACCTGAGCCCGTAATAAAAACAAACGCTCTAGCAGCCGGCAGACTGAACGTGGGCCTGCGTGGCACTCTTGCAATCTGA